>NC_141878.1:469560506-470185506 GCF_056163025.1 Triticum urartu
CTACTAGCAGTAGTACTCCACATGAGATAGAAATAATCAGCAGTGCCTGTCCGGCCAAGGCCGGGGCCGCCAGTAACCTATCACTGTCGAGACCGACGCCGCGCATCGACAACACACATATTGTATTCATGCCCTTTACCTGCCAGATAGGTCAAGCACGATCACGCGTCGGCGCGAGCGAATCCGGAAGGTCCGAAGAAGCATCTGCGCGAGCGAGACTTTCCTGGTCTCGCCGCATCCGCAGGCAGATCGTGGCTGCGCGCTAGAAAGGGGAATGGCAAGACGACCCGAATGTGGCAAACACGATATTCATAGCTCGACAGGTTTGCTTTCAATCTGCAAAAAAAGATCCACAGCTCCACGGGCTTGGAAGATGGAATCGGCCTACATAGCTCCTAGGAGTACTCTACTCTTTGCTTAGAATGATCGATCTCCGGCGGTCTTCTCCGTCTCTCCGTGGCGGCGCGGCGCCTATGTACAAGTCAGCGCGCTGGCTTCAGAGCTCACTGGAAGCCGCCCAGGCCGTTGAGCAGCAGCTCGTGCGGGCGCAGCAGGGTCGGGGTGGCCGCCAGCGGCAGCGGGGACGGGTAGGACATGTCGTAGTCGGAGGCGTCCGGGAGGTCGGCCCAGAGCGCGTCGCCGGGCATGAGCGGGGCGCGGCAGAGCGGGCAGGTGCGCTGCCCGTGGCCCATCCAGCGGTCGATGCAGCCGCGGTGGAAGACGTGGCGGCAGTTGGGCAGCCGCCGCACCTCGTGGCAGCCGCCGATGCCGCAGAGGCAGACGGCGCAGTCGCCGTCGCCGCACACGGACGGGGAGGACGCCAGCAGCTCGTCGAACCGCAGCACGGGGAGCGCCTCCTCGACGGCGGCCATCGGCGGCAGCGCGCGGAAGTCGGGCCGCCGGTGCTGCAGCGAGGGCGAGGGCGAGGGCGCCGGTCCGTGGTGCGCGTGCCACTGCGCCTCCTCCGCCGTGGGCACGGGCGCGCTGCCGCCGAGGTCGATGAGGTCGCCCAGGCCGACGGCGTGGAAGGCCCAGAGGAGGAGGCGGTGGAGGTGGCCGAGGAGGAGGAGCGCCTGCAGGAGCAGCCGGGGGAGCAGCAGCTCCGAGTACCCCACGGGGAAGCCCATGGCGTCGATCTTGGCTGGCTCGGGGCGTGCGAGGCGTGCGCGCGTGTCGCGGAGCAGGGCGGAGGCAGGCGAGTCGGGAGAGGCCGGGTGACACACTCACACAGTGGCAGTGGGGCTCTTATATAAAGCGCGGGTCAGCCAGTGAGGGGAGGAGGGAGGTAGGGAGGGAGACGAGTGGGGGAGGGGGAGGGGAATAACGCGGAAAGCTCGACGAGTGTGGGTGTTGCCTCGGGCGGCGGTAGTTGGTTGGGACGTGGGTGTGCGTGTTGGCCCGCCTGAGGCTTGGACGGCGGGCTGATGCGCCACCGGCTGGCCCGGTGAGAACCACGGGTAGGTAGGTCCACACTGTGGCGTGCTGCGTAGCTTTGCTTTCGTTCTCGCCCCGTCCACCCCCGCCTCTTCCGCAGCGGGGTGGTAGTATCATGCATCCTTGGGTAGTAATGTTTTTGGTCAAACTAGTAAATTCGTACATGCAATGCACATTAATATCAAACAATATATTAATTATGTGCAGATATTAGGTGTAGGATATTATTTGCGTGCTATTTAGAAATGATATTTGGTATCATATTAATAGCATGCTAAATGTGTTGAGCGCTCATCATCGAAGCAACCTGAGTCGTTGGATTGACCTGGTTTGATGGCCGTGCTTTGTTTGATCTGCCCATTTGAGTCTTATATTGGTTTATTATAGATATAGATGAATAGCATGACATATCAAGAAAAAAAGGAAAGAGAAGATACTAAATCATATCATGATACTGTATCATAATAAACGAGATATTAGTATTAGTTTACATAAATAATAAAATAAATGAGTACTATGCATTGTGGTAGTATCATATACTTATTACTCATATCATATTGTGGGATACTAACTTATGATACTAGCTATTGGGAGAGGTCTAATTCTTTTGGATCCGCTCCCTGGATTTACTGTTACCAGCGAAGTAGCATGTGACTTTCCAAATGTAGAACTGAGACGTGTCATGAAACGAGCACTTACAGACGTTGTCATGTGGCGTTGACCTACTTATTTTCGAAAACCTGTATATGGTTTTATAGTGCCACATTGGACACGCAAAACTATGAATCTATATCATTTTAGGCTTAATATTTAGTTATTTGTCAAAAAGATTCACCGAAAGCAAGGTGGTAATATTCGATTGACTAACAAAAAGACCGAGTTTAAATGCTACCAAACATCCAGATCATGTTTGGTTACTTGCATCATATTCACGTTTTCGATGAGCCTGGCTCTGTGGAGCCTGGCTAGGGCAAACAACCTTTGGGTTGTGTTCTCCACTTTGTTTGGCAGCTCACATTGCATCAATTTCTACACTGCGTTTTGTTGCCCGTGTTTCGGTATTTTGGACAGGGCTCATGCAGTACGTTGTGTTTAGTTGCAACATCCAACCCAATTTGTGCTGATGAAGTTAATAGTCACACATGAAAAAGATTACACAGTACACTAAATAGGTATAGATCTATTCGTTTACGTGCAATAATTAAGCGAAAAAATTACAACATGGAAGTTCTTTGGAACTACGAGATGAAGCTACTGATCGCTCTATTTTTTAATTCATCTTAAAGCTCATTTGTTGCATAATAACTTCATATATCATGTCCCATTGAACCATTCATACCATTCATATGTCCATTATGCATGATTTCTAGTTTGCACTAGTTTCAACACAAGCATTGCATAGTCTTTAGTTTTAGTTTTTTATTAGTTTTCCTTGTTTTGTTGTGCTTATAGGTTATTTGGAACTCCCATGAACTTATCATGATGAATAGGCCAAGCTTCGAATCAATATGGAATTACAAGCACCAGATAAAGGTCTTTCGTGGAGTTTTTCAAAATGAGATTTATCGACATACCCTAATTGGATATCCAATATAAGGATGTGTTGGGGAACGTAGTAATTTCAAAAAAATTCCTACGCACACGCAAGATCATGGTGATGCATAGCAACGAGAGGGGAGAGTGTCGTCCACGTACCCTCGTAGACCATTAAGCGGAAGCGTTATGACAACGCGGTTGATGTAGTCGTACGTCTTCACGATCGACCGATCCTCAGTACCGAACGTACGGCACCTCCGCGTTCAGCACACGTTCAGCTCGGTGACGTCCCGCGAACTCACGATCCAGTAGAGCTTGAGGAAGAGTTTCATCAGCACGACAGCGTGGTGATGATGTTGATGAAGCTACCGTCGCAGGGCTTCGCCTAAGCACCGCCACAGTATGACCGAGGTGGATTATGATGGAGGGGGGCACCGCACACGGCTGGGAGAGATCAATGATCAACTTGTGTGTTCTAGGGTGCCCCCTGCCCCCGTATATTAAGGAGCAAGGGGGAGGCCGGCCGACCCTGTAGGGCGCGCCGGGACGAGGAGTCCTCCTCCTAGGAGGAGGACTCCCCTTTCCTACTCCTACTAGGAGGAGGAAAGGAAGGGGGAAGGGGAGAAGGAAGGAGAGGGAGGAAAAGGAGGAAAGGGGGGCTGGCCCCCTAGGCCAATTCGGTTTGGGCTAGGGGGGCCGCGTGCCCTGCCTCCTCTCTTCCACCACTTGGCCCATTGAGGCCCAATACTTCTTCCCCGTATTTCCATAACTCCCCGGTACTCCGAAAAATATCCGAATCACTCGGAACCTTTCCGATGTTCGAATATAGTTGTCCAATATATCGATCTTTACGTCTCGACCATTTCGAGCCTCCTCATCATGTCCCCTATCTCATCCGGGACTCCGCACTACCTTCGGCACATCAAAACAGAAAAACTCATAATACCGATCGTCACAGAACTTTAAGCGTGCGGACCCTATGGGTTCGAGAACTATGTAGACATGACCGAGACATGTCTTCGGTCAATAACCAATAGCGGAACATGGATGCTCATATTGGTTCCTACCTATTCTACGAAGATCTTTATCGGTCAAACCGCATAACAACATATGTTGTTCCCTTTGTCATCGGTATGTTACTTGCCTGAGATTCGATCGTCGGTAACCTCATACCTAGTTCAATCTCGTTACCGGCAAGTCTCTTTACTCGTTCTGTAATGCATCATCCCAAAACTAACTCATTAGTCACATTGCTTGCAAGGCTTATATTGATGTGCATTACCGAGAGGGCCTAGAGATACCTCTCCGACAATCGGAGTGACAAATCCTATTTTTGATCTATGCCAACTCAACAAGCACCATTGGAGACACCTGTAGAGCACCTTTATAATCACCCAGTTACGTTGTGATGTTTGGTAGCACACAAAGTGTTCCTCCGGTACTCGGGAGTTTCATAATCTCATAGTCATAGGAACATGTATAAGTCATGAAGAAAACAGTAGCAACAAACTAAACGATCATCGTGCTAAGCTAACGGAATGGGTCAAGTCAATCACATCATTCTCTAATGATGTGATCTCGTTAATCAAATGACAACTCATGTCTATGGCTAGGAAATTTAACCATCTTTGATTCAACGAGCTAGTCAAGTAGAGGCATACTAGTGACACTCTGTTTGTCTATGTATTCACACATGTACTAAGTTTCCGGTTAATACAATTCTAGCATGAATAATAAACATTTATCATGATATAAGGAAATTGAAAGTGCGTTATATCGACTAGAGGGGGGGTGAATAGGCGATTTTTATGAAAGTCTTCAAAACGTGAGAGTTATGAAGACAAACAGCGAAGATTATGCCTTTTACTATGCAGCGGAAGTTAGATTACACTAGGCCAGCCATGGTCATGTATTCAATAGAGTGAAAGCACAATGACAAACAACTGCAGTGTAATAAGGATCAGGTAGGAAGAAGTTATGAAGCCAAATAGTTCATACATACACGTTGTGAAGACAAAAGATAAAGCAAGCATGCAATGGCTTCACAATGTGTAACAGTAAGAAAAGGAAGTGAAGATGGAACCAGTGACTCGTTGAAGACAATGATATGTTGGACCAGTTCCAGTTGCTGTGAAAACTGTACGTCTGGTTGGAGCGGCTAGGTATTTAAACCTTAGGACACACAGTCCCGGACACCCAGTCCTGAACACACAGTCCAGGACACCAAGTCCTCACCGTATTCTCCTTGAGCTAAGGTCACTTAGTCCTCGCCCAATCACTCTGGTAAGTCTTCAAGGTAGACTCCCAAACCTTCACAAACTTCGTTCACTGGCAATCCACAATGTCTCTTGGATGCTCTGAACGCGATGCCTAACCGTCTGGAGGATTCACAGTCCTCAAGTGTAATAAGTCTTCGGATCACACAGACAAGAAGACTCAAGTGATGCGCAATTTGCTCTGGCTCTGGGTGGTTAGGGGTTTTCTCCTCACTAGGAATTTTCTCTCAAAGGCTTCGAGGTGGGTTGCTCTTAAACGACAAAAGCCGTGCACTGAAATCTGAGCAGCCAACCATTTATGGTTGTGGGGGTGGGCTATTTATAGCCACTTGGCAACCCAACCTGATTTGTCCGAAATGACCCTGGGTCACTAAGGAACTGACACGTGTCTCAACGGTCAGATTTCAAACTCTCATGGCAACTTTGCTTGGGCTGCAAGCAAAGCTGACTTATCCGGCTCTGGACAAGATTCGCTCTCATTGTCTTCGCTCGAAGACATAGGTTTTTTGATTTAGGCATCACTTCAGTCATTCTGACTGGTTCTCCTGGACCCCACTTAACAGTACGGTGGTTCCTATGACTCAACACAAAAGAAAAAGAACTATGAAAGATCTAAGTCTTCGAGCTCCATAGGCTTCATAACGTGTCTTCTTTTGTCATAGTCTTCAATGTGAATATCTTCATATACCACCTTTGTCTTCAATGTCTTCATACATTTTTAGGGGTCATCTCTGGTAGTAAAGCCGAATCAATGAGGGACCTCTACCTGTGTTTTCCTGCAATTCTCACAAACACATTAGTCCCTCAACTAGGTTTGTCGTCAATACTCCAAAACCAACTAGGGGTGGCACTAGATGAACTTACAATCTCCCCCTTTTTGGTGATTGATGACAAACTAGTTGAAGTTTTCAACGGGGAATATAATGTGTGAAGTTTGTAAAGGATAGGGAATTGTCTTCATAAGTTGCAAAGGCTCCCCCTGAAGATGTGCATATAAGTTAATTTGCTTTTGGAATGCAAATGCACATGGCAGGTTGTACTTGTGGAGATCCACTTCAGCTTATGATGACAATCCACTATGCATGTGAAAGTATATGAAGATAATGACATGCATAATGGAAAATGGACGTCTGCAGAATGAGATAAGTGCGGAATTTATCGTCGCACATGCGGAATTTATCTTCGCAAACAGAGTGGCAAACGAGTAGCAGACGACCATCGAGTCTTAGTGTTACAACTCAAAGAACCGAATGAAGCAAAAACGAGAGTTGTAAGCACGAAGCAAACTGTAGCAAAAAAATATAGCACCCACCCATATGGACCTGCTTGAAGACTATCAACCCATACGCTTCTCCCCCTTTTGTCAGCAAGGACTAAAAAGGTTCGAAGACATAGAGTGTCTACTCGTTTCCAGGAGCAGCAGGGTCGTTGGAGGTGTTTGGCGGTGCAGACGAGCTTGGAGGTGCTGAAGCAGGTGGCGGTGATGTAGCATCGTCGTCTTCATCAATGATCCTTGCAGTAACTGTGGCAGCAGATGAAGAAAACTCAGAGTCTTCAAGTGATGGTGTGTTGCGCATCACCGCCCTTCTGGGAGGTGTGGTGTCAAACTTGAAACGCTTTGTGAAGCCATCCTCTTCAAGTTCAGCTTCAGTACATATCATGGAGAGCCCTTTCCATGTACGATGGCAGGTTTCGTGTGTAACGAAGGCATTCTTGGTGGCAAGGTTTCGAAGACGATTGACATCCACCAAGAGGCTCTTCATCTGACGTTTTAGCCAGTCGTGATGCCTATCTTGCTTTTGGTGAAGGGCCACAAGAAGCTCTCGGTCAGTGAGGACACGAGCACGCTTCTTGGGTCTTGGAGCATTTGTGCTGTCTGTGGCTTCAGTAGATGCTGGTGCACGTGTAGTGCCAGCCAACGGATATACCCTGGATATGGCTTCAACACCTTCAACATTCTGCGTGAAGCTCTGGTGTTCTGCATTCTGAAGACTTATCGGTTTCTTGGCAGGCTCAGGGTGTATTGCTTCAGCAGAGATATCCACATCTGGCAAGAAGATCCGATGGTTTTGGGCAGAGGGCTGATACGAGATCGTAGAGTGCAGTTTGATTAGCCTCATCACCCAAGGAGCATAGAACTTCAAACCAAATAATTCCGAGCCTGACGCTGCAAGTTGGCGTATGAAGAGATCCTGTGCGTTGAAGCATTTGCCATGCAGGATATAGAATATGAGAGTCTTCATTGCACCCTCGATCTTGGCATGTGGTGAGTGTCCCTTAATGGGCCAGAGAGTCCGCCGGATGATGTGATATATGGTCCTGGGCAGGTACTCTAGGTCTTCAATGAAGAACTCAGTTGGATAGGGTGCATCCTGAGGCAATGGCTTCATCATTGAGAGCATCTGACTCATATTGGGTTCAGGCCTCTGGAATATGCTCTCAATAGCTTCAGAATGTAGTTGACAGCCTTCCTTGAAGAATTCGCCTGGAGTGGGAAGGCCGGTGAGCTCAATTATATCAAATGCATTGGCTTCATGATGGACATTGCCGGTCATCCACTCCAGGATCCAAGTCTTTGGATCTCTGTTGTATCCTTTGATATGGAGAGTGGCATAGAACTGAAGCAGAAGCTCTTCATTCCAGTGCTCTTCATCAGTCACAAACGGCAGCAGACCCACTTGCTTGAAGCAATCCAAGGCTTCCTCAAGACATGGCAGACCAGCAATGGCTTCAACCTCAAGGCGCTTGTGTGGAAAGATGCGACCCTGGTTGTATAAGATGCATGAATAATAGCTGCGCTGAGAATAGCTCCAGAACCTGTCTGATACAATCCTTTCCCTTGAATAGGGGTTCTTGGAGCTATTGAAAAATGTATTGTCGGCCTTGAAGCTGTTAATATCAAAGGAGCCAGGTGCTGATGCAGGGCCTGGAAACCTTGGAAGCCTTGGGACTGGCTTCTGGACTTGAGGCCTGTGCTCAATATGATAATCAAACTGTGGACCTGCAGCAGACTCAGGGACTGAAGTGTCTGGCTCAGTAGCTTCGCTGTCCGCTGAAGCATTTGGTGGGGCGGGCTCCACATTGGCTTCAGTGTTTGTGGTGGCAGCCGCAACATTTTCTTCCTCCGCTTGTGTAGTTGGAGGGACAACCTCAGGCACGTTCTCCTGGAGAACTGCATCTTGATGGAGCGGGGGAGTGGGTTCTGGTGGTGCTTCTTCATTGTCTTCGGCTGATGCAGCCGGAATTTCTGCAGTATGGACTTGAGGCCGTGGACCTTTGCGAAGCCTACGGAACGCAGACGACGCTTGTGGGGTCGGAGTGGGCTGGACCTCAAAGTCTTCTTCCTCTTGAGGGCGATCCGCCCATGACTCATCTTGTGCCATTGGCGTCAGAGGACGACCAATACTGATGAGTTCGCTTGTTTCAAGTTGAGGAAGGGCTGCATCATCTTGTACATTGTCTTGATGACCAATGTCTTCAGCAGCTATGGGGTCGGCCGCTGGAATATCTTCAGCTTCAGGAGCCTCTGTGGGAGCAGGCTCATGAACTGTCAGTCTTCTTTCTGCATTGGGGTGAAGGATAGAGAGGGGTTCCACTATCAAGGGCTCTGTGGGAGGAGCCTGAGATTTCTTGATCTTGCGTTTCTTTTTGCTGGGGGCAGTAGGAGAGGCTTCAGAGCTTTTCCTTTTCCTGGCTTCAGCCTCTGCATTCCGTGTCTTCTTAAGCTCACAAGCGGTTGACCGACTCTTTGGCTTCGAGCCAGTCGTGGCGGTTGGGAAGACAATCGGAATAGCTTCTTGTCTTGGTGCCTCTGGTTCATTCACAGCAGGCTGCTTCTTCTTCTTCGCGGCCATCTTGGGGTCGATGCCAGGATGCCCAAGTGCCTTGCGCTTCTCGGCCTCATTGTAGGCCTGCACACATCGTTCTGCCAGAGACTTCATTCGCTCACGCGAGCCCTGAGCTTCAGCACGCTTCTTCAGGAAATTTTCCTTGAGCTCATGTAACATGGTTTTGAAGCTCTTTACTTCCTGCACGCTGAGCCTGGCCATGTGCTTCTTGAACTGAGCCTTTTCATGATCAATTTTCTGCTTCAGCTCAACTATGCGCTGAGCAATTGCAAGTTCTGAAGCAATTGCGCCTTGAAAGGCGACGCTGAGACCGACAGGCAGCTGCAGATCTTCGAAGCTGATGTCTGGTGAGGCAAACCATTCATCGATGAAGTTGTGGATGATGGCGACATCAAAGAGAGGTAAATTGTTGAAGATTTCAGCTTCTTCTTTGCTTTTGATAAGCTGCTCTAGAGCATCATCTCCCAGATCTTCATCGCTTGATAGATCAATGGCTTCGCTGCGCAGAATGGCAGCAGCAGTGAGCTCTTTGCCTGTTTGTTGCTGGGGCTCCTTTTCCTTCTGGGGCTTGGAGACGCGGGATACGTCTTCAGACTGCACACTGACTTCAGGAGGTGCAGTTTTCAATGGCTTCGCCCTTGAGATTTTTGAGGCAGGGCCGGCTTGGAAGCTTTTGGTTTCTTCGTCTGCTTTGGCTTCGGCACAACAGGAGCTTCATCAGACTCAGAGTCAGCTGGAGGGTCATTTATGGCAGTCCCTTGGACTAAGATGTGAGTGATCAGGCCCTCAAGATTGGCAAACAGACCGATGACATTGGGTTCCGCGTCGCGTGTGCCATCTGCCCTTGGTGCGGAGGGACCAGGGTTGAAGTCTAACCCAAATTTCTTCTTGTTTAGCTTCGCTGACTGTTGGGCAAACTGAAAGTTGCGCTTGAAGAGATTGTCGTCACGACACCAGAGGAGTGACGACGGATGCGCTTCATCAGGCTGTGGTCCTCGGACCATGCATGGGTAGAAGCCTTGAGCAATGGCTTCATCTCTGGTCCTGGGCAAGAGATTCTTGAAGCGGATGTCCCCCCATGGTCTCCTGATGGCACTTTTCTCAGCATACTCCTCGGTGACGAAGCGGTATTTGAACCACTGTTCTGCCCAATAGCGTCGAATCCATTGGATTCGTGTCTTGCGCTGCCCATAGCTCTCCTCTGGATCTGTTTTGTACATTTCTGCCAAGTCTTCAGGCAGATCCTTGGAAGTTCCCTTACGTCTCTGTCTGCCCCCCTTTCTTGCTGCTGCTTCTGAAGCCATAAACTTTAACTTGAAAGGCTTCAAAGCTTTCAAAGGCTTCAAAGGCTTTCTTTTTCTGGACCAACAGGAACTGGCTTCAGGAGAGTTTATGTGATGCTGTAAGAATTCTGCAAATGAATGCAGACTATGAGAACTGAAGGATTCTCCCATGGACATGTACCTGTGACAGCATTAAGGTGCGAGGGAAGGGGAAGAGGTCATATGCATCCTCAGAAGGTTTTGAAGATTAATCAGTTTAGAAGACATTGACCTCATCGTGCGAAGACATTCACTCATAGATAAGAAGTTGGTTCCAGATTTGTACGAACCCACAGATCAGTACAAGTGAGGAATCTACCTACTTTATGAAGCACAAGTGAATATACTAGGCATGTTATGAGATGGAGCGAGAGATCTAACTAGTGTGAAGAGAAACTTCTTATGGTAGAAAGTGACAGAACCATGAGATCAAAAGAGGCTGTAAAAAGAAGTTTTATTTACCACACTGGAACTGCTAGACGGAAGGGAGTTGATGCCGAGCAGTTCAGTCCTCCGTGCCCTAACTTGGCGACGGAAAACACCTACGGCGACGGCGGAGAGGACGATGTCCGTGGTCGGCGTGAGGACGGCATTGGAGAGGTTGCGGCAGCGAAGCGCTTCGTCTCCGGCGTCGTCGAGTGCTAGCAGTGGCGCTAGGGTTCTTGCGAGGGTGGAAGAAGGAGATAATGACTGCGGTAAGTGTGAATTTATAGGCTCAGGGGCGGCACTGTGCTATTACACAGGTGCCCCTGGCGGTTCGCATTTGGGGAACGCGTGGCCAGTTAGCGGAAGTTTGGGGTTTGTTCCACGTCCCATGCACGCCTAAATTGTCGGGCGGTCGTTCCTGCTTCTCTGGATTTTATGTGGAGGAATGAGCATTAAAAACGGACTTTATGGTTGTCTCTATATCTTCAGCTGACAAGGACACAGTGAAGACATTCGACAGTTTCAACAGAATGCATATGACTTAGAGAGAGATAGAGTTTGAGATAGAAAGCATAGAGAAGTTTGGGGTCCGATCACATTCACTTAGTTCAAAAGATTCAACATGAAGACATAGCTATAAGTGAATGCTGTAGAGGACAGAGCACTAGCATATATATATATATCTATACAAGCAACGTAGTGAAGATAATCATGAAGACATGTTTGAAGCCAAACCAAATGTGAAGACAACCAAATGTGAAGATATTGCAAGGTAACGCCATGAGTGAAACACTTCAAAATAGAACGTTTGGTGGTGGCGTTACCCACCGTATAGGAAGTATTAGACCCAGACACGGCGCACAATTATCGTGGCGCTCCAAAGTCAAATTCCACATTAATGTATTCACGCTTAGAATGTATGTCTTCATTGAATGAAGATATACTTTACTTTGTGTGTTGCACATCTAAGTCATCAATATGCATAAGTGTTAGGATGTGTGCCTGATCACAGGACATTTGAGGATTCCAAGATATTTAGCTCACACCGTAACTTGCAAAATCTCTTCTCATCCAAGGGCTTGGTGAAGATATCCGCCAATTGCTCTTCAGTGTTGACGTGTATGATATCAATGTCTTCCTTCACAACATGATCTCTGAGAAAGTGATGACGAATTTCAATATGCTTTGTCTTCGAGTGCTGAACTGGGTTGTTGGCAATCTTGATGGCGCTTTCGTTGTCGCAGTAAAGTGGCACTTGCTTCAGATGAATGCCATAGTCCTTGAGTGTTTGCTTCATCCACAGAAGCTGAGCGCAGCAAGATCCAGCAGCAATGTATTCAGATTCAGCAGTGGAGAGAGACACACAGTTCTGCTTCTTTGAAGACCAACATACAAGTGATCGTCCCAGAAAGTGACATGTGCCTGATGTAGACTTGCGATCAACCTTGTCACCAGCATAATCAGCATCCGAAAATCCAACCAAATCAAACTCTGAGCCCTTTGGATACCATAATCCTAGAGTTGGGGTGTGAGCCAAATATGGAAGAATTCGCTTCACAGCTAAGTGATGCGACTCCTTTGGTGCCGCTTGAAATCGAGCACACATGCAAACACTAAGCATGATATCTGGCCTAGATGCACATAAATAAAGCAAAGAACCAATCATGGAGCGGTATACCTTTTGATCGAACTCTTTACCATTGTCGTCAGGACCTAGATGATGTTTGGCTGGCATTGGTGTTGTGAAGCCTTTGCAGTCTTGCATACCGAACTTCTTCAGGCAATCTTTGAGATACTTCTCTTGAGATATGAAGATACCATTGCGTTGTTGTTGTCGTATTTGAAGGCCAAGGAAGAACTTCAGCTCCCCCATCATGGACATCTGATATTGCTCTTGCATCATATATCCAAACTCTTCACTGTACTTCTGATTGGTGCAGCCGAAGATAATGTCATCCACATATATTTGGCACACAAACAGTTCACCATCATATGTCTTCGTGAAAAGAGTGGGATCCAGGGAACCATGTATGAAGCCTTTGCTCTTCAGGAAGTATTTGAGTGTGTCATACCAGGCCCTAGGGGCTTGTTTGAGGCCATACAGTGCCTTGTTGAGCTTGTATACCATGTCAGGATGTTTTGGATTTTCAAAGCCAGGTGGCTGTGCAACATACACTTCTTCTTCAATCTTGCCATTGAGAAAGGCACTTTTCACATCCATTTGATATAGAAGTATGTATGATGATTTGCATAGGCCAGCAGTATGCGTATAGCTTCAAGCCTTGCCACAGGAGCAAATGTTTCATCGAAATCAATGCCCTCCACTTGAGTATATCCTTGAGCAACGAGACGAGGTTTGTTTCTGACAACTTGACCATGCTCATCTTGCTTGTTGCGGTATATCCATTTGGTGCCTATTATGTTGTGCTTCCGTGGATCAGGACGCTTAACCAGTTCCCATACATTATTCAGCTCAAATTGTTGAAGCTCTTCTTGCATAGCTTGAATCCATTCAGGTTCCATGAAGGCTTCTTCAACTTTCTTGGGTTCTGATATTGATACGAATGCGAAGTGCCCACAGAAATTTGCTAGCTGAGTTGCCCTTGAACGAGTGAGTGGACCAGGTGCATTGATGCTGTCAATTATTCTGTCATTCTGCACTTCATTTGCAACACGAGGATGTACAGGGCGAAGACCTTGCTCTTGCTGATCTGTGTTGTTGTTGAAAGGAATGTCTTCAGGCTGAGCATTGTCTTCATGTTGATCAGGTGCTGAGATGATAAGTTCTTCTTCAGGATGAGCTTCAGAAGGTATAGTCTCTCCAGTTCCCATAAGCTTGATTGATTCACTAGCTGGAACTTCATCTAGCACATTTGGCAGTTGCTCTCTTTGTGAACCATTTGTCTCATCGAACCGCACATCCACTGTTTCAACCACTTTGTAATGAAAGAGATTGAAGACTCTGTAGGAGTGCGAGTCCTTTCCATATCCAAGCATAAAGCCCTCATGTGCTTTAGGTGCAAATTTTGAAGTGTGATGTGGGTCCTTGATCCAGCACCTTGAGCCAAATACTCTGAAGTAACTGGCATTTGGCTTCTTGCCAGTTAGGAGTTCATAAGATGTCTTGTTCAGAAGCTTGTGAAGATAAACACGATTGATTGTATGGCATGCAGTATCAATGGCTTCAGTCCAGAATTTTCTTGGAGTCTTGTATTCATCTAGCATCGTTCTGGCCATCTCAATGAGTGTTCTGTTCTTGCATTCGACGACGCCATTCTGCTGTGGCGTGTACGGAGCTGAGAATTCATGTGTGATGCCCAAGGTATCAAGATATGTATCAAGGCCAGTGTTCTTGAATTCAGTGCCATTGTCACTTCTTATGTGCTTTATCTTGGCGCCAAAATTGTTCATAGCTCGATTGGCGAAGCGTCTGAAGACATCCTGCACTTCAGTCTTGTAAAGGATTATGTGCACCCAAGTATATCTAGAGTAATCATCAACAATCACGAAGCCATAGAGGCAAGCAGTGGTAGTAAAAGTTGAGTAGTGAGTGGGACCGAAAAGATCCATGTGGAGCAGCTTGAAAGGTTGAGTAGTAGTCATGATTGTCTACAAAGGATGCTTTGCCCTTGTCATCTTCCCTGCTTCACAGGCACCGCATAAGTGATCTTTCTTGAACTTGACGCCCTCGATGCCTATGACATGCTTTTTCTTCGCAAGGGTGTGGAGGTTCCTCATGCCAGCATGCCCAAGCCTCCGATGCCAAAGCCAGCATTCTGAAGCTTTTGCAAGAAGACATACTGCAAGTTGTGGTCCTGCTGAGAAATCTACCACGTACAAATCACCTTTCCGATACCCTTCAAACACTAGAGACTTGTCAGATTCCATTAGTACCAGGCAACGATATTTTCCAAACATTACGATCATATTCAAATCGCAAAGCATTGAGACAGACATTAAGTTGAAGCCAAGGGATTCAACAAGCATGACTTTATCCATGTGTTGATCCTTTGAGATTGCAACTCTACCTAGACCCAATACCTTACTTTTACCAGTGTCAGCAAATGTGATGTGGCTCTTGTCGGATGGACGTAATGTTGAGTCCATAAAAAGGCTTCTTTTGCCAGTCATGTGATTTGTACACCCACTGTCAATAATCCATTCTGAAGACTTTGAAGTCGTTGGTGTCGTACCCTACAGTGCAGTTAGGGGGATAGGCTTCACAAAGAGAATTGTGAAGCATAAACATTTGATGAACCAGTGGGTTATGAAAACTTAGATCCAGATTAGGACTAATAGGGAGAGTAGCATGTGATTCAGGAACGAAGTACATAATGATGCCATTCGGGCATTTTATCTTGCGCCCTACAAGATTTTTAAGGTCCCCAGCAATAGCATCAGAAGATTTTGTTTTTCTGCTGGAGACCTTTCCCTGCAAAAGAGAGTTAAGCTTTCTTAACCACCCACATCTTCAAGGGTGGCTTAGAAGCGATAAGTCTAAGGAAGCATCTGAGAATTTTGGCTTTGAAGCCTTAGCAGACAGTCTAGCAGTTGGACAATAGTACTCATAGGAATAGGCAGAATAATTTTGGTCATATGAACATGATGATTCGAAGAACCGCTCTCATATTCATATGCCTGAGTATGGTTTCCCTGCAAAACATTTGCATTAGTGTGACTCAGGTGAGTCCTCTGTTTGTATGAAGCCTTTGGACCATATGAAGCCTTTGGTCTGAGGTTTATCTTCTTCAAGTGAGGTGTCATGAAGACATTCACAGGAAGATTTTCCAGACATTTTTTCGGAACCCAGATCTTCTTCATAGGCGGTCCATTCCTGCAGTTAGTACCAATGTACCTGGCAAACACTTCACCATTCTGATTCTTAAACAGTTTATAGTTTGCATCAAAGGATTCATCAATGTTAATGGGGTTTGCACAAGTGAAGCCAGATAAATTGGATGGATCTGCTGAAAGTTCCTTTGCAGCAACCCATGTGGTTTTGGGGTACTGCTCAGGTTTCCAGTAAGAGCCATCTGCATTTATTTTCCTCACAAACCCAACACCCTCTTTCCTAGGGTTTCGGTTCAGAATCTGCTTCTTGAGGACATCACATAATGTCTGATGTCCTTTAAGACTTTTGTACATCCCTGTTTCCAGCAATGTCTTCAACCTAGCATTCTCATCAGCAATAGCAGTGGTATCCTCAGCAGAGGAGTTAGTTACCACATCAACAGTTGAAGATATTGGAACAGCAGTAGCAGTGGAACATTCAGCAACAGAAGTAGCATTATCACGTTCAATGCATTTAAGACATGGTGGTTCAAATCCTTCTTGAGCGGGACTGATCTGTTCGGCGCGAAGTGACTCGTTTTCCTTTTGAAGATCTTCATGAGCCGCTCTCAATTTCTCAAGTTCTTGCTTCCTTTGAAGATAATCATAGGAAAGGTTTTCATGAGTTGTTGAGAGAGTATCAAGACGATCTTCAAGTTCCTGATACTTAACGTGAAGGTTTTTTATGTCTTCAATTAAGGATTCAGATCGAGTCATTTCAGCACCCAACAGATCATCGCTTCTGTCTAACAGTTTTTGAGTATGTTCCATAGCTTTCTGTTGTTCAGTTGCAATTTTAGCAAGTGTTTTGTAGCTGGGTTTTGAATCACAGTCAGAGTCATCGTCACTAGATGTTTGATAGCGAGTAGTGCGTGTGTTTACCTTGGCACCGTGTGCCATGAAGCAGTAGGTAGGAGTGGAGTCATTCTTGTCATTTGCGTCGGTGTCAGTGATGCAGTTATTGTCTTCAGTGTTGAAGATGGACTTGGCGACGTATGCTGTAGCCAGACTCGCAATGCCAGAATCAGACTCCTCCTCAGACTCCACCTCTGCCTCCTCAGATGCGGACTCCTCCTCTGAATCCATCTCCTTGCCAACAAACGCACGTGCCTTGCCAGATGAGCTCTTCTTGTGTGATGAAGACTTTGAGGAAGACTTGGAAGAAGACTTTGGGTATTTCTTCTTCTTCTTGTCGTCAGAATCATATTCCTTGCTCTTCTTCTTCCTTCTGTTCTCATTGTCCCACTGTGGACACTCAGAGATGAAGTGTCCAGTTTTCTTGCACTTGTGACATGTTTTCTTCTTGTAGTCATGAGCAGAAGCTTCATCATTCCTTGAGCTTGATCGTGAAGATTTTCTGAAGCCTTTCTTCTTGGTGAATTTTTGGAACTTCTTCACTAGCATTGCAAGTTCCCTTCCAATGTCTTCAGGATCATCAGAACTGCTGTCAGATTCTTCTTTAGATGAGGAAACAGCTTTTGCCTTCAAGGCACGAGTTCATCCATAGTTTGGACCGTAGATATCTCTTTTCTCAGAAAGCTGAAACTCATGTGTGTTGAGCCTCTCAAGTATGTCAGATGGATCGAGTGTCTTGAAATCAGGACATTCTTGAATCATCAGGGCTAGGATGTCAAACGAACTATCAAGTGATCTCAGCAGCGTCTTGACGATTTCATGTTTGGTGATCTCAGTGGCGCCGAGGGCTTGAAGCTCATTTGTGATGTCAGTGAGCCGATCAAATGTGTGCTGGACATTCTCATTGTCATTTCGCTTGAAGCGGCTGAAGAGGTTGCGAAGGACACTGATTCTTTGATCTCTCTGGGTTGAGACGCCTTCATTGACCTTGGAGAGCCAGTCCCAGACCAGCTTGGATGTCTTCAAGGCACTCACACGGCCATACTGTCCTTTTGTCAGATGGCCACAGATGATATTTTTGGCGGTAGAGTCCAGTTGAGTGAACTTCTTGACATCAGCAGCAGTGACACCTTCTCCAGCCTTGGGAACGCCGTTCTCGACGACATACCATAGGTCGACGTCAATGGCTTCAAGATGCATGCGCATCTTATTCTTCCAGTAGGGATATTCAGTTCCATCGAAGACGGGGCACGCAGCGGAGACTTTGATTATCCCTGCAGTCGACATAGCTAAAACTCCAGGTGGTTAAACCGAATCACACAGAACAAGGGAGCACCTTGCTCTGATACCAATTGAAAGTGCGTTATATCGACTAGAGGGGGGGTGAATAGGCGATTTTTATGAAAGTCTTCAAAACGTGAGAGTTATGAAGACAAACAGCGAAGATTATGCCTTTTACTATGCAACGGAAGTTAGATTACACTAGGCCAGCCATGGTCATGTATTCAATAGAGTGAAAGCATAATGACAAACAACTGCAGTGTAATAAGGATCAGGTAGGAAGAAGTTATGAAGCCAAATAGTTCATACATACACGTTGTGAAGACAAAAGATAAAGCAAGCATGCAATGGCTTCACAATGTGTAACAGTAAGAAAAGGAAGTGAAGATGGAACCAGTGACTCGTTGAAGACAATGATATGTTGGACCAGTTCCAGTTGCTGTGAAAACTGTACGTCTGGTTGGAGCGACTAGGTATTTAAATCTTAGGACACACAGTCCCGGACACCCAGTCCTGAACACACAGTCCAGGACACCAAGTCCTCACCGTATTCTCCTTGAGCTAAGGTCACTTAGTCCTCGCCCAATCACTCTGGTAAGTCTTCAAGGTAGACTCCCAAACCTTCACAAACTTCGTTCACTGGCAATCCACAATGTCTCTTGGATGCTCTGAACGCGATGCCTAACCGTCTGGAGGATTCACAGTCCTCAAGTGTAATAAGTCTTCGGATCACACAGACAAGAAGACTCAAGTGATGCGCAATTTGCTCTGGCTCTGGGTGGTTAGGGGTTTTCTCCTCACTAGGAATTTTCTCTCAAAGGCTTCGAGGTGGGTTGCTCTCAAACGACAAAAGCCGTGCACTGAAATCTGAGCAGCCAACCATTTATGGTTGTGGGGGTGGGCTATTTATAGCCACTTGGCAACCCGACCTGATTTGTCCGAAATGACCCTGGGTCACTAAGGAACTGACACGTGTCTCAACGGTCAGATTTCAAACTCTCATGGCAACTTTGCTTGGGCTACAAGCAAAGCTGACTTATCCGGCTCTGGACAAGATTCGCTCTCATTGTCTTCGCTCGAAGACATAGGTATTTTGATTTAGGCATCACTTCAGTCATTCTGACTGGTTCTCCTGGACCCCACTTGATAGTACGGTGGTTCCTATGACTCAACACAAAAGAAAAAGAACTACGAAAGATCTAAGTCTTCGAGCTCCATAGGCTTCATAACGTGTCTTCTTTTGTCATCGTCTTCAATGTGAATATCTTCATATACCACCTTTGTCTTCAATGTGTTCATACATTTTTAGGGGTCATCTCTGGTAGTAAAGCCGAATCAATGAGGGACCTCTACCTGTGTTTTGTTGCAATTCTCACAAACACATTAGTCCCTCAACTAGGTTTGTCGTCAATACTCCAAAGCCAACTAGGGGTGGCACTAGATGCACTTACAGAAATAAATAATAATTATTATTGCCTCTAGGGCATATTTCCTTTAGTCTCCCACTTGCACTAGAGTCAATAATCGAGTTCACATCTTTATGTGATTAGTTCACATCTCCATGTGACTAATACCCAAAGGGTTTACTAGAGTCAATAATCTAGTTCACATCGCTGTGTGATTAACACCCAAAGAGAGATCATGTTTTGCTTGTGAGAAAAGTTTAGTCTACGAGTCTGCAACATTCAGATCCGTATGTATTTTGCAATTTTTTATGTCTACAATGCTCTGCATGGAGCTACTCTAGCTAATTGCTCCCACTTTCAGTATGTATCTAGATCGAGACTTGGAGTCATCTAGATCGATGTAAAAAGCTTGCATCGACCTAACTCTTTACGACGAACTCTTTTTATCACCTCCATAACCGAGAAATATTTCCTTAGTCCTCTAAGGATAATTTTGACCGCTGTCCAGTGATCTACTCCTAGATCACTATTGTACTTCCTTGCCAGAAAGATGCTAAGGTATACAATAGGACTGGCAAACAACATAGCGTAGTTTATAGAACCTATGACTGAGGCATAGGGAATGAATTTTCATTCTCTTTCTATTTTCTGATGTGGTCGGGTTTTGAGTCTTTACTCAACTTCACACCTTGCAACACAGGCAAGAACGCCTTCTTTGACTATTCCATTTTGAACTACTTCAAAATCTTGTCAAGGTATGTACTCATTCAAAAAACTTATCAAACGTCTTGATCTATCTCTATAGATCTTGATGCTCAATGTGTAAGCAGCTTCATCGAGGTATTTCTTTGAAAAACTCTTTTCAAACACTCCTTTATGCTTTCCAGAAAATTCTACATTATTTCCGATCAACAATATGTCATTCACATATACTTATCAGAAATGTTGTAGTGCTCCCACTCACTTTCTTGTAAATATAAGCTTCACCGCAAGTCTGTAATCAAAGCATATATTCCAACTCTGAGATGCTTGCACCAGTCCATAGATGGATCATTGGAGCATGCTCACTTTGTTAGCACCTTTAGGATCGGCAAAACCTTCTGGTTGCATCATATACAACTCTTCTTTTAAGAAATCCATGAAGGAATGCAATTTTGACATCCATTTTCTAGATTTCATAAAATGCGGCAACTGCTAACATGATTCGGACAGACTTTTAAGCATCGATACGAGTGAGAAAATCTCATCGTAGTCAACACCTTGAACTTGTCAAAAACAGTTTGCGACAATTCGAGATTTGTAGATAGTAACACTACTATCAGTGTCCGTCTTCCTCTTGAAAATCCATTTATTCTTAATGACTCACCGATCATCGGGCAAGTCAATCAAAGTCCATACTTTGTTCTCATACATGGATCCCATCTCAGATTTCATGGCCTCAAGCCATTTCGCGGAATCTGGGCTCATCATCGCTTCCTCATAGTTCATAGGTTCGTCATGGTCAATTAACATGACATCCAGAATAGGATTACTGTACCACTCTGGTGCGGATCTCACTCTGGTTGACCTACGAGGTTCGGTAGTAACTTGATCTGAAGTTACATGATCATCATCGTTAGCTTCCTCACTAATTGGTGTAGGAGTCACAGGAACAGATTTCTGTGATGAACTACTTTCCAATAAGGGAGCAGGTAGAGTTACCTCATCAAGTTCTACTTTCCTCCCACTCACTTCTTTCGAGAGAAACTCCTTCTCTAGAATGGATCCATTCTTAGCAATGAATGTCTTGCCTTTGGATCTGTGATAGAAGGTGTACCCAACTGTCTCCTTTGGGTATCCTATGAAGACACATTTCTCCGATTTGGGTTTGAGCTTATCAGGATGAAACTTTTTCACATATGCATCGCAACCCCAAACTTTAAGAAACGACAACTTTGGTTTCTTGCCAAACCACAGTTCATATGGCGTCATCTCAACGGATTTAGATGGTGCCCTATTTAACGTGAATGCAGGTCGAGCCTCAGGGTAAGCCTCTTACTCAAGTTTGGCTGCGTTTTTCCGGGGCTCCCTCGAAGCCGATGCAGAATGCTAGGGTCGTGGCTAGCTTGGGCATTATGGTGGGGAAAACTGAGAGAGTGGATATGGCTTTTACCAGAGCTCGCGGGGTAGCCCGACTGCTGGTTAGTGTTCTGGATATTGAGTTCGTGCCTGATGTGATCAAGTGGACATATCGAGGCCAGATTTTTCATCTCGTGATTGAGTTTGAGGATGAGAGTCTGTTCGCCGAGGCGGCTAACGGGACTGATGTTGATATGCATGAGGGAGATGACAGTTCGGGAGCTAAGGAGGCATCGGTCGATGATTCTGGACGAAAGTTGTCCAATGGACCGGGGTCCGATTCTCAGACGCCCGGGGATGGGACGGTACCACCCTCCTCGGTGCCTATGACTTCTATGAGATTTGGGTCTTTCGAGCCTGCTTCTGCGCCTCCGAGACTTTGGAGTGATCGGGTGGAGTCTGACGAGGTTTTTGAGCACGCGTTACGTGCTTTGGATTTTGAGGATGCTGTGAGCCCCGTCCTTGGGGCATCGCCGATCTCGGTCAGGGGAGAGGAGGAGGAGTCTATGCAGGTGGCCACTCCCCCATACACATCACGTTGACTCTCCTCAGGACGAGGTTCCGGTGGTGGAGGTCTTACCTTCGGGAGGGGGTCCGGGGCAGGTGGCCTCAGCTCTCTCTTCTTCTTTCATGGTGCCGGAGCTGCAGGGGGCGGTTCCGCCTTCTGAAGGGGGCTCGGAGCAGGTGGCCCCGGCGCCCTCTTCTCTTCTCGCGGTGGACGAGGCCTCAGTGGTGGCGGTCTAACCTTCGGGAGGGGGTCCGGGGCAGGTGGCCTCGACACTCTCTTCTCCTCTCGCGATGCCGGAGCTGCAGGTGGCGGCTCCGTCGTTTGGAGGGGGTTCGGGGCGGGTGGCCTCGGAGCCTTTTTCACCTGGGGCTCCTAGGGTGGCCGCCCATCTTGTGGTGGGTGGGGAGTTCGGGCAGGTGGCCCATGCACTCCCCTTCCCCGGTACGTTGCCGTCTCTGTGCGGTGGGGCGCGACCGACGTCGGCGGCGCCTTCGAGCGCCCCACCGCTTTCAGGCGTTCCTGCTGGTTCGTCCATGGAGGCCGACCGGCTGCGTGTTTGGGGTGAGGCAGGAGGCCCCACTAAGGGAGTCCTGGATTAGGGGGTCCTTGGACAGCCGGACTATATACTTTGGCCGGACTGTTGGACTATGAAGATACAAGATTGAAGACTTCGTCCCGTGTCTGGGTGGGACTCTCCTTTGCGTGGAAGGCAAGCTTGGCAATTCGGATATGTAGATCTCCTCCATTGTAACCGACTCTGTGTAACCCTAGCCCCCTCCGGTGTCTATATAAACCGGAGGGTTTAGTCCGTAGGACAACAACGATCATAATCATAGGCTAGCTTCTAGGGTTTAGCCTCTACGATCTCGTGGTAGATCAACTCTTGTAATACTCATATCATCAAGATCAATCAAGCAGGAAGTAGGGTATTACCTCCATCGAGAGGGCCCGAACCTGGGTAAACATTGTGTCCCCCGCCTCCTGTTACCATCAGCCTTAGACGCACAGTTCGGGACCCCCTACCCGAGATCTGCCGGTTTTGACACCGACATTGGTGCTTTCATTGAGAGTTCCACTGTGCCGTCACGATAAAGGCTTGATGGATCCTTCAATCATCGGCAACGATGCGATCAAGGGTGAGGTTTTTCTCCCCGGACAGAACTTCGTATTCGGTGGCTTCATACTGCGGGCCAACTCGCTTGGCCATCTGGAGCAGATCGAGAGCTACGCCCCTGGCCATCAGGCCAGGTTTGGAAGCTTGAACTATACCGCCGACATCCGCGGAGACTTGATCTTCGACGGATTCGAGCCCAGGTCAGGTGCGCTGCACAGTCACGACGAGCATGACTTAGCTCTGCCGTCGGAGGTGTTCGGGAGATCACACCTGTGGCTACTCCGGCCCTCAATTCGGAGGAGATCGTGCCGTTCGAGGACGGGTGGTTGGACCCCGCCACGGAAGCTGCACACTCAGCAGCGATAGAGCCAAATACTGACTCCACCTCCTATGAGACCTGTGTTACTGGACCCTTGGATTCTTCCCCGGCCACAGGCTCCGAACCGCCTGCGTCCGTGCCTATCCAATCTGATTGGGCACCGATCATGGTGTTTACCTCCGCAGATATTTTTCAGCACTCGCCCTTGGGCGATGTGCTAGATTCATTGAGATCTCTCTCCTTATTAGGAAACCCTAGGTCGAACTATGTCTGGCTCGAGTGGGAAGCGGACGACGAAGGAATTCGTTCCCCACCCGCCACCCACTTAATAGCCACTGTCAACGACTTAACCGACATGCTTGATTTCGACTCCGAAGACATCGACGGTATGGACAACGATGCAGGAGAGAAACAGGAACCACCGCCCACAGGGCGCTGGACAACCACTTCATCACACGATATATACATGGTGGATACACCCATAGAAAACAACGACGAGGAACGGGAGGATGCAGCGAAGGATAGTCCCCTCGAGAAGCAACCAAAGTGACGACGTAGGCGCCGCTCCAAATCCCGCCTCAGCAAAAACAGCGATAACAACGCAAGAAAGAATAATACCCCGGTCGACTCCAAGGGAAACGACGACCACACAGACCCATCGATGGAGCAGGGTGAGCCAGCGGACGGCGAACATAGTACAGAGCCGCTGTCCGATCACGGCGACGCCGAGGGTAAAGCTCGTCAACCTGTATCCAGAGAGGAGAACAGTCCGGACGACGATGCACACATCATCTCAGAAAGGCACTTGGAACAAGAGAACCTCCATAGAAGGCTTATCGCCACCGCGAGGAGCCTGAAGAAACAGAAGCAAAGGCTTAAGGCCGCGCATAACATGCTCAGCAGCAGATGGAACAAAGTGCTTGACACTAAAGAAAATTATGGCAGAAGTCGCCACACAAAGAGCTATCCAAAGCGCAAGCTGCTTCCTGAATTCGATGACGAGGCTTTAGAGCCCATTCAGCCAAAAAATAAAACGGCCGACCAGCCGGATCAACCACCCCGTGGCCGCGACAGAGCGGCTAACGACGCCGCACACAAGTCAGCACATGATTTACGTGAAGACCCGCACAAAAAAGCCGGTATGACCAGGTCCATCTATGGATCTAGGAAGCGTGCTCCGGCACAGGATCATGTCCGCCCAAATGACTATACTGACCGAATAACAGCTCGGAATCAAAACCAAACATTACAACCGTCCGAAGAATGCCATGACACATCAAAATACAGGGGTGCCGCGCACCCCCTATGCTTCACCGATGAGGTGATGGACCACGAATTTCCAGAGGGATTCAAACCCGTGAACATAGAGGCATACGACGGAATGACAGACCCTAGGGTCTGGATTGAGGACTTTATCCTTCACATCGACATGGCTCGCGGAGATGATCTCCACACCATCAAATACCTGCCCGTCAAGTTGAAAGGACCAGCTCGGCACTGGCTGAAAAGCCTCCCTGAAAACTCAATTGGAAGCTGGGAGGAGCTTGAGGATGCTTTTAGGGCCAATTTTTAAGGGACCTATGTCCGACCGCCGAACGCAGACGATTTAAGTCACATAATTCAATAGCCTGGAGGGTCATCCCGAAAGCTTTGGATCATATTTCTCACGAAGAAGAATCAAATCATTGACTGCCCGGATGCCGAAGCCTTAGCGGCTTTCAAGCACAGTGTCCGGGATGAATGGCTCGCTAGACACCTCGGCCAGGAGAAACCGAGGACAATGACAGCCCTAACAAGCATCATGACCCGCTTTTGCGCGGGCGAAGACAATTGGCTAGCCCGTAGCGGCACCTGCAACCCAGCCACATCCGAAGTCAGGGATGGCAACGGGAAACCGTGACGCAATAAAAGCAAGCGTCGAAACAATGAAGACAGCCCAGACAGCACGGCGGTAAACGCTGGATTCAGGGGCTCTCGACCCGGTCAACAAAAAAATCCATTTAAAGGCAATAGAGATGGACCGTTCAGCCTAAACAAGATTCTAGACAGATTATGTCAGATTCATGGCACCTCCGACAAACCGGCGAACCACACCAACAGAGAATGTCGGGTCTTCAAGCAAGTCGGCAAGCTAAACGTCGAACACAAGGGGAGGGAGACACCAAGCGAAGACGAGGATGAGCCTCGCTAGCCGAACACTGGGGGATAGAAAAATTCCCACCAGAGGTCAAAACAGTGAACATGATTTACGCAACCCACATACCGAAGAGGAGGCGCTAGCGTGCACCCCGAGACGTATACGCTATAGAGCCCGTCACCCCCAAGTTCAACCCTTGGTCGGCCTGCCCGATCACTTTTGATCGAAGGGATCACCCGACTAATATCCGGCAGGGAGGATCGGCTGCCTTGGTGCTAGACCCAATAATTAACGGATATCATCTCACCCGAGTCCTTATGGACGGCGACAGTAGTCTTAATCTGATATATCAGGACACCGTCCGCAAAATGGGGATAGACCCGACAAGAATCAACCAAAGCAAATACTACCTTTAAAGGAGTAATACCAGGCCCAGTGACCCGTTGTACGGGCTCTCTAGTACTAGAGGTTGTATTCGGTTCTTCCGACAACTTCCGAAGCGAAGAATTAACCTTCGACATCACTCCATTCCAAAGCGTCCGTCACGCACTACTTGGGAGAACGGCCTTCCTCGTTTTAATGCAGTACCGCATTACGCTTATCTTAAATTTAAGATGCCTGGTCCAAGGGCATCATCATAGTTAGCGGAAACACAGAGCATTCCTCACGTAGGGAGGAATATGTGGCGGCTCTAGTAGCCAACCACTGAACGACCTCTCCAACCAGAAGAAATGATCAGTCGTCAAGACGGCGGACACGGTTAGACGAGTCCGGTGCACCACTAGCTGTAACAGCTCAGATAAGCCTGAGATCGGGTCGATGGACATACCCCCATAGGTGGTGCTAGGGGCTTCCCACATGTAAAAAGGGCTACAGTTCGGCCTGACCCTATTTAAAATTGCATTTTAATGGTTCATTAAGAATAACCAATTTTTCGCACGAAGACTTTCACCTGGGTTTTTCTCTTTTACAGATGATCATCGTGCTACACCCTTCCAGGATACGGCACAACGGAGACACATGCGCAGACATGTAGTAGGGCCCCACTCAAAGGTTTCTTTTTAGATTTAGACCATGTGTAAACCTTTTTTACTGTCTCTTGTTGCTTCACTCCCTCCGGATACTCAACACAACCAAAAGGGATTCTGGCGTTATTGACATTTTGTCACGTCAAACTAATGCAAGTATGTGGAAATTAAGGGCTCATAATTGAGGGCGTTTCTCAGCCCAGTATATGATGCAAAGCCCGAACACCTTAGGGAGAGTTCGGTGTCGCAAGTTTGGCCTTATATGCATCAGCTCCGAATCATGTCTTTGGTCAATAGTTGGGTTTGCCCGGCTCCCGTGTTTTGCTACCTTACGTTCCGCTCTATCGGCTAAGGTGGCACCGGGAGAACTACTACGATTGTGCCCTGGTTCATCTGGATGAGCACCTCAGTAGAGAAAGCCGAAAACTGACTATCATGATAAAGCGCGAGATTGGTCAACCACTCGATGACTCAGCGGAATCTTCGCGATTCCTCCGCATTAACGAAGGACCGGTTTTCCGGTCATGTATGTACGCGCACCGTGTTCGGATGAGCGCAGAAGTACCAGGGGCTATATAGTAGCCCCACCGTCAAACTCCTATGGCTAAGTGAAAGTGTTAAAGCTATATAGTCCGATTGCCTTGTTCGCCGCGCTATCACCTCCTTAATGGACCAAGACGTTGGGTCCAGTGTGAACACGCGCTTTTCCAAACACCCCCGCATTATATGCGTGGGGGCTGAAGCTGACGACTGCAAACTTTCAGGTTATATGCATACATAAACGGCCGCACAGGAGGCATCATAATACTTTTAGGCAAAAGTATAAATACAGCCTTTATAATCCAAATAGCATTGTTTTTACAATTGGCATACATGTCACTCGAACATGATACTCTTTGAGCACTGAGCCTCTATTACACGAGCGCCTTCTAGGACTTCTTCAAAATAGTGCTCAGCCGAGACCTGGCCTACGGCCGGATCCTGGGTCGCAATAGCGGTGGTCTCCATCTCTGCCCAGTATGTCTTAACGCGGGCAAGAGCCATCCGCGCACCCTCTATGCACGCCGACCTCTTTACAACGTCGATATGCAGCACAGCACCAAGGAATCGTTGCACTAAACCAAAATAACTATTCGGCCTTGGCCCCTTCGGCCAAAGATGATCCATGACAGACCTCATGGCAAATCCAGACAACCTATGGAGCTTGGCCCACTCGGCCATTTGTTCATTCAACAGCAGCGGACGTGTTGGAGCGCTGAACTGCGACCAGAACAACCTCTCCACTTCATGATCTTTCTGATTTTTGAAAAACTCAGTCGCATCAGCAGCACTCATTGCCAAGTCCGAATACGCGTCTGCAGCACTCCATAATTGATCCAGAGGGGCATATTTCGGATTTATGAACTTTGACCGCAACAAAAAGGGCTTCCCAGCCGTGATATCTCCGGCTTGACGGAGCTCCTACTTCGCCGCTCTGATTTCAGAACGGGTTTCCTTGGCTGCTTCCATGGCTTTCTTCAAATCAGCCGCTTTCGCTTGGCTTTCCTTTTCAAGAAGCTCATATCGGTCGGCAGCATCTTTCAGCTCAACAGCCATCTTGGCTATTTTATCTTTGCTCTGGCGACGAGCAGCCTGTTCGGCTCTTAAGTCTTCGGCCGCCTTTAGGGCGGCCGCATCACTTCTCCTTGCTTGTTCCTTGGCTCGGGCAAGTTCCACCCGAAGGGTCTCCACGGCCGCAGCTCCATCTGTAGTCACATCATATTATAAATAATAGCATCATGCTCCTCTTAATATTTGTTGACCACCCGAAAATACATACCCTGTAGCTCGTCAAGCCGCTTGTTCACAAGCACAATGTCGGCATCTGCCGCGTCAAGTTGCCGCCTCAGTCCGGCAAACTCAGCAGTCCGGCCAGCCACCGGACCCTCAGCCGCCTGCACATGAAAGCAGCGCGATCATTACCTGGGACTATGATCCTCTGTTTGCCGCTTCTGGACAGCAACCAGAGTCTCAGGGGCTACTATCTGTATAGAGCACACCTAGCGTGTGCGGTATCGTCAAAAAATTTATATATTACTTTGCGTACCTCAAAGCCTCTTAGCAGGCTCGTAAAAGCCTCATGCAACCCACTTTTGGCGGATGAAATCCTCTCAGCCACCGTACCCATTAAAGTACGATGCTGTAACACCCCGGATGTAACTTTCCCAATTTGTACTCCAACTCTTGCCGTTTCCGGCGTTAAGTTATATTTATTTCCTCGGGTTCGGGTTTTTGTCTCCGGGTGTTGTTGTCTTTGTCATGCATCTCATATCATGTCATCATGTGCATTGCATTTGCATATGTGTTCGTCTCATGCATTCGAGCATTTTCCCCGTTGTCCGTTTTGCATTCCGGCGCTTCGTTCTCCTCCGGTGGTCATTTCTAGCTTTCTTTCGTGTGTGGGGATTAAACATTTCCGGATTGGACCGAGACTTGCCAAGCGGCCTTGGTTTACTACCGGTAGACCGCCTGTCAAGTTTCATATCATTTGGACTTCGTTTGATACCCCAACGGTTAACCGAGGGACCGAAAAGGCCTCATGTGTGTTGCAGCCCAACACCCCTCCAATTTGGCCCAAAACCCACCTAACTCTGCTCCATCAGCTAGAGCGTTCGATCACGATCGCGTGGCCGAAAACCGCACCTCATTTGGACTCTCCTAGCTCCTCCTATGCCTATAAATAGGCCCCCCTCGAAATGTCCCGGATCCCCTCTACCCGAAACCCTAAAAAAACCATCTCCCTGCCGCCGCCGGACAACGTCCGCGCCGAGTCGGACGTGTCCGACCTGCGCGCGCTGCCGCCAGCCACTCGCCGCCCGCCACGTCACCACCGCCACCCGCGCGCCGCCGCGGCCCGGAGGGCCCGTCCCCGGCCCCCGAGGCCCAGATCTACCGCGCCGCCGCCCGCCTCCTCTTCCCCGCGGCCGACCCCGCCTCGCCGTCCAGCGCCGCCGTGCCGCCGTGGTCGCCACCGCCGGCCACCGCCTCCTCATTCCGGCGCCGTCCCGATGCCGGCAGGCCTCGCCATCGCGCGCCCGCGCCGCGGGAGCCGCCCTGCACCGAGCCCGCGTCGCCCCGCGCTTCTCTGGCGAGGTCCCCGACGACCTAGCCCGGAGCTCCGGCCGTCTTCCCCCGCCGCCGACGAGCTCTTCTCCGGCGACATCCGTCCGGCTACAGTACCCGACCCGTTTGCTACAGTGATCTCAAACCCTAGATCTCGGGGTGAATTTTTCTCTAAGTCCCAGAATTGCACATCCATATGCCCATGTTCGTAGCTCCGTAACTTTGCATCCGTAGCTCCGATTCATGCATATAGCATATCAAAATGTTCATCTCAGAGAGTACATAATTTCATTCCATTGCATCATTTTCATTTGAGTTCATCTTGATGCCCGAAATGCTGTTAGAAGAGGGCTACTTGAGTTTATTGTCAGATCTGCTGCTCCGTTTAGGTTTTTGTCATTTTTGCCATGATTAATGTGTGCATGCTATGCCCTGATGCTCTACATATGTTTTGTTAAGGGTTTTGTCATATTTCCAGAGGTGCAACCCATGTATTTTTAGGATGTGTGTGGTGACTTGTGCAAGCTTGCAAAGTGGTGCACTTGCTAAGTCTGTTTTTCAGGGACTTAGTAATTTCACTAAGTCCTGGATCTGTTTATCTCATGTTGTCATATGTTCATGTTGTTTCCTAGTGATCCGTGCCTCTATTGAGGATGATCAGTAAGGATGTTTTGTTAATATTGTAGTTCTCTATCCATCCATGTCTTTGTTTGCAATTATGGAGCACCCTAGCTTGAGTCAACCGAGCTCTACTTTTGCTACTTTGCGAATCTGGGCAGATTGTCAACTTGTTTGCAATTTTGCCGGTGATGTTGTAATTGATCCGTGCATGCTATGCTATTGTTCTTGCCATGTCTAGCTTGCATTTTGTGCCTTCTCTATGGGTGTATGCTTGTCTTGCCATTACTTGCACCGTAGTGAGTGCATCGAGCTCGTAAACATGCCTACTTGAGTTATATTTCAGCATGTGTCAGTTTTTCACTAAGTCTGAAAACTGATTATATTTTTGCTATGTTCACATGCTTGCAATTGTATTTTCTGATCCCTTTTGGCTCAAGGTCACTAAGGGATTTTTGTTAAGCTCTTTGAGTAGCTCCATTCCATGCTTTACTTTGCCATCTTCAGTTCTTGTAGCATATAGTTTTGTTGCTCCGAAGAGTGCTACCTGATCTGAAATTCCAGACAAGTGTTGATTTCACTAAGTCTGAGATCTGTTTTCCATATGCATTTTTGCCATGCTTGTTTGAACCTGTTAGTGGATGAATTGGCCGTAGCTCAGTGCTAGACTTTTGTTAAGCATCTTGTGTGCATCCCTGCCATGTATTTTGTTGTCATGTTTGGGTGCTATAGCATGTTCATCTCATTGCATTTAGATGCCTACTTGCTGTAAATCGCAGACCGGTGTCATATTTAAATCGCTTGCCATTTCCAAACCGTAACTCCGATTCCGGCGTTCTTTATATCGTTTTCAAGCGATTTCATCTCATATTTCCAGAGGCACACTTGGATTTCCAAGTTGAGGCCAGTTTCATGCTTTTCCTGTCATATCTTGCATTTTGCATCCCGCATCGCATCCCGCATAGCATATCATCATCGCATCGTCTTGTTTGGTTCTTGCATGTGGTTGATTGTATCCTTGTTGCTTATTTGCCTTGTTTGGGTAGAGCCGGGAGACGAGTTCGCTAACGAGGAGCCCGTTGAGTTTGCTTTTGAGGATCCAATCAACTCTGACAACTGTGCAGGCAAGATGATCATACCCTCGAAATCACTACTATCTTTGCTATGCTAGTTTGCTCGCTCTTTTGCTATGCCAATGCTACGATGCCTACCACTTGCTTTCAAGCCTCCCAAATTGCCATGTCAAACCTCTAACCCACCATGTCCTAGCAAACCGTTGATTGGCTATGTTACCGCTTTGCTCAGCCCCTCTTATAGCGTTGCTAGTTGCAGGTGAAGATTGGAGGCCGTTCCTTGTTGGAACATTTATTTACTTGTTGGGATATCATTATATTATCTTGTTATCTTAATGCATCTATATACTTGGTAAAGGGTGGAAGGCTCGGCCTCTCGCCTAGTGTTTTGTTCCACTCTTGCCGCCCTAGTTTCCGTCATATCGGTGTTATGTTCCCGGATTTTGCGTTCCTTACGCGGTTGGGTTATAATGGGAACCCCTTGATAGTTTGCCTTTATTAAAGCTTTTCCAGCAATGCCCAACCTTGGTTTTACCATTCGCCACCTAGCCTCTTTTTCCCTTGGGTTTCTGGAGCCCGAGGGTCATCTTATTTTAAACCCCCCCGGGCCAGTGCTCCCTCTGAGTGTTGGTCCGAACCGGGCAGCCTGCGGGGCCACCTCGGGGAAACTTGAGGGTTGGTTTTACTCGTAGCTTGACCTATCTGAGTGTGCCCTGAGAACGAGATATGTGCAGCTCCTATCGGGATTTGTCGGCACAGTCGGGCGGTGTTGCTGGTCTTGTTTTAACCTGTCGAAGTGTCTTGAATTACCGAGATACCGAGTCTGATCGGAACGTCTTGGGAGGAGGTCTATTCCTTCGTTAACCGTGAGAGCTTGTCATGGGCTAAGTTGGGACTCCCCTGCAGGGATTTGAACTTTCGAAAGCCATGCCCGCGGTTATGGGCAGATGGGAATTTGTTAATGTCCGGTTGTAGATAACTTGAACCTTAATTTAATTAAAATGAATCAACTGAGTGTGTTACCGTGATGGCCTCTTCTCGGCGGAGTCCGGGAAGTGGACACGGTGTTGGAGTAATGTTTGCGCAGGTTGCTCTTTAGTTTCTCGCTCGTGCTTTGCCTCCTCTTCTCGCTCTCTTTTACGAATAAGTTAGCCACCATACTTGCTAGTCGCTTGCTGCAGCTCCACTTATATTTACCTTGCCATTCCTATAAGCTTAAATAGTTTTGATCGTGAGGGTGCGAGATTGCTGAGTCCCTGTGGCTCACAGATTACTATTACACCAGATGCAGGGCCTGATGATTCCGCTCCAGGAGACGCGTTTGAGCTCAAGTGGGAGTTCGACGAAGACTCTCAACGATACTATGTTTCCTTTCCCGATGATCAGTAGTGGTGCCCAGTTGGGGGTGATTGGGACCGTGTCGCATGTTGGGTTACCTTTTATTTTGGCGCCGTAGTCGGGCCAGGAGTGTCTGGATGATGTAATGTTATTTATGTACTTGATTGACGTGGCGAGTGTAAGCCAACTATGTTATCTCCCCTTTTATTATCTTATTACATGGGATGTTGTGAAGATTGCCTAACTTGCGACATATGCCTTCAATGCGATTATGCCTCTAAGTCGTGCCTCGACACGTGGGAGATATAGTCGCATCGAGGGTGTTAAAGATGCGCCTCTGAGATAGCTGCTTGCTCCAAAAGACCCATCAGTGCGTCCGGTTGTGCACCGCACAATCCCAGACTCTTTCTATTGCTCTCCTTAGGAGCCGAATACTCCGGACTTCGGGTGGCCGAAGGGTCACCTTCTGGCCTTGGCGGATTAGGAGAAATCCTCCGTGATGACACCTCAGGGTTGTCTGCCCCAGGTGGCGGGGAGGCAGGGGGAGGCGTTTTGCTCTCCATCATATTCGGAAGAAGATCCCCCGAACACGAACTCTGTCGAGAAGGGCTACAAGCCGGACTGCAAGATATATGCCGTGGTTATTGTCCTTGGAGATAAAGCATATATATACCAAAAGTACTCTTGTTCACTTACAGCTCGGTGGAGGGCTGGCCCCCTTGCGGGCACTGTGCGGTAAGGACCCCCTCCGGGGCAGGGCCCCCTGGCGAAGGTTTCTTCCCTCGTTTAGAAACCTTTGTTTCCAAGTCTTCAGAGGCGGTCCTTTTCCTTCCTTGGGGAGAGGGGATTCTGGATTCTTCTCCCCGATTATCCTCCTTCACGGAGACACTAATTCCCCTGGTTTGGATGAGTAATGCGTGAAGCCCGCTTTCAGCTTCTTTATTCCTCCCTTTATCTTCCCCTGATGGCACTTGATAAGGTGTGCGCTCAAGCATCCTGGCTAGCACAGGATCCGGTGAGCCTTCGGGAAGGGGGGTCGAACACCTGATCATCTTTGCCTTTCTTATCCAGTCCTGGCTGAGAGTGATTTTTTCATAATGATGTTGTGACAAATAAAAAGACAACATGTTCGGCCGCAGAATTACTTACGTGGGTATCTTGACGATTGCAGTTGAGACCCGCATCCTCGGTGGTGTCCGGACACTTTATTCATGATCCGAAGAACAATCCGTACATCTCTTCGAGCGTCACGCCGAAGAATTGCTAAATAGTTCGCGGTCCTTCCAGGTTGAACTCCCACAGTCGGAGAGATCGACGTTGGCATGGTAGGACCCGACGAACTAGCATAACTTGCATTACCTTGACAAGACTGACATCCCTCTTGAGGAGATCTCGGATGCGACTTTGCAATGTCAACACGTCATTAACTGGTCCCCAGTCCAGCCCCTTGTTGACCCATGACGCCAGTTGCGGCGGGGGGGCCCGAGCGGAAGGCAGGGGCAGCTGCCCACTTTTTACTTCGGGGAGCTGTGATGTAAAACCACTCTCGCTGCCATAAGTTGGACACCTCCGGGAAGGAGCCCTTAGGCCATGGAGCATTGGTGCCTTTGCTTATTATGGCACCTCCGCATTCTGCATGTCGCCCGTCGATCATCTTCGGCTTCACATTGAAGGTTGAGCCATAAGCCGAAGTGTGGGGTGATGCGGAGGAAGGCCTCACACACGACGATAAACAATGAGATGTGAAGGATGGAATCTGGGGCTAGATCATGGAAATCGATCCTGTAATAGAACATAAGCCCTCTTACAAAGGGATCAAGACTAAAGGCTAGCCCTCGGAGGAAGTGGGAAACAAATACGACACTCTCGTTGGGTTCGGGAGTGGGGATGACCTGCCCTTGAGCAGGCAGCCTGTGCGAGATTTCGGCTGTCAGATACCTGGCTTCCCTTAGCTTCTTGATGTCCTCTATGACAGAGGAGGCCACCCACCGACCTTGAAGGTTGGATCCGGACATGGTTGAAGGTCCGAAGCGCTTAGCCTAAGCCTTGGGTGTTGGAACTCGAGGTGGGGGAGGGGAAGGATCGGGTGCGAGAAGAAAAGGACAAGCCTTGGCCCCTTTATAAAGAGGGTGAATATCAAGCGTCCTCCGCGTGGCTGTTTGGAACTTGCCTAAAATCGAGGGAACTCATACTAACAAACACGATTGGGTTACCCACACCCGTATTGATGGGAATCTCGTGATAAGGGGAATACGATCTCTGCTTTGACAAGACGTGCCAATAAAACTGCCTCGCAACATGTGCGGTGGCAGGCTGGGAAAAACGGTTTGTAATGACCGGACCACGGCAGGATGTCAGGTTATGAAAAGTTGTCAGCAGATTAGATTTGTGGAATATTATACTCTCTACGGTGGCATGTGGAATTTATTTTGCAAAGCCGGACACAATCCTTGTGTTCAAAATCTTCTATGGAGTATTCAGAGAAGGAACCCGCCTTGCAATGCCGAAGACAATCTGCGCGTCGGACTCATCGTCATTGAAGCCTGGTTCAGGGGCTACTGAGGGAGTCCTGGATTAGGGGGTCCTCGAACAGCTGGACTATATACTTTGGCCGGACTGTTGGACTATGAAGATACAAGTTTGAAGACTTCGTCCCGTGTCTGGGTGGGACTCTCCTTTGCGTGGAAGGCAAGCTTGGCAATTCAGATATGTAGATCTCCTCCCTTGTAACCGACTCTGTCTAACCCTAGCCCCCTCCGGTGTCTATATAAACCGGAGGGTTTAGTCCATAGGACAACAACGATCATAATCATAGGCTAGCTTCTAGGGTTTAGCCTCTACGATCTCGTGGTAGATCAACTCTTGTAATACTCATATCATCAAGATCAATCAAGCAGGAAGTAGGGTATTACCTCCATCGAGAGGGCCCGAACCTGGGTAAACATTGTGTCCCCCCGCCTCCTGTTACCATCAGCCTTAGACACACAGTTCGGGACCCCCTACCCGAGATCCGCCGGTTTTGACACCGATACCCACCCCGAGCACGGTCACTCGGGAGGAGGTTATTGCGTTTGGAGGGATTCCGGATCCGGTCTCTGAGGGGCGATGGTTGAGCTGCCGTCTCCAGGATCAGCCGGAGGTCGATGACATACAGCGGCGGTGCGCCATGAGGGTGGCCAAGCTTCGTGACGTTGAGGTCACTACTAGTACCTCTAATTCTATCTTGCATTTTTCTAATGAGGAGATTATTTATAATGCATATCAATTAGGAGTTTCACTAGGAAGTAATGATAGTGAAATTTCAAATTCCGTTAATGATATCCTGGATCTAGTGGCAGAGCGGGCTTTAGAGATGATTCACAACTTAGCGGCGGTTAAACCCATGAATGATTCTGATTTTGATGCTTTGGGGGTCAGGGTGCTCGATAATTTTTGTGCGGATCTTATACCTCCCCTACCTGAGTCTGAGGAGGAGGAATATACATCTGAGAATGTCGTGGTTAGACCTTCTGAGCCTGGTGGTGACGACTGGCTGGAGAGTCACAACATTCCTAAACGCAAGTGGAAGCGGAAGATCTACCCGGCTTCCGCAGTGTGTAGGAGTGCTAGGATTCGTACGGCTAAAAAGTTTCATGACAAAGTATGAAAGGAATCTTTTGGAATAGCAGAGGTCTGAAAGACTTGGCTAAAAGAAGGTTTCTTGCAGAGGTGTCTATCGAGCATAGGTTGGATTTTATCGCATTGTCGGAAACTGGTAGAGACAATTTTTCGCCACAATTTCTAAATACTTTATCGGGAGGTATTGATTTTGACTGGCATTGTCTGCCACCGAGAGGGAGATCGGGTGGGATCTTACTCGGAGTTAGATGTGATTCGCTCATAGTCCAAAGTGTGCTGATGGGAGACTTTGTAGTTAAGTTTCGGGTGCGGTCGAAGGCCGATGGGTTTAATTGGGCTCTGGTGGCGGTATATGGTGCCGCACAGCCCGAACTCAAACCTGAGTTCTTGGCTGATCTGGTTAGGATTTGCGGCTCTGAGCAGCTTCCAATCCTGGTGGGGGTGATTTCAACATCATTAGAAGGCGTGAGGAGAAGAACAATGATAACTTTGACAGGAGATGGTCGTTCATGTTTAATACCATCATTGAAAGCTTGGATCTGAGAGAGATAGAGATTTCGGGGAGAAAGTTCACCTGGGCTAACGCGTTGCCAAATCCAACGTTTGAAAAGTTGGATCGAGTACTAACTAGCGTCGAATGGGAACAGAAGTTTCCCTTCGTAACAGTTCAGGCACTTTCCCGCGGTATTTCTGACCACACGCCTTTATTTCTAGACTCTCGTGAGGCTACCCACTTGGGAAACAAGAACTCGTTTTCGTTCGAGCTTGCTTGGTTTGAACGAGATGGCTTCTTTGATCTCGTAGCCAGAGAATGGGCTAAGGATTCAGGAGGTAGGACTGCGCTTGAGCGCTGGCAGAATAAGATCAGGCACTTGAGAAGTTTCCTACGTGGGTGGGCTAAGCATCTTAGTGGGATTTATAAGGTCGAAAAGGAACGGCTCCTTGCCCTTATTCAGTCCCTGGATGTAAAAGCAGAAACCACGGTTCTGCCAGCCTTGGAGCTTCATGCCAAGCTTGACGTGGAGATGAGATTGAAAGAGCTTCTTCGTGAAGAGGAATTAAAGTGGGCGCTGCGGGCCAAGGTCCGACGAGTAGTCCAAGGGGACGCGAACACTTAATTCTTTCACATGATCGCTAATGGCAAACACAAAAAGAAGAGGATCTTTTAGCTTGAACAAGATGAAGGAACGGTTTTAGGATAGGAGAACCTAAAATTATACATTACCGAGTATTACAAGCAGTTGTTTGGGCCTCTAGAGGATAACTGTGTTTCTCTGGATGAGTCTAGAATTGAGGATGTTCCTCTACTTACTCCTGTTGAAAATGATATTCTGGCTGCTCCTTTTTCTTAGAAAGAGGTGTTTGAGGCCATATAGCAGATGAAAAATAATAAGGCTCCCGGCCCGGATGGATTCCCGGCCGAGTTCTATAAGAACTGCTGGCATATTATTAAGGGGGATTTGTTGCCGTCGTTCTGATTTATTCACTGGACACCTTCAGCTTTTCAACTGAATTTTGGAACGATAACCATGCTTCCTAAGAAAACAGAGGCTGTGAGAATTGAGCAATTCAGGCCCATCTGTCTTCTTAATGTTAGTTTCAAAAAATTTACCAAGGTCGGGTCTAATAGGCTCACGCAGATTGCGCATTCTGTGGTGCAGCATACCCAAACTGCTTTCATGCTGTACATGAACATCCTAGAAGGGGTTGTGGTCCTTCAAGAAACGCTCCACGAGATCCACACGAAAAAACTAGATGGAGTTGTTTTCAAGGTGGATTTCGAGAAAGCGTACGATAAAGTCAAATGTCCTTTCCTTCAATAGGCCTTACGCATCAAGGTTTTGATGAAGCCTGGTGACGCCAGGTACAGTCTTTCACGCAAAAAGGGAGTGTTGGAATTAAAGTGAATGATGACATAGGTCATTATTTCCAGACACGCAAGGGCCTAAGACAAGGTGATCCAATGTCTCCTATTCTATTCAACATTGTGTTTGATATGTTGGCAATTCTGATAGACAGGGCAAAGGAGGCCTGTCAGGTGGGTGGCTTGGTGCCTCATCTAGTGGATGGAGGTGTGTCCATCCTGCAGTACGCTGATGATACGATCATCTTTATGGAGCACGACTTGGCAAAAACCAAAAATATGAAGCTGGTGTTATGCTTATTTGAACAATTGACCAGATTGAAGATTAACTTTCATAAAAGCGAGTTGTTCTGTTTTGGTAGAGCCAAGGAGGAACAAGAGACTTATAGGCAATTGTTTGGATGTGAATTGGGGACATTACCTTTCTCGTACTTAGGTATACCCATTCACCATTGTAAGCTGACAAACAGAGAATGGAAGTGTATCGAGGATCAGTTTGAGAAGAAACTGAGTTGCTGGAAGGACAAACTCATGTCATATGGAGGCTGATTGATTCTGATTAATTCGGTGCTCACGAGTATGCCAATGTTTCTCTTATCTTTTTTCGAAGTCCCAGTTGGTGTTAGGAAAAGGCCGGACTTCTATCGATCCCGATTCTTCTGGCAAAGTGATGAACTAAAGAGAAAATACAGACTTGCCAAATGGGATATCATCTGTCGACCAAAGGACCAGGGGGGCTTGGTATTGAGAATCTTGAAGTCAAAAATATATGTCTTCTCAGTAAGTGGCTGTATAAATTATCAGTTGAGACTGAGGCCACGTGGGCGCAGATTCTATGTAGTAAGTATCTGCAGTCCAAGACTTTGTCCCAGGTGATAGTGAGACCGACCGACTCGCCTTTCTGGAAGGGACTTATGAGAGTCAAAGCGTCTTTCTTTAATAGGACAAAGTTTATAGTCGGTAATGGCACCACCACTCACTTCTGGGAGGATACTTGGGTTGGTGAAACGCCGCTGGCGCTTCAGTATCTGTCCCTGTATAGTATTGTTCAACGACGTGATGCTTTTGTTGCAACGATTTTGCAGTCCATTCCCCTTTTTTAGGAGGACGCTTGTTGGCAACCGGTGGGAAGCGTGGCTCCATTTGGTGAGTAGACTGATGGACGTTCAGCTATCTCATCAGTCCGATCAGTTGTGCTGGAAACTTACTAGGTCTGGAGAGTTCACAGTTAAATCGATGTATATCGATGTCATTAACTCTAGTGCCATTCCTAGTTCCAAATATGTTTGGAAAGTCAACATTCCTTTGAAAATTAAAGTGTTTATGTGGTTTGTACATAAACAAGTCATTCTAACAAAGGATATCTTGGTAAAGCGCAACTAGACAGGATCTACTAGGTGTAGTTTCTGTGATCGGGATGAAACTATCAAGCACTTATTCTTTGATTGACCATTGGCCAAAGTGTTGTGGCACACGGTGCACATTGCCTTTAACATTTCTCCTCCGAATTCTGTCAATACATTATTTGGAACGTGGCTTGTTGGGATAGAGTCCAAAACAGCTAGACACATTCGCGTAGGAGTATGTGCTTTGTTGTGGGCAATTTGGAACTGCAGAAATGATTTGGCTTTTAACAGAACAACAAATATTTACTTTTTGCAGGTTATTTTCTGAGCCACTGCGCTGATCCGTATGTGGTCGTTACTCACTCCGGCGGAGTCCAGGGAGCGTTTGGTTACTGGATCTATCCGCTGGGAGATAGTAGCTCGGGATATCTTCAACCGGTTTGGCTGGCGGTCATATAATAGGATAGGTGATTAGTTTACCTATCTTTGTTATGCTAGCCGGTTGTGGCCTATTGTCATTTGTGTTTGGCGTTGTGGCTCTCCATGAGCTTGTCGTTATTTTGATTTCAAACTGCAAGACCTTGTTGAACCTCTTTATTTATCTATAAAGGTGGACGTATGCATGGTTGTAATGCAGAGGCCGGGGAGTTCCCCCTTTTCAAAAAAAGTTGTATCTAATGCATAACCCCAAAACGACAGTGGTAAATCGGTAAGAGACATCATAGATTGCACCATATCTAATAAAGTACGGTTACGATGTTCGGACACACCATTACGCTGTGGTGTTCCAGGTGGCGTGAGTTGCGAAACTATTCCGCATTGTTTCAAATGAAGACCAAACTCGCAACTCAAATATTCTCCTCTACGATCAGATCGTAGAAACTTTATTTTCTTCTAACAATGATTTTCCACTTCACTCTGAAATTCTTTGAACTTTTCAAATGTTTCAGACTTATGTTTCATCAAGTAGATATACCCATATCTACTCAAATCATCTGTGAAGATCAGAAAATAACGATACCCGCCGCGAGCCTCAACACTCATCGGACTGCATACATCAGTATGTATTATTCCCAACAAGTCTGTTGCTTGCTCCATTGTTCCGGAGAACGGAGTCTTAGTCATCTTGCCCATGAGGCATGGTTCACAAGCATCAACTGATTCATAATCAAGTGATTCCAAAAGCCCATCAGCATGGATTTTCTTCATGCGCTTTACACGAGTATGACCTAAACGGCAATGCCACAAATAAGTTGCACTATCATTATTAACTTTGCATCTTTTGGCTTCAATATTATGAATATGTGTATCACTACGATCGAGATTCAATAAACCATTCACCTTGGGTGTATGATCATTGAAGGTTTTATTCATGTAAACAGAACAACAATTATTCTCTGACTTCAAATGAATAACTGTATTGCAATAAACATGATCAAATCATATTCATGCTTAACGCAAACACCAAATAACATTTATTTAGGTTCAACACTAATCCCGAAAGTATAGGGAGTGTGCGATGATGATCATATCAATCTTGGAACCACTTCCAACACACATCGTCACTTCACCCTTAACTAGTCTCTGTTCATTCTGCAACTCCCATTTACTAATCTCAGCAACTGAACTAGTATCAAATACTAAGGGGTTGCTATAAACACTAGTAAAGTACACATCAATAACATGTATATCAAATGTACCTTTGTTCACTTTGCCATCCTTCTTATCCGCCAAATACTTGGGGCAGTTCTGCTTCAAGTGACCAGTCCCTTTGCAGTAGAAGCACTTAGTCTCAGGCTTAGGTGTAGACTTGGGCTTCTTCACTTGAGCAACAACTTTCTTGCCATTCTTCTTGAAGTTCCCCTTCTTCCCTTTGCCCTTTTCTTGAAACTAGTGGTCTTGTCAACCATCAACACTTGATGCTTTTCTTGATTTCTACCTTCGTCTATTTCAGCATCACGAAGAGCTTGGGAATCGTTTCCGTTATCCCTTGCATATTATAGTTCATCACGAAGTTATAGTAACTTGGTGATAGTGACTAGAGAACTCTGTCAATCACTATCTTATCTGGAAGATTAACTCCCACTTAATTCAAGTGATAGTAGTACTCAGACATTCTGAGCACATGCTCACTAGTTGAGCTATTCTCCTCCATCTTGTAGGCAAAGTGCTTGTCAGAGGTCTCATACCTCTCGACACGTGCATGAGTATGAAATACCAATTTCAACTCTTAGAACATCTTATATGTTCCATGGCGTTCAAAACGTCTTTGAAGCCCTGATTCTAAGCCGTAAAGCATGGTGCACTAAACTATCAAGTAGTCATCATATCGAGCTCGCCAAACGTTCATAACGTCTGCATATGCTCCTGCAATCGGTTTGTCACCTAGCGGTGCATCAAGGACATAATTCTTCTGTGCAGCAATGAGGATAATCCTAAGATCACGGATCCAATCCGCATCATTGCTACTAACATCTTTCAACTTAGTTTTTCTCTAGGAACATATCAAAATAAACGGGGAGCTACATTGCGAGCTATTGATGTACAACATAGTTATGTAAATACTATCAGGACTAAGTTCATGATAAATTAAGAACTCCCACTTAGATAGACATCCCTCTAGCCATCTAAATGATCACGTGATCCAAATCAACTAAACCATGTCCGATCATCACGTGAGATGGAGTAGTTTTCAATGGTGAACATCACTATGTTGATCATATCTACTATATGATTCACGCTCGACCTTTCGGTCTCCAGTGTTTCGAGGCCATATCTGCATATGCTAGGCTCTTCAAGTTTAACCCGAGTATTCTGCATGTGTAAAACTGTCTTACACCCGTTGTAGATGAACGTTGAGCTTATCACACCCGATCATCACGTGGTGTCTCGGCACGACGAACTTTGGCAACGGTGCATACTCAGGGAGAACACTTTTACCTTGAAATTTAGTGAGAGATCATCTTATAATGCTACCGTCAAACAAAGTAGAAATAAGGTGTATAAAAGCTAAACATCACATGCAATCCAAATATGTGACATGATATGGCCATCATCATCTTGTGCTTTTGATCTCCATCTCCAAAGTACCGTCATGATCTCCAGTGTTACCGGCATGACACCATGATCTCCATCATCTTGATCTTTTATCAACGTGTCATCACATGGTCGTCTCACCAGTTATTGCTTTTGCAACTATTGCTATCACATAGTGATAAAGTAAAGCAATTACATGGGACTTGCATCTTATACAATAAAGAGACAACCATAAGGCTTCTGTCAGTTGCCGATAACTTTAACAAAACATGATCATCTCATACAACAATTTATATCTCATCACATCTTGACCATATCACATCACAACATGCCCTGCAAAAACAAGTTAGACGTCCTCTACTATGTTGTTGCAAGTTTTACGTGGCTACTACCGGCTGAGCAAGAACCGTTCTTACCTATGCATCAAAACCACAACGATAGTTCGTCAAGTTAGTGTCGTTTTAACCTTCTCAAGGACCGGGCGTAGCCACACTCGGTTCAACTAAAGTTGGAGAAACTTACACCCGCCAGCCACCTGTGTGCAAAGCACGTCGGTAGAACCAGTCTCATGTAAGCGTACGCATAATGTCGGTCCGGGCCGCTTCATCCAACAATACCGCCGAACCAAAGTATGACATGATAGTAAGCAGTATGACTTGTATCGCCCACAACTCACTTTTGTTCTACTCGTGCATATAACATCTACGCATAAACCTCGCTCGGATGCTATTGTTGGGGAACGTAGTAATTTCAAAAAAATCCTACGCACACGCAAGATCATGGTGATGCATAGCAACGAGAGGGGAGAGTGTCGTCCACATACCCTCGTAGACCGTTAAGCGGAAGTGTTATGACAACGCGGTTGATGTAGTCGTACGTCTTCACGATCGACCGATCCTCAATACCGAACGTACGACACCTCTGCGTTTAGCACACATTCAGCTCAGTGACGTCCCGCGAACTCACGATCCAGTAGAGCTTGAGGGAGAGTTTCGTCAGCACGACGACGTGGTGACGATGTTGATGAAGCTACCGTCGCAGGGCTTCGCCTAAGCACCGCTACAGTATGACCAATGTGGATTGTGGTGGAGGGGGCACCGCACATGGCTCGGAGAGATCAACGATCAACTTGTATGTTCTAGGGTGCCCCCTGCCCCCGTATATAAAGGAACAAGGGGGGAGGCCGGCCGACCCTATAGGGCGCGCTAGGAGGAGGAGTCCTCCTCCTAGTAGGAGCAGGACTCGCCTTTCCTACTCCTACTAGGAGGAGGAAAGGAAGGGGGAAGGGGAGAAGGAAGGAGAGGGAGGAAAAGGAGGAAAGGGGGCCGGGCCCCCTAGGCAAATTCGGTTTGCGCTAGGGGGGCTGCGCGCCCTGCCTCCTCTCTTCCACCACTTGGCCCATTGAGGCCCAATACTTCTTCCCCTTATTCCCGTAACTCCCCAGTACTCCAAAAAATACCCGAATCACTCGGAACCTTTCCGATGTTTGAATATAGTCATCCAATATATCGATCTTTACGTCTCGACCATTTCGAGACTCCTCCTCATGTCCCCGATCTCAGCCAGGACTCCGAACTACCTTCGGTACATCAAAACACAAAAACTCATAATACCGATCGCCACAGAACTTTAAGCGTGTGGACCCTACGGGTTCGAGAACTATGTAGACATGACCGAGACATGTCTTCAGTCAATAACCAATAGCGGAACCTGGATGCTCATATTGGTTCCTACATATTCTACGAAGATCTTTATCGGTCAAACCGCATAACAACATACGTTGTTCCCTTTGTCATCGGTATGTTACTTTCCCGAGATTCGAGCGTCGGTATCCTCATACCTGGTTCAATCTAGTTACCGGAAAGTCTCTTTACTCATTCTATAATGCATCATCCCACAACTAACTCATTATTCACATTACTTGCAAGGCTTATAGTGATGTGCATTACCGAGAGGGCCCAGAGATACCTCTCCGACAATCGGAGTGACAAATCCTATTCTTGATCTATGCCAACTCAACAAGCACCATCGGAGACACCTGTAGAGCACCTTTATAATCACCCAGTTACGTTGTGACATTTGGTAGCACACAAAGTGTTTCTCCGGTACTCGGGAGTTGCATAATCTCATAGTCATAGGAACATGTATAAGTCATGAAAAAGCAGTAGCAACAAACTAAATGATCATCGTGCTAAGCTAATTGAATGGGTCAAGTCAATCACATCATTATCCAATGATGTGATCCCGTTAATCAAATGACAACTCATGTGTATGGCTAGGAAACTAACCATCTTTGATTCAATGAGCTAGTCAAATAGAGGCATACTAGTGACACTCTGTTTGTCTATGTATTCACACATGTACTAAGTTTCTGGTTAATACAATTCTAGCATGAATAATAAACATTTATCATGATATAAGGAAATAAATAATAACTTTATTATTGCCTCTAGGGCATATTTTCTTCAGGATGTTACTGGGGTTTTCGATAGGAATCCAACGAGCCCAAGAATGCCCAAAGTCAGAGTTCATATGAGACTATGGCGATCAAGACACGAAATTCCATGCACAACTTCCATAGCAGAAGACAGGGTGTAGTACGACTGTGCTGGGTCATATAAGCGCTCGTGCGAGTTGTTGAGGGATTTGAAAGCATCCATAACTTCCTTTATTCTTCACTTATGTCCCTATTTGTTCCTACGAGTTCCTTGGCCATCAAGGGAGATATTGGGAGAGAATTAGGCTCATATAGAGTCTTTGCAACAAAAGAAAGAAGTTACAACCACAGAGGAGACCCATGGAGGCCGGTTGAGGCATTAGAGGGTTTTGCCAAGCTCCATCTCCATCAATTGTAGCCTTGAAGGAAGGCTAGGAAGAAAGCCACCAAATGAGCCACCACCGCATGGGGCACGACCATGTGTCACCGCTGCCACGCCGCCAGCTCCATCACCACCACTCCTTCCTTCCCCATCACGGTCTTCATGAGTTGTAACGACTCTTAACCCTACTTTTTAATGTGATGTTAGTTGAGTGATCAATTGTTTAGCGTAACATTTACTACATGTGTTATTGATGAAAATATTTTATTTATGTGTTTCATCTTCATGTTATTATTTACCTTGTGGGAAATTAGTTATTGGAGATGTCCAATCCACTATCATAGTTGGAGACATACAACTCCCTAGACCGGACATGAAGTTGGTAGGTAGTTGTGTGACCCGATAGACCTCTGGGTGTCATGCTTTGGTATCTTTTAGAGGAGCACAATTACCTACGAGGTATGGTTGTCCATATAAATTATTGTCTTTGGCCCCGTCCTTCTGACCTCGTTGTCTTCCATTAGTTTTTGCATGTATTTGATGAGAAGTAGGAAAATTGAGTTGTCTCGGCTAAGCGTTGCTTAGGAGACAATGCTATTCGAGCGACCGCCTACCATAAGTAGATTATTTGATCAACACAAGGTGACATCGCACATATGTACGGCGCCACCATCCATGTCACAGGGTACTACTAACCTCCACCTTGATATCACTTTGCTCATCTAAAACATCAAACTAATTCTTTCTAGTTTATTTCTTGATTTAGTTTACTATTTATTTTACATCATAGTAGTACTTAGTTAAAAACCAATTTTTATTGTTTTCCCTAGCGACCGGTAAGAGTAATATATTTCCAAACTCCGGTTTGGGCGCGGGAGGAGTTGCATCCATGACAACGTAGCTGCGGGGATGGTAGTTCCCTTCCTATAATATCTTTGTGGGTCCGACATATAAATTGGGAAAATACTTTTCGCAAATTGTGCTTGATAACAACTCTGTGAACTTACAGACATCAAGCTTTTTCTAGCGTTGTTGTCGAGGAGCATAACGCTTGGTCACTACCATCACATTCACACTTAGTTTATTTTTGTTTGTTGGTATTTATCTTACTGTTTTAATTCAAAGAGAAAAGGAAAAAAGAAACTGCTAATCATGTCTTTAGAGATGACCGCTCATGAACAAGTGAAACCTACAATGGAGGACAACAGAGACACAAGTTTACCACGCCTGGCTTCTGATTATGAGAAGAAAAAAGAATGGTTACAACTGGTGAAACAAATGGTCATCAATAATATGTAGAGGATATTAACATGTGGAGAAAGCAACTCCAAAGGACATTTATATTATCAATGTGAGTACAATATCGATCCAGCATCAGCAACTTATAACAAAGGTGATAAACGCGATCCTAGGATGGAGGTCATACAATTAGTACTTCGTGTAGGTGCCGGAGAGGTTCTACGTCGAATAGGAAACATATGGGTAGATTGTACTCCCTGTGTAAACTAATATAAGAGCGTTTAGATCACTATTTTAGTATTCTAAACGCTCTTATATTAGTTTACGGAGGGAGTACTTGATAGCGCATGAAAACAATTGCATCATATTCGCTGATTTTGCATAGATAATTTCTATGATAATGCATTAGTGATCAATGGTCCTGAGCGGCTTGCAACTACCTTGGGAGAAATGAATCTGTGCAAGACTCACAAAAAAGTATATACATCAAGAGCCACCTATCTAGCATGAACAAGTGTGTTTGAAAAAAATAGGACAACAGATACGAGGAGGAATAAATTAATCACTGGCCAACACCTTCCACCTTGCATAGTAATTTTCTACATAGGAATAATATGCTCTCAGCTGATGACTCTTTCTCTTGTGATAAATATTATGATGCCCAAACCTTGATGAAAACTCTCAAGTTGACTTTTATTCTAATTATCATTATCTAGATAATCTTTCTGATAGCATTAATAATGATGAGCTGGAGGTGAAACCTTATATGCTTCCAATAGTTCCTTGCTATGCTAATATAGTGCACAGAGTCCCATTGGAGAAGGGTGAATTACTAGATTCAAAACAATATTATGATGTGTTCATCGACAACAGTAGCCATGGTACTTACTACCTTAAAGATATTGTATAAATCACTAACTCTCTCATTGCAGATATATGAGGAGACATGATCACCTCGCTCGGTGCATCATTTATCTCTTGAAAGAGCACTTATTTACTTATATGATGTCGATGTACCATAAGCGAGTATGACTCCGACCAAAATTTGCTATGAGGTGCTCCGAACCTCGGTGAGAGGTAATTATCACACTTCAAGTCGACATCCCTTAGGATTTGGGTGGATGAAGTAATGGAACATCGAAGCCTAGCAAAATGGAAATAAAGAAACCGCCGCTTGGGAGGCAACCCAAAAGTCAGAAGGTGTGCGTCTTAGTTTTGTGTCTTTGAGTTCAGTTGTACTCATGTTTGCATTGAAAGTTTTATTTTTTTCATAAGTTTCTATTAGAGTTGGTTTTATCTAACCTTTGAAGGTAAAATTTCAACATATTGGTAGCCTCAATTTTTTTGCACACCTGTAGCGACCAGACCTCAAACAGTCTGATCTCTGTGCTTAAGTGTCATCCCTAGATCAGTAATGCTGACACGCACAGTATTTGAAGGATTTATAACAGAGTAGCAATCACACACTTATTACAACGAGTGTCTCAAAAGAGAACTTAGTACAAATAATATGGCTTAAGGCCATCTATTAACGATAACAGCGGAAGGCTTGGAAGATAAGTGAGTCCATCAACTCCAATGGCATCACTGAGTATAGAACCACGACCTAAAGGCACCTTACTCGTCGTCTGAAAAGTCTGCAACATGAACGTTGCAGCCCGAAAACGGGTCAGCACATGGAATATGCTGGCAAAGTAACATAGTAGAGCAAGAGCAGAATAATGCTATCACTACATGCATATTTGGCTGGTGGAAAGCTCTATGGTTATAGTTTTGCGCAAAGCTAATTTTTCCCAACTGCAAAGGAATACATTTTATTTAACTATCATGGTAGTTGTTAAACATTGAGAGCGTAGACACCCTCTCAATCCCAATTAGACATCATCATTAAAACCCAACAAAATTAATTAAAGTCACATGATGAGATTCACATGATAATCCAAGTACTAGATACTCAAGACGTCCATAACCGGGGACATGGCTAATCATGATTAGTTTATACACTCTGCAGAGGTTTGCGCACTTTCCCCCACAAGACTCGATCTCCTACGTTGGGATTCTCGCACTACATGGTGTTTGAGAAACGGATGACCGAGACATAGTCTTTTAGAAGCGCTAGCACCTTACGATCGGGTAGACCGTTCCACCTACTTTCCCCTACATCTGCTAGTCTACCACTGTAAGTGTTCACACGACTTAATCAACTATGCTAGAGACCATAGTAGCTTGTGGCTGCACACGGAAGTTTCTAGTATGAATAATCTCATGATCCCTTTGAGCCTTGGTGGCGGTCCATAAAGAAAAACAGGCAATCGCTGGAATACCCAGGTGCCTCAATCCACCCAGATGTGTATTAAAGTTGCCACCTTAAATAAACCATTAATTAACAATCTCACATCTGTCATGGATACACTCACCCAATCCACGTCTACTAGCATAGCATGGTAATATAAGCAAACGTAGAGGTAACTCCCGAGGGTTTGATAATAAAACAGGTAATAGGTACTACATCATCTACTTTCCCAAAACCCACAATTTAATTAGATCCTAATCATGCAATGTTTGAGGATTGATCTAATGCAATAAAAATGGGTAGTAAGAGGTATGATCAAAGTGTTACTTGCCTTGCTGATAATCCGCGAAACCTAGAGATTCGAAGTAGCAAGCGGCGCACTCCAGGTACTCTATCGCAAACAAACAAACACACAATAAGCACTCATCTAATGCACAGGTAAAACTCAAATAAGAGATCTAACCAGAAAGTTCAACTTAAGAACTCCGGTTTGCAAAAAGAATCAAATCAAACGAAGCAACGAAAGTCAAACAGCGAAAGAAACAAGCTTCGTTTACTAATCTAGATCTAAGTCAAATTTTACAGAAACAAAAACTTGTTTGAGTTGGTTAAACGGAAATAGGGTTTAAAGACGAAACTCTAGGCGCTTGAATCGCCTGATTCCGATAAACGAGCGAAAGGTTAAACTAAAACGAAAATCGGATCAGAAATCGTGATCAGAAATAATCACGGAAAATCTGAAAAAAAGAAAAAATGGCGAACGGGCTAACAAACGAACGTTCGCTGTCTGCGACTAAACGACGAAAACTGTTCATTAAAACGAATGTACGGACGAACGTCCGCTAAATAAACTCAACCGAAAAAATAAACCGATCTAAATAAAGAAAATGATCGTGGTTTTTATTAAAAAAACCGGGCGGTTGACCGGTGAAGACCAGCGGCGGCGGCTGCTACGTCCTGCGGCGGTAGCGGGCAGCGGCGGCGGCTCGGGGCGGCGGCGTCTAGGGTTAGGGCGGGGCTGGGTGGCTCGGGGCTGGGCTCCCCCGGCTTATAAAGGCCGGCCGGGCTAGAGTCCGGGTCGGGTACGGCCCGGCTAGGTCGGTTCGTTTTTTTAATAGTTTCGCGCAGAAAAACAAATAAAAGAAATACTAAACGGAGTCCAAAAATTCTGAAATAAATTTTCCCCGACTTCTAAAATCAAGCCGGACAAGGTGAATATTTATTTGGGGCCTAAATACAATTTTGAAAAACGCGTATTTTTCCAAAATTCAAATAAAACGGCGAAAAACTCCAAAATAAAAATCTTATTTGATTTTTTATTAAATCCTCAATATTCCTTTAATTTGGGAAAGTCATTTTATTCCCTCTCGATTATTTTTATAACTGGAATTATTGAAGATAAAATAATTAAATCAAATGATCCTATTTTCAAAATTTGAGAAATCCCCAAATATGAAAATAACGAAATCCCCAACTCTCTCCATGGTTCCTTGAGTTGCGTAGGATTTCTAGGATCAAGCCAAAATACAAATAAAATATGATATGCAATGATGATCTATGTATAATATTCCAAATTAAAAATTTGGGATGTTACAAACCTACCCCCCTTAAGATGAATCTCGCCCTCGAGATTCGGGTTGGCTAGAAAATAGGTGAGGGTGGTCCTTCAGCAGATCTTCCGCTCACTCCCAGGTGGCTTCATCCTCGGTGTGGTGACTCCACTGAACTTTACAAAACCTGATAACCTTGCTGCGGGTGACTCAGCTGGCATATTCGAAAATCTTGACTGGTTTCTCCTCGTAGGTCAAATCACTATCCAACTGAAATCGCTTCTAGCGGCACTGTATCTCTTAGTGGTGTATCAGCCATCTCTGCGTGGCACTTTTTCAATTGGGAAACGTGGAACACATCGTGAATTCCTGACAATCCTTCGGGCAACTCCAACTTGTAAGCAACTTCTCCCATACGCTCCAAAACTTTGTAGGGTCCCACAAAACATGGCGCTAATTTTCCCTTAACTCCAAAGCGCTTAACTCCTCGAAGCGGGGATACATGAAGATAAACTCTGTCTCCGACTTCGTAAACTGTCTCCTTGCATTATAATCTGCATAGCTCTTCTGTCTGGACTGGGCTACCTTGAGCCTATCGCGAATCAACTTCACTTTCTGTTCAGACTCCTTATCAAATCTGGTCCAAACAACTGGCGGTCTCCAACTTCATCCCACAACAATGCTGTTCTGCACCGTCTTCCGTACAAGGCTTCAAAAGGGGCCATCTTCAAACTGGATTGATAACTATTGTTGTAAGAGAACTCCGCATATGGCAAGTTGTCATCCCAACTAGATCCATAATATAGGGCACAAGCTCTCAGCATATCCTCCAAAATCGGATTGACTCTCTTGGTCTGTCCATCGGTCTGCGGATGAAAAGCTGTACTGAACTCTAGCCTGGTACCCAAAGTTTCGTGCAACTGATTCCAGAACTTTGAGGTAAACTGGGTTCCTGTATCTGATACAATGCTCCTCGGAACTCCATGCATACATACGATCCTGGTCATGTATATCTTTGCTAACTTAGCACTGGTGTAAGTGGTCTTTACTGGGATGAAATGAGCTACCTTCATCAAGCGATCGACTACAACCCATATCGAGTCATAGCCTGAGCGGGTCCTGGGTAATCCCGTGATAAAATCCATGCCTAGCTTATCCCACTTCAATTCGGGTATCGGCAATGGCTGTAGCAATCCTGCTGTCTTCTGATGCTCTGCCTTTACTCTCTGACATACATCACAAACGGCTACATACTCGGCAATATCCTTGTTCATTCCGGTCGACCAAAAAGTGTATTTCAAATCCAAATACATCTTGGTATTTCCTAGGTGAATCGAGTACGTCGAATCATGGGCCTCTTGCAAAATTAACTTCCTGATCTCCGGGTCATTGGGCACATAAACATGGTCCTCAAACCATAAGGTATCATGTTCATCCTCACGAAATCCTTTAGCTTTTCCCTTGCTCATTTTCTCTTTAATAGAGGCAATCTCCTTGTCGGTCTTCTGAGCTTCTCTGATCTTATCCATCAGAGTAGACTGAATCTCCAATGCTGCTACATAGCCTCTCGGAACTATCTCGAAACATAGCTCACGAAGATCCTCGGCTAACTCCTTTGGTAACTCTTCGGTCATTAGTGTGTTGACATGGCTCTTGCGGCTCAATGCGTCAGCTACTACGTTAGCCTTTCCGGGATGATAATGTAATCTCATATTATAATCCTTGATGAGCTCCAACCATCTTCTTTGCCTGAGATTCAACTCCTTCTGCGTGAAGATGTACTTCAAACTCTTGTGATCTGTGTACACCTCACAATGGTTTCCAATGAGAAAATGTATCCAAGTCTTCAATGCGTGCACTACGGCTGCTAACTCCAAATCATGTGTAGCATAATTCAACTCATGGGGCTTAAGCTATCGTGAAGCATATGAAACAACTCTTCCCTCCTGCATAAGCACTGCTCCAAGTCCTCGACGTGAAGCGTCACAGTACACCTCATAATCCTTGCGCTGATCTGGCAGAATCAACACTGGCGAGGTAACCAAACGTTTCTTCAACTCCTGGAAATTGGCCTCATATTCCTCAGTCCATTTGAACTTGGTATCCTTCTTCAACAACTCTGTCATAGGTTTTGCAATCTTCGAGAAATTTTCAATGAATCTCCGGTAGTATCCTGTGACTCCAAGAAAACTCCAGATCTCTCCAACTGTTGTCGGGGCTTCCCAATTTGTCACAGTGACAACCTTGGTGGGATCTATTGCTATTCCTTCTCTGGATATAACATGTCCGAGGAATCCAACTTCCTTCAACCAAAACTCACATTTGCTGAACTTGGCGTATAACTGATGTTCTCTGAGCTTACCAAGTACCAAACGCAAATGTTCTTTATGTTCTTCTTCATTCTTCGAGTAAACCAGAATATCATCAATGAATACTACGACGAACTTATCCAAAAACTCCATAAACACTTTGTTCATCATGTTCATAAAATAAGCAGGTGCGTTAGTCAGACCAAATGACATAACGGTATACTCATACAGCCCATACCTTGTGGTAAAAGCTGTCTTAGGTATGTCCTGCTCTCGAATCTTCAACTGGTGGTATCCTGATCGCATATCAATCTTGGAAAATACCTTAGCTTCTTGCAATTGGTCAAACAAATCATTGATCATCGGCAGTGGGTACTTATTCTTGATCGTCACTTCATTCAATCCTCGATAATCAACAATCATCCTTAACGATCCATCCTTCTTTTCCACTAGAAGTACTGGTGATCCCCAAGGTGACGAACTTGGGCGAATATATCCCTTATCCAGTAAATCCTTAATCTGCTTCTTAATCTCCTCCAAATCCTTTGCAGGCATTCTATATGGTCTCTTAGATATTGGTCCTGTGCCTGGCAAAAGCTCAATCAAAAACTTAATGTCTCTATCCGGTGGCATGCCGGGCAATTCTTCTGGAAATACATTCGAAAAATCCTTTACCACTGGTACTTCCTCCTGTACAACTCCTGATAGGGAATTTACTTGTGTCCTCTTCGACTCATGCCATGACACATACTTGATCCTTCTTCCTTCTGGAGTGGTAAGTAAAATCGACTTACTGGCGCAATCGATGTTTCCTCCATACATCGATAGCCAATCCATACCCAGAATTACATCCAAACCTTGCGATTCCAAAATGATTAAATCTGAGGGAAACACATGCCTACCTATACTCAATGGCACTTGAAAACATCCTTTACTGGCCATATACTCCGCTCCTGGTGAGCTTACTAACATAGGTGTTCTAAGAACCTTGGTGGGCAGTTTATACTTATCCACGAATCCCCTTGATATGTATGAATGCGATGCACAATATCAAAAAGAACGATTGCAGTAAATGACTTAACCAAAAACTTACCTATTACTGCATCTGGCTGGGCTTCAACCTCCTCCACGTTAACGTGGTTCACCTATCCCCTGTTGAAAGGGTTCGGCTTCTTCCCAAAGCTTCTATTGCCATTTCCATTCTAGGTTTCAGGACATTCATTGGCATAATGTCCGGTCTTCTGACACTTATAACAAGTGACTTGACTCAGGTCTCTCTTGGCTGGGGTTGATGGGTTAGTACGGTTCTGACCGTTGCTCCTCAGATTCCCATTACCATTCTCGGGGCCATTATGATTATGCGAACTACCTCCTCCATGGGTATGCTGAAAATGTCCTCCCGTTTTCGGGGTAAAACGTGGCTTCTGCTGAGCTCCTGAATTGTATTTCCCTTGTCCATACTTCCTCTTGCGGTTCTCAATCTGTTGCTGCTTCCCTTCAATCATAAGAGCACGATCTACCAACTCCTGGTAGTTGTTCAAAGTTGCTACCATCAACTGCATACTCAACTCATCATTCAGTCCTTCCAAAAACTTCTCCTGCTTAGCTGCATCCGTAGAAATGTCATACATGGCATAACGTGCTAACTTACTAAAGTCATCCACGTATTGGCCAACTGTCCGTCCTCCTTGGTGCAAGTTGCGAAACTCACGCTTCTTCATGGCCATAGCTCCTGCTGAAACATGGGCTATACGGAAAGCCTGCTGAAATTGGTCCCATGTCACCATGGCTATAGGGTAGGTGACAGTGTAATTCTCTCACCATGATGCTGCTGGTCCATCCAACTGATGTGCGGCAAAACGCACCTTCTCAGCGTCAGTACATCCTGTAGTGGTTAACTCCCTTCCAATCTTGCGGAGCCAATCATCTTCTACTATAGGCTCGGTGCTACTGGAGAACACCGGCGGATTCAGTCTAAGGAAACGGGTTAAGTGATCAATAGGTGGTGGTGGTGGGTTGTTGTTGTTGTTCCCCTGATTCTGATTCTGGACTAGCAACTGCATCAATGCATTCTGCTGCTGGATCAACTGAGTGAGCTCCGGTGGGAAGGCAAATCCATTGTCACGTCTCGGAGGCATCTGATGGGTTTAGAGGGGAGAGATTAGAATAGAATGAGGTCTAATGAGAAAGCACTACCCATATGTACTTGAGACAAACACAAACATTTCACTCAATCAATCAAACAAAGGGCATACAATCGGTCTAACTATCACAAAAGTGCTTGGACTACTCTATTTACATGGTGGAATACTACTACTGATGTGGTGGTCTACTAGAAATATTCCTCGGTTGTAGACTCCATGATATCTACTCCAGCTTCATCTTCATAGTCGTCATCACTCAGGTCAGAGTCGGTGTCGTCGATGATGATGTAGTCTTCCGGGCGAATCTCCTTGGGTTCTTCGTCTTCTTCTACTGGTGTGGGGTCTCCCATGAATATTCCGATCTTCTTAATCACGTCGTCATTCTTCTCCACTAGTACGACGATTTCCTCCTCATAATCTTCACGTGTAGCCTTGAGTTCTTCCTCCAGCTCCGTAATTCTTGTCATCGACTTCTTCAGATCTATCATGCCTGTCGCACATCTGGTTCTCCTGACGTCGAATGTGCTGGTTTAACTCCTGGATAAAAGCTGCAATTGATCTATCCTTCCTGGTGCTGATCATCTCCCATTGCTCATCTCGGCGCCCACAAATCTGGTAGATAGTATCCTTGAGATCATTGCGGTAAACTTCTCCAATACGTCCTATGGTGATGTGGGCTGCCATGCTCTTTCCTAGACTCCAGGTTGGTGTATCAAAGGAAAACTCTATGGGCTCGGTGACTGGTGCGAACGTCCTTCCTGGGACTTGAACTTGAATCATCTAGCGTTCCTCCTCGGTTAAAGTGGCGTTGTAGGTCCTGGTGAAGCTTGGTACTCCGATGTTCAGGTACTTAGTGACTTCCTTCAGGTGGCGTCCAAAGGGTGTATCTTCATCCGGTTGCGTGAACTTGTTCCTTGCATCCGCCATCCTAAAAGAGTAGAAAAGGTGAGAAGTCAGAAATGGGAAGAGTGAGTAGTGATCTAGGGCTTTAGCTTAGTGGTCGTGTCCTACAGTCAACGTGTGCTCTGATACCATCTTATAGCGACCAGACCTCAAACAGTCTGATCTCTGTGCTTCAGTGTCATCCCTTGATCAGTAATGCTGACATGCACAGTACTTGAAGGATTTATAACAGAGAAGCAATCACACACTTATTACAACGAGTGTCTCAAACGAGAACTTATTACAAATAATATGGCTTAAGGCCATCTATTAACGATAACAGCGGAAGGCTTGGAAGATAAGTGAGTCCATCAACTCCAACGGCATCACTGAGTATAGAACCACGACCTAAAGGCACCTTACTCATCGTCTGAAAAGTCTGCAACATGAACGTTGCAGCCCGAAAACGGGTCAACACATGGAATATGCTGGCAAAGTAACACAGTAGAGCAAGAACAGAATAATGCTATCACTACATGCATATTTGGCTGGTGGAAAGCTCTATGGTTACAGTTTTGCGCAAAGCCAATTTTTCCCTACTGCAAAGGAATACATTTTATTTAACTATCATGGTAGTTGTTAAACATTGAGAGCGTAGACACCCTCTCAATCCCAATTAAACATCATCATTAAAACCCAACAAAATTAATTAAAGTCACATGATGAGATTCACATGATAATCCAAGTACTAGATACTCAAGACGTCCATAACCGGGGACACGACTAATCATGATTAGTTTATACACTCTGCAGAGGTTTGCGCACTTTTCCCCACAAGACTCGATCTCCTCCGTTTGGATTCTCGCACTACATGGTGTTTGAGAAACGGATGACCGAGACATAGTCTTTCAGAAGCGCTAGCACCTTACGATCGGGTAGACCGTTACACCTACTTTCCCCTACATCTGCTAGTCTACCACTGTAAGAGTTCGCACGACTTAATCAACTGTGCTAGAGCCCATAGTAGCTTGTGGCTGCACATGGAAGTTTCTAGTATGAATAATCTCATGATCCCTTTGAGCCTGGGTGGAGGTCCATAAAAAAACAGGCAATCGCTGGAATACCCAGGTGCCTCAATCCACCCAGATGTGTATTAAAGTTGCCACCTTAAATAAACCATTAATTAACAATCTCACATCTGTCATGGATACACTCACCCAATCCACGTCTACAAGCATAGCATGGCAATATAAGCAAACGTAGAGGTAACTCCCAAGGGTTTGATAATAAAACAGGTAATAGGTACTACATCATCTACTTTCCCAAAACCCACAATTTAATTAGATCCTAATCATGCAATGTTTGAGGATTGATCTAATGCAATAAAACTGGGTAGTAAGAGGTCTGATCAAAGTGTTACTTGCCTTGCTGATGATCCGCGAAACCTAGAGATTCGAAGTAGCAAGCGGCGCACTCCGGGTACTCTATCGCAAACAAACAAACACACAATAAGCACTCATCTAATGCACAGGTAAAACTCAAATAAGACATCTAACCAGAAAGTTCAACTTAAGAACTCCGGTTTGCAAAAAGAATCAAATCAAACGAAGCAACGAAAGTCAAACGACGAAAGAAACAAGCTTTGTTTACTAATCTAGATCTAAGTCAAATTTTACACAAACAAAAACTTGTTTGAGTTGGTTAAACGGAAATAGGGTTTCAAGACGAAACTCTAGGCGCTTGAATCGCCTGATTCCGATAAACGAGCGAAAAGTTAAACTAAAACGAAAATCAGATCAGAAATCATGATCAGAAATAATCATGGAAAATCTGAGAAAAAGAAAAAATGACGAACGGGCTAACGAACGAACGTTCGCTGTCTGCGGCTAAACGACGAAAATCGTTCGTTAAAACGAATGTACGGACGAACGGCCGCTAAATAAACTAAACCGAAAAAATAAACCGATCTAAATAAAGAAAACGACCACATTTTTATAATAAAAACCTGGGCGGTTGACCAGTGAAGACCGGCGGCGGCGGCTACCTCCGGCGGCGGCAGCGGGTAGCGGTGGCGGCTCGGGGTGGCGGCTTCTAGGCTTAGGGCGGGGCTCGGTGGCTCGGGGCTGGGCTCCCCCGGCTTATAAAGCCCGGCCGGGCGAGAGTCTGGGCCGGGTACGGCCCGGCTAGGTCGGTTCGTTTTTTTAAATAGTTTCGCGCAGAAAAACAAATAAAGGAAATACTAGACGGACTCCAAAAATCCCGATATAAATTTTCGCCGACTTCTAAAATCAAGCCGGACAAGGTGAACATTTATTTGGGGCCTAAATGCAATTTTGAAAAACGCATATATTTCCAAAATTCAAATAAAACAGTGAAAAACTCCAAAATAAAAATCTTATTTGATTTTTTATTAAATCCTCAATATTCCTTTAATTTGGGAAAGTCATTTTATTCCCTCACTTATTTTTATAACTGGAATTATTGAAGATAAAATAATTAAATCAAATGATCCTATTTTCAAAATTTGAGAAATCCCCAAATATGAAAATAACGAAATCCCCAACTCTCCATGGCTCCTTGAGTTGCGTAGGATTTCTAGGATCAAGCCAAAATACAAATAAAATATGATATGCAATGATGATCTATGTTTAACATTCCAAATTGAAAATTTGGGATGTTACAACACCTCCTTGCATTTTGGTTGCAAATATGTTGTGTACTTAACATAAGGAGGGAGCACAGAAAATTTCATGAAGTTCTGCAACTCCAGAAGGGAAGACGTGTGCGATACAACCTCTCTAGGTCGTCACAGGTCCAACTGCGAGAGGAAATAAGTCCAGAGAAGAATATGGGATGCAGTAAGAGCGGAAGCGCTCGTACCGAATGCGTCCACGCAAAGAGAACCCTTCCAGAAGATAAGACAATGCATGGTAAGAGCATCTTAGCTCGTATCGCGCACGTACCAAACTTAGACGCAAATCCCCAACTTACTAGAACAAAATATGGGGTGCGATACGAGCATCCACGCTCGTACCAATGCTCGCACTGAAGGGCGATGCCGAGCATCTTGATTCTAAAACAGGAGACGGCCTCTGGTGCGAGCATATAGGCTGTTTGCTGGTTATCTAACCTTTTTACCTTGTGTACCCTATTTTTTGTGGGAAAAATTTCAATCTATTCATCTTAATCATGGCAATACAACGAACACAAGAAATAATGAAAAGTACATACAAATCCGTAGACCACCTAGCGATGACGATAAGCACTGAAGCGAGCCGAAGGCACGCTGCCGTCATCACCCCTCCCTTGTCAAACCCAGGCAATTGTTTGAGTAGACATTCGGAAAGTTGTGTTGCTAAGACCCCATAGGACCAGCTCACTGGAATAGCAACCGCCGCTAATGAAGATATGCATAAATCGGAAGGATCCAACCTAAAGACATATGAACATAGACGAACGAAGACCGGATCTGAGTAGATCCACCAAAGACAACAACCGATCGAATCCTTCGTAGATCCACCGGAGAGACACCTCCACACCCCTCCGATGATGCTAGAAGCACCACTAGGACAGGGGCTAGGCGGGTAGAACCGTATTCCATCTTTAGAGAGCCACTGCTATACCATCTTCCTGAGCATGTCACAAGTCCCAACAAAACTCAAAGAAACATCTAAAACAGAGCCCTTGAACCAGCAAGGGCTACGATCCATCACCCCCATAGCCCTAAGGCCACAGGAGACGAGGCAGATCGGCGGCGCTGCTGACGGGCGGCAGGAACCCTAGTTCCCTATTCGCTTGGGAGGAGAGGACGAGGGGTAGGCTTGTGATACCCTGTTTGCTAGTGTTATCTTGTCATATAGGTTGAGTCACTACCACGCGCCAAGCCTTGTAAAAGCAATGCTCAACAGAAAAGATATATGATAAGTCACCTAATCACATTTTAGCGATCCACACTTCCCTAAATGCAACGAATATGCTAACATTGTAGTGCTATTGAACCCACCCCAGGGGGGTTAACATCCTTGACCCTTCAGGTTCACACCTGCAGACAGCATGTCGATCAAAATCCATAATGAAGGGCATACATATTTTTTCATTGGCAGACCCATCGGGTGAAGGCCAAACATGCTTTCCACCGTGGAGCTCGAGTATGAGCGCTCAGAAGGATCCAACCTAAATACATATGAACGTAGACGAACAAAGACCGGATCTGAGTAGATCCACCAAAGACAACAGCTGATCGAATCATGCGCAGATCCACTAGAGAGACACCTCCACACCCCACCGACGATGCTAGAAGCACCACTAGGACGGGGGCTAGGCGGGGTTGAACCTTATTCCATCTTTAGAGAGGAGAGAGAGAAGGAAGGGGGGCGCCGGCCCCCTCTCCTTGTCCTATTCGGACTAGGGGGGGAGGGGCGCGCGGCCCAGCCCTGGCCACCTCTCCTCTCTTCCACTAAAGCCCACTAAGGCCCATATACCTCCCGGGGGTTTCCGGTAACCTCCCGGTACTCCGGTAAAATCCCGATTTCACCCGGAACACTTCCGATATCCAAATATAGGCTTCCAATATATCAATCTTTATTTCTCGACCATTTTGAGACTCCTTGTCATGTCCGTGATCACATCCGGGACTCCGAACAAACTTCGGTACATCAAAACTCATAAACTCATAATATAACTGTCATCGAAACGTTAAGCGTGCGGACCCTATGGGTTCGAGAACAATGTAGACATGACAGAGACACGTCTCCGGTCAATAACCAATAGCGGAACCTGGATGCTCATATTGGCTCCTACATATTCTAGGAAGATCTTTTATCGGTCAGACCGCATAACAACATACGTTGTTCCCTTTGTCATCGGTATGTTACGTGCCCGAGATTCGATCGTCGGTATCTCAATACCTAGTTCAATCTCGTTACCGGCAAGTCTCTTTACTCGTTCCGTAATAGATCATCTCACAACTAACTCATTAGTTGCAATGCTTGCAAGGCTTATGTGATGTGCATTACCGAGAGGGCCCAGAGATACCTCTCCGACAATCGGAGTGACAAAACCTAATCTCGAAATACGCCAACCCAACATCTACCTTTGGAGACACCTGTAGAGCACCTTTATGATCACCTAGTTACGTTGTGACGTTTGGTAGAACACAAAGTGTTCCTCCGGCGGACGGGAGTTGCATAATCTCATAGTCATAGGAACATGTATAAGTCATGAAGAAAGCAATAGCAGCATACTAAACGATCGGGTGCTAAGCTAAGGGAATGGGTCATGTCAATCAGATCATTCACCTAATGATGTGATCCCGTTAATCAAACAACAACTCTTTGTTCATGGTTAGGAAACATAACCATCTTTGATTAACGAGCTAGTCTAGTAGAGGCATACTAGTGACACTCTGTTTGTCTATGTATTCACACATGTATTATGTTTCCGGTTAATACAATTCTAGCATGAATAATAAACATTTATCATGATATAAGGAAATAAATAATAACTTTATTATTGCCTCTAGGGCATATTTCCTTCAGTCTCCCACTTGCACTAGAGTCAATAATCTAGATTACACAGTAATGATTCTAACACCCATGGAGCCTTGGTGCTGATCATGTTTTGCCCGTGGAAGAGGCTTAGTCAATGGGTCTGCTACATTCAGATCCGTATGTATCTTGCAAATCTCTATGTCTCCCACCTGGACTAGATCCCGGATGGAATTGAAGCATCTCTTGATGTGCTTGGTTCTTTTGTGAAATCTGGATTCCTTTGTCAAGGCAATTTCACCAGTATTGTCACAAAAGATTTTCATTGGACCCGATGCACTAGGTATGACACCTAGATTGGATATGAACTCCTTCATCCAGACTCCTTCATTTGCTACTTCCGAAGCAGCTATGTATTCTGCTTCACACGTAGATCCCGCCATGACGCTTTGTTTAGAACTGCACCAACTGACAGCTCCACCGTTCAATGTAAACACGTATCCGGTTTGCGATTTAGAATCGTCCGGATCAGTGTCAAAGCTTGCATCGACGTAACCATTTATGATTAGCTCTTTGTCACATCCATAAATGAGAAACATATCCTTAGTCCTTTTCAGGTATTTCAGGATGTTCTTGACCGCTGTCCAGTGATCCACTCCTGGATTACTTTGGTACCTCCCTGCTAGACTTATAGCAAGGCACACATTAGGTCTGGTACACAGCATTGCATACATGATAGAACCTATGGCTGAAGCATAGGGAACATCTTTCATTTTCTCTCTATCTTCTGCAGTGGTCGGGCATTGAGTCTGACTCAACTTCACACCTTGTAACACAGGCAAGAACCCTTTCTTTGCTTGATCCATTTTGAACTTCTTCAAACTTTGTCAAGGTATGTGCTTTGTGAAAGTCCAATTAAGCGTCTTGATCTATCTCTATAGATTTTAATGCCTAATATGTAAGCAGCTTCACCGAGGTCTTTCATTGAAAAACTATTATTCAAGTATCCCTTTATGCTATCCAGAAATTCTATATCATTTCCAATTAGTAATATGTCATCCACATATAATATTAGAAATGCTACAGAGCTCCCACTCACTTTCTTGTAAATACAGGCTTCTCCAAAAGTCTGTATAAAACCAAATGCTTTGATCACACTATCAAAGCATTTATTCCAACTCCGAGAGGCTTGCACCAGTCCATATATGGATCGCTGGAGCTTGCACACTTTGTTAGCTCCCTTTGGATCGACAAAACCTTCTGGTTGCATCATATACAACTCTTCTTCCAGAAATCCATTCAGGAATGCAATTTTGACATCCATCTGCCAAATTTCATAATCATAAAATGTGGCAATTGCTAACATGATTCGGACAGACTTAAGCATCGCTACGGGTGAGAAGGTCTCATCGTAGTCAATCCCTTGAACTTGCCGAAAACCTTTTGCGACAAGTCGAGCTTTGTAGACAGTAATATTACCGTCAGTGTCAATCTTCTTCTTAAACATCCATTTATTCTCAATTGCTTGCCGATCAGTGGGCAAGTCAACCAAAGTCCATACTTTGTTCTCATACATGGATCCCATCTCAGATTTCATGGCTTCAAGCCATTTTGCGGAATCTGGGCTCACCATCGCTTCTTCATAGTTCGTAGGTTCATCATGATCTAGTAGCATGACTTCCAGAATAGGGTTACCGTACCACTCTGGTGCGGATCTCACTCTGGTTGATCTAGAGGTTCAGTAATATCTTGTTCTGAAGTTTCATGATCATTATCATTAGCTTCCTCACTAATTGGTGTAGGTGTCACAGAAACAGGTTTCTGTGATGTACTACTTTCCAATAAGGGAGTAGGTACAGTTACCTCGTCAAGTTCTACTTTCCTCCCACTCACTTCTTTCGAGAGAAACTCCTTCTCCAGAAAGTTTCCGAATTTAGCAACAAAAGTCTTGCCTTCGGATCTGTGATAGAAGGTGTATCCAATAGTTTCCTTTGGATATCCTATGAAGACACATTTCTCCGATTTGGATTCGAGCTTATCAGGTTGAAGCTTTTTCACATAAGCATCGCAGCCCCAAACTTTCAGAAACGACAACTTTGGTTTCTTGCCAAACCACAGTTCATAAGGCGTCGTCTCAACGGATTTTGATGGTGCCCTATTTAACGTGAATGCGGCCGTCTCTAGAGCGTATCCCCAAAACGATAGCGGTAAATCAGTAGTAGACATCATAGATCATACCATATCTAGGAAAGTACGATTACGACATTCGGACACACCATTACGCTGTGGTGTTCCGGGTGGCGTGAGTTGCGAAACTATTCCACATTGTTTCAAATGTACACCAAACTCGTAACTCAAATATTCTCCTCCACGATCAGATCGTAGGAATTTTATTTTCTTGTTACGATGATTTTCAACTTCACTCTGAAATTCTTTGAACTTTTCAAACGTTTCAGACTTGTGTTTCATTAAGTAGATATACCCATATCTGCTTAAGTCATCTGTGAAGGTGAGAAAATAATGATATCCGCCACGAGCCTCAACATTCATCGGTCCACATACATCTGTATGTATGATTTCCAACAAATCTGTTGCTCTCTCCATAGTACCGGAGAACGGTGTTTTTGTCATCTTACCCATAAGGCACGGTTCGCAAGTACCAAGTGATTCATAATCAAGTGGTTCCAAAAGCCCATCATTATGGAGTTTCTTCATGCACTTTATACCGATATGACCTAAACGACAGTGCCACAAATAAGTTGCACTATCATTATCAACTTTGCATCTTTTGGTTTCAACACTATGAATATGTGTGTCACTACTATCGAGATTTAATAAGAATAGATCACTCTTTAAGGGTGCATGACCATAAAACATATTACTCATGTAAATAGAACAACCATTATTCTCTAATTTAAATGAATAACCGTCTCGCATCAAAAAAAATCCAGATATAATGTTCATGCTTAACGCTCACAGCAAATAACAATTATTTAGGTCTAATATTAATCCCGAAGGTAGATGTAGAGGTAGCGTGCCGACTGCGATCACATCGACTTTGGAACCATTTCCCACGCGCATCGTCACCTCGTCCTTAGCCAATCTTCGCTTAATCCGTAGTCCCTGTTTCGAGTTGCAAATATTAGCAATAGAACCAGTATCAAATACCGAGGTGCTACTGCGAGCATTAGTAAGGTACACATCAATAACATGTATATCACATATACCTTTGTTCACCTTGCCATCCTTCTTATCCGCCAAATACTTGAGGCAGTTCCGCTTCCAGTGACCAGTCTGCTTGCAGTAGAAGCACTCAGTTTTAGGCTTAGGTCCAGGTTTGGGTTTCTTCTCTTGAGTAGCAACTTGCTTGTTGTTCTTTTTGAAGTTCCCCTTCTTCTTCCCTTTGCCCTTTTTCTTGAAACTAGTGATCTTGTTGACCATCAACACTTGATGCTCCTTCTTGATTTCTACCTCCGCAGCTTTCAGCATTGCGAAGAGCTCGGGAATAGTCTTATTCATCCCTTGCATATTATAGTTCATCATGAAGCTCTTGTAGCTTGGTGGCAGTGATTGGAGAATTCTGTCAATGACGCAATCATCTGGAAGATTAACTCCCAATTGAATCAAGTGATTATTATACCCAGACATTTTGAGTATATCCTCACTGACAGAACTGTTCTCCCCCATCTTACAGCTATAGAACTTATTGGAGACTTCATATCTCTCAATCCGAGCATTTGCTCTAAATATTAACTTCAACTCTTGGAACATCTCATATGCTCCATGACGTTCAAAACGTCGTTGAAGTCCCGATTCTAAGCCATAAAGCATGGCACACTGAACTATCAAGTAGTCATCAGCTTTGCTCTCCCAGATGTTCATAACATCTGGTGTTGCTCCAGCAGCAGGCCTGGCACCCAGCGGTGCTTCCAGGACGTAATTCTTCTGTGCAGCAATGTGGATAATCCTCAAGTTACGGACCCAGTCCGTGTAATTGCTACCATCATCTTTCAACATTGCTTTCTCAAGGAACGCATTAAAATTCAACGGAACAACAACACGGGCCATCTATCTACAATCAAACATGAATAAGCAAGATACTATCAGGTACTAAGTTCATGATAAATTTAGGTTCAATTAATCATATTACTTAAGGAACTCCCACTTAGATAGACATCCCTCTAATCCTCTAAGTGATTACGTGATCCAAATCAACTAAACCATGTCCGATCATCATGTGAGATGGAGTAGTTTCATTGGTGAACATCGCTATGTTGATCATATCTACTATATGATTTACGCTCAACCTTTCGGTCTCCGTGTTCCGAGGCCATATCTGTATATGCTTGGCTCGTCAAGTATAACCTGAGTATTCCGCGTGTGCAACTGTTTTGCACCGGTTGTATTTGAATGTAGAGCCTATCACACCCGATCATCACGTGGTGTCTCAGCACGAAGAACTTTCGCAACGGTGCATACTCAGGGAGAACACTTCTTGATAATTAGTGAGAGATCATCTTATAATGCTACCGTCAATCAAAGCAAGATAAGATGCATAAAATATAAACATCACATGCAATCAATATAAGTGATATGATATGGCCATCATCATCTTGTGCTTGTGATCTCCATCTTCGAAGCACCGTCGTGATCACCATCGTCACTGGCGCGACACCTTGATCTCCATCGTAGCATCGTTGTCGTCTCGCCAATCTTATGCTTCCACGACCACCGCTACCACTTAGTGATAAAGTAAAGCATTACAGCGCGATTGCATTGCATACAATAAAGCGGCAACCATATGGCTCCTGCCAGTTGCCGATAACTCGGTTACAAAACATGATCATCTCATACAATAAAATTTAGCATCATGTCTTGACCATATCACATCACAACATGCCCTGCAAAAACAAGTTAGATGTCCTCTACTTTGTTGTTGCATGTTTTACGTGGCTGCTACGGGCTTAAGCAAGAACCAATCTTACCTATGCATCAAAACCACAACGATAGTTTGTCAAGTTGGTGCTGTTTTAACCTTCGCAAGGACCGGGCGTAGCCACACTCGGTTCAACCAAAGTTGGAGAAACTGTCACCCGCTAGCCACCTTTGTGCAAAGCACGTCGGGAGAACCGGTCTTGCGTAAGCGTACGCGTAATGTCGGTCCGGGCCGCTTCGTCCAACAATACCGCCGAACCAAAGTATGACATGCTGGTAAGCAGTATGACTTATATCGCCCACAACTCACTTGTGTTCTACTCGTGCATATAACATCAACATATAAAAACTAGGCCCGGATGCCACTGTTGGGTTTCGTAGTAATTTCAAAAAAATTCCTACGCACACGCAAGATCATGGTGATGCATAGCAACGAGATGGGAGAGTGTGATCTACGTACCCTTGTAGATTGACAACGGAAGCGTTAGCACAACGTGGTTGATGTAGTCGTACGTCTTCACTGTCCGACCGATCAAGCACCGAAACTACGGCACCTCCGAGTTCTAGCACACCGTCAGCTCGATGACGATCCCCGGACTCCGATCCAGGAAAGTGTCAGGGAAGAGTTCCGTCAGCACGACAGCGTGGTGACGATCTTGATGTACTACCGTCGCAGGCTTCGCCTAAGCACCGCTACAATATTATCGAGGACTATGTTGGAAGGGCGCACCGCACACGGCTAAGAATATGATCACGTGGATCAACTTGTGTGTCTAGGGGTGCCCCCTGCCTCCGTATATAAAGGATCAAAAGGGGGGGTGCGGCCGGCCAGGGAGGGCGCGCCAGGAGGAGTCCTACTCCCTCCGGGAGTAGGATTCCCCCCCCTTCCTAGTTGGAATACGATTGGGGAGGGGGGAAAGAGGAGAGAGAGAAGGAAGGGGGGCGCCGGCCCCCGCTCCTTGTCCTATTCGGACTAGGGGGGAGGGGCGCGCAGCCCAGCCCTGGCCACCTCTCCTCTCTTCCACTAAAGACCACTAAGGCCCATATACCTCCCGGGGGTTTCCGGTAACCTCCCGGTACTCCGGTAAAATCCCGATTTCACCCGGAACACTTCCGATATCCAAATATAGGCTTCCAATATATCAATCTTTATGTCTCGACCATTTCGAGACTCCTCGTCATGTCCGTGATCACATCCAGGACTCCGAAAAAACTTCGGTACATCAAAACTCATAAACTCATAATATAACTGTCATCGAAACCTTAAGCGTGCGGACCCTACGGGTTCGAGAACAATGTAGACATGACCAAGACACGTCTCCAGTCAATAACCAATAGCAGAACCTGGATGCTCATATTGGCTCCTACATATTCTACGAAGATCTTTTATCGGTCAGACCGCATAACAACATACGTTGTTCCCTTTGTCATCGGTATGTTACTTGCCCGAGATTCGATCGTCGGTATCTCAATACCTAGTTCAATCTCGTTACCGGCAAGTCTCTTTACTCGTTCCGTAATACATCATCTCACAAGTAACTCACTAGTTGCAATGCTTGCAAGTCTTATGTGATGTGCATTACCGAGAGGGCCCAAAGATACCTCTCTGACAATCGGAGTGACAAATCCTAATCTCGAAATACGCCAACCCAACATCTACCTTTGGAGACACCTGTAGAGCACCTTTATAATCACCCAGTTACGTTGTGACGTTTGGTAGCACACAAAGTGTTCCTCCAACAGACGGGAGTTGCATAATCTCATAGTCATAGGAACATGTATAAGTCATGAAGAAAGCAATAGCAACATACTAAACGATGGGTGCTAAGCTAAGGGAATGGGTCATGTCAATAAGATCATTCACCTAATGATGTGATCCCGTTAATCAAACAACAACTCTTTGTTCATGGTTAGGAAACATAACCATCTTTGATTAACGAGCTAGTCTAGTAGAGGCATACTAGTGACACTCTGTTTGTCTATGTATTCACACATGTATTATGTTTCCGGTTAATACAATTCTAGCATGAATAATAAACATTTATCATGATATAAGGAAATAAATAATAACTTTATTATTGCCTCTAGGGCATATTTCCTTCAGCTTCCTCCGTCACGGAGGGACACATCAAAAACTGCGCGGAGCCGGATACTTATCCGCGAATCTCGCGCATCGGCTGCCTGCTGCGGGGCAGATCGTTCCCACCTAGGAACCTCACGAGAGGGTAGTCTTCCTCCACCACTTCCTCCGCAGACTGGGGTTTCCCCTTCATCCATTCGTCCGTGGCTCTTATGTTCTACTATGGGCTGGACTTTCATGATCTAGCCCCGAACTTCCTCCTCAACATTTCGGCGTTCATCATCATGTGTGAGGCTTTCCTCCGCATCCGGCCCCACTTCGGCATGTGGCTGAAGACCTTCAATATCAAGCCGAAGGTGGTGGGAGGCCAACAAGCAGAATGCGGCGGAGCCATGGTGGGCAAGATGCCCAATGTTATATGGCTTGAAGGCTCCTTCGTGGAGACCATAAAGGGCTGGTAATCAGCGTGGTTCTACATCACCGAGCCACACGACACCAACTGGGTGGCACCCCCGAGTTTCGATCCGGAATCCCCACGTGGCTCACCTCCTGGAAGGAGAAGGGCCTATCCTGGGGTTCATCGGTGGAGCTGGACGGACTCCAGAAATGTATCCGGAATATGGCAAGCAAGAAGCTCAAGCTTGTCAACATAGTCCAGGTCATGCTCTTCTGCCGGATCCTCCCGTGTCAACAACGGGATTTCAACTTGTGGGAGTTCGACCCGGCCCAGCACCAGACTCTGAGCGAGCTCTTCGACACGACGCACAAGGACGTCTGGAGGGTGCTGTTCAAGGGTGCCGAGGTCCCTCCCTCTCTCACCGAGGACCGCGGGCTAAGCGCGAAGCGCCCTGCGAATCCGGTAAGTTTTGTACATCTAGTAGGATTTTTACTTCCCATAGCTTAACCACGCGCGGGGTCTGAGCTCCCATGCCTTTGACAGGACTGGGTGGGGGCATCGAAGAAGATCGACTGTCCGGCCCCTCTGCCCAAAGACACTGCGGACGCTCTCCTGATGGAGATGCTGACTCCGGCTCCTTACAAGGTGCCGGAGAAGACCAAGAAGAAGGCCAAGGGATCCCGAAAGAGTTCCCAGCGCCAGGTGATATCGGACTCATCGTCCGATAACTCCGCGAGGCACTCCTCCCCCGAAGACGAGGAGGAAGATGAAGATGCCCCCCCTTAAGTCGGGGGAGACAAGAAAAGGAAGGTCGCCCCAACCGGGGGGGCCGAAGGGTCCAAGAAGGGGGACCCTCCTTCCGGACTACTCCACTACCGCCGCCGAAGGCGAAGACAAGTGGCTGCTCAGGGCCAAGCCCCTGGCGAAGTCGTAAGTATTCGGATACCAGAGTAACTTATAGCATGCCTTTGTCGCACTTCTTCTCCTAACGCCGAATATGATTATGCAGACCGCCCCAAGCCCGGATCGACGTATCTTCGTCGGGCGGCTCCTTGGACTCGTCGGATATGGATAGCGATCCACTTCCGACCGCCACCTCCCCTTGCCCTATGGACAATGCCGAGGTATTGTCTTAAGAGGCACCGGGTCGAGGGAAGACAATCCCGGAGGTGCCTCAAGGCGACCTTCCGGACTCCGGGAGCAGAGGGATTAAGGCTCCCGAGGGCTCCGAGTTCGGCCCTCAGCTGAACACCGCGCTGGAACCTCCAGTGGTTCCGGACTCAGGCAGGCGGCCTCCTTCCAAAAGGGGCAAGACGCCTGTGCCGGTGACCTCTGTCCATCCAGAGGCACCAGACAATCTGCTGGGAGCGCTTCGCAGCGCTTCCATTGATGAAGAGCACGGCACTATTATGAGTGCGGTGATCCAGAAGGTTCAGTCCGCCAAGAGCAGACTGACTGAAGCCTGTGCCAGCGTTCTAACAGGCTTTGCGGTAAATATTTGAAATATAGGAAAAATATTACCGCATAGACAGTAGCCCCTGGTGCTTTGTTTGGTGTTCAAAAAGAAAAGCCGAATAGAGGATCAACTAATATCTGCAGGAGTCTAATATAAGTAAGTCTATATGCGTATGCAGGCTTCGTTGCTAACCTCCGCCGCACTGACCGCGGAGGTCGCCGTACTGAAGCAGGACCTCGAAGGGTCCAAGAAAGAGCTCGGCCTTGCCAAGAGGCAGTTCGAGGAGAACAAAGGTAAGTAATACCTAGTCTATAGATGTGTATATATACAAAAAGGATGCGATTGCAAAATGACAGGATCATCTTTAATTTGCCAGGGGCCACGACCGAGGTGGCAACCCTGAAGCAAGCGCTATCCGAGGCCGAAAACAAAGTGGCCCAGGAGCACACCGAGCGGGAAAAACAATAGGCACGGGTGGGCGAGGTGCAGCAAGAGCTCCATGCTCTCGTGACGAAGCACGAGGCGTTTGAGCTTGACTTGAAGACGCGAGAGTCCGAGCTTGCCGCGGCCCTTGAGAGTGCAAAGAGTGCCAAGGCTGAATCCCAAAAGGCCCTCCAGGAGATTGATGCGATGAAGAAGATAGCGGCGGGTAAGGCATTCAATATTCAAAGCAAGCATGTGAAAGTAAATTACTTGTTACTTACCCGAGTCCGGAGCTCTCCAGGAGCATTCGCAGATTTGCCCCACAGCGTGTCGGATGCCGCACAGTTTTACCAGGCCAAGGAGGGAAGCTCAATGGAGAAGCTGTTCTGGTCTCAGTATAATGGGACCGAACACCCGATGCCTCTGAGCGACCAGCAAAAGCAACTGGTCGAGCTGCACAAGGCGGCCAAACAGGCCATGAAGGGCTATATAGTCCGGATGTGGCCTGGCGACGCCCTTCCCAACAGCTACTTTGGCCTGGTGAGGCGGCTTGTGGATGACTGCCCATGGCTGGAAGTCATTAAGCGGTCCGTCTGCATCGAAGGTGCACGCTGGGCTTTCGTCCGTGCGAAGGTGCATTGGGCCAAGATGGACGCCGTGAAGCTGGTGAAGGAAGGGCCGCCGCAGGGCAAGGAGCATCGCCACCCCGAGATGTACTATGAGGGTGTCCTGAAGGGTGCCCGTCTTGTAGCGGACGAGTGTGCGAAAGATGTAATATATGAATAAACTTGCTCGTGTAATCCTGTATTATGAAAACTTGTTCATATGCGCTATGGAACGCTTGTTTGAATTTAAAATATTGCCTTCTGTTCGGCTGTTTATCAAATCTGAGAGATGGCTAGTCGTCGGCTTCTGCCCCCATGCCACGAGTGCTGGGGTGTTCGGGATAAAACTTGAGCGCTCTTGTTCCCATTTTTGGGTCCTTCGAGGGAGGTGCTCAGCACAACGAACAAGGCAATCGGTCTATAATGCGTTATCACTCTCACTTAGCCATATAATTCTATAATTTTAAATTTTGGTGAAGCCCCTAGTATTCGGAAGGCCGAATTCGGGGCGCTATACACGCCTTAAGCCGGACAGGGCTGACTCCTCGCTCTAAGCAGCATAAGTCTTTAGGGACTTGAGACCTCTCGAACAGCGACCAGTCTCTCGCCTTATCATGACAGTCAGTTTTAGCTTTCTCTACTAAGGTGCTTAGCCCAGCAGAACCGGGGCACAATCGCAGTAGTTCTCCCAGTGCTACCTTAGCCGATATAGCGGAACGTAAGGTACAAAAATATGGGAGCCGGGCAAACCCAACTATTGACCCAAGACATGATTCGGAGCTAATGCATATAATGCTATAAGTTCGGGGTGCAATACTGTCGAAAGTGTTCAGACTTCTCACGCCGTATTATGGGGTATACTTAAGCCCCTAGCATATTGGCCGTACCAGAGTGTATGGGTGCTAGATGTCATGAATGAACATGTATATATAAAAAGGAAGAATGCAATAATAGTCTTAATGCTATGCATTGTTTATTCAAAAAGGTGCGTTAGAGCAGAATGATACAAGCAGTGCGATAAGCAAAAAGTAGGACTATTTGACATGTCCCTTCCAAGGGCAAGTTGAGGAATGGTATTAAAGCAAGTATTTCACTCGTTTTCGTAATCCACCTGGGAGTTCCGTGGTGTGACATAGCTTTCTGCCTCCTTGGTTGCTGCATCATGTGTTAAGCAATCATGCTGCCCGACAGGGTTTCTAGAGATTAACATCCTGAAAGAGAAAAATAACAAAGCGGGAAGCCCCTAGTGCGTTTAAGCCGCATCTTGGAGCGTGCCGTAGTTGTGCCCCCCTTCCCACCTGTGCCCATGGTATTTTTAATGCGTAATTATGTACGCGTGGCATGGAATTCGCCGTTTGGCTGGGACCGGGGTGGGGGCCGCATTGCTATGCGAGCTCGGAACGTGCCAGACGGTCATGTTGCCGATTACTCTGGGCGCGCTTGAAGGTGTCCGGGTCCTTAATCGCCGAACTAGTGGATTGCCTTAAGAGGATGCTTTGCGCTTCTGCTGCGAGGGCCGCAGTGTGCTCCTCCGTGCAGAGAGAGCGCTCTGTGTTTCCATTGACTGTGATGACCCCCTGAGGTCCTGGCATCTTGAGCTTGAGATATGCATAATGCGGTACCGCATTGAATCTCGCAAATGCGGTTCGCCCGAGCAGTGCATGGTAGCCACTGCGGAACGGGACTATGTCGAAGATTAACTCTTTGCTTCGGAAGTTATCTGGAGATCCGAAGACCACTTCCAGTGTGACTGAGCCTGTGCAATGGGCCTCTACACCTGGTATGACACCTTTAAAGGTCGTTTTTGTCGGTTTGATCCTTGAGGGGTCTGTACCCATTTTGCGCACTGTGTCCTGATAAAGCAGGTTCAGGCTGCTGCCGCCATCCATTAGGACTCGAGTGAGGTGAAATCCGTCAATGATTGGGCTAGGACCAATGCGGCGAATCCGCCATGACGGATACAAGTGGGTGGTCCCTGCGGTCGAAGGTGATCGGACAGGAGGACCATGGGTTGAACTTTGGGGCCACTGGCTCCAATGCATATACGTCCCTGAGCGCACGCTTCCGCTTCCTCTTGGGGATTTGGGTTGTGTATATCATGTTCACCGTCCGCACTTGTGGGGGGAACCTCTTCTGTCCTTCGGTGTTTGGCTGCCAGGGCTCCTCCTCGTCATGCTATGTAACCCCTTATCTTTGTTTTCGGCATTTAACTTGCCAGCCTGCTTGAACACCCAACAATGCCTGTTGGTGTGGTTGGCTGGCTTGTCGGGGGTGCCGTGTATTTAGCACAAGCGATCGAGTATACGGTCCAAACTGGACGGGCCCGGAGTGCTTCTTTTGAATGGCTTTTTCCGGTGACCGGATTTAGAGCCTTTGAATCCGGCATTGACTGTCGTATCCTCGGTATTGTTACTGTTAATGCGGCACTTATGTTTGTTGCGACGTGACCTTCCGTTGCCGTCCTTGGTGTCCGAAGTACCATGGTTCTTTGATATGTTATTGCTGCGAGCCAACAAGCTGTCCTCTCCAGCACAAAAGCGGGTCATGAGTGTCATGAGGGCTGCCATAGATTTCGGCTTTTCCTGGCCAAGGTGCTGGGCGAGCCATTCGTCGCGGATGTTGTGCTTAAAAGCTGCTAGGGCCTCTGCATCCGGACAGTCGATGATTTGATTTTTCTTTGTTAGGAACCATGTCCAGAATTGCCTGGCCGATTCCTCTGGCTTCTGAATTATGTGGCTCAAGTCATCGGCATCTGGTGGTCGCACATAAGTGCCCTGAAAGTTGTCGAGGAATGCGGCTTCCAGATCTTCACAACAGCCAATGGACTCTGCTGGCAAGCTATTGAGCCAACGCCGAGCTAGTCCTTTGAGTTTGAGTGGGAGGTATTTAATGGCGTGTAGGTCATCACCGTGGGCAATGTGGATGTGCAGGAGGAAATCCTTGATCCATACCGCAGGATCTGTTGTGTCGTCGTATGATTCTATATTTACGGGTTTGAAACCCTCTGGGATTTGATGATCCATTACTTCGTCTGTGAAGCATAAGGGGTGTGCGGCGCCTCTGTACTGGGCTATATCGCGACGCAGCTCAAATGAGTTTTTCCTGCTATGTTCGGCCCGGCCGGACTTACTTTTACTGTATCCGGCATCACGATTATCGTCTCGCGTAGTGGCGCGCCCTCGTGATCTGTAGATCGATCTTGCATGTTTTGCTTTGTCCTCCAATATGTCTCACAGGTCTGGCATATTTCCCCATGCCCTTTTATTTGAATGGCATCGGGGTGCGGGCTGAGCTTTTGGCTGGAATGCCTCTCTGTCGCGGCCACGAGGTGGCCGATCACACGCGTCGTACGCCAGGGATGTAGGTTTCGGTCCTTCCTCCTCCAGTTGGGGTAGCAACCTGCACTTTGGGTAACTCTTGGAGGGGTGCTCGAGTTTATATTCCTCGGCCGCCAGGACTTTAGTCCATCTGTCAGCTAGCAAATCTTGATCAGCTTGAAGCTGCTGCTGCTTTTTCTTAAGGCTATTTGCCGTGGCTATAAGCCGACGCTTGAAGCACTCTTGTTCAACGGGATCCTCTGGCATGACGAATTCATCATTGTCGAGGCTTGCCTCGTCTTCGGAGGCAGGCATGTAATTATCATCCTCCGCCTCTCCATCTGCCGCTCTCTCAGGAGGGATGGCTTCTCCAACCTCTTGCTCTAAATCTTGCTGGAGGGGATTGTTGTTGTCTTCGGCGCTGTCTGGAGTGATATTATCTCCGGTGCCGGTATCACCGCTTTTGACTTGGCGGGACTTAGAGCGGCGCCGCTGACGCCGACTCTTGGGTTGCTTCTTGGAGGGGTCATCCTCCGTTGTCTTGCCTTCTTTGGGTGTGTCCACCATGTATATGTCATATGATGAGGTGGCTGTCCAGTGCCCTGTGGGCAGTGGTTCCTCTTCGCCTCCCGCATCGTCATCCATACCGTCGATGTCTTCGGAGTCGAAGTCGAGCATGTCGGTTAAGTCATTGACAGTGGCTACTAAGTGGGTGGTGGGTGGGCGGCGAATTTCTTCGTCATCCGCATCCCAATCCTGCCAGACATAGTTCGGCCAGGACCCTCCTGACAAGGAGAGAGACCTTAATGAGTTCAGTATGTCGTCGAAGGGCAAGTGCTGAAAAATATCCATGGAGGTAAACTCAATGATCGGCGCCCAATCGGATTCGACAGGAACGGGCGCAGGTGGTTCGGAGTCCGTGGCCGGAGAAGGATCTGGCAGTTTGGCAACACGACACTCGTGAAGGGTAAGGTTGATATTCGGCTCGATCGCCGCTGAGGATACGACCTCCGTGGCGGGGTCTATCCACCCATCCATGGATGGCGCAACTGGCTCCGAATTAAGGGTCGGAGCGGCTGCCGGTGCGATTTCTCGAACACTGTTCGATGGTAGAGCTAAATCGTACTCATCGTGACCGCATGGCGCACAAGGCAGGGGCTCGAATCCGTCAAAGATCAAGTCTCCGTGGATATCGGCCGTGTAGTTTAAGCTTCCAAACCTGACCCGGTGGCCAGGGGCGTAACTTTCGATCTGCTCCAGATGGCCAAGCGAGTTGGCCCGCAGTGCGAAGCCGCCGAACACAAAGATCTGTCCGGGGAGAAAAGTCTCACTCTGGACTGCATTGCTATCGATGATAGTAGGAGCCATCAAGCCTAACGGCAATGACACAGAGGAACTCTCAATGAAAGCACCAATGTCGGTGTCAAAACCGGCAGATCTCGAGTAGGGAGTCCCGAACTATGCGTCTAAGGCGGATGGTTACAGGAGGCAGGGGACATGATGTTTTACCCAGGTTCGGGCCCTCTTGATGGAGGTAAAACCCTACGTCCTGCTCGATTTATTCTTGATGATATGGGTATTACAAGAGTTGATCTACCTCGAGATCGGAGAGGCTAAACCCTAGAAGCTAGCCTACGGTATGATTGTATCTTGTCCTACGGACTAAAACCCTTCGGTTTATATAGACACCGGAAGGGGTTAGGGTTACACAAGGTCGGTTACAAAGGAGGAGATATCCATATCCGTATTGCCTAGCTTGCCTTCCACGCCAAGTAGAGTCCCATCCGGACACGAGATGAAGTCTTCAATCTTGTATCTTCATAGTCCAACAGTCCGGTCAAAGGATATTGTCTGGCTGTCCGGAGACCCCCTAATCCAGGACTCCCTCAGCCGCCGACTGCGGCAACGAGTGGCTGCCCAGGGTCAAGCCTCTGGCGACGTCGTAAGTGTCCGGGCACCATAGCACTTCGTGGTATGTTTTATTACACTGCCTCTCCTCATGCCGAACATGATTATGCAGTCCGTCCCAAGCTCATCTCGACGTACCCTCGTCGAGCGGCTCTCTGGACTCGTCGGATATGAACAGCGGTTCTCTCCCGACCGCTACCACCCCTCGCCCTACGGACTACTCCGAGGTGTTGTCTCAAAAGGCACCGAGCCAAGGGGAGGTGGTTCTGGGGGCGCCTCGAGGCGACTTCCCGGACCCTGGGTACCAAGGGAGCAAGGCCCCTACGGGCTCCGAGTTCGGCCCCCAGCCGGACACTGCGCCGGAACCTTCGATGGTTCCGGACTCCGGCAGGCGGTCCCCCGTTAAGGGGGCCAACCATCCGTGCCGGTGTCCTCTGTCCAACCAGAGACACCGGACAACTTGCTGGAAGCGCTTCACAACGCTTCCATCGATGAAGAGCACCACACTATTATGAGTGCGGTGGTCGAGAAGGTTCAGTCCGCCAAAAATGGACTGACCGAAACTTGCGCCAGCCTCCTAACAGTCTTTGAGGTAAGCAGTCAAAATATAAGAAAATATTACCACATAGATAGTAGCCCCTGATGCTCTGTTCGGCGTTCGCGAGGAAAAGCCGAATAGAGGATCAAATGATAAGCTCATGAGTCTAATTAGAGTATGTTTATGTGTATGTACAGGCTTCACTGTTGGCCGCAGCCGCACGTACTGCGGAGGTCTCTGCGCTGAAGCAGGACCTGAAGCGGTCCGAGGACGAGCTCGGCCTTACCAAGAGGCAGCTCGAAGAGAGCAAAGGTAAGAAATACCCATGTCTATAATGTTAAAAAGAAGTTCGGGTGTAAAGTAATAGGATCATCATGGATTTGTCATGGGCCACGACAGAGGTGGTGACCCTGAGGAAGGCGTTGTCCGAGACCGAAGACAAAGCGGCCAAAGAACGCATTGAACGGGAGAAACAAGAAGCCCGAGTAGGCGAGGTGCAGCAAGAGCTCGAGGCTCTCGCCAAAAAGCACGAGTCCTTGGAGCTTGACTCCAAGACACGAGAGTCCGAGCTCGCGCAGGCGCTTGAAAGCGTCCGGAGCGCCAAGGCCGAAGCCACAAGGCCGTCCAGGAGATTGATGTGGTGAAAAAGATAGCAGCGGGTAAGGCATTCATTATGGAAAGCAAGCATGTGAAGGAGACTTTCCTTTTTCTTACCCGAGTTCGGAGCTCTCCAGGAGCATTTGCAGATCTTCCCTGCAGTGTACTGGTTGCCGCGGAGTTTTACCGGGCTGAGGAGGGGAGCTCAACGAAAAAGTTGTTCTGGTCTCACTATACTGGGACCGAAGACCCCGTGCCCTTGAGCGACCAGCTGAAGCAATTGGTCGAACTTCACAAGGCGGCCGAACTGGCCATGAGGGGCCTTATAGTCCGGATGTGGCCTGGCGAGCCCCTGTCCGACAACTACTTCGGTCTGGTGAGGCAGCTTGTGGAAGCCTGCCCATGACTTGAAGTCATCAACGGTCCGTCTGCATCGAGGGTGCACGCTGGGCTCTTGCCCAGGCGAAGGTGCACTGGGCGAAGCTGGACGCCGTGAAGCTGGTGAAGGAAGGGTCACCGGAGGACAAGGAGCATCGCTGCCCTGAGAATTACTATGAGAGTGTCCTGAAGGGTTCCCGCTTAGTGGCAGATGAGTGTGCCAAGGATGTAATTTTTGAATGAACATGCTCATGTGATCCTGTAATATGAAACGAGTTCGTTTGCGCCATGCGACGCTTTGTTAATTTAAAATATTACCTTCTGTGTGGCCGTTTATAAAATCTGAGAGTTGGCCAGTCGTCAGCTTCCAACCCCATGTAACTAGTACTGGGGTGTTCGGGATAAACCTGAACACTCTTTACCCCAATTTTGGGTCCTTCAAGGGAGGTGTTCAGCGCAACGAACCAGGCAATCGGACTATAATGCTTTATCACTCTCACTTAGCAATAGAAGTCTATGATTTTAAATTTTTGGCGAAGCCCCTGGTATTCGGAGGGCCGAACTTGGGGCGCTATACACGCCTAAGCCGGACAAGGCCGACTCCTCGCCCGAAGCGGAAAAAGTCTTTAAGCACTTGAGACCTCTCGAATAGCGACCAGTCTCTCGCCTTATCATGATAGTCAGTTTTTGGCTTTCTCTACTGTGGTGCTCATCCGGAAGAACCGGGACACAATCACAGTAGTTCTCCCACCGCTACCTTAGCCGATATAGCGGAACGTAAGGTACCAAAGCATGGGAGCCGGGTGAGGGAGTCCTGGATTAGGGGGTCTCCGGACAGCCGGACTATATCCTTTGGCCGGACTGTTGGACTATGAAGATACAAGATTGAAGACTTCGTCTCATGTCCGGATGGGACTCTACTTGGCGTGGAAGGCAAGCTAGGCAGTACGGATATGGATATCTCCTCCTTTGCAACCGACCTTGTGTAACCCTAACCCCTTCTGGTGTCTATAAAAACCGGAGGGTTTTAGTCCGTAGGACAAGATACAATCATACCATAGGCTAGCTTCTAGGGTTTAGTCTCTCCGATCTCGTGGTAGATCAACTCCTGTAATACCCATATCATCAAGAATAAATCGAGCAGGACGTAGGGTTTTACCTCCATCAAGAGGGCCCGAACCTGGGTAAAACATCGTGTCCCCTGCCTCCTGTTACCATCCGCCTTAGACGCACAGTTCGGGACCCCCTACCCGAGATCCGCCGGTTTTGACACCGACATTGGTGCTTTCATTCAGAGTTCCTCTGTGTCATCGCCGTAAGGCGTGATGGCTCCTACTATCATCGATAGCGATGCAGTCCAGGGTGAGACTTTTCTCCCCGGACAGATCTTTGTGTTCGGCGGCTTCGCACTGCTGGCCAACTCGCTTGGCCATCTGGAGCAGATCGAAAGTTACGCCCCTGGCCACCGGGTCAGGTTTGGAAGCTTAAACTACACGGCCGATATCCACGGAGACTTGATCTTTGACAGATTCAAGCCCCTACCTTGTGCGCCATGCGGTCACGATGAGTACGATTTAGCTCTACCATCGGACAGTGTTCGAGAAATCGCACCGGCAGCCGCTTCGACCCTTAATTCGGAGCCAGTTGCGCCATCCATGGATGGGTGGATAGACCCCGCCATGGAGGCCGTATCCTCAGCGGCGATCGAGCCGAATATCGACCTTACCCTTCACGAGTGCCGTGTTGCCAAACTGCCAGATCCTTCTCCAGCCACGGACTCCGAACCGCCTGCGCCCGTTCCTGTCGAATCCGATTGGGTGCCGATCATGGAGTTTACCTCCGTGGATATTTTTCAGCACTTGCCCTTAGGCAACATACTGAACTCATTAAGGTCTCTCTCCTTGTCAGGAGGGTCCTGGCCGAACTATGTCTGCCAGGATTGGGATGCGGATGACGAAGAAATTCGCCGCCCACCCACCACCCACTTAGTAGCCACTATCGATGACTTAACCGACATGCTCGACTTCGACTCCGAAGACATCGACGGTATGGACGACGATGCGGGAGGCGAAGAGGAACCACTACCCACAGGGCACTTGACAGCCACCTCATCATATGACATATACATGGTGGACACACCCAAAGAAGGCAATAGCGACAGGACAGCGGAGGATGACCCCTCCAAGAAGCAACCCAAGCACCGGCGTCAGCGGCGCCACTCTAAATCCCGCCAAGTCAAAAGCGGTAATACCGGCACCGGAGATAATAGCACTCCGGACAGCGCCAAAGACAACAACAATCCCCTCCAGCAAGATTTAGAGCAGGAGGTTGGAGAAGCCAGCCCTCCTGAGAGAGCGGCAGATGGAGAGGCGGAGGATGATAACTACATGCCTGCCTTCGAAGATGAGGCAAGCCTCGACGATAACGAATTCGTCGTGCCAGAGGATCCCGTTGAACAAGAGTGCTTCAAGCGTCGGCTTATAGCCACGGCAAATAGCCTTAAGAAAAAGCAGCAGCAGCTTCAAGCTGATCAAGATTTGCTAGCTGACAGATGGACTGAAGTCCTGGCGGCCGAGGAATATAAACTTGAGCGCCCCTCCAAGAGTTACCCAAAGTGCAGGTTGCTACCCCGACTGGAGGAGGAAGCACTGAAACCTACATCCCCGGCGTACAACGTGGCTGATCGGCCACCTCGTGGCCGCGACAGAGAGGCATTCCAGCCAAAAGCTCAGCCCGCACCCCGATGCCATTCAAATAAAAAGGCATGGGGAAATATGCCAGACCTGTGAGACGTATTGGAGGACAAAGCAAAACATGCAAGATCGATGTACAGATCACGAGGGCGCGTCACTACGCGAGACGATAATCGTCATGCCGGATACAGTAAAAGTAAGTCCGGCCGGGCAGAACACAGCGGGAAAAACTCGTTTGAGCTGCGTCGCGATATAGCCCAGTACAGAGGCGCCGCACACCCCTTATGCTTCACAGACGAAGTAATGGATCATCAAATCCCAGAGGGTTTCAAACCTGTAAATATAGAATCATACGACGGCACAACAGATCCTGCGGTATGGATCGAGGATTTCCTCCTGCACATCCACATGGCCCGCGGTGATGACCTACACGCCATCAAATACCTCCCACTCAAACTCATTGGACCAGCTCGGCATTGGCTGAACAGCTTGCCAGCAGAGTCCATTGGTTGTTGGGAAGATCTGGAAGCCGCATTCCTTGACAACTTTCAGGGCACTTATGTGCGACCACCAGATGCCGATGACTTGAGACACATAATTTAGCAGCCAGAGGAATCGGCGAGTTAATTCTGGACACGGTTTCTAACAAAGAAAAATCAAATCGTCGACTGTCCGAATGCAGAGGCCCCAACAGCTTTTAAGCACAACATCCGCGACGATGGCTCGCCCAGCACCTTGGCCAGGAAAAGCCAAAATCTATGGCAGCCCTCACGACACTCATGACTCACTTTTGTGCGGGAGAGGACAGCTGGTTGGCTCGCAGCAATAACATATCAAAGAACCATTGTACTTCGGATACCAAGGACGGCAACGGTAGGTCACGTCGCAACAAACATTAGCGTCGCATTAACAACGACAATACCGAGGATACGGCAGTCAATGCCGGATTCAAAGGCTCTAAACCCGGTCAGCGGAAAAAGCCATTCAAAAGAAGCACTTCGGGCCCGTCCAGTTTGGACCGTATACTCGATCGCCCGTGCCAAATACACGGCACCCCCGACAAGCCAGCCAACCACACCAATAGGGATTGTTGGGTGTTCAAGAAGGCCGGCAAGTTAAATGCCGAAAACAAAGATAAGGGGTCACATAGCGATGACGAGGAGGAGCCCCGGCAGCTGAACACCGGAGGACAGAAGAGGTTCCCCCCACAAGTGCGGACGGTGAACATGAGATACCCAACCCACATCCCGAAGAGGGAGCGGAAGCGTGCGCTCAGGGACGTATATGTGTTGGAGCTAGTTGCCCCAAAGTTCAACCCATGGTCCTCCTGTCCAATCACCTTCGACCGCAGGGACCACCCCACTAGTATCCGTCATGGCGGATTCGCCGCATTGGTCCTAGACTCAATCATTGACGAATTTCATCTCACTCGAGTCCTTATGGATGGCGGCAGCAGCCTGAACCTGCTTTGTCAGGACACAGTGCGCAAAATGGGTATAGACCCCTCAGGGATCAAACCCACAAAAATGACCTTTAAAGGCATCATACCAGGTGTAGAGGCCCATTGCACAGGCTCAGTCACACTGGAAGTGGTCTTCGGATCTCCGGATAACTTCCGAAGCGAAGAGTTAATCTTCGACATAGTCCCGTTCCGCAGTGGCTACCATGCACTGCTCGGGCGAACCACATTTGCGAGATTCAATGCGGTACCGCATTATGCATATCTCAAGCTCAAGATGCCAGGACCTCAGGGGGTCATCACAGTCAGTGGAAACACAGAGCACTCTCTCCGCACGGAGGAGCACACTGTGGCCCTCGCAGCAGAAGCGCAGAAGCGCAAAGCAGCCTCTTAAGGCAATCCACTACTTCGGCGATTAAGGACCCGAACACCTTCAAACGTGCCCGGAGTAATCGGCAACATGACCGCCTGGCACGTTCCGAGCTCGCATAGCAATGCGGCCCCCACCCCGGTCCCAGCCAAACGGCGAAGTCCGTGCCACGCGTACATAATTACGCATTAAAAATACCATGGGCACAGGTGGGAAGGGGGGCACGACTACGGCACGCTCCAAGATGCGGCTTAAACCGCACTAGGGGCTTCCCGCTTTGTTATTTTTCTCTTTCAGGACGCTAATCTCTGGAAACCCTGTCCGGCAGCATGATTGCCGAACACATGATGCAGCAACCAAGGAGGCAGAAAGCTACGTCACACCATGGAACTCCCAGGTCGATTACGATAACGAGTGAAATACTTGCTTTAATACCATTCCTCAGCTTGCCCTTGGACGGGACATGTCAAATAGTCCTACTTTCTGCTTATCGCACTACTTGTATCATTCTTCTCTAACGCACCTTTTTAATAAAAATGCATAGCATTAAGACTATTGTTGCATTCTTCCTTTAAATATATATATATATGTTCATTCATGACATCTAGCACCCGTACACTCTGGTACGGCCAATACGCTAGGGGCTTAAGTATACCCCATAATACGGCGTGAGAAGTCTAAACACTTTCGACAGTGCAGCACCCCGAACTTATAGCATTATATTCATCAGCTCCGAATCATGTCTTGGGTCAATAGTTGGGTTTGCCCGGCTCCCATGTTTTGGTACCTTACGTTCCGCTATATCGGCTAAGGTAGCACTGGGAGAACTACTGCGATTGTGCCCCGGTTCTGCTGGGCTAAGCACCTTAGTAGAGAAAGCTAAAACTGACTGTCATGATAAGGCGAGAGACCGGTCGCTGTTCGAGAGGTCTCAAGTCCCTAAAGACTTATGCCTCTTAGAGCGAGGAGTCGGCCCTGTCCGGCTTAAGGCGTGTATAGCGCCCCGAATTCGGCCTTCCGCATACTAGGGGCTTCACCAAAATTTAAAATTATAGAATTCTATGGCTAAGTGAGAGTGATAACGCATTATAGTACGATTGCCTTGTTCGTTGTGCTGAGCACCTCCCTCGAAGGACCCAAAAATGGGAACAAGAGTGCTCAGGTTTTATCCCGAACACCCCAACACTCGTGGCGTGGGGGCAGAAGCCGACGACTAGCCATCTCTCAGATTCAATAAACAGCCGAACGGAAGGCAATATTTTAAATTCAAACAAGCGTTGCATAGAGCATATGAAAAAGTTTTCATAATACGGGATTACACGAGCAAGTTTATTCAGATATTACATCTTTCGCACACTCGTCCGCTACAAGACGGGCACCCTTCAGGACACCCTCATAGTACATCTCGGGGTGGCAATGCTCCTTGCCCTGCGGCGGCCCTTCCTTCACCAGCTTCACGGCGTCCATCTTGGCCCAGTGCACCTTCGCACGGGCGAAAGCCCGGCGTGCACCTTCGATGCAGACGAACCGCTTAATGACTTCCAGCCGTGGGCAGGCATCCACAAGCCGCCTCACCAGGCCGAAGTAGCTGTTGGGAAGGGCGTCGCCAGGCCACATCCGGACTATAAAGCCCTTCATGGCCTGTTCGGCCGCCTTGTGCAGCTCGACCAGTTGCTTCAGCTGGTCGCTCAGAGGCATCGGGTGTTCGGTCCCAGTATACTGAGACTAGAACAGCTTCTCCGTTGAGCTTCCCTCCTCGGCCTGGTAAAACTGTGCGGCATCCGACACGCTGCGGGGCAAATCTGCGAATGCTCCTGGAGAGCTCCGGACTCGGGTAAGTAACAAGTAATTTACTTTCACATGCTTGCTTTGCATATTGAATGCCTTACCCGCCGCTATCTTCTTCATCGCATCAATCTCCTGGAGGGCCTTTTGGGCTTCAGCCTTGGCACTCTATGCACTCTCAAGGGCCGCGGCAAGCTTGGAATCTCGCGTCTTCAAGTCAAGCTCCAACGCCTCGTGCTTCGTCACGAGAGCATGGAGCTCCTGCTGCACCTCGCCCACCCATGCCTCTTGTTTTTCCTGCTCGGTGCGCTCCTGGGCCGCTTTGTTTTCGGCCTCGGATAGCGCTTGCTTCAGGGTTGCCACCTCGGTCGTGGCCCCTGGCAAATTAAAGATGATCCTATCATTTTGCAAATCGCATCCTTTTCGTATATATGCATGTCTATAGACTAGGTATTACTTACCTTTGTTCTCATCGAGTTGCCTCTTGGCAAGGCCGAGCTCTTTCTTGGACCCTTTGAGGTCCTGCTTCAGTACGGCGACCTCCGCAGTCAGTGCGGGCAGAGGTCAGCAGCGAAACCTGCATACGCATATAGACATACTTATGTTAGACTCCTGCAGATATTAGTTGATCCTCTATTCGGCTTTTCTTTTTGAACACACCAAACAGAGCATCAGGGGCTACTGTCTATGCGGTAATATTTTTCCTATATTTCAAATACTTACCTCAAAGCCTGTTAGAAGGCTGGCACAGGCTTCAGTCAGTCCGCTCTTGGCGGACTGAACCTTCTGGATCACCGCACTCATAATAGTGTGGTGCTCTTCATCGATGGAAGCGCTGCAAAGCGCTCCCAGCAGATTGTCCGGTGCCTCTGGATGGACAGATGTCACTGGCATAGGCGTCTTGCCCCTTTTGGAAGGAGGCAGCCTGCCTGAGTCTGGAACCACTGGAGGTTCCGGCGCGGTGTTTGGCTGAGGGCCGAACTCGGAGCCCTCGGGAGCCTTACTCCCTCTGCTCCCGGAGTCCGGAATGTTTCCTTGAGGCGCCTCCGGAATTGTCTCCCCTCGACCCAGTGCCTCTTGAGACAATACCTCGGCATTGTCCGTAGGCCAAGGGGAGGTGGCGGTAGGAAGTGGATCGCTATCCATATCCGACGAGTCCCAGGAGCCGGCCGACGAAGATACGTCGATACGGGCTTGGGGCGGTCTGCATAATCATATTCGGCGTTAGGAGAAGCAGTGCGACAAAGGTATGCTATGAGTTACTCTGGTATCCGAATACTTACGACTTCCCTAGGGGCTTGGCCCTGAGCAGCCACTCGTCTTCGCCTTCGGCGGCGGTGGTGGAGTAGTCCAGAAGGAGGGTCCTCCCCTTCTTGGACCCTTCGCCCCCCCCCCGGTCGGGGCGGCCTTCCTTTTCTTGTCTCCCCCGACTAAAGGGGGAGCATCTTCATCTTCCTCCTCGTCTTCGGGGGAGGAGTGCGTCGCAGAGTCATCGGATGACGAGTCCGATATCACCTGGCGCCGGGAACTCTTTCGGGTTCCCTTGGCCTTCTTCTTGGTCTTCTCCGGCACCTTGTAAGGAGCTGGAGTCAGCATCTCCGTCAGGAGAGCGTCCGTAGTGTCTTCGAGCAGAGGGGACGGACAGTCTATCTTCTCCGATGCCCCGACCCAGTCCTGTCAAAGGCATGGGAGCTCAGACCCCGCGCATGGTCAAGCTATGGGAAGTAAAAATCCTACCAGATGTACAAAACTTGCCGGATTCGCAGGGCGCTTCGCGCTTAGCCCACGGTCCTCGGTGAGAGAGGGAGGGACATCGGCACCCTTGAACAACACCCTCCAGACGTCCTTGTGTGTCGTGTCGAAGAGCTCGCTCAGAGTCTGGTGCTGGGCCGGGTCGAACTCCCACAAGTTGAAATCCCGTTGTTGACACGGGAGGATCCGGCGGAAGAGCATGACCTAGACTATGTTGACAAGCTTGAGCTTCTTGCTTGCCATATTCCGGATACATTTTTGGAGTCCGTCCAGCTCCACCGATGAACCCCAGGATAGGCCCTTCTCCTTCCAGGAGGTGAGCCGCGTAGGGATTCCGGATCGAAACTCAGGGGCCGCCACCCAGTTGGTGTCGCACGGCTCGGTGATGTAGAACCACGCTGATTGCCACCCCTTTATGGTCTCCATGAAGGATCCTTCAAGCCATATAACATTGGGCCCCTTGCCCACCATGGCTCCGCCGCATTCTGCTTGTTGGCCTCCCACCACCTTCGGCTTGATATTGAAGGTTTTCAGCCACAGGCCAAAGTGGGGCCAGATGCGGAGGAAAGCCTCACACACGATGATGAACGCCGAAATGTTGAGGATGAAGTTCGGGGCTAGATCATGAAAGTCCAGCCCGTAGTAGAACATGAGACCACGGACGAATGGATTGAGGGGAAACCCTAGTCCGTGGAGGAAGTGGTGGAGGAAGACTACCATCTCGGGAGGTTCCGGAGTAGGGACGATCTGCCCGCAGCGGGCAGCCGATGCGCGATATTCGCAGATAAGTATCCGGCTCCGCGCAGCTTTCTGATGTGTCCCTCCGTGATGGAGAAGCCATCCACTTGCCTCTCGCTCTGGACATGTTTGGAGAAGATTGAGGAGAAGGATGTGGACTTGGGCGTTGGAGCTCGAGTGTGCGAGAATGGATGAGCAAGGAGGAAGAAGGCGTGGGTTGAAAAAGGATAAACCTTATCCCTTTATTAGGGCGGTCGAAACTATGCGCCCCCACTAGCCTGGTAAAACTCGGTTATCCCCCAAGCGTCGTGATTGATGGCGCGGTTGGGTTACCCACGACTATATTGATGAGAATCCCGTAATAAGGGGGACACGATCTCTGCTTTGACAAGACGTGTCCAGAAACTGCCTTGCGTTATGTGCGGGGCTAGTTAAAGAAAAATGGTTTGAATAATCACCGAGCCATGGCATGATGTCATGTTGCCAAAACGTGTCAGCAGATTAGATTTGTGGAAATATTATTCTCTCTACGGTGGTATGTGGAACTTATTTTGCAGGGTCGGACACTATCCTTTTATTCGAACTCTTATATGGTGTATCCGGAGGAGGAACCCGCCTTGCAATGCCGAAGACAACACTGCACGCCGGACTCATCGTCATTGAAGCCTGGTTCAGGGGCTACTGAGGGAGTCCTGGATTAGGGGGTCTCCGGAAAGCCGGACTATATCCTTTGACCGGACTGTTGGACTATGAAGATACAAGATTGAAGACTTCGTCTCGTGTCCGGATGGGACTCTACTTGGCGTGGAAGGCCAGCTAGGCAGTACGGATATGGATATCTCCTCCTTTGTAACCGACCTTGTGTAACCCTAACCCCTTCCGGTGTCTATATAAACCGGAGGGTTTTAGTCCGTAGGACAACAGACAATCATACCATATGCTAGCTTCTAGGGTTTAGCCTCTCCGATCTCGTGGTAGATCAACTCCTGTAATACCCATATCATCAAGAATAAATCGAGCAGGACGTAGGGTTTTACCTCCATCAAGAGGGCCCGAACCTAGGTAAAACATCGTGTCCCCTGCCTCCTGTTACCATCTGCCTTAGACGCACAGTTTGGGACCCCCTACCCGAGATCCGCCGGTTTTGACACCGACACCGGGCAACCCAACATTTGACCAAAGACATGATTCGGAGCTGATGCATATAATGCTATAAGTTTGGGATGCCGCACTGTCGAAAGTGTTCGGACTTCTTTCACCGTATTATGGGGTAAACTAGGACCCCAGGCGAACTGACCGTACTCGCATGTGCGGGTGCAGATTGTCGTAAATGGACATATAAGAGAAAGAGAAAAACTTAAATAATGTAATGACAGATTAATGAGATGCATTGTTATTTAAATGATACATCGAAGCGTACTTGGTACAAGTAGTGCAATAAGCATAAAGTAGGACAATTCAAAATGTCCTGTCCCAGGGCAAGCTACGCATAAATAGTGAAAAGCGGGTATATCAATTATTACTAGAGACCACCTGGCGGTTCCCGTGTTCATCTTAGCTTCTTGCCGCCTTGGTTGTTGCTACCGGAATGTGTCCGGCGATCGTACTGCCGGGAAGGGTTTTCAGAGAGTTAGGCCCTGAAAGAGAAAAGGAATGTCAAAGGTATACATCCCCTAGTGTGGTTAAGCCATAATGCGGGGCGTGTCCTGATTGTGCCCCCGCCTATGTCCATGGTATTTTCAATGCGTAGTTATGTACGCGCGGCACAGATTTCGTCGCTTCATTGGGACCGGGACGGGGGCCGAATTGCTAGGCGTGCTCTGATCGTGCCAGGCGATCCTGTTGCAGCTTGTTCCGGACTCGCTTGAAGGTGTCCGGGGGCCGTGACGCCGAATGAGTGGTCTGCCTGAACATGCTGCTTTGTGCTTCTGCTGCAAGGGCCGCAGTGTGCTCTTCCGTACGGAGCGAGCGTTCTGTGTTTCCATTTACTGTTATGACCCGGCAAGGTCCTGGCATCTTGAGCTTGAGGTATGCGTAATGTGGCACTACATTGAATTTTGCAAATGTTCTCCGTCCGAGCAGTGCATGATAGCCACTGCGAAACAGGATGATGTCGAAGATAAACTCTTCGCTCCGGAAGTTATCCGGTGATCCGAAGACCACTTCCAGTGTGATTGAGCCTGTGCAATGGGCCTCTACACCTGGGATGACGCCTTTAAAGGAGGCTTTGCTGGGTTTGATCCTCGAGGGATCGATACCCATTTTTCGCACTGTATCCTGATAAAGCAGGTTCAGGCTGCTGCCGCTGTCCATAAAGACTCGAGTGAGGTGAAATCCGTCAATGATGGGTTCTAGGACCAGTGCGGCGGATCCTCCATGACAGATGCTAGTGGGGTGGTCCCTACAATCGAGCGTGATCGGACAAGCAGACCATGGGTTGAACTTTGGGGCGACGGGCTCCATCGCATAGACGTCCCTTAGTGCACGCTTCCGCTCCCTCTTGGGAATGTGGGTTGCGTATAGCATGTTCACCGTCTTCACTTGTGGGGGAAACCCCTTCTGTCCTCCTGTGTTCGGCGGCCGGGGCTCCTCCTCGTCATCGCTATGCAGCCCCTTGTCCTTGTTCTCGGCATTTAACTTGCCGACCTGCTTGAACACCCAACATTCTCTATTGGTGTGATTGGCTGGCTTGTCGGGGGTGCCGTGGATTTGACACGAGCGATCCAGTATGCGATCCAGACTGGACGGGACCGGAGTATTTCTTTTAAATGCCTTTTTCCGCTGACCGGATCTAGAGCCTCTGAATCCGGCATTGACTGCCGTATTTTCGGTCTTATCGCCGTTATTGCAGCGCTTTGATCTCTTACGACACTGCCTACCGTTAACATCTTTGGTATCTGTGGTATCCGGATTCCTCGATGTGTTGTTGCTGCGAGCCAGCCAACTATCCTCGCCCGCGCAAAAGAAGGTCATGAGTGTTGTGAGGGATGTCACGGACTTCGGCTTCTCCTGGCCGAGGTGGCGGGCGAGGCACTCGTCACGGATGTTATGCTTGAATGCCGCTAGGGCCTCTGCATCCGGACTGTCTACAATTTGGTTTTTCTTAGTCAGGAACCGTGTCCAGAATTATCTGGCCGATTCCCCTGGCTGCTGAGTTACGTGGCTCAAGTCATCAGCATCCGGTGACCGCACATAAGTGCCCTGGAAGTTGTCAAGGAATGCATCTTCCAGATCCTCCCAACTGCCGACCGAATCTGCTGGCAAGCTGTTCAACCAATGCCGAGCTGGTCCTTTGAGTTTTAGTGGGAGGTACTTGATGGCGTGTAGATCATCACCGCGAGCCATGTGAATGTGAAGGAAGAAGTCCTCAATCCATATAGCGGGATCTGTTGTGCCATCGTATGATTCGATATTTACGGGTTTGAAACCCTCCGGGAATTCATGATTCATAACTTCATCAGTGAAGCATAGGGGGTGTGCGGCGCCTCTGTGCCGGGATATATCCCGACGCAGTTCGTATGAGTCTTGTCTGCTGTATTCGGCCTGGCCGGATTTACTCTTGGTGTATCCGACGCGACGATCATCGTCCCGTGTTGGCGCACGTGCCCGTGTCCCGTATATTGACCTTGCGATTTTTGCCTTACTGTCCAATATGTCTCGCAGGTCCTCTGTGTAACCCCGGGTCTTAGTATTTTTGATTGAGTGGCGACGGGGTGCGGGCTGAACTTCAGGCTGAAACGCCTCTATGGCTCGGCCGCGTAGTGGCCGTCAGCCGCATCGTACACTGGTGAATGGGGTTTCAATGCTTCCTCCTCGAGGTGAGGTAGCAACCTGCGTTTGGGGTAACTCTTGGACGGGCGCTCGAGTTCATGCTCCTCGGCCGCAAGGACTTCGGTCCACCTGTCTGCCAGCAAGTCTTGATCAGCTTGAAGCTGTTGCTGCTTTTTCTTCAGGCTATTTGCTGTGGCCATAAGCCGGCGCTTGAAGCGCTCTTGCTCTACGGGGTCCTCAGGCACGATAAACTCGTCGTCGCTGAGGCTCGCCTCGTCTTCGGAGAGAGGCATGTAATTGTCCTCCTTCGGTTCTCCATCTGCTGCCTGCTTTGGAGGACTAGCTTGTTCGTCTTCCAGCTCTACATCGTGCTGGAGGGGATTGTTATTGTCTTCGACGCTATCCGGAGTGTTATTATCTCCTGTGCCAGTATCACGGCTCTTGCTGTGGCGGGACTTAGAGCGGTGCCGCTGACGTCGGCGCTTGGGTTGCTTCTTGGAGGGGTCATCCTCCGTTGTCTCGTCGCCATTGCCTTCTTTGGGGGGTGTCCACCATGTATATATCATATGATGAGGTGGCGGGCCAGCGCCCTGAGGGCGGTGGTTCCTGTTCGTCTCCTGCATCGTCGTTCATACCGTCGATGTCTTCGGGGTCGAAGTCGAGCATGTCGGTTAAGTCATCGACGGTGGCTACTAAGTGGGTGGTGGGTGGGCAGCGAATTTCTTCATCGTCCGCATCCCATTCTAGCCGGACATAGTTCGGCCAAGGTTCTCCTGACTGGGAGAGAGACCTTAATGAATTTAGCACATCTCCGAAAGGTGAGTGCTGAAAGATATCCGTGGAGGTGAACTCCATGATCGGCGCCCCGTCGGATTCGACAGGCACGGATGTAGGCGGCTCGAAGTCCGTGGCCGGGGATAAATCCAGTGGTTCGGCGACGCTGCTCTCGAAAGGGGTGAAGTTAGTATCTGCTCTGTCGCCACTGAGAGTGCGGCCTCCATGGCGGGGTCTATCCCTCCGCTCTCAGATGGCGCGATTTGCTCCGAATTAATGGCCGGAGTAGCTGCGGATGCGATCTCCCGAACACTGTCCGACGGCAGAGTTACGTCTTGCTCGTCGCGACTGTGCGGCGCGTCCAGCATGGGCTCGAATCCGTCGAAGATCAAGTCTCCGCGGATGTCGGCCGTGTAGTTCAAGTTTCCAAATCTGACCTGATGGCCAGGGGCGTAGCTCTTGATCTGCTCCAGATGGCCAAGCGAATTGGCCCGCAGTGCGAAGCCGCCGAATACGAAGATCTGTCCGGGGAGGAAAGCCTCATCCTGGACCGCATCGCTAGCGATGATCGAAGGAGCCATCAAGCCTTATGGTGACAACACAGTGGAACTCCCAATGAAAGCACCAATGTCGGTGTCAAAACCGGCGGATCTCGGGCAGGGGGTCCCGAACTGTGCGTCTAATGCGGATGGTAACAGGAGGCAGGGGACACGATGTTTACCCAGGTTCGGGCCCTCTTGATGGAGGTAATACCCTATGTCCTGCTTGATTGTTCTTGATGATATGAGTATTACAAGAGTTGATCTACCACGAGATCAAAGAGGCTAAACCCTAGAAGCTAGCCTATGGTATGATTGTATGTTGTCCTACGGACTAAAACCCTCCTGTTTATATAGACACCGGAGGGGGCTAGGGTTACACAAGGTCGGTTACAAAGGAGGAGATATACATATCCGTATTGCCTAGCTTGCCTTCCACGCCAAGTAGAGTCCCATCCGGACACGAGACAAAGTCTTCAATCTTGTATCTTCATAGTCCAACAGTCCGGCCAAAGGATATAGTCCGGCTGTCCGGAGACCCCTAATCCAGGACTCCCTCACCCCCCGCCGGCAAGGGCTGGGATCCATCACCCCCATGGCCTTTAGGCCATAGGAGACGAGGCAGATCGACGGCACCGTTGACGGGTGGCAGGAACCGGCTTATGGTACCCTGTTTGCTAGTGTTATCTTGTCATATATAGGTCGAGTCACTACCACGGGACACGCATTGTAAAAGCAATCTTAAATAGAAAAGATATATGATAAGTCACCTAATCACATTTTAGCGATCCAAACTTCCCTAAATTCAACGAATATGCTAACATTGTAGTCCTATTGACCCCATCCCATGAGGGTTAACATCCTTGACCCTTCAAGTTTACACCTCCAGACAGCATGTCGATCAAAATCCATAATGAAGGGCATACATATTTTGTCATTGGCAGACCCATCGAGTGAAGGCCAAACATGGTTTCTACCGTGGAGCTCAAGTATGAGCGCTCGACCGCCCCCCCCCCTCCCCCCTCCCAAATGCTACAAAGGTCGAAAAAAGTCCCACACATCTCAAGAGCATGAAGGCGCATGTCGCCGACTCAAAAATGAGAAGGATTCCAAGGATTGCCGAAGCATGTTTGAAACAATAAATTCAGTGTTGTGCAATGTGGATAAAAAATTTGCAACCTTTTAATATTTTTTTACCACAATAGCTACATGTCAATCGCCTGACTTTCGAATATTGGGTCAGTCGATTTTGGTTGAAGGAAGAAACTCGCCAGAGGGGTAGAAGAAGGTCGCTGGGCAGGCTACCCCAGTATCTATCTTAGGGTTTCGGGTGGGCCCGGTGGTAGACGGCGGCGGTGGGTGGTGGTGGTGGGGCGGCGGTGTGGCTTCCCCGGAAAAAAGCTCGTCGCGGGGGGGGGGGGGGCTAGAGGGATGGCCGGGGCAGCGGAAGCACGGCGGTGGGCGGCGGCTGAGGGGAGGGCGGGGCGGCCGGGCTGGCGCGGGAGCGCCGCCGGCCGCGGGTGGCGGGGGACGGCGGCTAGGCCAGTGGTACGTGCAGCGGTTACAGGAAGAAGATGAACAGTAGATCGAGCTGGAGGTTGAAGAAATCAATCTGGCCGCTCATTTTGAATCTGACGGCTGAAAAGAGATCGAGTGACTCAAATCAAATATTGAGTCGACTTACCCCTAGCCAATCAATACAATAGGGTCTTTTCCTACCGTCTCACAGCAAAAATAAATAAATAAATCACGATAAAAAGGATGTAGAATTTCGCTAGGATTGTAATTATTCTACTCTACAAATGGAGTAATATTTTCCAGATCTATAAAGACGAAAAAGGGATAATCACATGCTTTGAGAGCGAGGAAAGGCTCCTAGATTGGTCCCGGTCGGCCCGGTGACATCAAGTCGCAAGTTGATGGCTCTGTGCTCTTCCTTGGACTGAGCTTGGCTCCAACCCGGTTCTCAATTGCTTGACAACTCTCCCAAAGGTCTCTGCCCCAAATTGTTCCCATGGTTCCACACGACAAACTCTCTGAGACCATTTGTTGGCGAGGAGCTCTGTTTTGACTTGAGCTCTGCCCACGAGACCACGACCGGTAAGAGAGTACACACGCCACTAGAAAGGCGGGCTTGAACGACGACTTCCACCGGGTACCCGTAATTATCAGGTGGTTCGTGCGAGTTTATACAATACACAAATGGCTATGATTACCTGACGAGTTTCTTATTCGGCCAGTGCTAAGAAAAGCTTAAGCAGCACACAAGGGCCATCATGTGCTCCTAAGCAAGACGACAGAGGGGAAGGCACCAAAGGCCACTTGCTTAGGGGATCACGTTAGGTGCCGGTACGGGACAAGGATGACACCTTCTTGGCGATCTTCATGCAGCCTCCCGGCTGGACCGGCTAACTAATTGTGTTGGCCCCTTTCTCCTGCGCATCTGCGGAGTCGTCCTAAACTAAACGGCTCTGTATCAATGGCGGATCCGGTGTCCCGTCCTAAACTAAAAGGCCAGACCGTCAGACAAGATCTGCTCAGTGCGTGCGCGCGCCACTCAAGCCGGTCGTCTTCAACCGCCATGCTTTCTTCTCCTCCCTCTGTAGATTAATATAAAAACGTTTAGATCACTAACAATTGTTTGTTTGCCCGCCAATGTATGCTCCATGATCAGCAGAGGTAGTCAACTAAGTCAAGCAGCCGCGCGCGGAGTGGCTTTCAGGTTGGTTCTCGATCCGGACCCCGAGCGAGCGAGCAAGGGAGCAGAAACGACGCCGCGCCGATGGCTGCCAGCCAGCGCTACAATACACTGCTGCTTACGTTACGTGAGTGGAACCATGGGAGTGGTCGACATTGACCGATTGACGAGGCCGGAAGATGATATGGCACGAAATGCATGTGATACGAGTGCTGATCGAAGTGATAGCTTGGGCGCAACGAACCTGACAAGCGATGGTGTGCTGTTGTTTATTGGTAATATTGATCAGGTACACTACATGCTGCCGCACCCAAATCAAAACAATAATTTGTTTTGTAAAACATGAGAAGGATCGAAAGATTGTCTCGTGATAAGGCGGATTTGTATACGGAGAGTGGACATGCGTTCCATGCGCTTATTTATGTACTCTTATAGTTTTAATAATTTTGCCGCCTCACGAAGGCTTTCTTCCTATCTGCTAGCAGTAATTTAGTCGACTCTGGTGTTGGTCGACGTGGCGCTCTCGATCATGCACAAGGGGGCTGGGTTTTGCGCGCTGCTTTATCCTTTTTCGTCATCATCGATCATATCTGTGCTTGATCAGCATAAAAGCTTGGTTAGCGCGGTTCAAATGGCCATCTAGCAGGGCACGCCTGGAGATGATCTAAATAAATTATATGCAGGATGACATCTGATCTTGTTAGTTTTATGATATATGTATGCGGCCTGTTTTTTTGCAACTCAGCTCCGTATGGCTCGGAAAATGACACAAAGTAGCAGTGCACTAATGGGCGGAAAGGACACTGATTAAGGCTGCTCAAGCCCTTTCAGTTGCGCTCGTGGAACACTTTTTCTTTTGACGGGACGCTCGTGGAACACTTAACGCTGCTTGCAATATGTTCCGCTGTCGGTTTGGCAACAATCAAGTGCTGCTACGTAACAACCAACTCTCTTTGTCACCATAGTACTAAATCTTATCAGCCCATCAACACGCACTGCACGCACGAGCTGAAAGTGGAAAGAGATTTAAGCTGAGCATATATAGACGCGATGGCCAAATCCGGCCCACAAACTCCTACGAGCGCACCCTCGGCACCTCTCAAATAATGTAATCCACATCCGGACACCTCAATTATCATATCTCAAATTCATATAAATTCATACAACTCCATCGATGCACACACATAGTCCGACTACTCAATCACTACTAACTAAACATGCCATCGGACTACCAAACTTTGACATGTTTGGCTATGGTCGAGTTCATCCACGGCTGCCCGTGCCCTTCCCAGCGCCCTTGCCATCCTTCTCGCGGAAGTACCAGTCGAAGACGCAGTACGGATCGAGTCAGATCTGCTCGTCGCCGGAGCTGTACTCGCTGAGCTGTCCGCCTTCTGCTCCTTCGATGGCAGTTTGACCATGACACGAATCGCCCGATTCTGCTCTCGGGCGAGGGCGCGCGTGTTCCTCCGCTGTCGTTTCTTCAGAATGCTGGCACGGATGGCTTCCTCCTCTGCGGCCGCCTCCGTGGCCGCCATTTTCGTCGCGATACAGGCCTCGTCGGCCCTTATCCTCTCCTTCCCACGGCGGGCACCCGTTCCCGGGACTCATAGTCTGTCCGACCGGTGGTGGGGAAGGAGAAGGGTTCCGGCTGCCGGGACCGCGAGGAGCCAGCCCTAGAGGACCATAGCGCCCGTTGAGCCAACACTATGGAGTCGCGGCGGACAAATCCGTCCGTCGGCCGGGCGTTGTCCTCCCAGGAGCGGCGAGTGCAATGCGGACCGCCATTGCCTCCTCCAACCTGCACGGGATGACACCCCGATCGACGGATCCGTACCGATCTCCGATCCGCTACCCGCCATGCTGGAGAAGGCCGGCAACCGCCAGAGGTGAGCTCGGGTGTGGAGGGGAGTGGAGTGAAGTGGCTGGGGTTCGCTCTGGCGAGCAATAAGGACGAATATTTGATGGGTCAATTTGGTCAACGTGGGCTGGGTCCGACGTGGCGGGAGTGCCCGAGCGCCCCATATCCGCCTCATATTTAAGCTGGATATGAGGGGTGCCAATCAATCCGGGCGTTCGAGGGGCCCGTCTGAGACGTTCGTCTGAGTCAAAAAATCATGACTCGTCAGTGAACAGGTTTGGCTACCCTCACGTTTAAGAAGGGTTTGGGACGCCGACTGTAGATGCTCTAAGCATCACAAGTACCCAGCTCGCCAGTCACTTTGTCCTTCGTGCATGATCTGGTCCGTTGATCACATTGCATACGCTTCACGGATTCACCCAGTCGCATGGCAGTAGTCTTCGCTTGGCGCGTGCGTCGTGCAGGGCATCCCTCTAGCTAGTGTCATCCTTAGTGATCGACCACCGTCGCCGCCACTGCTACTGTCACCTTGTAGCGACCCGACCCGAATGGATCAAGTCACTGTGCTTAAGTGTCATCCCTGGATCGGTATGCTGACACACACAGTACTTGAGGATTTATAACAGAGGTAAATCACATATGTAAAGTAACGTAAATACTATTATCTCAATCCAAAATAGCGGAAGTAACAAGGTTGTGGATTCCCATCAACACCAACGGCAAAGTTGAGTGTAGAAATCGTAACCCTAACGTATCACTTACTCGTCGTAAGAAATCCTGCAACATGAGACGTTGCAGCCACAAAGGGTCAGTACATTGAATGTACTGGCAAATTCACACCATAGAGAATGATGAATAAAGGCTATCACTACATGCATATATGGCTGGTGGAAGAGCTCTATGGTTATATGTTTTTGCGAAAAGCCAATTTTTCCCTACTGCAAAGGAATAAATTTTATTTAACTATCATGGTGGTTGTTGAACATTGAGAATGGTTGACAGCATTCTCAATCCCAATTAAGTAACATCATTAAAACCCAACAATATTTATTTAAAGTAACGTGATGAGATTCACATGATAATCCAGGTACTAGATACTCAAGATGTCCATAACCGGGGACACGACTAATCATGATTAGTTTATACACTCTGCAGAGGTTTGCGCACTTTTCCCCACAAGACTCGATCGCCTCCGTTGGATTTCTCGCACTACATGGTGTTTGAGAAACGGATGACCGAGACATAGTCTTTCAGAAGCGTTTGCACGTTACGATGGGTAGACCGTACCACCTACAACCCCTACATCTACTAGTCTACCACTGTAAGAGTTCACACGACTTAATCAACTATGCTAGAGCCCATAATAGATGTGGTTGCACACGGAAGTTTCTAGTATGAATAATCTCATGATCCCTTTGAGCCTGGGTGGCGGTCCAAAAAAAAGAGGCAATCCTGGTCTACCCAGGTGCCTAGACAGGCAATCCTAGAATAACCAGGTGCCTCAATCCACCTAGATGTGTGTTTAAATTGCCACCTTAGATAAACCATTAATTAACAATCTCACATCTGTCATGAATACTCTCAAAACCCAATCCACGTCTACGAGCATAGCATGGCAATGTAAGCATAACGTAAAAGTAACTCCCAAGGTTTGAATGCAGGGCAATAGGTTCCTACCTCATCAACTACTTCCCAATACCCACACGTTATAAATCCTACTCATGCAATGTTTGAGGGTGAAACTAATGCATAAAAACTGGGTATGAAAGGAATATGATCAAAGTGTGAACTTGCCTGCAATGTTGATGAAGATGATTCGCACTCAAAACTCTTGATAGTTTTACTCGTCACACTCCGGTCAATCTATCGTGAGCAAGCAATAGTAACCACACATAAGCAATCACTCAAAAGATCAGAAAGATCGAAGAAGACGATTCGGAAAACATCAAAACCAAGCAAATATCTCTTGCAACATAAAACAATTTCTAATAGTACCAAAATTATGTGAATTTGGCCTTATTAGAATGTTTAGGTCAAGAGCTTCGATTTGCAAAAAGAATCAACTCAAACGGAGCTACGAAACTCAAGTTATGATCAAATGAAGTTTGAATTCAAATCTGATCTAATTTAAATTTTAAACTTTTCAAAAACATGTTTGAGTTGGATTACTGGATAGATGAGATCATAACGAAGACGTGGGCGTTGGTTTCGTTGGATTTGGACTAACGAGTAAAAAGTTATAGTCGTTTGAAAACCAGGGGCTTATCTGTAAAGAAAATATTCACAAACGAGTCCCTGGCAGAAAAACTAAAATAAAAAGAAAAAGAGAAACGCTACCGAACGAACGTCCGCTACAGAGCGCTTAAAGGACGAAACCCGTTCGCTACAGATCTAAACGGGTGAACGCTCGTGATTTTACATAACCAAAAGAATTAAACCATACTAAAAGAAAACCGAACTATATAACAAAAACCGGCGGGTTTTCTCGGTTGTACCGGTCGGGTGAGATGAACCGGTGGCGGCGGCGGTTTTTTCTCCGGCGAGGCGGGACAGCGGCGACGGCGAGCTCCGGCGCGGCGGGACAGCGGCGCGGGGCGGCACTGCGAGCCGCGGGGTGGTGCGGGTGACGCGGGGAGGCGGGCGGCGAGCGGCGGGCGCAGCTACGGCGGCGCAAAGTGCGGCGGCTGCAGATCTCGGCGGCGGAGGCGGCGATCTGCGAGGGCGGCGTCGCGAAGCGAGAGGAGGCGAGGGCGGCGCGGGGCTGCGGCTTTAAAGGGGAGGAGACGTGGAGGAGGGGCGACGGGGCGCCGTGGGAGCGCCGAACTCCGGCGAGTCCGGGAGGCGCACGGGAGGAGGAAGGCGGCACTGCGCCTGGGCCGTGGCCTGGCCTGGTGCTGGGCCGGCCCAGTTCGGCTTCGGCCTAAATTTTTTTTAAAACATTTTTTTAAAACACAGTCAAACAAAAGTAATAAAATAAATAAAAATACTATATAGGCATATAATATATCAAAATTTCCAAAAAAATATTTTCTACAACATGAACTTTTTTCTAGCATTAAATAAAATACACACAAATTCTAATAATTCTAACAGTGCTCCTGCTCTAATAAGATCCAACAAAAAACATTTTAAAAATACCAAAATGATTTCAAATTAATTTTTCTCCAATTTTCTATTGTAGGGAATCATGTTACCCTATTTTCCATATATTTTATTTTTGGACAAAATAATTTGAATAAAACTCAAATAACTCCAAGTTGAAAATAAATTCAAAAGAACTTTGAATTTAATTCTTTGAAACTCCCAACTCATATTTCATATAATTTGAAGAAGTCATTTTATCTTCTCTCATGAAAATCATTGAATTGCATAAAGTTCCAGAATCGGAATTATTTTCCAAATGAAATTCAAATATTTTCAACACCCCTTGTCATTTAAATAAATGGAAGAAGTCATGTCATCTTCTCTCCAGGGTTTTGTGATGAAAAGAATTTGAATTCACGCAGAGCATAAATGCAAAAATGAAAGTTTGGGAAAGTCCTTTTATTCCCTCTCATTTAACTTTCAAAAAGTTTCGAATTTAACTCACTTTCAGTCAATCAATCAAACAGTCAATCAAATCTATCTATTTATTATAACATTCCAAAATTTAGAATTTTGGGATGTTACAAACCTACCACCCTTAAAGTGAATCTCGTCCTCGAGATTCGGAGAGGCTAGAAAGAAAAGGTTAGGGTTTCGGGTCTTCTCCAAATCCATCAACCATCACAGGGGGTCTGGGATGCTACCACCCTTAGAAGCATGGTTACGGTTTCCTCGAAACTCATACACTTCATCCATATTTTTGACAGTGTCGGTCTTCTCAAATCTCGGGAAATTCCATCTCTGGGCTCTTCAGATAGTGGCATAACCTTTACAGCAATTCTTCTGTCCTTTCCTCTTGGTAAGGTTATTTCGAGATGGGTCTTTGTAGGTGACGGGTCTGGCGCCAATACTAAACAACTATCGATATCTCATGGTGGTCAACCATTTATGGTTTCTCCTGCAGGAAATGGGTCTGGGTTGAACCTCACCGTATAACCTACGGTTGGCAAAAAGCTGCCATGTACAGGGGAAAAATTCTTATACCAATCTAAGGTTTAAACAGGGTTTTGATCGTCGTCTCTCTACTATAGGTAAGTCACTCAGATTTACCATCCCATATAGCAGGGCGAATAATAAGAGTAAGTCGGTATGGTGATCAATCCATCCCGCACCCAAATCATTACCCTGTATATGGTTTAGTGAATCTCGCATTCTAACACTCGGTCATCCTCACAAGCATTGCAGAATTTCTCTTGTCGATGAACTGCGTTCGGAATAATCCATTGATTCTGCAAGCCAAACAAACATCTATCGTTCCTTCACAACTCTCAGGTTTTGCGTTACACCTATAAAATTGTCTGCCGATAAACATCGTATCTTCCTCCAGGGTTTTTCCTTCAGCAAGAATGTGCTTGCTTCTTGGTAGGTCCTGGGCCTGTGGGTTATGGCCCATCTTATCACTTGTAGTCCTTGAACTTATCATCGGGCAACTGATCATTATTCCTTCCAACTTCCTAGTATTCTTAAATCCATCTAATTGTATTGTCTTCCTTCCTTCTATTGGCACCAAACTAGGACATGATTACTCAGACTCATCATGGAGTTTCCATTGATCCATATTTCCGACATCATACCTCCTTTATATCCAATAGTAATTCATCTCTTCATCCTCGTGGGATATCCCACATACCGAGATAAAAACTTATACTTATGGAGTCCATATTCCACTTCGTGGAACATCATTTTCCTTTCCAGGGTCAAGTGTCCTTACAGGGGAATATTGGCCATCTCTGCATGGCACTTCTTCAACTGGGAAGCGTGAAACACATCATGAACTCCTGACAGTACTTCGGGTGACTCCAACTTGTTGGCCACTTCTCCCATATGTTCCAAAACTCGGTATGGTCCTACAAATCTCGGGGCTAACTGTCCCTTAACTCCAATCCGTTTAACTCCTCGCAGAGGGGACACACGAAGACATGCTCTGTCTCCAACTTCATAGACTACCTCCTTGAGTTTTTTGAGTCTACATAACTCTTCTGCCTGGACTGAGCTACCTTCAGTCTATCTCGAATAAACTTAACATTCTCTTCTAACTCCTTGATCACATCTGGTCAAAACAACTGACGGTCTCCAACTTCATCCCACACACTCTTGGGGTATCACACATATCGAGACAAAACTCATATTCATTTTGTCTGAAATCCACTCAGTGGAGTATCCTTATCTTTTCCAGGGGTCAACGGTTCTTACAGGGTACTACCACCCTTAAAATGCACAAATCTTCCATAGACCATATTTCTCATATCCTCAGAAATGGTCAAAATCCTTCCTCATAGAGTAACAACTCATAAAACCCAAATCTTTACCAACGATGCTAACTTTATTGATTCTCCAATGATTACAATCTCTTTCTTTTCCATTACATGTCTCAACTCAACACCTCAATATAAAAGAAAATGTTCTCACTTCTACTACTCCATTTCTTTTGTTGCAAACTCAACTACCTAGCACAAGTTTCCTTCTCCTTGGGGCATTCTCTGGCAAAGTGCCCTATTCCATTACAACTAAAACATATCACTTCTGACAAGTATCGAGGTTTCCTTTTTGGGCAACTGTTGAGGTAGTGCCCTAACTCCTTGCACCTATAACAGGTGATATGACTCAGGTTCTCCTTGGAATCCAATCTGCTTCTCTTCCTGGACCTTTCCATGCCAATCATGGCATCTATTTCTTCTGGGTCATATTCTACTTCCTCTGTTGGGAATTCTACTAGATCCCCATTCAAACAATTTTGGAAGATGTGACCTTCTTCTCCACATGAATAGCAAGACTTAGTGCAGGGTTTACTCGAGTCCTTTTTAGGTGTGTCCTCCACATCTTCCTTCATCACGGGTTCTTCTAAAATTTCCATAAGGGCTCCTTTCATTACTTCTTTCTTCTGCTAGATGGTTCATTGTACCATGGGGTAAATGTGACACTGAGCAGGATAATGGGTAGTCCCTTCACACAAGAAACAAGTAATCTGTGTAGTTGGGCATTCTTCAACTGGGTGACTTCCTTCACAATTAGGGCATTCATCCTTGTGTTCTTTATGGGTGTGTCCTATTTCTCCACAAGTCTTGCAGGTGCAAGGTTTCTTCATATCCTTTCCATAAGGCTTCAATTTCTGGGACACAAGCTGAGACTTTGGCAGAGTCAACTTAAATTCTTTCCAAGTGGTTACTCCTTGCCATCCATTGATGGTTTGGTACATCCTCCACCAAGTAGCAGCACCTCTTTCAAAGCACTGAAGAGCATGTTGGGTCATATCCTTTCCGACTATAGGGTTATTCTTCATGTGATCCTCCATGTTCTGAATCCATCGGTCCGTCTCCAATTGACTCATTGGTCTAGAAGATATAAGCTCATCTTCATTCATCCTCTATTGGGTCCATGGGTTTGGGGTGAGATAAGAGAGATAGAGAGGGATACACACAATGCAAACAATAGTTTTTTAAAAAGACAGGTTTTATTGTGGCTGTCGGAAAAACATCAAACAAATGACAGCTCACAACGTCACAACGTCGTAACGTAAGTGTATAACAGGGCTTTGGTCTTCTAAAGGTCAATAAATCTTCAACGTCTCCAAACTCTTCAAGCCTTGTTCATGTGCAACACCCTCGATGCGACTATATCTCCCACGTGTCGAGGCATGACTTAGAGGCATAATCGCATTGAAGGCATATGTCGCAAGTGAGGTAATCTTCGCACATCCCATGTAATATAATAAGGAAAGAGATACATAGTTGGCTTACAATCGCCACTTCACACAATTACATGAATAAAGCATTACATCATCCAGATACAAACAAGGTCCGACTACGGAACCAAAATAAAAGAAGAACCCCAAATGCGACAAATGTCCCCGATCGACCCCAACTGGGCTCCACAACTGATCAACTAGAACGGAACAACACAAAGGACAAGATCATCAATGAGCTCCTCCTGAGCTTGGTTGCGTCATCTGCACGGACTCATAGGCACCTGCAAGCTGGTTTTGGAAGTAACTGTGAGCCACGGGGACTCAGCAATCTCGCACCCTTGCGATCAAGACTACTTAAGCTTATGGGTAAGGTAAAGGTATGAGGTGGAACTGCAGCAAGCGACTAGCATATATGGTGGCTAACATATTCGCCAAAGAGAGCGAGAAGAGAAGGCAAAGCGCGGTCGAGAAGCTATGATCAAGAAGTGATCCTATAGCAACCTACGTCAAGCATAACTCCAACAACCGTGTTCACTTCCCGGACCCCGCCGGAAAGAGACCATCACGGTTACACACGCGGTTGATTCATTTTAATTAAGGTCGAACTTCAGGTTTTCTACAACCGGACGTTAACAAATTCCATCTGCCCATAACCGCGGGCACAGCTTTCGAAAGTTCAAATCCCTGCAGGGGTGTCCCAACTTAGCCCATGACAAGCTCTCACGGTCATCGAAGGAATAGACCTCCTCCCGAGACATTCCGATCAGACTCGGTATCCCGGTACAACAAGACATTTCGACAGGGTAAAACTAAACCAGCAACACCGCCCGAATGTGCCGACAAATCCCGATAGGAGCTGCACATATCTCTTTCTCAGGGCACACTCAGATGAGACTAGCTACGAGTAAAACCAGCCCTCAAGTTTCCCCGAGGTGGCCCCGCAGGCAGCTCAGTTCGGACCAACACTCAGGGGAGCACTGGCCCGGGGGGGGGGGGGTTAGAATAAAGATGACCCTTGAGTCTGCAGAACCCAAGGGAAGGTGGTAGGTTGTTAGTGCAAATGGTAAAACCAATGTTGGGCATTGCTGGAAGAGCTTTAATTAAGGCGAACTGTCAAGGGGTTCCCATAATAGCCCAACCGCGTAAGGAACGCAAAATCCGGGAACATAACACCGATATGACGGAAACTAGGGCGGCAAGAGTGGAAGAAAACACTAGGCATAAGGCCGAGCCTTCCACCCTTTACCAAGTATATAGATGCATTAATTAAATACGATATATAGTGATATCCCAACAAGTAAACAATTTTCCAACAAGGAACAACATCTCCATGTTCCAACAAGGAACAAACTTCAATCTTCACCTGCAACTAACAACGCTATAAGAGGGGCTGAGCAAAGCGGTAACATAGCCAAACAACGGTTTGCTAGGATAAGGTGGGTTAGAGGCTTGGTTCAACAATATAGGAGGCATGATAAGCAAGTGGTAGGTATCGCAGCATAGGCATAGCAAAAGAGCGAGCATCTAAGCAAGCAAAGATAGAAGTGATTTCGAGGGTATGGTCATCTTGCCTGAAATCCCGCAAGGAAGAAGAACGAGTCCATGAAGAAGACAAAACGGAACGTAGACGAACGGGTCGTCACAAACGCGACGTTAACGGAGCCAACCCGAAGAATCAAACACCGGAAAGAAGCACACGACAGAGTAAACAACCAACACATGAACATGGTATGATATGCGAGATGCGGTATGCGATGCATATGCATGATTTGACAAGAGAATGCATGAACCTGGCCTAAACTTGGGAATCCAAGTGTGCCACTGGAAATATGAGATGAAATCGCTTGAAAACGATATAAAGATCATCGGAATCGGAGTTACGGTTTGGAAATGGCAAGCGATTCAAATATGACACCGGTCTGCGATTTACAGCAAGTAGCCATCTAAATGCAATGAGATGAACATGCTACAGCACTCAAACATGACAACAAAATACATGGCAGGAATGCATTCATGATGCTTAACAAAAGTCTAGCACGGAGCTACGGCCAATTCATCCATTAACAGGTTCAAACAAGCATGGCAAAACTGCATATGGTAAACAGATCTCACACTTAGTGAAATTAACACTTGTCTGAAATTTCAGATCAGATAGCACTCTTCGGAGCAAGAAAACTACATGCTACAGGACCTGAACATGGCAAAGTAAAACATGGCATGGAGCTACTCAAATAGCTTAACAAAAGTCCCTTAGTGACCTTGAGCCAAAAGGGATCAGAAAATATACTAAGAAGCACGCGAACATAGCAAAAACATAATCAGTTTTCAGACTTAGCGAAAACTGGCACATGCTGAAATATAACTCAAGTAGGCATGTTTACGAGCTCGATGCACTCACTACGGTGCAAGTCATGGCAAGCTAAGCATACACCCAACAAGAACACACAAAATGTAAGCTAGACATGGCAAGAACAATAACATAGCATGCACGGATCAACTACAACATCATCGGCAAAATTGCAAACAAGTTGACAATCTGCCCAGATTTACAAAGTAGCAAAAGTAGAGCTTGATTGACTCAAGCTAGGGTGCTCCATAAATGCAAATAAAGACATGGATGGATAGAGTACTACAATATTAACAAAACATACTTACTGATCATCCTAAAAAGAGGCACGGATCACTAGGAAACAACATGAACATATGGCATCATGAGATAAACAGCTCCAGGACTTAGTGAAATTGCTAAGTCCGTGAAAACAGAATTAACAAGTGCAACACTTTGCAAGCTTGTGTTAGTCACCACACACATCATAAAAATACATGGGTTGCACCTCTGGAAAGAAGACAAAACCCTTAACAAAACATATGAAGAACATCAGGGCATATCATTAATCATGGCAAAAATGACAAAAACCTAAATGGAGCAGCAGACCTGATAATTATCTCAAGTAGCCCTCTTCTAACAGCGTTTTGGGCATCAAGATGAACTCAAATGAAAATGGTGCAATGGAATGAAATGATGTACTCTCTGAGATGAAAATTTTGATATGCTATATGCATGAATCGGAGCTACAGATGCAAAGTTACGAGGCTATGAACAGGAGCACTTGGACTGGAATTACTGGGACTTAGTGAAAAAAATCAACCTCCGGATTAGGGTTTACTGTAGCAACCGGATCTGGATCCGATCTCGTCGGGGCACGGACACCGAGGTTCACCGGAGGAGGCGGCGGGGCGAGGCCGGTGGAGCTTGCCGGCGCGAGGGAGAGGAGGACGGCGGGGCCGGGCACCGGACGTCGAGGAAGCGGGCGCGGCGGCTCCGGCGGGGGTTGGTGGTGTCGGGCGGCGTGGACGAGGCCGGACCCGGGCGGCGCGGCGAGCTCGCCTGAGGTGGCGTGCGGCGGCGCGGGTCGCCGGAGCAGAGGAAGAGTGGGGCGGCTCGGGCGGCGGAAGGAGGAGGGAGGCGCGGCGGAGGCGAGGGCCGGGGAGGGCCTCCCGCGGGCCGCGGCGGGCTTCGACGGCGGCGGGCAGGCGACGCGCCACGTGGCGGTCGTCGGTTGGCGGCGGGGAGGAATCGGACGTGTCCCTCGGTGCAATTTTTGTCCGGCGGCGCGCGATACGAAAGAGACTAGGGTTTCGTCCGGATTTTCGGGGAGGAGGCTAAATATATAGGTAGAGGGAGCTAGGAGAGTCCAAATGAGGTGCGGTTTTCGGCCACGCGATCATGATCGAACGCTCTAGATGATGGAGCAGAGTTAGGTGGGTTTTGGGCCAAATTGGAGGGGTGTTGGGCTGCAACACACATGAGGCCTTTTCGGTCCCTCGGTTAACCGTTGGAGTATCAAACGAAGTCCAAATGGCACGAAACTTGACAGGCGGTCTACCGGCAGTAAACCAAGGCCGCATGACAAGTCTCGGTCCAATCCGGAAATGTTTAATCCCCACACATGAAAGAAAGGTAGAAATGACCACCGGAGGAGAACGAATGCCGGAATGCAAAACGGACAACGGGGAAAATGCTCGAATGCATGAGACGAACACGTATGCAAATGAAATGCACATGATGACATGATATGCAATGCATGACACGCAGCAATGACAAGGCAACAACAGCGAATAACTGGACGGCACCTAGCACATCGGTCACGGGGCGTTACAACACTCCACCACTACGAGAGGATCTCGTCCCGAGATCTAGAATGGCACCGGGGAAAACGGAAAAGAAAGAGAAGAGGTAAAACTAAGTTGCTTCTTTGACAAACGAGTGAAACCACGAACCTTGAGAGGTTGAACCAATAGAAAACAATAATACAACGGAGATAAACAAAGTGAAAAACACTCCGTTATAAAAGAGGGACAAGGAAGACCAACTTCGAGCAGCACTCCGGTTGAGAAAGGATGCAAGACTTGACAAAGCGAAACGGACTTGAGAAAAAGGGCACAACACTCCTGTTAAAAGGATAAGCACGATCAAAACATGGTCCTGACAATCCGAGAAGATGGGTTGAAAATATCAACATCACAATGCCTCCGGAACGAAAGAATAGAATATAGATAATTGAAATAAAAGAATGGAGAAGCAAATGCCAACTTCTGTCACAAAAGAGTTTGAGAAGGCATCCTTAGGAAACGGGTCGAGCGGATTTGTTGGAAAACCAACAATGAAAGGATAAGCTTGATATGGTCTTGTGGAGTACATCTCAAATTAAGAGATGAAAACCTGCCACTCACGGGAGAAGAATTGTATTTATTTGAACAAGGAGACGAGAAAGTATTTCACCGGGAGGATAAGGAAGAGCTTGGATCATTTATAAACACCATAGATAGCAACAATCCTTAGGGAAGGCTTAAGGTGAAATATAATCCAAGATAACTCCAATGACGAGATTGATAGATTTAAAGTATCCCAATCTTGACAACATGTGAATCATGAAACCTGAATACAAAATATCAAAAATGACATAATACCACCTCCAATGATACGGAAGAAAGAATTGCACTCCCGATAGCAAGATGAAGAATACTTGAGGTCCTTAGAAATGAATCTCGATGAAAACTTCGAGAAGGAATTAAATCCTTGATGAATCACCATGTCGAGCCTTCATGAAGAACTCCGGTAATAAAAGAATGATCCGAAATAATTGAATGATGAAAAGAATAAGATTGAAGCCTCGCAATGATTTATATAGAGATCCCCGTGATAATATAAGTGAAAGAGGTTGGAACTCCGGGAAAAGAAAAGATGAAACAAATGAAACTGAGAATTTGAAGGGCCTCCAGAATAAAGAATTAATCACTTGGATGAACAAGAATAAGAATTATGTTATGCTTGTCCTTCACCAATTAAATTGATGACAAACAATGGATTTGGCACACTACTTATTCTCGTAGAAAGGATTAAGAGAGATATAGCGCAAACTTGAGAAAGTCTTCAACGAACCACCGGTAGGATCGAAACAATGAATGAATTGGTATGATAAAGAAGGAAGAGAAATCTTAAACGGACCACCGTAAGGATTGAAAAAGAACGATTAAAAAATAACGAATCACCGGGAAGAATTATCAAATGCACGAAGGTGCTTGAGGGAATTTAGATCCATGAGAACGAAGAGATCACGAACTGATTAAAGATCGCTTGAACGGAGCACCGGTAAGATTGGAAAATTATAACTGAAGGCTGAGAATGAATAAATTTTGAGATGATGGACTCCGGATGAACAAACTGACCAGAATCTTGAATTTGCACCGGATGGATAAAAGAATTCTCACGATCAAAACAATTATGAGAGGATGGCAACAAGCTAGAATCACGAATCTTGAAGAGAAAAGAGCAAGATTGTGAGAAAAATCTTCTTCGGTCTTCAAAATCCGAGAATGACGACGAGAAACACCACCAATAATTATTGAGGCACGGGAATAAAGAAGAATATAAAAGTTGAGCCAACGATGAAAAGAATTCGACAGATCTTGGAGAAGACATTTGACTGATGATAAATCATTCTTACGTCAAACTTCGAAAGGAATTTGAGAATACCTCCGGGAAAATAAGAAGAGTCAGGTAAGATCCTGGGAAAGACCTGTGGGTTAGGGCCCACTCAAAAGAAACACCGTAGAATCATTTGGAAGGGAGATTGCACCGGTTGAATTAAATGACTTGAATGAGGGAACATCCTCGAAATAGGTTGAACGGATCTTGGATGACAAGGCGAGCCTTCTGAGATATCTTCAGGGCACCGGAACAAATGAATAGCGAGAAGTGAAAGAATATGAGGAGCACCGGCATGATAGGGTATTTGAAACGAGGAAAAAGATATGATCAACACCGAAAGCTTGAATTGGTTCCACCGGAGAAGAAAAGAACAAAGAATGATGAGCTTGGCGCTCCATTAGAAAACTTCATGAGAATCACCGGATAAGAACATTAACGGAAAAGAATGGAGATACTTCTCATCACTGAGATGATACTTGATTGAGAAATCTGAGTCCTTGAAGAAAACAAGGGAGGGAGGGCGGGAAAAACAAAGACAATTTGGAATGGATGAAACGAACACCGTTTGAGAAGAACTGATAATTGATCTTGCGGAAGTTGAAAGCGAACGGATTCACTTGAAGAGAAACACGCCGTTTGAAAAAGGATTGACATGACAATCCCGATTATCAAGAAGGATTAGTATTCACATTGGAGTATGAGAACACCATTTAGAAAAAGGTATGGAATCAACACTTGACATTGAAGCAACTCGAATACCACAACTCAAAAAAAAGCAAAGGGTTGGCTTGCAGAATAAGCCGGAACAAACATATGATAGAGATTTCGTCGGAAGTTTTCGTGGTGGGACCTACACGGGCTCGATCGTACAACACCATCATGTACAAGGCAGTGCACATGACATAAGAAGCGTCCCCGAGTCAGCATAGCCAAGGACTCTTTAAGACACAACAAGACCACTGTAAAACCGACCGTGAATAGGCGGACCACTAGACGTCGAACCCCAATTTCATATCATACATCCGTCGGAAAGAAATCCTAAGAGCTACTTGAATTCCCACCTATGAAACTCCCGAAATTTTTCCGGTTATGCAATCAGGTGTTGGGGATACAGGGGAAGCATAATATCTCACCCAAACTAACAAATCCTACATCCAGCTGTATCCATCCTTCAACACATAACCAAGAAACCTTCGAAAATCATCTACCTCAACCTTCGAAAAGCATCCGTTATACAGGTTATGGCAATACTCCCGAACTCCCGCCCCAGTACTGGGTGGCGTCGAGGTTATCTCACCAACGAACTGCATAAAAGAGATTTTCGATGTCGGCGTACTAAACTCAGGTATTCCAGAACTGCAACGATGAAATTATGACGACAACACCTCAGAGCTCAACTCCCCGGGACACTTCCACTAAACCCCTAACATGAGGCACCAAGACAATGTTCTCATCATAAAACCATCGGAACGATTCCAAGATACCCGCGTGATCCTAATTTTTTTTTGTGAAATTTGAGAAGAGAAGTGTCAAAACTCTACGTCAGGATGCCTTACCAGAGCGATGAGGAGACTGGGAAGTAAAAAGAATTCCTAAACTCTCCGATATATAATTCCTAAATGACTCAAAACATTTTTCTAGACATAACTCGGCTGCTAAAAACGATCAAGCAATGGGGCTCCTAAGGTTGGGGAAGGCTCTGATTACCAACTTGTAACACCCTCGATGCGACTATATCTCCAACGTGTCGAGGCATGACTTAGAGGCATAATCGCATTGAAGGCATATGTCGCAAGTGAGGTAATCTTCGCACATCCCATGTAATATAATAAGGAAAGAGATACATAGTTGGCTTACAATCGCCACTTCACACAATTACATGAATAAAGCATTACATCATCCAGATACAAACAAGGTCCGACTACGGAACCAAAATAAAAGAAGAACCCCAAATGCGACAAATGTCCCCGATCGACCCCAACTGGGCTCCACAACTGATCAACTAGAACGGAACAACACAAAGGACAAGATCATCAATGAGCTCCTCCTGAGCTTGGTTGCGTCATCTGCACGGACTCATAGGCACCTGCAAGCTGGTTTTGGAAGTAACTGTGAGCCACGGGGACTCAGCAATCTCGCACCCTTGCGATCAAGACTACTTAAGCTTATGGGTAAGGTAAAGGTATGAGGTGGAACTGCAGCAAGCGACTAGCATATATGGTGGCTAACATATTCGCCAAAGAGAGCGAGAAGAGAAGGCAAAGCGCGGTCGAGAAGCTATGATCAAGAAGTGATCCTATAGCAACCTACGTCAAGCATAACTCCAACAACCGTGTTCACTTCCCGGACCCCGCCGGAAAGAGACCATCACGGTTACACACGCGGTTGATTCATTTTAATTAAGGTCGAACTTCAGGTTTTCTACAACCGGACGTTAACAAATTCCATCTGCCCATAACCGCGGGCACAGCTTTCGAAAGTTCAAATCCCTGCAGGGGTGTCCCAACTTAGCCCATGACAAGCTCTCACGGTCATCGAAGGAATAGACCTCCTCCCGAGACATTCCGATCAGACTCGATATCCCGGTACAACAAGACATTTCGACAGGGTAAAACTAAACCAGCAACACCGCCCGAATGTGCCGACAAATCCCGATAGGAGCTGCACATATCTCTTTCTCAGGGCACACTCAGATGAGACTAGCTACGAGTAAAACCAGCCCTCAAGTTTCCCCGAGGTGGCCCCGCAGGCAGCTCAGTTCGGACCAACACTCAGGGGAGCACTGGCCCGGGGGGGGTTAGAATAAAGATGACCCTTGAGTCTGCAGAACCCAAGGGAAGGTGGTAGGTTGTTAGTGCAAATGGTAAAACCAATGTTGGGCATTGCTGGAAGAGCTTTAATTAAGGCGAACTATCAAGGGGTTCCCATAATAGCCCAACCGCGTAAGGAACGCAAAATCCGGGAACATAACACCGATATGACGGAAACTAGGGCGGCAAGAGTGGAAGAAAACACTAGGCATAAGGCCGAGCCTTCCACCCTTTACCAAGTATATAGATGCATTAATTAAATACGATATATAGTGATATCCCAACAAGTAAACAATGTTCCAACAAGGAACAACATCTCCATGTTCCAACAAGGAACAAACTTCAATCTTCACCTGCAACTAACAACGCTATAAGAGGGGCTGAGCAAAGCGGTAACATAGCCAAACAACGGTTTGCTAGGATAAGGTGGGTTAGAGGCTTGGTTCAACAATATAGGAGGCATGATAAGCAAGTGGTAGGTATCGCAGCATAGGCATAGCAAAAGAGCGAGCATCTAAGCAAGCAAAGATAGAAGTGATTTCGAGGGTATGGTCATCTTGCCTGAAATCCCGCAAGGAAGAAGAACGAGTCCATGAAGAAGACAAAACGGAACGTAGACGAATGTGTCCTCACAAACGCGACGTTAACGGAGCCAACCCGAAGAATCAAACACCGGAAAGAAGCACACGACAGAGTAAACAACCAACACATGAACATGGTATGATATGCGAGATGCGGTATGCGATGCATATGCATGATTTGACAAGAGAATGCATGAACCTAGCCTAAACTTGGGAATCCAAGTGTGCCACTGGAAATATGAGATGAAATCGCTTGAAAACGATATAAAGATCATCGGAATCGGAGTTACGGTTTGGAAATGGCAAGCGATTCAAATATGACACCGGTCTGCGATTTACAGCAAGTAGCCATCTAAATGCAATGAGATGAACATGCTACAGCACTCAAACATGACAACAAAATACATGGCAGGAATGCATTCATGATGCTTAACAAAAGTCTAGCACGGAGCTACGGCCAATTCATCCATTAACAGGTTCAAACAAGCATGGCAAAACTGCATATGGTAAACAGATCTCACACTTAGTGAAATTAACACTTGTCTGAAATTTCAGATCAGATAGCACTCTTCGGAGCAAGAAAACTACATGCTACAGGACCTGAACATGGCAAAGTAAAACATGGCATGGAGCTACTCAAATAGCTTAACAAAAGTCCCTTAGTGACCTTGAGCCAAAAGGGATCAGAAAATATACTAAGAAGCACACGAACATAGCAAAAACATAATCTGTTTTCAGACTTAGCGAAAACTGGCACATGCTGAAATATAACTCAAGTAGGCATGTTTACGAGCTCGATGCACTCACTACGGTACAAGTCATGGCAAGCTAAGCATACACCCAACAAGAACACACAAAATTCAAGCTAGACATGGCAAGAACAATAACATAGCATGCACGGATCAACTACAACATCATCGGCAAAATTGCAAACAACTTGACAATCTGCCCAGATTCACAAAGTAGCAAAAATAGAGCTTGATTGACTCAAGCTAGGGTGCTCCATAAATGCAAATAAAGACATCGATGGATAGAGTTCTACAATATTGACAAAACGCACTTACTGATCATCCTCAAAAGAGGCACGGATCACTAGGAAACAACATGAACATATGGCATCATGAGATAATCATCTCGAGGACAGTGAAATTGCTAAGTCCCTGAAAACAGAATTAACAAGTGCAACACTTTGCAAGCTTGTGCTAGTCACCACACACATCACAAAAATACATGGGTTGCACCTCTGGAAAGATGACAAAACCCTTATCAAAACATATGAAGAACATCAGGGCATATCATGCACACATTAATCATGGCAAAAATGACAAAAACCTAAATAGAGCAGTAGATCTGACAATTATCTCAAGTAGCCCTCTTCTAACAGCGTTTTGGGCATCAAGATGAACTCAAATTAAAATGATGCAATGGAATGAAATGATGTACTCTCTGAGATGAACATTTTGATATGCTATATGCATGAATCGGAGCTACGGATGCAAAGTTACGAGGCTGTGAACAGGAGCACTTGGACTGGAATTACTGGGACTTAGTGAAAAAAATCAACCTTCGGATTAGGGTTTACTGTAGCAACTAGATCTGGATCTGATCTCGTCGGGGCACGGACGCCGAGGTTCACCGGAGGAGGCGGCGGGGCGAGGCCGGTGGAGCTTGCCGGCGCGAGGGAGAGGAGGAGGACGGCGGGGCCGGGCACCGGACATCGAGAATGTGGGCGCGGCGGCTCCGGCGGGGGTTGGTGGCATCAGGCGGCATGGAGGAGGCTGGACCCGGGTGGCGCGGCGAGCTCGCCTGAGGTGGTGTGCGGCGGCGCAGGTCGCCGGAGCAGAGGAAGAGCGGGGCGGCTCGGGCGGCGGAAGGAGGAGGGAGGCGCGGGCCGGGGAGGGCCTCCCGCGGGCCGCGGCGGGCTTCGGCGGCGGCGGGCAGGCGACGCGCCACGTGGCGGTCGTCGGTTGGTGGCGGGGAGGAATCGGACGTGTCCGTCGGTGCAATTTTTGTCCGGCGGTGCGCGAGACGAAAGAGACTAGGGTTTCGTCCGGATTTTCGGGGAGGAGGCTAAATATATAGGTAGAGGGAGCTAGGAGAGTCCAAATGAGGTGCGGTTTTCGGCCACGTGATCATGATCGAACTCTCTAGATGATGGAGCAGAGTTAGGTGGGTTTTGGGCCAAATTGGAGGGGTGTTGGGCTGCAACACACATGAGGCCTTTTCGGTCCCTCGGTTAACCGTTGGAGTATCAAACGAAGTCCAAATGGCACGAAACTTGACAGGCGGTCTACCGGTAGTAAACCAAGGCCGCATGAGAAGTCTCGGTCCAATCCGGAAATTTTAAGTCCCCACACATGAAACAAAGGTAGAAATGACCACCGGAGGAGAACGAACGCCGGAATGCAAAACGAACAACGGGGAAAATGCTCGAATGCATGAGACGAACACGTATGCAAATGAAATGCACATGATGACATGATATGCAATGCATGACACGCAGCAATGACAAGGCAACAACAGCGAATAACTGGACAGCACCTGGCACATCGGTCACGGGGCGTTACATCATGCCTCCAATGGCTTCTTTCGATCGTGCTTGTCCTTCTCAAGTTCTTTTGCCAGATCATTTCTGTTGACGCCAAGTCTCTCATGACGTCCTTTATTATTCTGGAGTTGCATCCCAAACTTTTAGGTTTCATCATCCTTGGCATGAACCATGGTCCTACTGTCCTTCAGTTCCTAACAAATCTCGGTATCTCGAGGTTGTAGCTCCTCCACCTTGGCTACTTTCAGCTTCTGGTTCATGAGTTCTTCACGAAATGCTTCCTTGTCTAATACGGCTTCCTGGAGCTCCATCTTAAAATTGTTGATGTACTACTCCAGATTCTGGCGATACACCAGCTAAGGTTAAAACTTCATCTTACTATTAGGTGCTCCATCAGCCTTCTACCATCCAATCCTTCCGAAGAAATGCATGCTTAGCTCAGCTCGGTGACCATAGTATCAGTGGCGATGACATCACGGATAACCGTGTTTCTGCCCTTGTCATTGCCATGAGCTATCTTCCATAGTTGATATCTCCTACCTTAGGGTTTTCTTGACAAAACTTTGAGTTCTCAACTCTCCATGTTCCGGTCTTTCTCCAACACACCTTGATCTCGGGCATTGACAACTTTCATAGTCTGCCAAGTTCCATAAGGGTAGCCTTCCTAGGTCATACAAATCTAGGGATTCTTTAGAGCCTTCAAATTCTCCTAGTCTTCGGAGTCTTCGACCGTTGTAGTTTCCATTATTCAGATGCACAGTAAAATCCTCTTCATTCCAAAGTGGTCTTAGTTGTCTGATATCTTGTACTTCTTGGAGTGGTCTCATCAGTCGAATCTTCGTGTGGTCAAAAGGGGAAAGGGGTGTGGTCTCACTAAAGGGAAGTTTTTTGAATAAGCTCAGAAGAGAAGAGAGGTAAAAGATCTTTTTGAAAGGGAAAGTTGTAGAGAAAAATCTTTGCTACGGACTTGCCAGTTTCTAGGGTCACGTCCTACAGTCAACATGTGCTCTGATACCATCTTGTAGCGACCCGACACGAATGGATCAAGTCTCTGTGCTTAAGTGTCATCCCTGGATCGGTATGCTGACACACACAGTACTCGAGGATTTATACCAGAGGTAAATCACATGTGTAAAGTAACGTAAATGCTATTACATCAATCCAAAATAGCGGAAGTAACAAGGTTGTGGATTCCCATCAACACCAACGGCAAAGTTGAGTGTAGAAATCGTAACCCTAACGTATCACTTACTCGTCGTAAGAAATCCTGCAACATGAGACGTTGCAGCCACAAAGGGTCAGTACATTGAATGTACTGGCAAATTCACACCATAGAGAATGATGAATAAAGGCTATCACTACATGCATATATGGCTGGTGGAAGAGCTCTATGGTTATATGTTTTTGCGAAAAGCCAATTTTTCCCTACTGCAAAGGAATAAATTTTATTTAACTATCATGGTGGTTGTTGAACATTGAGAATGGTTGACAGCATTCTCAATCCCAATTAAGTAACATCATTAAAACCCAACAATATTCATTTAAAGTAACGTGATGAGATTCACATGATAATCCAGGTACTAGATACTCAAGATGTCCATAACCGGGGACACGGCTAATCATGATTAGTTTATACACTCTGTAGAGGTTTGCGCACTTTTCCCCACAAGACTCGATTGCCTCCGTTGGATTTCTCGCACTACATGGTGTTTGAGAAACGGATGACCGAGACATAGTCTTTCAGAAGCGTTTGCACCTTATGATGGGTAGACCGTACCACCTACAACCCCTACATCTGCTAGTCTACCACTGTAAGAGTTCACACGACTTAATCAACTATGCTAGAGCCCATAATAGCTTGTGGCTGCACACGGAAGTTTCTAGTATGAATAATCTCATGATCCCTTTGAGCCTGGGTGGCGGTCCAAAAAAAATAGGCAATCCTGGTCTACCCAGGTGCCTAGACAGGCAATCCTAGAATAACCAGGTGCCTCAATCCACCCAGATGTGTGTTTAAGTCGTCACCTTAGATAAACCATTAATTAACAATCTCACATCTGTCATGAATACTCTCAAAACCCAAACCACGTCTACGAGCATAGCATGGCAATGTAAGCATAACGTAAAAGTAACTCCCAAAGTTTGAATGCAGGGCAATAGGTTCCTACCTCATCAACTACTTCCCAATACCCACATGTTATAAATCCTACTCATGCAATGTTTGAGGGTGAAACTAATGCATAAAAACTGGGTATGAAAGGAATATGATCAAAGTGTGAACTTGCCTGCAATGTTGATGAAGATGATTCGAACTCAAAACTCTTGATAGTTCTACTCGTCACACTCCGGTCAATCTATCGTAAGCAAGCAATAGTCACCACACATAAGCAATCACTCAAAAGATCAGAAAGATCGAAGAAGACGATTTGGAAAACATCAAAACCAAGCAAATAGCTCTTGCAACATAAAACAATTTCTAACAGTACCCAAATTATGTGAATTTGTCCTTATTAGAATGTTTAGGTCAAGAGCTTTGATTTGCAAAAAGAATCAACTCAAACGGAGCTACGAAACTCAAGTTATGATCAAACGAAGTTTGAATTCAAATCTAATCTAATTTAAATTTTAAACTTTTCAAAAACATGTTTGAGTTGGATTACTGGATATATGAGATCATAACGAAGACGTGGGCGTTGGTTTCGTTGGATTTGGACTAACGAGTAAAAAGTTATAGTCGTTTGAAAACCAGGGGCTTATCTGTAAAGAAAATATTCACAAACGAGTCCCTGGCAGAAAAACTAAAATAAAAAGAAAAAGAGAAACGCTACCGAACGAACATCCGCTACAAAGCGCTTAAAGTACGAAACCCGTTCGCTACAGATCTAAACGGGTGAACGCTCGTTATTTTACACAACCAAAAGAATTAAACCGTACTAAAATAAAACCGAACTATATAACAAAAACCGGCGGGTTTTCTCGGTTTATACCGGTCGGGTGAGATGAACCGGTGGCGGCGGCAGTTTTTTCTCCGGCGAGGCGGGACAGCGGCGACTGCGAGCTCCAGCGCGGCGGGACAGCGGCGCGGGGCGGCACTGCGAGCGGCGGGGTGGTGCGGGTGACGCGGGGAGGCGAGCGGCGGGCGGAGCTACGGCGGCGGTAGTGGCGGCGCGAAGTGCGGCGGCGGCTGCAGATCTCGGCGGCGGAGGCGGCGATCTGCGAGGGCGGCGGCGCGAAGCGAGAGGAGGCGAGGGCGGCGCGGGGCTGCGGCTTTAAAGGGGAGGAGACGTGGAGGAGGGGCGACGGGGCACCGTGGGAGCGCCGGACTCCGGCGAGTCCGGGAGGCGCACGGGAGGAGGAAGGCGGCGCTGCGCCTGGGCCGTGGCCTGGCCTGGTGCTGGGCCGGCCCAGTTCGGCTTCGGCCTAATTTTTTTTTCAAAACATTTTTTTAAAAAAACACAGTCAAACAAAAGTAATAAAATAAATAAAAATACTATATAGGCATATAATATATCAAAATTTCCAGAAAAATATTTTCTACAACATGAACATTTTTCTAGCATTAAATAAAATATTCACAAATTCTAATAATTCTAACAGTGCTCTTGCTCTAATAAGATCCAACAAAAAACATTTTAAAAATACCAAAATGATTTCAAATTAATTTTTCTCCAATTTTCTATTGTAGGGAATCATGTTACCCTATTTTCCATATATTTTATTTTTGGAAAAAATAATTTGAATAAAACTCAAATAACTCCAAGTTGAAAATAAATTCAAAAGAACTTTGAATTTAATTCTTTGAAACTCCCAACTCATATTTCATATAATTTGAAGAAGTCATTTTATCTTCTCTCATGAAAATCATTGAGTTGCATAAAGTTCCAGAATCGGAATTATTTTCCAAATGAAATTCAAATATTTTCAACACCCCTTGTCATTTAAATAAATGGAAGAAGTCATGTCATCTTCTCTCCAGGGTTTTGTGATGAAAAGAATTTGAATTCACGGAGAGCATAAATGCAAAAATGAAAGTTTGGGAAAGTCCTTTTATTCCCTCTCATTTAGCTTTCAAAAAGTTTCGAATTTAACTCACTTTCAGTCAATCAATCAAACAGTCAATCAAATCTATCTATTTATTATAACATTCCAAAATTTAGAATTTTGGGATGTTACACACCTTCATGGCCATGACCATCGCCATCACCTGCGTAAAATGCGGTGTTTGCCAGGATGACTTGGAAACGCGCCTCACTGGAATCGTCCAGGCCAACCGTTCGTCTGCAGCGGCGGGCGCTAATGCGGAGGCCCAAATATGTTATGCTAATGTGCATCCATCTACGCAACCTCCTCCAGGACTAAGTCCATCTGTAGTCCTGACCATGGGCAGCCCGGCCCAAACGACCCGACCCGACGCTGCACCCGGGCCTGCTGTTTTCGTGATTTACTGAAGGAGCCTAGCCCATGGCCCCAGGCCCGGTGGGCTTTATCACTTCCGGGTCATGCTTGGGCCCAAAAACCAAGCCCGGCGGTCAGGCCAGGCCGGGATCAAGCCTATGTTTTTTGCCTCGGGTTTTGGTCAGCCCGGCCGGAAGCCCAGCATATGGCTTGGTATATCCATCTGCAATCAAAGGCTAGTAATTGTTTATGAAGACAGAGGGTTTTAAACCCTCTCGAGGTTTAAGACAAGGGGATCCGATATCATCATATTTGTTCTTGCTAGCAGCAGAGGGCCTGTCGTTCCTGTTAAAATCAAGAAGACAGTCATCCAACTTGGAGGGGTTACAGGTGGCACCATCGGCACCTAGTGTTAACCATCTCTTATTCGCTGAAGATAGCCTGCTATTTTTCAAGGCAAATAATGTGGGAGCTATTGAGGTCAACCAAGTCTTGAACACATATTGTAGAGCAACTGGTCAGAGAGTAAACCATGCAAAATCTTCTATATATTTCAGCAAAGGTGTCTCAAAAAGCACTCGCAATGAAATCAAGGCCACCCTGAATGTTCTAAATGAGACTTTAAATGAGAAATATCTTGGCATGCCCTCAGACATTGGTAACAGTAAAAACGGTGCTTTCAAATATTTGAAGGACCGATTGTGGAGTAAAGTTCAAGGCTGGATTGAGAATTCAATGTCGTCAGCAGGGAAGGAGGTACTTGTCAAATCGGTAGCCCAAGCAGTGCCTGTTTATTCCATGTCATGCTTTAAACTACCAAGGGGCTTGTGTGAGCACCTGAATAAACTCATATGTAAATTTTGGTGGGGCTACAAGGACGAGAAGAGGAAACCACATTGGGTTTCATGGAAGGAGATGACCCAGCCCAAAGGCATGGGGGCTTTGGGGTTTAAAGATTTTGAGCTTTTCAATATGGCAATGCTAGCTAAACAGGTGTGGCGCCTCCTCCAACAACCTGAGAGTCTATCTGCACGTTTGCTTAAAAGCATATACTATCCGGGGCAAACGTTTTTGAACTCAGTTGTTGGTAATCATCCAAGCCAAATTTGGAGAGCTATCATGGAAGGAAAGGATGTCTTGAAGCAAGGTTTAATTCGACGAATTGGTAATGGACAGACAACGCAAATTTGGGAGGACAATTGGATCCCACGAAGTGAGATGATGAGACCCTGTGGAAGCCTGAAACCAAATCCACCGATTTTAGTTTCTGAACTTATTGATCACACTTATGCTTCATGACATAGGCAGTTAGTGAACGCTACATTTATGCCGATGGACCCAAAAGCAATCCTTGGTATCCCTTTGTGCACTAAGAACATAGATGACTTCTGGAGCTGGAGCCATGAAAGGACGGGCGTTTTCACTGTCAGAAGCGCCTATTGTATGTTGGTTAGCACTCAGTCGCGAAGAGAAGCATGGCTCAAAAATAGAGCGGGATCTTCAAGTACTGATCAGGAAACAGGAGCGTGGAAAACTCTTTGGAAAGTGCAGGTCCCAGCAAAAATCCGCATGTTTTTGTGCGGATTATCCAAACACTCAATACCAACAAATGATGTACGAGCTCACCGACACATGACAGATTCAAGATCCTGTGGCATGTGTGGGCAGCCGGATTCATGGAGACACTCCTTATTGCAGTGCACAATGTCACGCTGTACATGGGCTTTGGTGGATGAAGAGCTATGATATGTCTCCAACGTATCTATAATTTTTGATTGCTCCATGCTATTATATTATCTGTTTTGGATGTTAATGGGCTTTATTTTACAGTTTTATATTATTTTGGGACTATCCTATTAACCAGAGGCCCAACCCAAATTATTGTTTTTTTGCCTATTTCAGTGTTTCGTAGAAAAGGAATATCGAACCGAGTCCAAACAGAATGAAACCTTAGGGAGCGTGATTTTTGGAACAAACGTGATCCAGAGGACTTGGAGTGGACGTCAAGCAACCAACGAGGCGGCCACGAGGCAGGGGGCGCGCCCTCCACCCTCGTGGGCCCCTCGTGTCTCCACCGACCTACTTCTTCCTCCTATATATATCTACGTACCCCGCAAACATCTAGGAGCACGACGAAACCCTATTTCCACCACCGCAACCCTCTATACCCAAGAGATCCAATCTTGGGGCCTTTTCCGGAGCTCCGCCGGAGGGGGCATTGATCACGGAGGGCCTGTACATCAACTCCATGGCCCCTCCGATGATGTGTGAGTAGTTTACCTCAGACCTTCGAGTCCATATTTATTATCTAGATGGCTTCTTCTCTCTCTTTGGATCTCAATACAAAGTTCTCCTCGATCTTCTTGGAGATCTATTCGATGTAACTCTTTTTGCGGTGTGTTTGTCAAGATCCGATGAATTGTGGGGCTCTAGTGATCAAGTCTATCTATGAACAATATTTGAATCTTCTCTGAATTCTTTTATGTATGATTGGTTATCTTTGCAAGTCTCTTCGAATTATCAGTTTGGTTTGGCCTACTAGATTGATTTTTCTTGCAATGGGAGAAGTGCTTAGCTTTGGGTTCAATCTTGTGGTGTCCTTTCCTAGTGACAGCAGGGGCAGCAAGGCACATATTGTATTGTTGCCATCGAGGATAAAAATATGGGGTTTATATCATATTGCATGAGTTTATCCCTCTACATTGATACGTCCATTTTGCATCATGCTTTTATATCGATATTTATCGCATTATGGACTGTTATTTCACTTTATGTCACAATACTTATGGCTATTCTCTCTTATTTTATAAGGTTTACATAAGAAGGGAGAATGCCGGCAGCTGGAATTCTGGGCTGGAAAAGGAGCAAATATTAGAGACCTATTTTGTGCAACTCCAAAAGTCCTGAAACTCCATGGAACATCTTAAAATAAATAAATAAAAATCCTCACCAAAGATGAAGGCCAGGGGGCCCACACCCTTCTCACGAGGGTGGGGGGCGCCCCCCCTAGGGCGCGCCCCTACCTCGTGGGCCCCCTGGTGGCTCTCCAACGCCCATCTTCTCCTATATGAAGTCTTTCGATGCGAAAAAAATAAGAAGGAACTTTTCGGGACGAGACTCCGCCGCCACGAGGCGGAACCTTGGCGGATCCAATCTAGAGCTCCGGCAGAGCTGTTCTGCCGGGGAAACTTCCCTCCAGGAGGGGGAAATCATCACCATCGTCATCACCAACGCTCCTCTCATTGGGAGAGGGCAATCTCCATCAACATCTTCACCAGCACCATCTCATCTCCAAACCCTAGTTCATCTCTTGTATCCAATTCTTGTCTCAAAGTCCGGGATTGGTGCTAGTAGGTTGCTAGTAGTGTTGATTACTCCTTGTAGTTGATGCTAGTTGGTTTAATTGGTGTAAGATCATATGTTCAGATCCTATATGCATATTATTACCACTCTGATTATGAACATGAATATGCTTTGTGAGTAATTACGTTCGTTCCTGAGGACAATGGAGAAGTCTTGCTATGAATAGTCACGTGAATTTGGTATTCGTTTGATATTTTGATAAGATGTATGTTGTCTAGCCTCTAGTGGTGTTATGTGAACGTCGACTACATAACACTTCACCATTATTTGGGCCTAGAGGAAGGCACTGGGAAGTAATAAGTAGATGATGGGTTGCTAGAGTGGCAGAAGCTTAAACCCTAGTTTATGTGTTGCTTCGTAAGGGGCTGATTTGGATCAATATGTTTCATGTTATGGTTAGGTTTACCTTAATACTTTTGTTGTAGTTGAGGATGCTTGCAATAAGGGTTAATCATAAGTGGGATGCTTGTTCAAGTAAGAACAGCACCCAAGCATCGGTCCACCCACATATCAAATTATCAAAGTATCGAACGCGAATCATATGAACGTGATGAAAACTAGCTTGACGATATTCCCATGTGTCCTCAGGAGCTCTTTTCCTATTATAAGAGTTTGATACGGCTTGTCCTTTGCTGCAAAAGGATTGGGCCACCTTGCTGCACTTTATTTACTTTTGTTACTCGTTGCTCGTTACAATCTATCTTATCACAAAACTATCTGTTACCACTTATTTCAGTACTTGCAGAGAATACCTTGCTGAAAACCGCTTATCATTTCCTTCTGCTCCTCGTTGGGTTCGACACTCTTACTTATCGAAAGGACTACGATAGATCCCCTATACTTGTGGGTCATCAAGACTCTTTTCTGGCGCCGTTGCCGGGGAGTGTAGTGCCTTTGGTAGGTGGAATTTGGTAAGGAAAAATTTATATAGTGTGCTGAAATTTACTGTCACTTGTTACTATGGAAAGTAATTCTCTGAGGGGCTTGTTCGGGTTATCTTCACCCCGTCCAGTAGAGCAAAGAGTTGCTCCTCAACCTACTGAACCTATTGAAAATGAAACTCCTTTTGAATTTCCTTCGGGTATGATGGAAAAACTGCTAGCTAACCCTTTTACAGGAGATGGAACAAAGCATCCTGATGAGCACTTAATATATGTGGATGAAGTTTGTGGATTATTTAAGCTTGCAGGTATACCCGATGATGTTGCTAAGAAGAAGGTCTTCCCTTTATCTTTGAAGGGAGACACATTGATATGGTATAGGCTATGTGATGATATGAGATTCTGGGACTATAAAAGATTGAAGCTGGAATTTCATCGAAAGTATTACCCTATGCATGTTGTTCATCGTGATCGCAATTATATATATAATTTCTGGCCTCGTGAAGGAGAAAGCATCGCTCAAGCTTCGGGGAGGCTTAAATAATTGTTATATTCATGCTCCAAAGTTTTTATGCTCGGCTTTCTGATAACAATCGCACCATGCTCGATACTTCTTGTGCTGGCTCTTTTATGATGAAGACTACTGCATTCAGATGGAATTTATTGGATAGAATTAAATGCAACTCTGAAGATTGGGACCTTGACGAAGGTAAGGAGTCAGGTATGACACCTATGTTTGATTGTGTTAAATCTTTTATGGACACTGATATTTTCCGTAAGTTTAGCACTAAATATGGACTTGACTCTGAGATAGTAGCTTCTTTCTGTGAATCTTTTGCTACTTATGTTGATCTCCCTAAGGAGAAGTGGTTTAAATATCATCCTCCCATAGAAGTAAAAGTAGCTGCACCTATTAAAGTTGAATAAAATACTGTCACTTATAATGATCCTATTGTTCCTACTTCTTATATTGAGAAACCACCTTTCCCTGTTAGAATAAAGGATCATGCTAAAGCTGCAACTGTTGTTCGTAAAAGCAATATTAGAACTTATACACCTCCTGAGCAAGTTAAAGTAGAACCTAATATTGCTATTGTTAAAGATCTCTTGTCTGATAATATTGATGGGCATGTTATTCAGTTCGAAGGTGAAACTGCTAGAATTGCTAAACCTTGTGGTAAAGATAAACATAGACCTGTGGTAGGCGTGCCTGTTATTTCTGTTAAAATAGGAGATCATTGTTATCATGGCTTATGTGATATGGGTGCTAGTGCTAGTGTAATACCTATTGACTTATACAAAGAAATTAAGAATGAAATTGCACCTGTTGAGTTAGAAGATATTGATGTTACTATTAAACTTGCCAATAGAGATACTATTGCACCAACTGGAATTGTTAGAGATGTTGAAGTCTTGTGTGGGAAGACTAAATATCCTGCTGATTTTCTTGTTCTTGGTTCCCCACAAGATAGCTTTTGTCCCATTATATTTGGTAGACCCTTCTTAAATACTGTCAATGCTACCATAGACTGCACAAAGAATGTTGTTACTATTGGATTGGATGATATGGTTCATAAGTTTAATTTCTCTAAATTTAGTAAACAACATCGTGAGGAAGAATTACCTAGTAAGGATGAAATTATTGGTATTACTTCTATTGCCGTGCCTCCTAGTGATCCTTTAGAACACTATTTGCTAGACCATGAAAATGATATGTTCATGAATGAAAGAAGGGAAATAGATGAAGTATTCTTTAAACAGGGACCTATTCTGCAACATAATTTGCCTGTTGAAATTTTAGGGGATCCACCTCCACCCAAGGGTGATCCTGTGTTTGAGCTTAAACCTTTGCCTGATAATATTAAATATGCTTATCTTGATGAAAAGAAGATATATCCTGTTATTATTAGTGCTAACCTTTCAGAGCATGAAGAAGAAAGATTATTGAAAACTCTGAAGAAGCACCGTGCTGCTATTGGATATACTCTTGATGATCTTAAGGGCATTAGTCCCACTCTATGTCAACATGAAATAAATTTGGAAGCAGATGCCAAACCAGTTCGTGATCCTCAACGACGTCTGAATCCTAAAATGAAAGAAGTGGTAAGAAAAGAAATACTGAAGCTTCTGGAAGTAGGTATAATCTATCCCGTTGCTGGTAGTGAGTGGGTAAGTCATGTCCATTGTGTCCCTAAGAAGGGAGGTATTACTGTTGTTCCTAATTATAAAGATGAATTGATTCCACAAAGAATTATCACAGGTTATAGGATGGTAATTGATTTCCGCAAATTAAATAAAGCTACTAAGAAAGATCATTACCCCTTACCTTTTATTGATCAAATGCTAGAAATATTATGCAAACATACACACTATTGCTTTCTAGATGGTTATTCTGGTTTCTCTCAAATACCTGTGTCGGCTAGAGATCAATCAAAGACTACTTTTACATGCCCTTTTGGTACTTTTGCTTATAGACGTATGCCTTTTGGTTTATGTAATGCACCTGCTACCTTTCAAAGATGCATGATGGCTATATTCTCTGACTTTTGTGAAAAGATTTGTGAGGTTTTCATGGACGACTTTTCCGTCTATGGTTCCTCTTTTGATGATTGCTTGAGCAATCTTGATCGAGTTTTGCAGAGATGTGAAGAAACTAATCTTGTCTTGAATTGGGAAAAGTGCCACTTTATGGTTAATGAAGGTATTGTCTTGGGGCATAAAGTTTCTGAAAGAGGTATTGAAGTTGATAAAGCCAAGGTTGATGCTATTGAAAAGATGCCATGTCCCAAGGACATCAAAGGTATAAGAAGTTTCCTTGGTCACGCTGGATTTTATAGGAGGTTCATTAAGGACTTCTCAAAAATTTCTCGGCCTCTGACTTATTTATTGCAAAAAGATATACCATTTGTCTTTGATGATGATTGTGTAGAAGCATTTGAAATACTTAAGAAAGCATTAGTCTCTGCACCTGTTGTTCAGCCACCTGATTGGAATTTACCCTTTGAAATTATGTGTGATGCTAGTGATTATGCTGTAGGTGTTGTTCTAGGTCAAAGAGTTGATAAGAAATTAAATGTTATTCATTATGCTAGTAAGACTCTAGACAATGCTCAAATAAATTATGCTACTACTGAAAAAGAGCTTTTAGCAGTTCTATTTGCTTGTGATAAGTTCAGATCTTATATTGTTGATTCTAAAGTAACTATTCAAACTAATTATGCTGCTATTAAATATATTATGGAAAAGAAAGATGCTAAGCCTAGACTTATTAGATGGGTTCTCTTGCTACAAGAATTTGATCTGCATATTGTTGATAGAAAGGGAGTTGAGAACCCCATTGCAGACAACTTGTCTAGGTTAGAAAATATCCTTGATGACCCACTACCTATTAATGATGGCTTTCCTGATGAACAATTAAATGTTATAAGTACTTCTCGTAGTACTCCATGGTATGTTGATTATGCTAATTATATTGTTGCTAAGTTTATACCACCTAGCTTCACATACCAACAAAAAAAAGGTTTTCTATGATTTAAGACATTACTTTTGGGATGACCCACATCTTTATAAAGAAGAAGTAGATGGTGTTATTAGACGTTGTGTACCTGAGCATGAACAGGAACAGATCCTACGCAAGTGTCATTCCGAGGCTTATGGAGGACACCACGCTGGAGATAGAACTGCACATAAGGTATTGCAATCTGGATTTTATTGGCCTACTCTCTTCAAGGATGCCCATAAGTTTTTCTTGTCTTGTGATGAATGTCAAAGAATTGGTAATATTAGTAGATGTCAGGAAATGCCTATGAATTATTCTCTTGTTATTGAACCATTTGATGTTTGGGGCTTTGATTATATGGGACCTTTTCCTGCCTCTAATGGATACACACATATTCTAGTTGCTATTGATTACGTTACTAAGTGGGTAGAAGCTAATCCAACTAGTAGTGCTGATCATAACACTTCTATTAAAATGCTTAAGGAAGTTACTTTTCCGAGGTTTGGAGTCCCTAGATATTTAATGACTGATGGTGGTTCACACTTTATTCATGGTGCTTTCCGTAAAATGCTTGCTAAATATGATGTTAATCATAGAATTGCATCTCCTTATCACCCACGGTCTAGTGGTCAAGTAGAGTTGAGCAATAGAGAGCTCAAATTAATTTTGCAAAAGACTGTTAATAGGTCTAGAAAGAATTGGTCCAAGAAACTTGATGATGCATTATGGGCTTATAGAACTGCATATAAAAATCCTATGGGTATGTCTCCGTATAAAATGGTTTATGGAAAAGCATGTCACTTACCTCTCGAACTAGAACATAATGCATATTGGGCTATTAAAGAGCTCAACTATGATTTTAAACTTGCCGGTGAGAAGAGGTTATTTGATAGTAGCTCACTTGATGAATGGGGAACCCAAGCTTATGAAAATGTCAAGTTGTTTAAAGAAAAAGTTAAAAGATGGCATGACAAAAGGATACAAAAGCGTGAGTTTAATGTAGGTGATTATGTATTGCTAGACAACTCTCATTTAAGATTTTTTGCAGGAAAACTTCTCTCTAAATGGGAAGGCCCCTATGTTATCGAAGAGGTCTATCGTTCCGGTGCCATAAAGATCAACAACTTCAAGGGCACAAATCCGAAAGTGGTAAACGGTCAAAGAATCAAACACTATATCTCAGGTAATCCCATAAATGTTGAAACCTATTGAAACTGTAACCCCAGAGGAATACATAAGAGGCACTTTTCGGAACGTTTCAGACTCCGAAAAGTAATAGGTATGTGGTACGGTAAGTAAACCAACTCCAAAACAATTTTAAGGCAATATTTCTCCGTTTTGGAATATTTAGAAAAATAGAAAAATAAGTAGCAGTCCGGGAAGGACATGAGGGCCCCACGAGGGTGGTGGGTGCGCCCTACCCCCCAAGGCGCGCCCCGCTACCTCATGAGGACCTCATGTGCCTTCCGGACTCCGTTTTCTTGCACGTTATGTATTTTGGTTGGTAAAAATTCATTATATAATATCCCGAGGGGTTTTGACTCCCGTATCACGCAAAAATCTCCTGTCTTTGTTTCGAGCTATTTTTCTAACAGATCTAGATTATCATGACGTCCCCAAGTGCTTCCAAGGACAAGTTCTTCGAGAAGGTCATCAACCCTTACCTCGCGGAGGTGCTGCGACACCCTCAAACCATTGAGATGCGTGATGGGTTGTTGCACATCCACGATGTTGAGGGACCAAAGGGAACCGGAAGCATGGAGACGAGGCTCGAAGCAATGGAGCAACAAATTTTCAAGTGCAAGGGGATGGTGGAGCGTGGAATCAACGCTAGCCACACGATGCTCACGGAGTTCACTAACAACTACAAGCCGGATGCCAGGAACACCGAGGAGGCCATCTTCAAGCTATATGAGAAGATCGAGCACCTCCAAGCCCAAATCTATGACCTGCAAAACCAAAACTGTGAGTATGAATATAGATTCAAAAGAATGAGTTTGGCTGCAGATTCAAGGATTCCATAGACCCGATCATCCTTCTATGATGGTGAACCTATGCCTTGGAAGATGGATGACAAGCCTGCATCATCAACAACACCTCCACCTTCTTCACCAACCAAGGAGACATAATCACATGAGTATGGGCACTCCGCTTGGCAACTGCCAAGCTTGGGGGAGGTGCCTCGGTATCGTATCACAATCACAACTCCTATCTTTACCGTTTTTCTTAGTTCGATCCTATTAGTAGTATCTTGATCTAGTAGAATAAAGTTTATGGCATGAACTAGTTTTGAGTTTTGCTTTATGATCTCTCTATGTAATCGAGTCCGCGAGCTATATATAATAAAGATTAGTGTTGAGTCAAGGGCTTGATTATTTTGCCATGATCTTGGGTGAATAAAAGAAAAGAGAAAAAGAATAAAAAGAAACAAAAAGTTCATATTGATCTTATTGAGAGTAGTGACTTCACATAGAAAGAGTATGATGATTAAAAGTTGTTGGGAGTTGGCAGACATAGCTTTGGTCATTGTTGCAATTAATAGGAAGTAATAAGGAAAGAGAGGTTTTCACATATAGATATATTATCATTGACATCTTTTATGATTGGGAGCACTCATTAAAATATGACATGCTAAGGAGTTGATGTTGGACAAGGAAGACAACGTAATGAGTTATGTATTTCTTATATCTGAGATAAAGTATGTTGTCATGGATCCTCTAACTTGTTGAGCTTGCCTTTCCCCCTCATGCTAGCCAAATTCTCAGCACCAAGTAGAAATACTACTTGTGCTTCCAAAATCCCTAAACCAGTTTTGCCATGAGAGTCCACCATATCTACATATGGATTGAGTAAGATCCTTCAAGTAAGTTATCATCCGTGCAAAGCAATAAAAATTGCTCTAAATGTGTATGATTGATTGGTGTGGGAGAAATAAGCTTTATACGATCTTGTGATGTGGAAGTAATAAAAGCGACGAACTGCATAATAAAGGTTCATATCACAAGGGGCAACATAAAGTGACGTTCTTTTGCATTGAGATTTTATGCATCCAACCATAAAAGCGCATGGCAACCTCTGCTTCCCTCTGCGAAGGGCCTATCCTTTATTATTATCTTCTACCTTATGCAAGAGTCATGGTGATCTTCACCTTTTATTTTTCATTTTATCCTTTGGCAAGCTCAGCATGTTGGAAAGAACATGATATATTAATCTAATTGGATGTAGGGGAGCATGAACCATTATTGTTGACATTACCCTTGAGGTAAAAGGTTGTGGGGCAAAACTATAAGCCCCTATCTTTCTCTGTGTCCGATTAAAACTCCGTAACCACAAGTATTGCGTGAGTGTTAGCAATTATGGACGACTAAATGATAGTTGAGTATATGGACTAGCTTTTTAGCTCTGACATAGACTCTTTCCGATGTTATGATAAATTGCAATTGCTTCAATGACTGAGATTCTAGTTTGTCGGAGCCCAATAAGGTTTATGATTTATACTTTTGCATTGTGAATAGATCATCACTTGAACATAAGGAATCATATGACAAAATCAATATATGTTGCTGTTATGAGAATAATCATGATGCCTTCATGTCCGTATTTTATTTTTATCGACGCCTCTACCTCTAAACATGAGGACATATTTATTGTTATCGGCTTTTCGCTTGAGGACAAGCGAGGTCTAAGCTTGGGGGAGTTGATACGTCCATTTTGCATCATGCTTTTATATCGATATTTATCGCATTATGGACTATTATTTCACTTTATGTCACAATACTTATGGCTATTCTCTCTTATTTTACAAGGTTTACATAAGGAGGGAGAATGCCGGCAGTAGGAATTCTGGGCTGGAAAAGGAGCAAATATTAGATACCTATTCTGCGCAACTCCAAAAGTCCTGAAACTCCACGGAACATCTTAAAATAAATAAAGAAAAATCCTCGCCAAAGATGAAGGCCAGGGGGCCCACACCCTTCTCACCAGGGTGGGGGGCGCCCCCCTAGGGCGCGCCTCCCTACCTCGTGGGCGCCCTGGTGGCTCTCCGACGCCCATCTTCTCCTATATGAAGTCTTTCGATGAGAAAAAAATAAGAAAGAACTTTTCGGGACGAGACTCCGCCGCCACGAGGCGGAACCTTGGCTGATCCAATCTAGAGCTCCGGCAGGGCTGTTCTGCCGGGGAAACTTCCCTTCGGGAGGGGGAAATCATCACCATCGTCATCACCAACGCTCCTCTCATCGGGAGAGGGCAATCTCCATCAACATCTTCACCAACACCATCTCATCTCCAAACCCTAGTTCATCTCTTGTATCCAATTCTTGTCTCAAAGTCCGGGATTGGTGCTAGTAGGTTGCTAGTAGTGTTGATTACTCCTTGTAGTTGATGCTAGTTGGTTTAATTGGTGGAAGATCATATGTTCAGATCCTATATGCATATTATTACCCCTCTGATTATGAACATGAATATGCTTTGTGAGTAATTACGTTCGTTCCTGAGGACAAGGGAGAAGTCTTGCTATGAGTAGTCATGTGAATTTGGTATTCGTTTGATATTTTGATAAGATGTATGTTGTCTAGCCTCTAGTGGTGTTATGTGAACGTCGACTACATAACACTTCACCATTATTTGGGCCTAGAGGAAGGCATTGGGAAGTAATAAGTAGATGATGGGTTGCTAGAGTGACAGAAGCTTAAACCCTAGTTTATGCGTTGCTTCATAAGCGGCTGATTTGGATCCATATGTTTCATGCTATGGTTAGGTTTACCTTAACACTTTTGTTGTAGTTGCGGATGCTTGCAATAGAGATTAATCATAAGGGGGATGCTTGTTCAAGTAAGAAAAGCACCCAAGCACCGGTCCACCCACATATCAAATTATCAAAGTATCGAACGCGAATCATATGAACGTGATGAAAACTAGCTTAACGATATTCCCATGTGTCCTCGGGAGCGCTTTTCCTATTATAAGAGTTTGTTACGGCTTGTCCTTTGCTACAAAAGGATTGGGCCACCTTTCTGCACTTTATTTAATTTTGTTACCCATTTCTCGTTACAATCTATTTTATCACAAAACTATCTGTTACCACTTATTTCAGTACTTGCAGAGAATACCTTGCTGAAAACCGCTTATCATTTCCTTCTGCTCCTCGTTGGGTTCGACACTCTTACTTATTGAAAGGACTACGATAGATCCCCTATACTTGTGGGTCATCATACATCATGTCATCTTTCTTAAGGCGTTACTCTGTTCTTATGAACTTAATACTCTACATGCATGCTGGATAGCGGTCGATGTGTGGAGTAATAGTAGTAGATGCAGGCAGGAGTCGGTCTACTTGTCACGGACGTGATGCCTATATACATGATCATACTAATACGTCAATTTTGCATCATGCTTTTATATCGATATTTATTGCATTATGGGCTGTTATTACACATTATGTCACAATACTTATGCCTATTCTCTCTTATTTTACAAGGTTTACATAAAAAGGGAGAATGCCGGCAGCTGGGATTCTGGGATGGAAAAGGAGCAAATATTAGAGACATATTCTGCACAGCTCCAAAAGTCCTGAAACTTCACGGAAGTTATTTCCAGAATATATAAAAATACTGAGTGCAAGAAGTACCAGAGGGGGCCACCCACCAGTCACGAGGGTGGGGGGCGCCCTACCCCCTGGGAGCGCCCCCTACCTCGTGGGCCCCCTGGTGGCCCTTTGATGCCCATCTTCTGCTATATGGAGTCTTTTGTCGAGGAAAAAATCATAACCAAGCTTTCGGAACGAGACTCCGCCGCCACGAGGCAGAACCTTGGCGGAACCAATCTAGGGCTCCGGCGGAGCTGTTCTGCCGGGGAAACTTTCCTCCGGGAGGGGGAAATCATCACCATCGTCATCACCAATGATCCTCTCATCGGGAGGGGTCAATCTCCATCAACATCTTCTCCAGCACAATCTCATCTCAAACCCTAGTTCATCTCTTGTATCCAATCTTTGTATCCAAACCTAAAATTGGTACCGGTGGGTTGCTAGTAGTGTTGATTACTCCTTGTAGTTGATGCTAGTTGGTTTACTTGGTGGAAGATCATATGTTCAGATCCATTATGCATATTAATAGCCCTTTGCTTATGAACATGAATATGCTTTGTGAGTAGTTACATTTGTTCCTGAGGACATGGGAGAAGTCTTGCTATTAGTAGTCATGTGAATTTGGTATTCGTTCGATATTTTGATGAGATGTATGTTGTCATCCCTCTAGGGGTGTCATCTGAACGTCAACTACACACTTCACCATTGTTTGGGCCTACAAGGAGGCATTGGGAAGTAATAAGTAGATGATGGGTTGCTGATAACCCACAAGTATAGGGGATCGCAACAGTTTTCGAGGATAGAGTATTCAACCCAAATTTATTGATTCGACACAAGGGGAGCCAAAGAATATTCTCAAGTATTAGCAGCTGAGTTGTCAATTCAACAACACCTGGAAACTTAATATTTGCAGCAAATTATTTAGTAGCAAAGTAATATGATATTAGCGGTAACGGTAGCCAAAGATAATGATAACAAAAGTAATGTTTTAGTATTTTGTAGTGATTATAACAATAGCAACGGAAAAGTAAATGAGCGAAGAACAATATATGGAAAGCTCGTAGGCAATGGATCGGTGATAGAGAATTATGCCGGATGTGGTTCATCATGTAACAGTCATAACATAGGGTGACACGAAACTAGCTCCAATTCATCAATGTAATGTAGGCATGTATTCTGAATAGTCATACATGCTTATGGAAAAGAACTTGCATGACATCTTTTGTCCTACCCTCCCGTGGCAGCGGGGTCCTAGCGGAAACTAAGGGATATTAAGGCCTCCTTTTAAGAGAGTACCGGACCAAAGCATTAACACATAGTGAATACATGAACTCCTCAAACTACGGTCATCATCGGGAGTGGTCCCAATTATTGTCACTTTGGGGTTGCCGGATCATAACACATAGTAGGTGACTATAGACTTGCAAGATAGTATCAAGAACTCACATATATTCATGAAAACATAATAGGTTCAGATCTGAAATCATGGCACTCGGGCCCTAGTGACAAGCATTAAGCATAGCAAAGTCATAGCAACATCAATCTCAAAACATAGAGGATACTAGGGATCAAACCCTAACAAAACTAACTCGATTACATGATAAATCTCATCCAACCCATCACCGTCCAGCAAGCCTACGATGGAATTACTCACGCACGGCGGTGAGCATCATGAAATTGGTGATGGAGGATCATTGATGATGACGACGGCGATGGATTCCCCTCTCCAGAGCCTCGAACAGACTCCAAATCAGCCCTCCCGAGAGGTTTTAGGGCTTGGCAGCGGCTCCGTATCGTAAAACTCGATGAATCCTTCTCTCCGATTTTTCTCTCCCCGAAAATGAATATATATAGAGTTGAAGTTGAGGTCGGAGGAGCTCCAGGGGGCCCATGAGGTTGGGGCGCGCCCCCACCCTCGTGGCTAGGGTGTGGGCCCCCTGGTCTTGATCATTTGCAAGTATTTTTTATTATTTCCAAAAATAATCTCCGTGAAGTTTCAGTTCATTCCGAGAACATTTGTTTCTGCAAATAAATAACACCATGGCAATTTTGCTGAAAATAGCGTCAGTCCGGGTAAGTTGCATTCAAATCATGCAAGTTAGAGTCCAAAACAATGGAAAAAGTGTTTGGAAAAGTAGATACGACGAGACGTATCAACTCCCCCAAGCTTAAACCTTTGCTTGTCCTCAAGCAATTCAGTTGATAAACTGAAAGTGATAAAGAAAAACTTTTACAAACTCTGTTTGCTCTTGTTGTTGTAAATATGTAAAGCCAGCATTCAAGTTCATCATATAATCATCATTATTGCATTTCACTTGCATGACCGAACGATGTGGATAATAATAATAGTGCACGTGCATTGGACTAAGCTGGAATCTGCAAGCATTCAATAAGCAGGAGAAGACAAGGCAATATGGGCTCTTTTATCAGATCAACAATAATGAATATAAGAGTCACTTCAACAATTTAATCATGGTCTTCTCCTATCGACCCCTGAGGGAGTCCTGGATTAGGGGGTCTCCGGACAGCCAGACTATATCCTTTGGCTGGACTATTGGACTATGAAGATACAAGATTGAAGACTTCGTCTCGTGTCCGGATGGGACTCTACTTGGCGTGGAAGGCAAGCTAGGCAGTACGGATATGGATATCTCCTCCTTTGTAACCGACCTTGTGTAACCCTAGCCCTTTCCGGTGTCTATATAAACCGGAGGGTTTTAGTCCGTAGGACAACATACAGTCATACCATAGGCTAGCTTCTAGGGTTTAGCCTCTCCGATCTCGTGGTAGATCAACTCTTGTAATACTCATATCATCAAGAATAAATCAAGCAGGACGTAGGGTTTTACCTCCATCAAGAGGGCCCGAACCTGGGTAAAACATCGTGTTCCCTGCCTCCTGTTACCATCCGCCTTAGATGCACAGTTCGGGACCCCCTACCCGAGATCCGCCGGTTTTGACACCGACATTGGTGCTTTCATTGAGAGTTCCTCTGTGTTGTCGCCGTTAGGCTTGATGGCTCCTACGATCATCGATAGCGACGCAGTCCAGGGTGAGACTTTTCTCCTTGGACAGATCTTTGTGTTTGGCGGCTTCGCACTACGGGCCAACTCGCTTGGCCATCTGGAGCAGATCGAAAGTTACACCCCTGGCCACCAGGTCAGGTTTGGAAGCTTAAACTACACAGCCAACATCCGCGGAGACTTGATCTTCGACGGATTCGAGCCCCTGCCTTGTGCGCCGCGCGGTCACGATGAGTATGATTTAGCTCTATCATCGGACCGTATTCAGGAGATCGCACCGGCAGCCGCTCCGAGCCTCAATTCGGAGCCAGTTGCGCCATCCATGGACAGGTGGATGGACCCCGTCACGGAGGTCGTACCCTCAGTGGCGATCGAGCCGAATATCGACCTTACCCTTCACGAGAGTCGTGTTGGCAAACTGTCGGATCCTTCTCTGGCCACGGACTCCGAACCGCCTGCGCCCGTGCCTGTCGAATCCAACTGGGCGCCGATCATTGAGTTCACCTCCGTGGATATCTTTCAGCACTCGCCTTTTGGTGACATACTGAACTCATTAAGGTCTCTCTCCTTGTCAGGAGAGTCCTGGCCAAACTATGTTCGGCAGGATTGGGATGCGGATGACGAAGAAATTCGCCGCCCACCCACCACTCACTTAGTAGCCACTGTCGATGACTTAACCGACATGCTCGACTTCGACTCCGAAGACATCGACGGTATGGATGACGATACGGGAGTCGAAGAAGAATCACTACCCATAGGGAACTGGACAGCCACCTCGTCATACGATATATACATGGTGGACACACCCAAAGAAGGCAATGGCAACGAGACAATGGAGGATGACCCCTCCAAGAAGCAACCCAAGCGCCGGCGTCAGCGGTGCCGCTCTTAGTCCCGCCAAGGCAAAAGTGGTGATACCGGCACCAGAGATAATAGCACTCCGGACAGTGCCGAACACAACAACAATCCCCTATAACAAGATTTAGAGCAGGAGGATGGAGGAGCTAGCTCTCCTGAGAAAGCGGTAGATGGAGAGCCGGAGGATGACAATTACATGCCTCCCTGCGAAGACGAGGCAAGCCTCGGAGATGACGAATTCGCCGTGCAAGCAGCAGCAGCAGCTTCAAGCTGATCAAGATCTGCTAGCTGACAGATGGACTGAAGTCCTGGCTGCCGAGGAGTATAAACTCGAACGCCCCTCCAAGAGTTACCCAAAGTGCAGGTTGCTACCCCGACTGGAGGAGGAAGCACCGAAACCTACATCCCCGGTGTATGACGCGGCTGATCAGCCACTTCGTGGCCGCGATAGAGAGATATTCCAGCCAAAAGCTCAGCCCGCACTCCGACGTCATTCAAATAAAAAGGCAGGGGGAAATACGCCAGACCTGCGAGATGTATTGGAGGAGAAAGCAAAGCATGCAAGATCGATCTACGGATCAAGAGGGCGGGCCACTATGCGAGACGATAATCGTCACGCCGGATATAGCAAAAGCAAGTCCGGCCGGGCCGAACACAGCGGACAAGACTCATTCGAGTTGCAGCGCGATATAGCCCATTACAGAGGCGCCGCACACCCCTTATGCTTCACGCAACGAAGTAATGGATCATCAAATCCCAGAGGGTTTCAAACCCGTAAATATAGAATCATACGACGGCACAATAGATCCTGTGGTGTGGATCGAGGATTTCCTCCTGCACATTCACATGGCCCGCGGTGATGACCTACACGCCATCAAATACCTCCCACTCAAACTCAAACTACCAGCTCGGCATTGGCTCAACAGCTTGCCAGCAGAGTCCATTGGCTGTTGGAAAGATCTGGAAGCCGCATTCCTTGACAACTTTCAGGGCACTTATGTACGACCACCAGACGCCGATGACTTGAGACACATAATTCAGCAGCCAAAGGAATCGACCAGGCAATTCTGGACACGGTTCCTAACAAAGAAAAATCAAATCATCGACTATCCGGATGCAGAGGCCCTAGCAGCTTTCAAGCACAACATCCGCGATGAGTGGCTAGCCCGGCACCTTGGTCAGGAAAAGTCAAAATCTATGGCATCCCTCACGACACTCATGAACCACTTTTGCGCGGGAGAAGACAGCTAGCTAGCTCGTAGTAATAACATATCAACGAACCATGGTACTTCGGATACCAAGGACGGCAATGGCAGGTCACATCGCAACAAGCATAAGCGCCACAGTAACAGCGACAATACCGAGGATACGACAGTCAATGCCGGATTCAAAGGCTCTAAACCCGATAAGCGGAAAAATCCATTCAAAAGAAACACTCTGGGCCCGTCCAGTTTGGACCGTATACTAGATCGCTCGTGTCAAATACATGGCACCCCCGACAAGCCAGCCAACCACACCAACAGGGACTATTGGGTGTTCAAGCAGGCCGGCAAGTTAAATGCCGAAAACCAAGATAAGGGGTCACATAGCGATGACGAGGAGGAGCCCTGGTAGCCGAACACCGGTGGACAGAAGAGGTTCCCCCCACAAGTGCGGACGGTGAGCATGATATACGCAACCCACATCCCCAAGAGGGAGCAGAAGCGTGCTCTTAGGGACGTATATGCGTTGGAGCCAGTCACCCCCAAGTTCAACCCATGGTCCTCCTGTCCGATCACCTTCGATCGCAGGGACCACCCCACTTGCATCGGTCATGGCGGATTCTCCGCACTGGTCCTAGACCCAATCATTGACGGATTTCACCTCACTCGAGTCCTAATGGACGGCGGCGGCAGCCTGAACCTACTTTATCAGGACACAGTGCACAAAATGGGTATAGACCCCTCAAGGATCAAACCCACTAAAACGACCTTTAAAGGCATCATACCAGGTGTAGAGGCCCATTGCACAGGCTCAGTCACACTGGAAGTGGTCTTTGGATCTCCGGATAACTTCCGAAGCGAAGAGTTAATCTTCGACATAGTCCCGTTCCGCAGTGGCTACCATGCACTGCTCGGGCGAACCGCATTCGCAAGATTCAATGCGGTACCGCATTATGCATATCTCAAGCTCAAGATGCCAGGGCCTCGGGGGGACATCACGGTCAATGGAAACACAGAGCGCTCCCTCCGCACGGAGGAGCACACTGGGGCCCTCGCATCAGAAGCGCAAAGCAGCCTCTTAAGGCAATCCTCTAGTTCGGCGATTAAGGACCCAGACAACTTCAAGCGCGCCTAGAGTAATCGGCAACCGGACCGCCTGGCACGTCCCGAGCTCGCATAGCAATGCGGCCCCCACCCTGGCCCCATCCAAACGGCGAAATCCGTGCCACGCATACATAATTACGCATTAAAAATACCATGGGCACAGGTGGGGAGGGGGCCACGACGGCGGCACGCCCCAAGTCGCGGCTTAAACCGCACTAGGGGCTTCCCGCTTTGTTATTTTTCTCTTTCAGGACTTTAATCTCCGGAAACCCTGCCCGGCACCGTGATTGCCGAACACATGATGCAGCAACCAAGGAGGCAGAAAGCTACGTCACACCACGGAATTCCCAGGTGGATTACGATAATGAGTGAAATATTTGTTTTAATACTATTCCTCAGCTTGCCCTTGGGAGGGACATGTCAAACAGTCCTACTTTTCGCTTATCGCACTACTTATATCATTCTGCTTTAACGCACCTTTTTGAATAAAAAATGCATAGCATTAAGACTATTATTGCATTCTTATATATATATATATATGTTCATTCATGACATCCAGCACCCGTACACTCTGGTACGGCCAATACGCTAGGGGCTTAGGCATACCTCATAATACGGCGTGAGAAGTCCGAACACTTTCGACAGTGCGGCACCCCGAACTTATAGCATTATATGCATTAGCTTTTGGAAGGAGGCCGCCTGCCCGAGTCCGGAACCACTGGGGGTTCCGGCGCGGTGTTCGGCTGAGGGCCGAACTCGGAGCCCTTGGGAGCCTTGCTCCCTCGGCTCCCGGAGTCCGGAAGGTCTCCTTGAGCCGCCTCCGGGACTGTCTCCCCTCGGCCCGGTGCCTCTTGAGACAATACCTCGGCGTTGTCCGTAGGGCAAGGGGAGGTGGTGGTCGGAAGTGGATCACTATCCATATCCGACGAGCCCAGGGAGCCGTCCGACGATACATCGGTACGGGCTCGCGGCGGTCTGCATAGTCATAATTCGGCGTTAGGAGAGGCAGTGCGATAAAGGTATGCTATGAGTTATTCTGGCATCCAAATACTTACGACTTCGCCAGGGGCTTGGACCTGAGCAGCCACTCGTCTTCGCCTTCGGCGGTGGTGGTGGGATAGTCCGGAAGGAGAGTCCTTCCCTTCTTGGACCCTTCGGCCCCCCCGGTTGGGGCGGCCTTCCTTTTCTTGTCTCCCCCAACTGAAGGGGGAGCATCTTCTTCTTCCTCCTCCTCGTCTTTAGGGGAGGAGTGTGTCGCAGAGTTATCGGACGATGAGTCCGATAAAACCTGGCGTCGGGAACTCTTTCGGGTTCCCTTGGCCTTCTTGGTCTTCTCCGGCACCTTATAAGGGGCCAGAGTTAGCATCTCCGTAAGGAGAGCGTCCGCAGTGTCCTCGGGCAGAGGGGCTGGACAGTTAATCTGCCCCGACGTCTCCACCCAGTCCTGTCAAAGGCATGGAGATCAGACCCCGCACATGATTAATCTAGGGGAAATAAAATATCCTACCGGATGTATGGAACTCACCGAATGCGCTCGGCGCTTCGCGCTTAGCCCGCGGTCCTCGGTGAGGGAGGGAGGGACCTCGGCGCCCTTGAACAGCACCTTCCAGACGTCCTTGTGCATCGTGTCGAAGAGCTCGCTCAGAGTCTGGTGCTGGGCCGGGTCAAACTCCCACAAGTTGAAATCCCGTTGTTGACACGGGAGGATCCGGCGGATGAGCATGACCTGGACTATGTTGACAAGCTTGAGCTTCTTGCCTGGCATATTCCGGATACATTTCTGGAGTCCGTCCAGCTCCACCAAAGGACCCCAGGACAGGCCCTTCTCTTTCCAGGAAGTGAGCCGCGTGGGGATTCCAGATCGAAACTTGGGGGCGGCCACCCATTTGGCGTCGCGCGGCTCGGTGATGTAGAACCATGCGGATTGCCACCCCTTTATGGTCTCCACGAAGGAGCCTTCAAGCCATATAACATTGGGCATTTTGCCCACCATGGCTCCGCCGCATTCTGCTTGTTGGCCGCCCACCACCTACGGCTTGATATTAAAGGTCTTTAGCCACAGGCCAAAGTGGGGCCGGATGCGGAGGAAAGCCTCACACACGACGATGAACGCCGAAATGTTGAGGACGAAGTTCGGGGCCAGGTCATGGAAGTCCAGCCCGTAGTAGAACATGAGACCACGGATGAATGGATGGAGGGGAAACCCCAGTCCGCGGAGGAAGTGGTGGAGGAAGACTACCCTCTCATGAGGTTCAGGGGTAGGAACGATCTGCCCCGCAGCGGGCAGCCGGTGCGCGATGCTCGCAGCCAAGTATCCGGCCCCACGCAGCTTCTTGATGTGTCCCTCCGTAACGGAGGAAGCCATCCATTTTCCTCCCGCTCCGGACATGATTGGAGAAGGTTGAGGGGAAGGATGTAGGCTTGGGTGTTGGAGCTCGAGTGCGCAAGAGAGGATGGGCACGGAGGAAGAAGGCGTGGGTGGAAAAAGGTTGAACTTTGTCCCTTTATAAGGGAGGCCGAAATGCGCCCTCACTAGCCTGGTGAAACTCGCTTATCCCCCAAGCGCCGTAATTGATGGCGTGGTTGGGTTACCCGTGCCCGTATTGATGAGAATCCCGTAATAAGGGGGACACGATCTCTGCTTTGACAAGACGTGTCAAAAAACTGCCTCGCGTTATATGCGGGGCTAGTTAAAGGAAACAGTTTGAATAATCACCGGGCCATGGCATAATGTCATGTTGCCAAAACAAGTCAGCAGATTAGATTAGTGGAAATATTATTCTCTCTACGGTGGCATGTGGAACTTATTTTGCAGGGTCGGACACTATCCTTGTATTCAAATTCTTCCGTGGTGTATTCGGAGGAGGAACCCACCTTGCAATGCCGAAGACAATACTGCGCGCCGGACTCCTCGTCATTGAAGCCTGGTTCAGGGGCTACTGAGGGAGTCCTGGATTAGGGGGTCTCCGAACAGCCGGACTATATCCTTTGGCTGGACTGTTGGACTACGAAGATACAAGATTGAAGACTTCGTCTCGTGTCCGGATGGGACTCTACTTGGCGTGGAAGGCAAGCTAGGCAGTACGGATATGGATATCTCCTCCTTTGTAACCGACCTTGTGTAACCCTAGCCATTTCCGGTGTCTATATAAACCGGAGGGTTTTAGTCCGTAGGACAACATACAAACATACCATAGGCTAGCTTCTAGGGTTTAGCCTCTCCGATCTCGTGGTAGATCAACTCTTGTAATACTCATATCATCAAGAATAAATCAAGCAGGACGTAGGGTTTTACCTCCATCAAGAGGGCCCGAACCTGGGTAAAACATCATGTTCCCTGCCTCCTGTTACCATCCGCCTTAGACGCACAGTTCGGGACCCCCTACCCGAGATCCGCCGGTTTTGACACCGACAACCCCCAAAGAAAAGAAAAGAAATAAAACTATTTACACGGGAAAGCTCCCAACAAGCTAAAGAAGAACAGGAAATCTTTTTGGGTTTTATTTTTAATTACTAGTACAAGCATGGAAGTTAAAACTAGCTAAAAGCTACAACTAAATTTTTTGGGGGTTTTTCTTAAGGTTTATCAAACACACAAGAAGAAAGCATAAAAAGGAAATAAACTAGCATGGATATTACAATGAAAAAGTATGAGCACCGACATCTAGCAATGAGTGTGAACATAAATGTAATGTCGGTGAGAAATATGTACTCCCCCAAGCTTAGGCTTTTGGCCTAAGTTGGTCTATGGCCACGGTTGGCCTGGCGGATATCCATAGTAATAGTTGGGGTCGTACTACGAAGAAGAAGACTCTGATTGCCACTGGTTGGCAATCATCTCCGGATCCCACTGGTAATTAGACTGTCGTGGAGGATCAACTTGTGGTTCCGACTCTGGCTCTATGGCTGATGTAGGGTTTCAGTAGGCGTGAATAGCCTCCAACGGAACAAGGTACTTGCCTGCAGATAAATCAAACAAGGAAGGAGCAGGCAGGGTAATTGTCTCAGGATGATGTTTATCAAAGAACAATTTGTATTTGAGCTCATTTCCCCTATTATTAACAATAAAATCATGTGCTACCATACTCTTATAATCTAAATAAACAGGAGGCAACAATTTTTCTTCCTTCTCATAATGCCTAATAGGTAGGTTAAAATATGCAGCTAGGCACGAGGCGAAGATGCCTCCAAAGACTGGGCCCTTAGTACGGTTAAGATTTAACCGCTTTGCTATAATAGCACCCATGCTGAATGTGTCATCACGAAATAAGGCGTGGCACAAAATAACAATATTAGGGGCACTCAGGTTTCCACAGTTTCCGCGCCCAATTAAGCATCTACTAGCAAATATAGCAAAGTAACGTAGAACAGGAAAGTGTATGATAGTAGTTCGTGCATCGGAAACCTTCCTCGTTTCCCTACAGTGATGGTATCAATAAACCCATCCACATCGCCGCGATGTGGTTCTTCTATGATGCTCTCGAAAGGGATCAAACAAATATGACAAAAATCACGAAGTGACATCTCCTTATGCTCATCATATAAATAAAACTCCACCGTAGGTGGTGAGCTCCTAGCATGGAAATGAAAGTTTTGCACAAAGATATTGGTGAGTAAGAGATACTGTTCACGCTGGTCGTGGAGGAAGGCGGTGAGGCCTGCATTCTCAGCCAATTCATAGAAATCATTATAAATCCCGGCTGCTCTCAAGAAATCATCACAAGGCAATTCACACGGCCGAACCTCCGTGATGTGAGGCAGATTATATTTGGGCTTCTTTGCTTCTTCAATTTTGCTTTTCCTTCGAGCTTCGGCTCGATGAGCCCCTCAAAAATCTCTTCATTACTTTCTGAAAAATTCTGAAATTTTTAGTAACTTCAAATAAAAGTGAACCAAACTCAACAAAATTGATAGCAACTACTCCTACAAGTGCCTAGAGCCTATATCATGCATCAAAACTACTTGGAACCACATAAATTTGACATGCAAGCTCAAGAACAGGGTCACCTAGGCAGCAAAAATATGCAATGAATAAAGCACTAGAACAAAAACTGATTGGACCATTGGAGGAGTCACATACCAAGGAACAATCCCCCAAAGCAGTTTTGTGAGAGGTGCTTTGAGCAAGGAGATCGAAAATCGCAGCAAAATGAGCTAGAACTCATGCTTGAGTTGGATAATGGTGTTTGTGGGAGGAAGAAGGAGTGTGTGGGTGCAGGAATAAGTGGAGGAGGGCCACCGTGGGCCCACGAGGCAGGGGGCACGCCCAGGGGGGGTAGGGCACGCCCTCCACCCTCGTGGCCAGGTGTAACGCCCCGTATGTAACTTGCCATATTTGTATTTCAACTCTTGCCATTTTTGGCACTAAGTTATGATATTCCCTCGTGGTTGGGTTTTGCCTTCGTTCTGCTTTTTGTCCATGTCTTGCATCTCCTATCATGCCATCATGTGCATCGCATTTGCATACGTGTTCATCTCATGCATCCGAGCATTTTCCCCATTGTCCGTTTTGCATTCCGGCACTCCTATGTCCTCCGGCGTCCCCTTTTACCTCTTTTCGTGTGCGGGTGTTAAACGTTCTCGGATTGGACCGAGACTTGCCAAGCGGCCTTGGTATACTACCGGTAGACCGCCTGTCAAGTTTCGTGCCATTTGAACTTCGTTTGATACTCCAACGGTTAACCGAGGAACCGTAAAGGCCACGTGTGTGTTGCAGCCCAACACCCCTCCAAAGTGGCCCAAAACCCACCAAAACCCCCTCCATCCTCTCGGTCGTTTGATCACAATCCGTGACCGAAAACCGCACCTCATTTGGACTCTCCTAACTCCCAGAATCTATAAATAGGTGCTCCCCTCCGAAAATCCCGGATGAAACCATAGCATTTTTTCCCCTCGCCGCCGCCGGACGAAATCTCCACCGATGGACACGTCCGCCCCGCTTCCCCCGACCAACCGCGCGCCACCACGTGGCGAGCCGCGCCCCACATCACCTCTGGCCCACCCGAGCCCGGGTCACCCCCCCCCCCCCCCCGAGCCCGCGCGCGCACCGCCGCCCCGCGCATGGCCGTCTCCTCGCGCCGCCAGGGGCTTCGCCGCGCCACCGCCCTCCGCCCTCGCCGGCGATTCGTCGCCGATCACTGACGCCGGTTGCCGCCCTGCTCCTCCGGCCGCCCGCGGCCACCGGAGCCGGCTGCGCCCGCCGGCGCAGCTCCGCCGACGTCCGCGCCGCTGCCTCGGCGCCCTCGTCGGCCACCGCCTCCTCCTCGTCGCCGGCGAACGGTTTCCCCAACTCCGGCGCCAACCCCGACAAACCTCGGGAACCGTGCCCAAGTCACAAGATCTAGATACGAAATTTAGGGTTGACCCCGTTTTCCCCCCAAGTCCCTAATATTTTTTCTGGCATGTTCATCGCATCATAACTTGGCATCCGTAGCTTCGTTTTGCGCGTGTGATATAGAAAATTGTTCGTCTGGATGTGCTCTTCATTTCATTCCATTGCACCATGTTTGTTTGAGTCCATCTTGATGCCCTAAATGCTGTTGCAAGAGTGCTATAAAATGTTAGTTTCTGTTTTCTTAACAGATTATGGACATTTGTCATTTTTGCCATGTTTAATGTGTGCCTCCTATGAACTTGAGCCCTACATGTGTTTTGGGCTATGCCATGCCATCTTTACAGGGGTGTATGCCATGTATTTTGTGGTCAATGTGGTGACTAGCACAAGCATGCAAAGTAGCTCTCGTGATGTTGCTGATTTCAGGGACTTAGAATTCTTCTAAGTCATTTCCCTGATGTTATTTTTATGCCATGTATTCTTATTGCTACAGAGTGATGCATGCCTCTTTTGAGCATGTTCAGTAAGGATGATTTGGAGATATTTTTATGTTCTATCCATCCATGTCTTTGTTTGCAATTATGGAGTACCCTAGCATGACTCAATCTTGCTCTACTTTTGCTATAAAATGTTCCTGGCAAATTGTTTACGTGTTAATCAATTTTGCCGAGGTTGTTGTAGTTGATCCATGCGTGCTATTAGGTTGTTCTTGCCATGGTTAGCTACTTTAACATGTCTTCTTGCTGGGTGTATGCTTAGTTTGTCATGCAATGCCTTGTGGTGACTGCATCGAGCTCGCAAACATGCCTACGTAACTCTGTTTTTGACATGCCCAGTTTTCTGCTAAGTCTGAATCTGTTAACGAAACTTGCTATGTTTACATGGGTGCCATTATATCTTTTGATCTTTTTGGCTTATGGTCAATAAAGGACTTTTGTTATATGCTTTGAGTAGTTTCATGCCATGCCTTGCTTTGCCATGATATGTTCCTGTAGCATGTTGTTATCTTGCTCTAAACATTGCTTCCTGATGTTAAATCCTGACATGTTGCTATTTTCACTAAGTTTGTGAACCTGATATCTTTTGCACTTTTGTCATGCTTGTTTGAACCTGCTATTGTGTGAATTAGTCGTAGCTCAGTGTTCATCTTTTGTCAAGCATCTTGAGTGGATCACTGTCATGTGCTTTGTTGCTATGTTAGAGTGCAGTAGCTTATTTTCTTGATGCGTTTTAGATGGCATCGTGCTGTTAATCGCAGTTTAGTGCCATTATTGTTTTGCTTGCCATTTGCAAACCGTGCATCCGATTCCGGTGATCTTTATATCGATTTCGACCGAAATCAACTCATCTTTCTAGCAGCACTATTGTTTTTCCAAGTTGAGGCCTGGTTCAATCTTTCCCTTCCGAAACACGCATATGCATTGCATATCACATCCCGCATATCATGTCATGTTTTGCATCATGTTGCTTGCGCATTGCACCGTGGTTGATCGTGGTTCCCTTTGCTTTTGTTCTTGCCTTGGGTAGAGCCGGGAGACGAGTACGTGATCGAGGAACCCGTTGAGAACGTTTATGAGGATCAAGCTTACGTCAACTCGGAGAACTTTGCAGGCAAGATGACCATACCCTCGAAATCACTTCTATCTTTGCTTGCTAGTTGCTCGCTCTATTGCTATGCCTATGCCGCAATACCTACCACATTCTTTATCATGCCTCCCATATTGCCATGTAAACCCTCTAACCCACCTTGTCCTAGCAAACCGTTGTTTGGCTATGTTACCGCTTTGCTCAGCCCCTCTTATAGCGTTGCTAGTTGCAGGTGAAGATTGGAGTTTGTTCCTTGTTGGAACATGTTTATAGTTGGGATATCATTATTATAACTTGTTTACTTTAATGCATCTATATACTTGATAAAGGGTGGAAGGCTCGGCCTTATGCCTGGTGTTTTGTTCCACTCTTGCCGCCCTAGTTTCCGTCATACCGGTGTTATGTTCCTTGATCTTGCGTTCCTTACACGGTTGGGTTATAATGGGAACCCCTTGACAGTTCGCCTTGAATAAAACTCCTCCAGCAAGGCCCAACCTTGGTTTTACCATTTGCCACCTAGCCTTTTTCCCTTGGGTTCCGCGGACTCAAGGGTCATCTTTATTTTAACCCCCCCCCCCCCCCGGGCTAGTGCTCCTTTGAGTGTTGGTCCGAAACGGGAAGCCTGTGGGGCCACCTCGGGGCAACTCGAGGGTTGGTTTTAATCGTAGCTTGACCTATCTGGTGTGCCCTGAGAATGAGGTACGTGCGACTCCTATCGGGATTTGTCGGCACATCGGGCGGCCTTGCTGGTCTTGTTTTACCATTGTCGAGAGGTCTTGTAATCGGGATTCCGAGTCTGATTGGGCCGTCCTGGGAGAAGGAATATCCTTCGTTGACCGTGAGAGCTTGTGATGGGCTAAGTTGGGACACCCCTGCAGGGATTTGAACTTTCGAAAGCCGTGCCCGCGGTTATGGGCAGATGGGAATTTGTTAATGTCCGGTTGTAGAGAACTTGAAACTTAACTTAATTAAAATGGATCAACAGCGTGTGTAGCCGTGATGGTCTCTTTTCGGCGGAGTCCGGGAAGAGAACACGGTCTCGTGTTATGCTTGAACATAAGTACTCTAGGATCACTTCTTGATCATAGATTCTCGAACGTGTTTTGCCTTCTCTTCTCGCTCTCATTTGCGTAAGGTAGCCACCATATATGCTAGTGCTTGCTGCAGCTCCACCTCATACCTTTTACCTACCCATAAGCTTAAATAGTCTTGATCGCGAGGGTGTGAGATTGCTGAGTCCCCGTGACTCACAGATTACTTCCAAAACCAGATGCAGGTGCCGATGATACCATTCCAGGAGATGTGATTGAACTCAAGTGGGAGTTCGACGAGGACTTAGGACGGTACTATGTTTCCTTTCCAGATGATCAGTAGTGGAGCCCAGTTGGGGCGATCGGGGATCTTATGCATTTGGGGTTGTCTTTATTTTGGTTCCGTAGTCGGACCTTGATTGTATCTGGATGATTGTAATGCTATATTTATGTATTGTGTGAAGTGGCGATTGTAAGCCAACTCTGTAACTCTTTCTTATTCAGTACATGGGATGTGTAAAGATTACCCCTCTTGCGACATTGCCTACAATGCGGTTATGCCTCTAAGTCGTGCTCCGACACGTGGGAGATATAGCCGCATCGTGGGTGTTACACCAGGTGGATGCCCCCCTGCTGTGTTCTCAATGCCAAATATTCTCAAATATTCCAGAAAAAATCATATTTAAATTTCAGGGCATTTGGAGAACTTTTATTTTCAGGGTATTTTTATATTGCACGGATAATTCAGATAACAGACAGAAAATACTATTTTTACTTTAATTAATATAAATAACAGAAAGTAAAAGGAGGGTACAGGGGGTTGTGCTTTCTAACTTCATCCATCTCATGATCATCAAAAGGAATCCATTAACAAGGTTGATCAGGTCTTGTTAACAAACTCATTCCGAATAACATGGAACCGGAGAAATTTCGAATAACACTAAGTTACCCCAACGGGGATATGCATATCCCAAATAATTAGAATATCATATTTCTTCTTGACAGTTGGTAGAGGAAATTCAAAACCTCCAAAAATAATCGATGGAATTTTTCCAATAGAATTGATACTATGAACTTGAGGTTGTTTCCTCGGAAAGTGTACCGTATGCTCATTACCATTAACATGAAAAGTGACATTGCCTTTGTTGCAATCAATAACAGCCCTTGCAGTATTCAAAAAGGGTCTTCCAAGAATAATAGGCATACTATCGTCCTTGGGAATATCAAGAATAACAAAGTCCGTTAAAATAGTAACGTTTGCAACCACAACAGGCACATCCTCACAAATACCGACAGGTATAGCAGTTGATTTATCAGCCATTTACAAAGATATTTCAGTAGGTGTCAACTTATTCAAATCAAGTCTACGATATAAAGAGAGAGGCATAACACTAACACCGGCTCCAAGATCACATAAAGCAGTTTTAACATAGTTTCTTTTAATGGAGCATGGTATAATGGGTACTCCTGGATCTCCAAGTTTCTTTGGTATTCCACCCTTAAAAGTATAATTAGCAAGCATGGTGGAAATTTTAGCTTCCGGTATCTTTATTTTATTAGTAACAATATCTTTCATGTACTAAGCATAGGGATTCATTTTAAGCATATCAGTCAAACGCATACGCAAAAAGATAGGTCTAATCATTTCAGCAAAGCGCTCAAAATCCTCATCATCCTTTTTCTTGGATGGTTTGGGAGGAAAATACATGGGTTTTTGAACCCATGGTTCTCTTTCTTTACCATGTTTCCTAGCAATAAAGTCTTTCTTATCATAACGTTGATTCTTTCATTGTGGGTTATCGAGATCAACAGTAGGTTCAATTTCTATATCATTGTCATTGCTAGGTTGGGCATCAACATGAACATTATCATTAAAATTATCACTAGTTTCAGGTTCATTACCAGATTGTGTTTCAGCATCAGAAATAGAAATGTAATTTGGATTCTCAGGTGTTTCAGTAATAGGTTCACTAGAAGCATGCAAAGTCCTATCATTCTTATTTTTCTTCCTTTTAGAAGGACTAGGTGCATCTATATTATTTCTCTGGGAATCTTGCTCAATTCTCTTAGGGTGGCCTTCAGGATACAAAGGTTCCTGAGTCATTTTACCACCTCTAGTCATAACTCTAACAACATTATCATTTTTCTTACTATTCAATTCATTGAGCAAATCATTTTGAGCTTTAAGTACATGTTCTACTTGAGTGGTAACCATAGAAGCATGTTTACTAATAAGCTTAAGTTCACCTTTGACATTAGCCATATAATCACCCAAGTGTTCAAGCATATCAGCACTGCGTTTTAATTCTCTACCAAAATAAGCATTGAAGTCTTCTTGCTTAATCATAAATTTATCAAACTCATCTAAGAATGAGCTAGCAAACTTAGTAAATGGGATTTCAGCTTTATCATATTTGTAGAGAGAATTTACCTTTACTACTTGTGTCGGGTTATCAAGACAATGTGTTTCTTCAATAGGTGATGGATTAAAACCATATATTTCTTCAACAGGCGGTAAATTAAGACCATGTATTTCTTCAATAGGAGGTAAATTCTTAACATCTTCAGTTTTAATACCCTTTTCTTTCATGGATTTCTTTGCCTCTTGCATATCTTCAGGACTGAAAAATAGAACACCTCTTTTCTTTGGAGTTGGTTTAGGAATAGGCTCAGGAGTTGGCTCGGGAAGTGTCCAATTATTTTCATTTGTCAACATATTATTCAATAGAATTTCAGCTTCATCCGGTGTTCTTTCCCTGAAAACAGAACCAGCACAACTATCCAAGTAATCTCTGGAAGCATCAGTTAGTCCATTATAAAAATATCAAGTATTTCATTTTTCTTAAGAGGGTGATCAGGCAAAGCATTAAGTAATTGGAGAAGCCTCCCCCAAGCTTGTGGGAGACTCTCTTCTTCAATTTGCACAAAATTATATATATCCCTTAAGGCAGCTTGTTTCTTATGAGCAGGGAAATATTTAGCAGAGAAGTAATAAATCATATCCTGGCGACTACGCACACAACCAGGATCAAGAGAATTAAACCATATCTTAGCATCACCCTTTAATGAGAACGGAAATATTTTAAGGATATAAAATGTAACACCCTCGATGCGACTATAGCTCCCACGTGTCGAGGCACGACTTAGAGACATAATCGCATTGAAGGCATATGTCGCAAGTTAGGCAATCATCACAACATCCCATGTAATATATATAAGATAAAAGGGGAGATAACATAGTTGGCTTACACTCGCCACGTCAATCAAGTACATAAATAACATTACATCATCCAAACACTCATGGCCCGACTACGGCGCCAAAATAAAAGATAACCCAACATGCGACACGGTCCCGATCACCCCAACTGGGCACCACTACTGATCATCAGGGAAAGAAACATAGTATCGTTGAGAGTCCTCGTCGAACTCCCACTTGAGCTCAAGCGCGTCACCTGGAGCGGAATCATCAGGCCCTGCATCTGGTGTAATAGTAATTTGTGAGCCACAGGGACTCAGCAATCTCGCACCCTCGCGATCAAGACTATTTAAGCTTATAGGTAAGGCAAGGTAAATATGTGGAGCTGCAGCAAGCGACTAGCATATATGGTGGCTAAACTGTTCGCAAAAGAGAGCGAGAAGAGGAGGCAAAGCACGAGCGAGAAACTAGAGAGCAACCTGCGCAAACATTACTCCAACACCGTGTCCACTTCCCGGACTCCGCCGAGAAGAGGCCATCACGGTAACTCACACTGTTGATTCGTTTTAATTAAGTTAAGGTTCAAGTTATCTACAACCGGACATTAACAAATTCCCATCTGCCCATAACTGCGGGCATGGCTTTCGAAAGTTCAAATCCCTGCAGAGGAGTCCCAACTTAGCCCATGACAAGCTCTCACGGTCAACGAAGGAATAGACCTCCTCCCGAGACGTTCCGATCAGACTCGGTATCTCGGTTCTTCAAGACACTTCGACAGGTTAAAACAAGACCAGGAACACCGCCCGAATGTGCCGACAAATCCCGATAGGAGCTGCACATATCTCGTTCTCAGGGCACACTCAGATGAGACATCCTACGAGTAAAACCAACCCTCAAGTTGCCCCGAGGTGGCCCCGCAATCTACTCGGTCGGACCAACACTCAGAGGAGCACTGGCCCGGGGGGGTTTAAATAAGATGACCCTCGGGCTCCGGAAACCCAAGGGGAAAAGAGGCTAGGTGGCGAACTATCAAGGGGTTCCCATTATAACCCAACCGCGTAAGGAACGCAAAATCCGGGAACATAACACCGATATGACGGAAATTAGGGCGGCAAGAGTGGAACAAAACACTAGGCGAGAGGCCGAGCCTTCCACCCTTTACCAAGTATATAGATGCATTAAGATAACATGGCAATATAATGATATCCCAACAAGTAAAGAATGTTCCAACAAGGAACGGTCTCCAATCTTCACCTGCAGCTAGCAACGCTATAAGAGGGGCTGAGCAAAGTGGTAACATAGCCAATCAACGGTTTGCTAGGACATGGTGGGTTAGAGGTTTGACATGGCAATTTGTAAGGCTTGAAAGCAAGTGGTAGGCATCGTAGCATTGGCATAGCAAAAGAGCGAGCATCTAGCAAAGCAAAGATAGTAGTGATTTCGAGGGTATGATCATCTTGCCTGCAAAGTTGTCAGAGTTGACTGGATCCTCGAAAGCAAACTCAACGGGCTCCTTGTTAGCGAACTCGTCTCCCGGCTCTACCCAAACAATACAAACAAGCAAACGGAACACAATCAACCACGTGCAAAGCTCAAACAATATGATGCAAAGATGGTATGCTATGCGGGATGCGATGCGGGATGCATATGCAAGATTTGACAAGGGATGCATGAACCTGGGCTCAACTTGGGAATCCAAGTGTGCCACTGAAAATATGAGATGAAAATGCTTGAAAACGATATAAAGAACACCGGAATCGGAGTTACGGTTTGGAAATGGCAAGCGATTCAAATATGGCCACGTTCTGCGATTTACAGCAAGTAGCCATCTAAATGCAATGAGATGAACATGCTACAACATTCAAACATGGCATCAAAATACATGGCAGGGATGCATTCATGATGCTTAACAAAAGTCTAGCACTTAGCTACGGCCAATTCATCCATTAACAGGTTCAAACAAGCATGGGAAAAATGCATATGACAAACAGATCTCAGACTTAGTGAAATTAACACTTGTCTGGAATTTCAGATCAGATAGCACTCTTTGGAGCAACAAAACTATATGCTACAGGACCTGAACATGGAAAAGTAAAGCATGGCATAGAGCTACTCAAAGAGCTTAACAAAAGTCCCTTAGTGACCTTGAGCCAAAAGGGATCAGAAAATACAATTGCAAGCATGTGAACATGGCAAAAACATAATCAGTTCTCAGACTTAGTGAAAACTGGAGCATGCTGAAACAGATATCAAGTAGGCATGTTTACGAGCTCGATGCACTCACTACGGAGCAAGTCATGACAATCTAAACATACACCCATCAAGAATACACAAAATACAAGCTATACATGGCAAGAACAACACCATAGCATGCACGGATCAACTACAACATCATCGGCAAAATCGCTAACAAGTAGACAATCTGCCCAGATTCACGAAATGACAAAAGTAGAACTCGATTGACTCAAGCTAGGGTGCTCCATAATTGCAAACAAAGACATGGATAGATAGAGCACTATAAGATTAACAAAACATCCTTACTGTTCATCCTCAAAAGAGGCACGGATCACTAGGAAACAACATGAACATATGGCAATATGAGATAAACAGCTCAAGGACTTAGTGGAAATGCTAAGTCCCTGAAATCAGAATTACCAAGTGCCTCACTTTGCAAGCTTGTGCTAGTCACCACATACATCACAAAAATACATGGGTTGCACCTCTGGAAAGATGGCAAAACCCTTAACAAAACATATGTAGAACTCATGGGCATATCGTGCACGCAATAATCATGGCAAAAATGACAAATATCTAAATGGAGCAGCAGATCTGACAAATATCACAAGTAGCACTCTTCTAACAGCATTTCGGGCATCAAGATGAACTCAAATGAAAATGATGCAATGGAATGAAATGATGTACTCTCTGAGACGAACATTTTGATATGCTATATGCCCAAAACGGAGTTACGGATGAGGAGTTATAGCATGATGAAGAGGGGCATATGAACTAGGGTTTCGGGCAAAAAGTCAACCCAGACGAGATCCAGATCTGGATTTGGCGCGTTTCCCGAGGTTGGCCGGATTGAGCTCGCCGGAGTTTGAAGTCGGCCGCTGGAGTTTGTTGGGGAGGCGGCGTGGGGCTTGCCGGAGTCGGTGGCCGGCCGGATCTCGCCGGATCCGGGGCCGGGGCGGCGTTTGGACGAGGCGGCAGGGCGGTGGTCGCTGGCCAGGGGCGGCGGAGAGTGCTGGTCGCCGGCGAGGGGCGGTCGCCGGCGCGGAGGTGGACCGGGGCGGCTCGGTGAGGACCCAGGCGAGGAGGCGCGGTGGACGCGCGGGCTCCAAAGGGCCAGCAACGGGCCTCGCGGGCCTCGCGGTGGAGGGGGCGGCCGGTGCCATGTGGCGGCGCCTCAGTGGCCGTGGGCGGTGGCGGACGCGGTGTCCGGCGTGGAGGACATGTCCGGCGCGCGACAGGGTAGGTGGACTAGGGTTAGGGTGGAAGAAGACCCGAGATTTCGGAGGAGGGGCTATAAATAGGCATAGAGGGAGCTAGGAGAGTCCAAATGGGGTGCGGTTTTCGGCCACGCGATCGTGATCGAACGACCGAGATGATGGAAGAGGTTTAGGTGGGTTTTGCGCCAAAATGGAGGGGTGTTGGGCTGCAACACACACAAGGCCTTTTCGGTCCCTCGGTTAACCGTTGGAGTATCAAACGAAGTCCAAATGATACGAAACTTGACAGGCGGTCTACCGGTAGTAAACCAAGGCCGCTTGGCAAGTCTCGGTCCAATCCGGAAATGTTTAATCCCCACACACGAAAGAAAGGTAGAAATGACCACCGGAGGAGAACGAAGCGCCGGAATGCAAAACGGACAACGGGGAAAATGCTCGAATGCATGAGATGAACACGTATGCGAATGCAATGCACATGATGACATGATATGAGATGCATGACAATGACAACAACACACGGAGACAAAGAGCCGAACCCGAGAAAATAAAATAACTTAAGGCCGGAAACGGCAAGAGTTGGATACATATAGGGAAAGTCATATCCGGGGTGTTACAACACTCCACCACTACGAAAGGAGAACGCCGGGTACTCAGAACGGAGGTGATCCTCGCGTTCCCAGGTAGCTTCATGGTCGGAATGGTGTGACCACTTAACTTTGAGGAATTTGATTGACTTGTTGTGAGTCTTGCGTTCAGTATCTTCAAGAATAGCAACTGGGTGCTCACGATAGGAGAGATCTTCTTGGAGCTCAATGTCCTCGAAGTTGACGGTGCGGTCAGGAGTCTTGAAGCACTTTCGGAGCTGAGAGACATGGAACACATCATGAACATTTGCAAAGTTTGAAGGAAGCTCGAGTTGATAGGCGAGATCGCCTCTCTTGCTGACAATCTTGAAAGGTCCCACGTATCTAGGGGCAAGCTTCCCTTTGATACCGAAGCGGTGAGTACCTTTCATTGGAGAGACGCGGAGGTAAACATGATCTCCGATCTCGAAAGCCAAATCACGGTGCTTACTATCATAGTATCTCTTCTGACGGGATTGGGCTGCTTTGAGGTTATCTCGAATGACTTTGCACATTTCCTCTGCCTCTGTGATTAAGTCATTTCCGAGAAGCTGACGTTCACCGGTTTCAGACCAGTTGAGATGGGTACGGCACTTCCTGCCATACAGAATTTCAAATGGGGCCTTGCTCGAACTTGCTTGAAAACTGTTGTTGTAGGAGAATTCAGCATAAGGAAGACAATCCTCCCACTTCATGCCGAAGGAGATCACACAAGCCCTGAGCATATCTTCAAGAATCTGGTTGACACGCTCGACTTGACCGCTAGTTTGAGGATGGAAAGTTGTACTGAAGCGGATGTTGGTGCCCATGGCCTTCTGAAAAGAATCCCAAAACTTGGAGGTAAAGATGCTGCCACGGTCTGAAGAGATCACATGTGGAATACCATGCAGATAGACAATTCGAGAGGTATAGAGTTCCGCCAATTGAGCTGCAGTTATTGACTCTTTGATAGGCAGAAAGTGAGCCACTTTGGTGAGTTTGTCGATGACAACGAATATAGCATCATTGCCACGTTTGGATTTTGGAAACCCAGTCACGAAGTCCATTTCAATGTGGTCAAACTTCCATTCTGGAATGGCAAGAGGTTGGAGGAGACCCGTTGGCCTTTGGTGTTCTGCCTTCACTCTTCTGCAGACATCACACTCATTCACGAATTGAGCAATCTCGCGCTTCATTCGAGTCCACCAATAAGCCTGCTTGAGGTCCTGATACATCTTCATGCTCCCAGGGTGGATGGAGAGGAGAGAATTGTGAGCCTCGTTCATGATCACTTTACGAAGGTCACCTTTGGGCACAACAATATGATCCTCGAAGAAAAGAGTATCCTTGTCATCAAGGCGGTAGCACTTGTACTTGGGTTGACCCTTGGCAATCCCAATCTTCACCTTTTTCACCATAGCATCAAGAAGCTGGGCTTGGTGAATCTGGTCTTCCAAGGTAGGAGAGACTTGAAGGTTGGCTAGGAAACCTTGAGGAACAACTTGCAGATTAAGTTTGCGGAAAGCTTCACAAAGCTCGGGTTGATAAGGCTTGAGAATCAGACTATTGCAGTAAGCCTTCCTGCTCAATGCGTCAGCAATCACATTGGCCTTGCCTGGAGTATACTCGATACTCGGATTATACTCTTGAATCATTTCGACCCATCGAGTTTGCCTGAGGTTGAGATTAGGCTGAGTGAAGATGTACTTGAGACTCTTGTGATCAGTGAAAATGTCCACTTTTCTTCCCAATAAGAGGTGTCTCCAAGTCAAGAGAGCATGCACAACTGCTGCCAACTCGAGATCATGAGTGGGGTAGTTCTTCTCATTGGGCTTCAACTGGCGAGAGGTATAAGCAACAACTTTCTTCTCTTGCATCAACACTGCGCCAAGACCTTGGAGAGAGGCATCGCAAAAGACCTCGTACGGCTTGGATTCATCAGGCGGAGTCAGAACTGGAGCAGTGATCAATTTCTCTTTCAAAGTGTTAAAAGCAATGTCACACTCCGGAGACCAAACGTACTTGACGTGCTTCTGGAGAAGATTTGAGAGAGGCTTCGCGATCTTAGAAAAGTTTTCAACGAATCTTCGGCAATAGCTTGCGAGACCGAGGAAGCTACGGAGTTGCTTCACGTTCTGAGGAGGTTCCCAATTCACAATTGCAGACACCTTCTCAGGATTCACCGCAATGCCCTTGGCAGAGATGATATGACCAAGATAAAGAACTTCATCGAGCCAAAATTCGCACTTGGAGAACTTGGCATAGAACTTGTGTTCCCTCAACTTGTCGAGTACCAAACGCAAGTGCTTGGCATGATCTTCCTTGTTCTTCGAGAAAACCAGAATGTCGTCGAGATAAACCAAAACGAAGTCATTGGTGTAGGCGTTGAAGATGAAGTTCATCATGCGAGAGAAAGTCGGAGGAGCGTTGACGAGGCCAAAAGACATGACAGTGTATTCATATGAACCATAGCTTGTCCTGAAAGCCATCTTGGGAATATCTTGCTCACGGATTCGAATCTGATGATAACCCATACGAAGATCAAGCTTGGAGAATACTTGGGCACCTTTGAGTTGTTCGAACAGCTCGTTGATGTTGGGAAGTGGGTATTTGTTCTTGATAGTCTTCTTATTCAATGGACGGTAATCAACACAAAGTCGGTCTGTTCCATCCTTCTTCTTCACAAAAAGAACACCACAACCCCATGGAGAAGAACTAGGCCGGATGAGACCCATTCTCTCTTGAATATCGAGTTGCTTCTTCAGCTCCTTCAGCTCTTCAGGTCCGAGCTTGTAAGGACACTTGCACACTGGTTCCGTGCCAGGCTCAAGATCGATGACGAATTCAACTGGCCGGTGCGGAGGCATTCCTGGAAGCTCTTCTGGAAAGACGTCTTGATACTCGCAAACGACTGGAATTTGCGAGATGGCATCCAGTTCACCCTTCTCATTGAGAGAAAATAGACGGATGGTATTATCCCGAGCGGCAAAGACAATTACATCCTCAGACGAATGAGTCAATTGAATCTGCCTGGCTGCACAATCAAGATGTGCCTTGTGCTTAGAAAGCCAATCCATCCCGAGAATAAGATCAATATTCGAGTTACCAAGAACCACCGGAGAAGAAAGAAACTTGTAGTCGCCCAACGTGATAGAGATATCGGGAGCAACCAAACTAGAAGTCAAAAGCTTGCCGGGAGAAACAACTTGCATGACTTTGGGCATGATCTCAGTATCAACATTGTGCTTCGATGCAAAAGGGCATGACAAGAAAGAATTCGATGCACCAGTATCAAAAAGTACTTTTGCAGGAACATCGTTAACAGGAAGGTTACCCATGATGACATCTGACGAGTCCTCTGCCTGAGCTGCATTCATCAAATTGACCTTGGCGTGCTTGGGGTTATGCTTGACCACAGCTGTACTTGCCGATCTCACAGGAGGAGGAGGAGGAAGACGCCTCTTATTGAGACACTTGTTGGCATAGTGACCCTTCTGTTGGCACTTGTTGCACGTGACCTCTGAAAGCGGACGGTGATACGGAGCACTTGATCTTGGAGCTTGAGACGAAGTCTTGTTCTGAAAGCTAGGGTTGGGTGGGTGGGAAGATCCACTGCCACCTTTGCTCTTCTGCTGATACGGCTGACGGAACGGAGGAGGAGGAAGCCAATACTTCTGCTGCTTGGCCACTTGAGTAGAGGAAGAAGGAGTAACATCTCTGACTCGCTTCTTGGAAGCATCACACCTCAACTGAGCAGCCTCTTGCTTTAGTGCCATGTTGTAGAACTCATCGTATCTCAAGGGCTCAAAGAGGACAAGAGCTAGCTGAATTTCTTCTCTGAGACCACCCCTGAACTGGTATATCATGCTCTTCTCATCAGGGACGTCCTGCTTGGCAAAGCGGGCGAGCTTTTGGAACAACTTGTTATAGTCATAGACAGACAAAGAGCCTTGCTTCAGGTTGCGGAATTCCTCACGCTTGCTTTCAACTACGCTTTAAGGAATATGATGAGCTTTGAAGTCTTGACGGAATTCATCCCAAGTGATCACACGTCCACCTCTGGAATCCTTGTACTGCTGGAACCATTCTGCAGCTTGATCTTTGAGTTGGAAGGAAGCGAACTTGACGAAGTCCTCAGGCCTGACGTTACTGCACTCGAAATGCTTGCACAGATCCACGAGCTAATCGTCAGCATCGGTTGCCTCAACACAATTGCTGAAAGTCTTTGTCCCGTTAGCAAGGAACTGGTTGAGTGTAGCAAAGTGATTCTGATTGTTGCCTTGGTTCCCTTGATTGCCTTGATTGCGCTCTTGAAGAATTTGCATGATCAACTGTGTGTTTGCATTGGTTGCGGCCATCACAGCTTGCCATGCCTCCGGAGGAGGTGGAGGTGGTGGTGGATCTTGATTCCGATTCTGACTGGTGCTCTTAGCGGGAGCCATCCTGAAGAGGTTGACCACCGTTAGCACATAGACAGATAAAATGAAGCTGAATCCAACGGAATGAAAATTGCAACATATAGTCTTCACATCCGAACAAAATGAACGAATGCATTCCTCTTGAAATGGTCACATATCCATAAAATGAGAAGCCACTTAGAATTTAGGTAGAGAAATAAATCAACAAGGTACGGATCAAGAACGAATACTCGGTAAGAAATCCCAATATCAAACCAAATATCCGTGGAAGAAGAACTAGAGCTACAAGAATTCCCGCCTATGAAACTCCCGAACCTTTCCGGTTATGCAATCAGGTGTTGGGGATACAGGGGAAGCATAATATCTCACCCAAATCTAGCAAATCCTACATCCAGCTGTATCCATCCTTCAACACATAACCGAGAAAAACTTCGGAAACCATCTACCTCGACCTTCGAAAAGCATCCGTTATACAAGTTATGGCGATACTCCCGAACTCCCGCCCCAGTACTGGGTGGCATCGAGGTTATCTCACCAACGAACTGCATAAAAGAGATTTTCGATGTCGGCGTACTAGACTCAGGTATTCCAGAACTGCAACGATAAAATTATGACGACAACACCTCAGAGCTCAACTCCCCGGGACACTTCCACAAAACCCCTGACAGGAGGCACCAAGACAATGTTCTTGTCATAAAACCATTGGAACGATTCCAAGATACCCGCATGATCCTAAAAAAAAATTAGTGAAATTTGAGAAGAGATGAGTCAAAACTCTACGTCAGGATGCCTTACCAGAGCGATGAGGAGACTGGGGAGTAAAAAGAATTCCTAAACTCTCCGATATATAATTCCTAAATGACTCAAAACATTTTTCTAGACACAACTCGGCCGCTAATAACGATCAAGCAATGGGGCTCCTAAGGTCGGGGAAGGCTCTGATTACCAACTTGTAACACCCTCGATGCGACTATAGCTCCCACGTGTCGAGGCACGACTTAGAGACATAATCGCATTGAAGGCATATGTCGCAAGTTAGGCAATCATCACAACATCCCATGTAATATATATAAGATAAAAGGGGAGATAACATAGTTGGCTTACACTCGCCACGTCAATCAAGTACATAAATAACATTACATCATCCAAACACTCATGGCCCGACTACGGCGCCAAAATAAAAGATAACCCAACATGCGACACGGTCCCGATCACCCCAACTGGGCACCACTACTGATCATCAGGGAAAGAAACATAGTATCGTTGAGAGTCCTCGTCGAACTCCCACTTGAGCTCAAGCGCGTCACCTGGAGCGGAATCATCAGGCCCTGCATCTGGTGTAATAGTAATTTGTGAGCCACAGGGACTCAGCAATCTCGCACCCTCGCGATCAAGACTATTTAAGCTTATAGGTAAGGCAAGGTAAATATGTGGAGCTGCAGCAAGCGACTAGCATATATGGTGGCTAAACTGTTCGCAAAAGAGAGCGAGAAGAGGAGGCAAAGCGCGAGCGAGAAACTAGAGAGCAACCTGCACAAACATTACTCCAACACCGTGTCCACTTCCCGGACTCCGCCGAGAAGAGGCCATCACGGTAACTCACACTGTTGATTCGTTTTAATTAAGTTAAGGTTCAAGTTATCTACAACCGGACATTAACAAATTCCCATCTGCCCATAACCGCGGGCACGGCTTTCGAAAGTTCAAATCCCTGCAGAGGAGTCCCAACTTAGCCCATGACAAGCTCTCACGGTCAACGAAGGAATAGACCTCCTCCCGAGACGTTCCGATCAGACTCGGTATCTCGGTTCTTCAAGACACTTCGACAGGTTAAAACAAGACCAGGAACACCGCCCGAATGTGCCGACAAATCCCGATAGGAGCTGCACATATCTCGTTCTCAGGGCACACTCAGATGAGACATCCTACGAGTAAAACCAACCATCAAGTTGCCCTGAGGTGGCCCCGCAGTCTACTCGGTCGGACCAACACTCAGAGGAGCACTGGCCCGGGGGGGTTTAAATAAGATGACCCTCGGGCTCCGGAAACCCAAGGGAAAAAGAGGCTAGGTGGCAAATGGTAAAAATCAAGGTTGGGCATTGCTGGAAAAGCTTTAATCAAGGCAAACTATCAAGGGGTTCCCATTATAACCCAACCGCGTAAGGAACGCAAAATCCGGGAACATAACACCGATATGACGGAAACTAGGGCGGCAAGAGTGGAACAAAACACTAGGCGAGAGGCCGAGCCTTCCACCCTTTACCAACTATATATATGCATTAAGATAACATGGCAATATAATGATATCCCAACAAGTAAATAATGTTCCAACAAGGAACGGTCTCCAATCTTCACCTGCAGCTAGCAACGCTATAAGAGGGGCTGAGCAAAGCGGTAATATAGCCAATCAACGGTTTTCTAGGACATGGTGGGTTAGAGGTTTGACATGGCAATTTGGGAGGCTTAAAAGCAAGTGGTAGGCATCGTAGCATTGGCATAGCAAAAGAGTGAGCATCTAGCAAAGCAAAGATAGTAGTGATTTCGAGGGTATGATCATCTTGCCTGCAAAGTTGTCAGAGTTGACTGGATCCTTGAAAGCAAACTCAACAGGCTCCTCGTTAGCGAACTCATCTCCCGGCTCTACCCAAACAAGACAAACAAGCAAACGGAACACAATCAACCACGTGCAAAGCTCAAACAATATGATGCAAAGATGGTATGCTATGCGGGATGCGATGCGGGATGCATATGCAAGATTTGACAAGGGATGCATGAACCTGGCCTCAACTTGGGAATCCAAGTGTGCCACTGGAAATATGAGATGAAAATGCTTGAAAACGATATAAAGAACGCCGGAATCGGAGTTACGGTTTGGAAATGGCAAGCGATTCAAATATGGCCACATTCTGCGATTTACAGCAAATAGCCATCTAAATGCAATGAGATGAACATGCTACAGCATTCAAAAATGGAATCAAAATACATGGCAGGGATGCATTCATGATGCTTAACAAAAGTCTAGCACTGAGCTACGGCCAATTCATCCATTAACAGGTTCAAACAAGCATGGGAAAAATGCATATGACAAACAGATCTCAGACTTAGTGAAATTAACACTTGTCTGGAATTTCAGATCAGATAGCACTCTTTGGAGCAACAAAACTATATGCTACAGGACCTGAACATGGAAAAGTAAAGCATGGCATGGAGCTACTCAAAGAGCTTAACAAAAGTCCCTTAGTGACCTTGAGCCAAAAGGGATCAGAAAATACAATTGCAAGCATGTGAACATGGCAAAAACATAATCAGTTCTCAGACTTAGTGAAAACTGGAGCATGCTAAAACAGATATCAAGTAGGCATGTTTACGAGCTCGATGCACTCACTACGGAGCAAGTCATGACAATCTAAACATACACCCATCAAGAATACACAAAATACAAGCTATACATGGCAAGAACAACACCATAGCATGCACGGATCAACTACAACATCATCGGCAAAATCGCTAACAAGTAGACAATCTGCCCAGATTCACGAAATGACAAAAGTAGAACTCGATTGACTCAAGCTAGGGTGCTCCATAATTGCAAACAAAGACATGGATAGATAGAGCACTATAAGATTAACAAAACATCCTTACTGTTCATCCTCAAAAGAGGCACGGATCACTAGGAAACAACATGAACATATGGCAATATGAGATAAACAGCTCAAGGACTTAGTGGAAATGCTAAGTCCCTGAAATCAGAATTACCAAGTGCCTCACTTTGCAAGCTTGTGCTAGTCACCACATACATCACAAAAATACATGGGTTGCACCTCTGGAAAGATGGCAAAACCCTTAACAAAACATATGTAGAACTCATGGGCATATCGTGCACGCAATAATCATGGCAAAAATGACAAATATCTAAATGGAGCAGTAGATCTGACAAATATCTCAAGTAGCACTCTTTTAACAGCATTTCGGGCATCAAGATGAACTCAAATGAAAATGATGCAATGGAATGAAATGATGTACTCTCTGAGACGAACATTTTGATATGCTATATGCCCAAAACGGAGTTACGGATGAGGAGTTATAGCACGATGAAGAGGGGCATATGAACTAGGGTTTTGGGCAAAAAGTCAACCCAGACGAGATCCAGATCTGGATCTGGCGCGTTTCCCGAGGTTGGCCGGAGTGAGCTCGCCGGAGTTTGAAGTCGGCCACCGGAGTTTGTTGGGGAGGCGGCGTGGGGCTTGCCGGAGTCGGTGGCCGGCCGGATCTCGCCGATCCGGGGCCGGGGCGGCGTTTGGACGAGGCGGCTGGGCGGTGGTCGCCGGCCAGGGCGGTGGAGAGCGGTGGTCGCCGGCGAGGGGCGGTCGCCGGCGCGGAGGCGGACCGGGGCGGCTCGGTGAGGACCCAGGCGAGGAGGCGCGGTGGACGCGCGGGCTCCAAAGGGCCAGCAACGGGCCTCGCGGGCCTGGCGGTGGAGGGAGCGGTCGGTGCCACGTGGCGGCGCCTCAGTGGCCGCGGGCGGCGGCGGACGCGGTGTCCGGCGCGTGACGGGGTAGGTGGACTAGGGTTAGGGTGGAAGAAGACCCGAGATTTCGGAGGAGGGGCTATAAATAGGCATAGAGGGAGCTAGGAGAGTCCAAATGGGGTGCGGTTTTCGGCCACGTGATCGTGATTGAACGACCGAGATGATGGAAGAGGTTTAGGTGGGTTTTGGGCCAAAATGGAGGGGTGTTGGGCTGCAACACACACGAGGCCTTTTCGGTCCCTCGGTTAACCGTTGGAGTATCAAACAAAGTCCAAATGATATGAGACTTGACAGGCGGTCTACCGGTAGTAAACCAAGGCCGCTTGGCAAGTCTCGGTCCAATCCGGAAATGTTTAATCCCCACACACGAAAGAAAGGTAGAAATGACCACCAGAGGAGAACGAAGCGCCGGAATGCAAAACAGACAACGGGGAAAATGCTCGAATGCATGAGATGAACACGTATGCGAATGCAATGCACATGATGACATGATATGAGATGCATGACAATGACAACAACACATGGAGACAAAGACCCGAACCCGAGAAAATAAAATAACTTAAGGCCGGAAACGGCAAGAGTTGGATACATATAGGGAAAGTCATATCCGGGGTGTTACATAAAAGTAGCGAGTTCTCTCATCATTAGTGAACAGGGTGGCTATATCATTTAATTTAGTAAGATGTGCCACAACAGTTTCAGATTCATAGCCATAAAAAGGATCAGATTCAACCAAAGTAATTATATCAGGATCAACAGAGAATTCATAATCCTTATTAGTAACACAGATAGGTGAAGTATCAAAAGCAAGGTCAGGTTTCATTCTAGCATTAAGGGATTGCTGCTTCCATTTAGCTAATAACCTCTTTAGATCATATCTATCATTGCAAGATAAAATAGCTCTAGTAGCTTCTTCATCCATAACATAACCCTCAGGAACAACAGGCAATTCATATTTATTAGGGGGGAGAGTCTTCATCATCACTTTCATTAATATTATCAGTTTCAATAATTTCATTCTCTCTAGCCCTAGCAAGTTGTTTATCAAGAAATTCACCAAGTGGCATAGTAGTATCAAGCATAGAATTAGTTTCATCATAAGTATCATGCATAGCAGAAGTGGCATCATCAATAACATGCGACATATCAGAATGAATAGCAGAAGCAGGTTTAGGTGCCGCAAGCTTACTCAAAAAAGAAGGTGAATCAAGTGCAGAGCTAGATGGCAGTTCCTTACCTCCCCTCGTAGTTGAGGGATAAATCTTGGTTCTTGGATCTTTCAAGTTCTTCATAATGATAAGCAGATATAAATCCCAAGTGACTCAAAGAATAGAGCTATGCTCCCTGGCAACGGCGCCAGAAAATAGTCTTGATAACCCACAAGTATAGGGGATCGCAACAGTTTTCGAGGGTAGAGTATTCAACCCAAATTTATTGATTCGACACAAGGGGAGCCAAAGAATATTCTCAAGTATTAGCAGCTGAGTTGTCAATTTAACCACACCTGGAAACTTAATATCTGCAGCAAAGTATTTAGTAGCAAAGTAATATGGTAGTAGTGGTAACGGTAGCCAAAGGTAATGATAACAAAAGTAATGTTTTTGGTATTTTGTAGTGATTGTAACAATAGCAATGGAAAAGTAAATAAGCGAAGAACAATATATGGAAAGCTCGTAGGCAATGGATCGGTGATAGAGAATTATGCCGGATGTGGTTCATCATGTAACAATCATAACATAGGGTGACACAGAACTAGCTCCAATTCATCAATGTAATGTAGGCATGTATTCTGAATATAGTCATACGTGCTTATGGAAAAGAACTTGGATGGCATCTTTTGTCCTACCCTCCCGTGGCAGCGGGGTCCTAGCAGAAACTAAGGGGTATTAAGGCCTCCTTTTAATAGAGTACCGGACCAAAGCATTAACACATAGTGAATACATTAACTCCTCAAACTACGGTCATCACCGGGAGTGGTCCCGAATATTGTCACTTCGGGGTTGCCGGATCATAACACATAGTAGGTGACTATGGACTTGCAAGATAGGATCAAGAACTCACATATATTCATGAAAACATAATAGGTTCAGATCTGAAATCATGGCACTCGGGCCCTAGTGACAAGCATTAAGCATAGCAAAGTCATAGCAACATCAATCTCAGAACACAGTGGATACTAGGGATAAAACCCTAACAAAACTAACGCGATTACATGATAAATCTCATCCAACCCATCACCGTCCAGCAAGCCTATGATGGAATTACTCACGCACGGCGATGAGCATCATGAATTGGTGATGGAGGATGGTTGATGATGACGACGGCGACGGATTTCCCTCTTCGGAGCCCCGAATGGACTCCATATCAACCCTCTCAAGAGGTTTTAGGGCTTGGCGGCGGCTCCATATCGTAAAACGCGATGCATCCTTATCTCCTATTTTTTCTCCCCGAAAGTGAATATATAGAGTTGGAGTTGAGGGCAGAGGAGCTCCAGGGGGCCCACGAGGTAGGGGGCACGCCTAGGGGGCAAGCGCGCCCCCACCCTCATGGCTAGGGTGTGGGCCCCCTGGTCTTGATCTTTTTCCAATATTTTTTATTATTTCAAAAATAATCTCCGTGAAGTTTTAGGTCATTCCGAGAACTTTTGTTTCTGCACATAAATAACACCATGGCAATTCTGCTGAAAACAGCGTCAGTCCGGGTTAGTTCCATTCAAATCATGCAAGTTAGAGTCCAAAACAAGGGAAAAATTGTTTGGAAAAGTAGATACGATGGAGATGTATCAGTTTCTAGAGTGAAAGAAGCTTAAACCCTAGTTTATGCGTTTCTTCGTAAGGGGCTGATTTGGATCCATATGTTTCATGCTATGGTTAGGTTTACCTTAATACTTCTGTTATAGTTGCGGATGCTTGCAATAGGACTTAATCATAAGTGGGATGCTTGTCCAAGTAAGGACAGCACCCAAGCACCGGTCCACCCACATAACAAATTATCAAAGTACCGAACGCGAATCATATGATCGTGATGAAAACTAGCTTGAAGATAATTCCCATGTGTCCTCAGGAGCGCTTTACTTCTTATAAGAGTTTATCCAGGATTGTCCTTTGCTACAAAAAGGATTGGGCCATCTTGCTGCACCTTATTTACTTTTATTTCTTGCTACTCGTTACAAATTACCTTATCACAAAACTATCTGTTACCGATTATTTTAGTGCTTGCAGAGAATACCTTACAGAAAACTGCTTATCATTTCCTTCTGCTCCCCGTTGGGTTCGACACTCTTACTTATCGAAAATGCTATGATAGATCCCCTATACTTGTGGGTCATCAAGACTCTTTTCTGGCGCCGTTGTCGGGGAGTGAAGCGCCTTTGGTAGGTGGAATTTGGTAAGGAACAATTTATATAGTATGCTGAAATTTACTGTCACTTGTTACTATGGAAAGTAATCCTTTGAGGGGCTTGTTCGGGGTATCTTCACCCTGACCGGTAGAGCAAATAGTTTCTCCTCAACCTACTGGACCTACTGAAAATGAAAATGTTTACTTCGAAATTCCTTCGGGTATGATAGAGAAACTGCTAGCTAATCCTTTTGCAGGAGATGGAACATTGCATCCCGACTTACACTTAATCTATGTGGATGAAGTTTGTGGATTATTTAAGCTTGCAGGTATGCCCGATGATGTTATCAAGAAGAAGGTCTTCCCTTTATCTTTGAAGGGAGATGCATTGACATGGTATAGGCTATGTGATGATATGGGATCACGGGACTATAAGCGATTGAAATTGGAATTTCACCAGAAGTTTTATCCTATGCATCTTGTTCATCGTGGTTGTAATTATATATATAATTTTTGGCCTCGCGAAGGAGAAAGCATCGCTCAAGCTTGGGGGAGGCTTAAGTCAATGTTATATTCATGCCCCAATCATGAGCTCTCAAGAGAAATGATTATTCAAAACTTTTATGCTCGGCTTTCTGACAACAATCGCTCCATGCTCGATACTTCTTGTATTGGTTCCTTCATGATGAAGACTATTGAATTCAAATGGAATTTATTGGAGAGAATTCAATGCAACTCTGAAGATTCGGATCTCGGCAAAGGTAAGGAGTCAGGTATAACACCTAATTTTGATTGTGTTAAATCTTTTATGGATACCGATGTTTTCCATAAATTTAGCGCTAAATATGGACTTGACTTTGAGATAGTAGCTTCTTTCTGTGAATCTTTTCCTACTCATGTTGATCTCCCTAAGGAGAAGTGGTTTAAATATAATCCTCCCATTGAAGTAAAAGTAGTTGCACCTATTAAAGTTGAAGAAAAGACTATCACTTATAATGATCATGTTGTTCCTACTGCTTATGCTAAGAAACCACCTTTCCCTATTAGAATAAAGGATCATGCTAAAGTTTCAACTGTAGTCAACAAAAGTAATATTAGGACACACAAACCCCCTGAGAAAATTAAAGTTGAACCTAGTATTGCTATGGTTAAAGATCTCTTGGCCGATAATATTGATGGGCATGTTATTTACTTCTATGATGAAGCTGCTAGAATTGCTAGGCCTGATACTAAAAATAAACATAGACCTGTTGTAGGCATGCCTGTTATTTCGGTTAAAATAGGAGATCATTTATATCATGGCTTATGTGATATGGGTGCTAGTGCCAGTGCAATACCTCATTCCTTATACAAATAAATTATGCATGATATTGCACCTGCTGAGATACAAGAGATTGATGTCACAATTAAGCTTGCCGATAGAGACACTATTTCACCAGTTGGGATTGTTAGAGATGTTGAAGTCTTGTGTGGGAAATTTAAATATCCTGCTGATTTTCTTGTTCTTGGTTCCCCTCAAGATAGCTTTTGTCTCATTATATTTGGTAGACCCTTCTTGAATACTGTTAATGCTAAGATAGATTGCAAGAAGGATGCTGTTACTATTGGTTTGGGTGATATGTCTCATGAGTTTAATTTTTCTAAATTTCATAGACAACCCCATGATGAAGAATTGCCTAGCAAAGAAGAAATTATTGGTCTTGCTTCTATTGCTGCGCCTCCTACTGATCCCTTAGAACAATATTTGCTAGACCATGAAAATGATATGTTCATGAATGAAATAAGGGAAATAGATGAAGTATTCTTTAAACAGGGACCTATTCTAAAACACAATTTGCCTGTTGAAATCCTAGGGGATCCTCCTCCACCCAAGGGTGATCCTGTGTTTGAGCTTAAACCATTACCGGATACTCTTAAATATGCTTATCTTGATGAAAATAAGATATCTCCTATTATTATTAGTGCTAACCATTCAGAGCATGAAGAAGAAAAATTATTGAAAACTCTGAAGAAGCACCATGCTGCTATTGGATATACTCTTGATGATCTTAAGGGCATTAGTCCCACTCTATGTCAACACAAAATAAATTTGGAAAAAGACGCCAAACCAGTTATTGATCACCAACGACGGCTGAATCCTAAGATGAAATAAGTGGTAAGAAAGGAAATATTAAAGCTCCTTGAGACAGGTATAATTTATCCCGTTGATGACAGTCAGTGGGTAAGTCCTGTCCATTGTGTCCCTAAGAAGGGAGGTATTACCGTTGTTCCTAATCATAAAGATGAATTGATTTCGCAAATAATTATTACAGGTTTTAGGATGGTAATTGATTTCTACAAATTAAATAAGGCTACTAAAAAGGATCATTACCCCTTACCTTTTATTAATCAAATGCTAGAAAGATTATCCAAACATACACATTTTTGCTTTCTAGATGGTTACTCTGACTTCTCTCAAATACCTGTGTTAGTTGATGATCAAGCAAAGACCACTTTTACTTACCCTTTCGGTACTTTTGCTTATAGACGTATGCCTTTTGGTTTATGTAATGCACCTGCTACATTTCAAAGATGCATGATAGCTATATTCTCTGACTTTTGTGAAAAGATATGTGAGGTTTTCATGGACGATTTCTCCATTTATGGATCCTCTTTTGATGATTGCTTGAGCAACCTTGATCGAGTTTTGCAGAGATGTGAAGAAACTAATCTTGTTCTGAATTGGGAGAAATGCCACTTTATGGTTAATGAAGGTATTGTCTTGGGGCATAAAATTTCTGAAAGAGGCATTGAAGTTGATAAAGCTAAAGTTGATGCTATTGAAAAGATGCCATGTCCCAAGGACATTAAAGGTATAAGAAGCTTCCTTGGTCACGCCGGTTTTTATAGGAGGTTCATTAAGGACTTTTCAAAAATTTCTCGGCCTCTGACTAACCTATTGCAAAAAGATATTCCTTTTGTCTTTGATGATGATTGTGTAGAAGAATTTGAAATACTTAAGAAAGCATTAATTTCTGCACCTATTGTTCAGCCACCTGATTGAAATTTACCATTTGAAATTATGTGCGATGCTAGTGATTATGCTGTAGGTGCTGTTCTAGGGAAAATAGTTGATAAGAAATTAAATGTTATCCAATATGCTAGTAAAAACTCTAGATAATGCCCAGAGAAATTATGCTACTACTGAAAAAGAATTTTTAGCAGTTGTTTTTGCTTGTGATAAGTTCAAACCTTATATTGTTGATTCTAAAGTAACTATTCACACTGATCATGCTGCTATTAAATACCTTATGGAAAAGAAAGATGCTAAACCTAGACTTATTAGATGGGTTCTCCTGCTACAAGAATTTGATTTGCATATTATTGAGCTGAGAACCCCGTTGCAGACAACTTGTCTAGGTTAGAGAATGTTCTTGATGACCCACTACCTATTGATGATAGCTTTCCTGATGAACAATTAAATGTCATAAATGCTTCTCGTACTGCTCCATGGTATGCTGATTATGCTAATTATATTGTTGCTAAATTTATACCACCTAGTTTCACATACCAGCAAAAGAAAAAGTTCTTCTATGATTTGAGACATTACTTTTGGGACGACCCACATCTTTATAAAGGAGTAGATGGTATTATTAGACGTTGTGTGCCTGAGCATGAACAGGAACAGATCCTATGCAAGTGTCACTCTGAGGCTTATGGAGGACACCATGCTGGAGATAGAACTTCACATAAGGTATTGCAATCCGGTTTTTATTGGCCTACTCTCTTCAAGGATGCCCGTAAGTTTGTCTTGTCTTGTGATGAATGTCAAAGAATTGGTAATATTAGTAGACGTTAAGAAATGCCTATGAATTATTCATTTGTTATTGAACCATTTGATGTTTGGGGCGTTGATTATATGGGACCTTTTCCTTCCTCTAATGGGTATACACATATATTAGTTGTTGTTGATTACGTTACTAAGTGGGTAGAAGCTATTCCAACTAGTAGTGCTGATCATAACACCTCTATTAAGATGCTTAAAGAAGTTATTTTCCCGAGGTTTGGAGTCCCTAGATATTTAATGACTAATTGTGGTTCAAATTTTATTCATGGTGACTTTCGTAAAATGCTTGCTAAGTATGATGTTAATCATAGAATTGCATCTCCTTATCACCCACAGTCTAGTGGTCAATTAGAATTGAGTAACAGAGAGCTCAAATTAATTTTGTAAAAGACTGTTAATAGATCTAGAAAGAATTGGTCCAAGAAACTTGATGATGCATTATGGGCCTATAGAACTGCATATAAAAATCCTATGGGTATGTCTCCGTATAAAATGGTTTATGGTAAAGCATGTCACTTACCTCTTGAATTAGAACATAAGGCATATTGGGCTATTAGAGAGCTCAACTATGACTTCAAACTTGCTGGTGAGAAGAGGCCTTTTGACATTAGTTCACTTGATGAGTGGAGAACCCAAGCCTATGAGAATGCCAAACTGTTTAAAGAAAAAATTAAAAGATGGCATGATAAAAGGATACAAATGCGTGAGTTCAATATAGGTGATTATGTATTGCTATACAAATCTCGTTTAAGATTTTTGCAGGCAAAATTCTCTCTAAATGGGAAGGTCCTTACGTTATCGAGGAGGTCTATCGTTCCGGTGCCATAAAAATCAACAACCTCGAGGGCACAAATCCGAAGGTGATGAACGGTCAAAGAATTAAACATTATATCTCAGGTAATCCCATAAATGTCGAAACTAATATTATTGAAACCATAACCCCAGAGGAATACATAAGGGATACTTTCTGGAACGTTTCAGACTCTGAAAAGGAATAGGTATGTGGTACGGTAAGTAAACCGACTCCAAAACAGTTCTAATGGCAATATTTCTCCAGTTTGGAATATTTAAGAAAATAAGAAGCAGACCGTAAAGGACATGAGGCTTCCATGAGGGTGGGAGGCGCGCCCTACCCCCCTGGGCGCGCCCCCTACCTCGTGGGCATGTCTTGTGCTCTCCAGACTCCGCTTTCTTGCACGATACTTCTTTTGGTCGGCAAAAATTCATTATATAATCTCCCGAAGGTTTTGACCACCATATCACGCAAACACCTCTTGTCTTTGTTTCGAGCTGTTTTCCTGACAGATCTAGGTCGCCATGGCGTCTTAAAGTGCCCCCAAGGACAAGTTCTTCGAGAAGGTCATCAACCCCTACCTCGCGGAGGTGTTGCAACACCCTCAAACCATTGAGATGCGTGAGGGGTTGTTGCACATCCGCGATGCTGAGGGACCAAGGAGGACCGGAAGCACGGAGGCAAGGCTCGAGGCATTGGAGCAACAAGTTTTCAAGTGTTAGGAGATGGTTGAGCATGGACTCGACTCCAATCACATTATGGTCACGGAGTTCACCAACAAGCTCAAGCTGGACGTCAAGGACATTGGGGAGGCCATCTTCAAACTTCATGAGAAAATCGGGCACCTCCAAGCCTAGATCTATGACCTGCAAAATCAAAACTGTGAGTATGAATATAGATTCAAGAGGATGAGTTTGGCTGCAGATTTGAGGATTCAGGAGACTCGATCATCCTTCTATGATGGTGAGCCTATGCCTTGTAACCGGGACGACAAGCCTACATCATCAACAACTCCACCTTCTTCACCAACAAAGAAGAACTGCGTATCTGGTATGGGCACTTCCCTTGGCAACTGCCAAGCTTAGGGGAGTGCCCCGGTATCGTATCACCATCACTTTTATCTTTACCGTTTTTCTTAGTTCGATCCTTTTGATAATATCTTGATCTAGTAGATTAAAGTTTTAGTATGATCTAGTTGTGAGTTTTGCTTTATGATCCCTCTATGTAATCGAGTCCGTGAGCTATATATGATAAAGATTAGTGTTGAGTCAAGGGCTTGATTATTTTGCTATGATCTTGAGGGAATTAAATAAAATAAAAAGAGAAGAAATAAAGAGATCATATGGATCTTGTGGAGAGTAATGAGCTCACATATAAAGAGTATGATGAATAAAAGTTGTTGAGAGTTGACAAACATAGTTTTGGTCATCGTTGCAATGAATAGGAAGTAATAAAGAAAGAGAGGTTCACATATAAATATACTATCTTGGACATCTTTTATAATTGTGAGCACTCATTAAAGTATGTCATGCTAAGAGTTGACATTGGACAAGGAAGACAACGTAATGGGTTATGTTTTCTTACATCTGAGATAAATTATATTGTCATGGATCATCCAACATGTTGAGCTTGCCTTTCCCTCTCATGCTAGACAATTCCTTCGCACCAAGTAGAGATACTACTTGTGCTTCCAAATATCCCGAAACCCAGTGTTGCCATGAGAGTCCACCATATCTACCTATGGATTGAGTAAGATCCTTCAAGTAAGTTGTCATCGGTGCAAGCAATAAAAATTGCTCTCTAAATATGTATGACTTATTAGCGTGGAGAAAATAAGCTTTATACGATCTTGTGATATGGAAGAGATAAAAGCGATGGACTGCATAATAAAGGTCCATATCACAAGTGGCAATATAAAGTGACATTCTTTTGCAGTAAGATTTTGTGCATCCAACCATAAAAGCGCATGACAACCTCTGCTTCCCTCTGCGAAGGGCCTATCTTTTACTTTTATCTTCTACCTTATATAAGAGTCATGGTGATATTCACCTTTCCTTTTCATATTTTATCCTTTAGCAAGCACAATGTGTTGGAAAGATCCTGATATATATAGCTAATTGGATGTGAGTCTTCATGAACTATTATTGTTGACATTACCCTTGAGGTAAAACGTTGGGAGGCAAAACCATAAGCCCCTATCTTTCTCTGTGTCCGATTAAAACTTCATACCCATAAATATTGCGTGAGTGTTAGCAATTGTGAAAGACTAAAAGATGGTTGAGTATGTGGACTTGCTGAAAAGCTCTTATATTGACTCTTTCCTATGTTATGATAAATTGCCATTGCCTCAATGACTGAGATTAGAGTTTGTTGGTTCTCAATGAAGTTTATGATTCATATTTGAAATTGTGATTGAATTGTTACTTTAGCATAAGAGATCATATGACAATATATATATATATTGTTGTTGTTCTAAGAATGATCATGATGCCCTCATGTCCGTATTTTATTTTTATCGACACCTCTATCTCTAGACATGTTGACATATTTTTCGATTTCGGCTTTCGCTTGAGGACAAGCGAAGTCTAAGCTTGGGGGAGTTGATACGTCCATTTTGCATCATGCTTTTATATCGATATTTATTGCATTATGGGCTATTATTACACATTATGTCACAATACTTATGCCTATTCTCTCTTATTTTACAAGGTTTACATGAAGAGGGAGAATGCTGGGAGCTGAGATTCTGGGCTGGAAAAGGAGCAAATATTAGAGACCTATTCTGCACAGCTCCACAAGTCCTGAAACTTCACGGGAGCTATTTCCAGAATTTATAAAAAATACAGAGCGCAAGAAGTTCCAGAGGGGGGCCACACCCAGGCCACGAGGGTGGGGGCGCGCCCTACCCCCTAGGCGCGCCCCCTGCCTCATGGGCCCCCTGGTGGCCCTCCGATGCCCATCTTCTGCTATATGGAGTCTTTCGTCAAGGAAAAAATCATAAGCAAGCTTTCGGAACGAGACTCCGCCGCCACAAGGCGGAACCTTGACGGAACCAATCTAGGGCTCCGGCCGAGCTGTTTTGTCAGGGAAAATTCCCTCCGGGAGGGGGAAATCATCACCAACGTCATCACCAACGATCCTCTCATTGGGAGGGGGTCAATCTCCATCAACATCTTCACCAGCACCATCTCATCTCAAACCCTAGTTCATATCGTGTATCCAATCTTTGTATCCAAACCTCAGATTGGTACCTGTAGGTTGCTAGTAGTGTTGATTACTCCTTGTAGTTGATGCTAGTTGGTTTACTTGGTGGAAGATCATATGTTCAGATCCATTATGCATATTAATACCCCTCTGGTTATGAACATGAATATGCTTTGTGAGTAGTTACATTTGTTCCTGAGGACATGGGATAAGTCTTGCTATTAGTAGTCATGTGAATTTGGTATTTGTTCGATATTTTGATGAGATGTATGTTGTCATCCCTCTAGTGGTGTCATGGGAACGTCGACTACACGACACTTCACCATTGTTTGGGCCTAGAGGGAGGCATTGGGAAGTAATAAGTAGATGATGGGTTGCTAGAGTGACAGAAGCTTAAACCCTAGTTTATGCGTTTCTTCATAAGGGGCTGATTTGGATCCATATGTTTCATGCTATGGTTAGGTTTATCTTAATACTTCTGTTGTAGTTGCGGATGCTTGCAATAGGAGTTAATAATAAGTGGGATGCTTTTCCAAGTAAGGACAGTACCCAAGCACCGGTCCATCCACATATCAAATTATCAGAGTATCGAACGTGAATCATATGATCATGATGAAAACTAGCTTGACGATAATTCCCATGTGTCCTCGGGAGCGCTTTACATCATATAAGAGTTTGTCCAGGCTTGTCCTTTGCTACAAAAAGGATTGGGCCATCTTGCTACACCTTATTTACTTTTATTACTTGCTACTCGTTACCAATTACCTTATCACAAAACTATCTGTTACCGATAATTTCAGTGCTTGCAGAGAATACCTTGCTGAAAATTGCTTATCATTTCCTTCTGCTCCTTGTTGAGTTCGACACTCTTACTTATTGAAAGGACTACGATAGATCCCCTATACTTGTGGGTTATCACACCCTCAAACCATTGAGATGTGTGAGGGGTTGTTGCACATCCGCGATGTTGAGGGACCAAGGAGGACCGGAAGCACGGAGGCAAGGCTCGAGGCATTGGAGCAACAAGTTTTCAAGTGTCAGGAGATGGTTGAGCATGGACTCGACTCCAATCACATTATGGTCACGGAGTTCACCAACAAGCTCAAGCTGGACGTCGAGGACATTGGGGAGGCCGTCTTCAAACTTCATGAGAAAATCGGGCACCTCCAAGCCTAGATCTATGACCTGCAAAATCAAAACTGTGAGTATGAATATAGATTCAAGAGGATGAGTTTGGCTGCAGATTTGAGGATTCAGGAGACTCGATCATCCTTCTATGATGGTGAGCCTATGCCTTGTAACCGGGACGACAAGCCTACATCATCAACAACTCCACCTTCTTCACCAACAAAGAAGAACTGCGTATCTGGTATGGGCACTTCCCTTGGCAACTGCCAAGCTTAGGGGAGTGCCCCGGTATCGTATCACCATCACTTTTATCTTTACCGTTTTTCTTAGTTCGATCCTTTTGATAATATCTTGATCTAGTAGATTAAAGTTTTAGTATGATCTAGTTGTGAGTTTTGCTTTATGATCCCTCTATGTAATCGAGTCCGTGAGCTATATATGATAAAGATTAGTGTTGAGTCAAGGGCTTGATTATTTTGCTATGATCTTGAGGGAATTAAATAAAATAAAAAGAGAAGAAATAAAAAGAAATAAAGAGATCATATGGATCTTGTGGAGAGTAATGAGCTCACATATAAAGAGTATGATGAATAAAAGTTGTTGAGAGTTGACAAACATAGTTTTGGTCATCGTTGCAATGAATAGGAAGTAATAAAGAAAGAGAGGTTCACATATAAATATACTATCTTGGACATCTTTTATAATTGTGAGCACTCATTAAAGTATGACATGCTAAGAGTTGACGTTGGACAAGGAAGACAACGTAATGGGTAATTATGTTTTCTTACATCTAAGATAAATTATATTGTCATGGATCATCCAACATGTTGAGCTTGCCTTTCCCTCTCATGCTAGCCAATTTCTTTGCACCAAGTAGAGATACTACTTGTGCTTCCGAATATCCCTAAACCCAGTTTTGCCATGAGAGTCCACCATATCTACCTATGGATTGAGTAAGACCCTTCGAGTAAGTTGTCATCGGTGCAAGCAATAAAAATTGCTCTCTAAATATGTATGACTTATTAGTGTGGAGAAAATAAGCTTTATACGATCTTGTGATGTGGAAGAAATAAAAGCGATGGACTGCATGATAAAGGTCCATATCACAAGTGGCAATATAAAGTGACATTCTTTTGCAGTAAGATTTTGAGCATCCAACCATAAAAGCGCATGACAACCTCTACTTCCCTCTGCGAAGGGCCTATCTTTTACTTTTATCTTCTACCTTACATAAGAGTCATGGTGATCTTCACCTTTCCTTTTTACATTTTATCCTTTGGCAAGCACAATATGTTGGAAAGATCCTGATATATATAGCTAATTGGATGTGAGTCTTCATGAACTATTATTGTTGACCTTACCCTTGAGGTAAAACGTTGGGATGCAAAACTATAAGCCCCTATCTTTCTCTATGTCCGATTAAAACTTCAAACCCATAAATATTGCATGAGTGTTAGCAATTGTGAAAGACTAAAAGATGGTTGAGTATGTGGACTTGTTGAAAAGCTCTTATATTGGCTCTTTCCTATGTTATGATAAATTGCAATTCCCTCAATGACTGAGATTAGAGTTTGTTGGTTCTCAATGAAGTTTATGATTCATACTTGAAATTGTGATTGAATTGTTACTTTAGCATAAGAGATCATATGACAATATATATATATATATGTTGTTGTTCTAAGAATGATCATGATGCCCTCATGTCCGTATTTTATTTTTATCGACACCTCTATCTCTAAACATGTGGACATATTTTTCGATTTCGGCTTTCGCTTGAGGACAAGCGAGGTCTAAGCTTGGGGGAGTCGATACGTCCATTTTGCATCATGCTTTTATACCGATATTTATTGCATTATGGGTTGTTATTACACATTATGTCATAATACTTGTGTCTATTCTCTCTTATTTTATAAGGTTTACATAAAAAGGGAGAATGCCGGCAGCTGGGATTCTGGGCTGGAAAAGGAGCAAATATTAGAGACCTATTCTGCACAGCTCCAAAAGTCCTGAAACTTCACGGAAGTTATTTCCAGAATATATAAAAAATACTGAGCACAAGAAGTACCAGAGGGGGGCCACCCACCAGCCACGAGGGTGGGGGGCGCGCCCTACCCCCCTGGGCGTGCCCCCCTACCTCGTGGGTCCCCTGGTGGCCCTCCGATGCCCATCTTCTGCTATATGGAGTCTTTCGTCGAGGAAAAAATCATAAGCAAGCTTTCGGGACGAGACTCCGCCGCTATGAGGCGGAACCTTGGCGGAACCAATCTAGGGCTCCGGCCGAGCTATTCTGCCGGGGAAACTTCCCTCCGGGAGGGGGCAATCATCACCATCGTCATCACCAACGATCCTCTCATCGGGAGGGGGTCAATCTCCATCAACATCTTCACCAGCACCATCTCATCTCAAACCCTAGTTCATATCGTGTATCCAATCTTTGTATCCAAGCCTCAGATTGGTACCTGTGGGTTGCTAGTAGTGTTGATTACTCCTTGTAGTTGATGCTAGTTGGTTTACTTGGTGGAAGATCATATGTTCGGATCCATTATGCATATTAATATCCCTCTGATTATGAACATGAATATGCTTTGTGAGTAGTTACGTTTGTTCCTGAGGACATGGGAGAAGTCTTGCTATTAGTAGCCATGTGAATTTGGTATTTGTTCGATATTTTGATGAGATGTATGTTGTCATCCCTCTAGTGGTGTCATGGGAACGTCGACTACACGACACTTCACCATTGTTTGGGCCTAGAGGGAGGCATTGGGAAGTAATAAGTAGATGATGGGTTGCTAGAGTGACAGAAGCTTAAACCCTAGTTTATGCATTTCTTCATAAGGGGCTGATTTGGATCCATATGTTTCATGCTATGGTTAGGTTTACCTTAATACTTCTGTTGTAGTTGCGGATGCTTGCAATAGGAGTTAATCATAAGTGGGATGCTTGTCCAAGTAAGGACGGCACCCAAGCACCGGTCCAACCACATACCAAATTATCAAAGTACCGAACGCGAATCATATGATCGTGATGAAAACTAGCTTGACGATAATTCCCATGTGTCCTCGGGAGCGCTTTACTTCATATAAGAGTTTGTCCAGGCTTGTCCTTTGCTACAAAAAGGATTGGGCCATCTTGCTGCACCTTATTTACTTTTATTACTTGCTACTCGTTACAAATTACCTTATCACAAAACTATCTGTTACCGATAATTTCAGTGCTTGCAGAGAATACCTTACTGAAAACTGCTTATCATTTCCTTCTGCTCCTCGTTGGGTTCGACACTCTTACTTATCGAAAAGGCTACGATAGATCCCCTATACTTGTGGGTCATCACATACCTAGATATTCTCATAATTATTCGCTTTTCTATCAATTGCTCGGCAGTAATTTGTTCACCCACCGTAATACTTATACTATCTTGAGAGAAGCCACTAGTAAAACCTATGGCCCCCGGGTCTATTCTCCATCATATAAGTTTCCAATCTATTTTATTTTGCAATCTTTACTTTCAATCTATATCATAAAAATACCAAAAATATTTATCTCTATCGTATCTCACTCTTGCAAGTGGCCGTGAAGGGATTGACAACCCCTTTATCGCGTTGGTTGCGAGGTTCTTATTTGTTTGTGTAGGTACGAGGTGACTCGCGCATGGTCCCCTACTGGATTGATACCTTGGTTCTCAAAAACTGAGGGAAATAGTTACACTGCTTTGCTGCATCACCCTTTCCTCTTCAAGGGAAAACCAACGCATGCTCAAGAGGTAGCAAGAAGGATTTCTTTTTTTTATTTGGGCCTTCTTTTTTTGGCCTCTTTTATCGTTTTATTTATTTATTTTTGGTCCGGAGTCTCATCCCGACTTGTGGGGGAATCATAGTCTCCATCATCCTTTCCTCACTGGGACAATGCTGTAATAATGATGATCATCACACTTCTTTTTACTTACAACTCAAGAATTACAACTCAATACTTAGAACAAAATATGACTCTATGTGAATGCCTCCGGCGGTGTACCGGGATATGCAATGAATCAAGAGTGACATGTATGAAAAATTATGAACGGTGGCTTTGCCAAAAATACAATGTCAACTACATGATCATGCATGTCAATATGAGAATGATGAAGTGTGTCATAACAAACGGAACGGTGGAAAGTTGCATGGCAATATATCTCGGAATGGCTATGGAAATGCCATAATAGGTAGGTATGGTGGCTGTTTTGAGGAAGGTAAATGGTGGGTGTATGATACCGGCGAAAAGTGCACGGTAATAGAGATGCTAGCAAATGTGGAAGGGTGATGGTGCGTATAATCCATGGACTCAACATTAGTCATAAAGAACTCACATACTTATTGCAAAAATCTATTAGTTATTGAAACAAAGTACTACGCGCATGCTCCTAGGGGAATAGATTGGTAGGAAAAGACCATCGCTCGTCCCCGACCGCCACTCATAAGGAAGGCAATCAATAAATAAATCATGCTCCGACTTCATCACATAACGGTTCACCATACGTGCATGCTACGGGAATCACAAACTTCAACAAAAGTATTTCTCAAATTCACAACTACTCAACTAGCATGACTCTAATATCACCATCTCCATATCTCAAAACAATTATCAAGTATCAAACTACTCATAGTATTCAATGCACTTATATGAAAGTTTTTATTATTCCTAAAATCAAATTACCATGTTGTTCTAAAGGACTCTCAAAATAATATAATTGAAGCATGAGAGATCAATTATTTCTACAAAATAAAACAACCACCATGCTCTAAAAGGTATAAGTGAAGCACTAGAGCAAAAACTACATAGCTCAAAAGATATAAGTGAAGCACATCGAGTATTCTAATAAATTCTGATTCATGTGTGTCTCTCTAAAAAGGTGTGTACAGCAAGGATGATTGTAGTAAACTAAAAAGAAAAGACTCAAATCATACAAGACGCTCCAAGCAAAACACATATCATGTGGTAAATAAAAATATAGCTCCAAGTAAAGTTACTGATGAACGAAGACAAAAGAGGGGATGCCTTCCGGTCCATCCCCAAGCTTAGGCTTTTTGGTGTCCTTGGATTTACCTTGGGGTGCCTTGGGCATCCCCAAGCTTAGGCTCTTGCCACTCCTTGTTCCATAATTCATTAAATCTTTACCCAAAACTTGAAAACTTCACAACACAAAACTTAACAGAAAATCTCGTGAGCTCCGTTAGCGAAAGAAAACAAAACACCACTTCAAGGTACTGTAATGAACTCATTATTTATTTATATTGGTGTTAAACCTACTGTATTCCAACTTTTCTATGGTTCATAAACTCTATTACTAGCCATAGATTCATCAAAATAAGCAAACAACACACGAAAAACAGAATCTGTCAAAAACAGAACAGTCTGTAGTAGTAATCTGTAGGTTTCGAATACTTCTGGAACCCCAAAAATTCTAAAATAAATTGCTGGACGTGAGGAATTCATATATTAATCGTCTTCAAAAAGAATTAACTAAATAGCACTCTCCAATAAAAATGGCAGCAATTCTCGTGAGCGCTAAAGTTTCTGTTTTTTACAGCAAGATCAAAAAGACTTTCCCCAAGTCTTCCCAATGGTTCTACTTGGCACAAACACTAATTAAACACAAAAACACAACCAAAACAAAGGCTAGATAAATTATTTATTACTAAACAGGAACAAAAAGCAAGGAATATAAAATTGTGTTGCCTCCCAACAAGCGCTATCGTTCAACGCCCCTAGCTAGACATAAAAGCGAGGATAGATCTAGGTACTGCCATCTTTGGTATTAGGAAAGAAAATAGAAAATTTCTTTTCTATAGCACATGGCCATTGATAGTGGAAGAAAGATTAAGCACGTTACGGAAATTGGCATCTAAGCTAGCCCTTATATCTTTGATAGTTTCATTTTGGTAAAAGCACAAAAGAGAGGTAGATTCAACCTTCTCACTCATGGGGTGACCAAATATAGTTTTCATCTTTTCATAAGTATCAATGGGATCCCCCTCAAGAAAACCTTCTTTAAAGATAAAATCTAGAACTTGCTTGAAAGAAGAGGGTAAACCAATATAAAAGCTTTTCAGGTAAACCTCAATTTGATATTGGAGCACATAGCTAGCTCGAATTCTTAATAGCCTATCCCAAGCATCTTTCAAAGATTCATCAAGTAAATAACGAAAAATTCTGGGATCATCTTCATCGAAATTATTCAAACTCTCATTGATAACCCCGGTAGGTCTTTCCATAGCATCATTATTTATGAGCTTAGAGAGGACACAGGGACTATCGAAGGTAAAACCCGGGAGAGAACCCTTAGCCCTTTTTGAATCGGCCATGGTACAAGAAAACAAATGGGAAAGAGGCGAATAAAACGGCAAGGATGAAGTGGGGGAGAGGAAAACGAGAGGCAAATGGCAAATAATGTAACGCAAAGGATAAGAGTTGTGATGGGTACTTGGTATGTCTTGACTTTGCGTAGATCTCCCCAGCAATGGCGCCAAGCTGCTGCAACGACTAGCGGACATTACAGAACCAAATGCGAAGCAATGGCTCTTTATCCTTATGGAGCTATTATCACATGATCAATTTATTAAACTACCAGTGACCTTATGGGCTGTATGGGCAGCGCGTCGGAAAGCCATCCATGAGGGCATTTTCCAAAGCCCCCAGAGCACGTACGGGTTTATCTACAGGTTTATAGACAAGCTTGAGATGATCAAAGAGCCAGCGCGACAAAACGCTAGACAAGAGGCAAATCCAGTGCATGCTAGCGTCCAGCGCGCCAAATGCCCTCCACGGGGTTTTGCAAAAATCCATGTTGACGCAACTTGTCAGACAGGAACATGGGGGACAGCAGCGGCGGTTTGTAGAGATGCAAATGGTAATTTTATGGGCAGAGATGCAAATGGATGATCTGGTCATTATGGAGACAGTTGCATGCAGGGAGGCTCTTGCCCTTGCACAGGATTTGAACCTCCATGATGTGGTAGTGGCGTCAGACGCAAAGAACGTCTCAACAATTCTGATAAGGGACCAAATGATGCTATCATTGCAAAGATCAATAGCTTATTACCTGTGTTTAGTAGTAGTTTTACTTTTGAGTGTGGTGCCATTAATGGTGAGGCACATAGATTAGGCAAGCATGCTTTTTCTTTGGGTCTGGATCGTCATGTGTGGTTTGACCAATCCCACGACCAACGTTGTATCCCACAGACTGTGAAATTTTCTGAATAAAGCTTGGTATCACCCCTAAAAAAATTTGTTTATGAAGCATCTTATGATGATCTGAAGCCATATAGCGACTTTGCGGAACAATTCTACTAATGGTTATTATGGCGATCCGGAACAATTCTACTCCCACTCTCTCAGTTTAGAGCATCTCCAATAGCCGTTCAACGCGCCGCGTGCTAAAAGCTGCTTTGCCGCGCGCCCTTTTCCTGGTTTGGCGCGGCCGGCAGCGCTGGCTCCAACAGCCGCGTTATAATGCAGCGCGCGCGCCGCTCCAGCAGCGCGCAAAAAATGCAAAGCGCGCGACTCGCCGGGGCATTGCCATATATTGCATTTTGGACATAAAATGGATTTTAAACATTCAAAATGCAATGAACATGGCATATAAATTTCACACAAACAAGTTGATGAATAAAAATTCATGCCCACAAGTTTACAATCATGCCCACAAGTTCATCCAACCAAGTTCAAAATGCAAACCAAGTTCATGACACAAACGAAAGACACATCATAATTTGGCCAAGTTCATGACACAAAGGATGGGGTGAGCGGGTGTCGGCGCGTGCGTCCATCGAGTCCAGTTCGCCGGTGCCAGCGCGCACAGGGCGAAGGTGGCGAGGAGGAGAGAGTGCGGCTCAAGCGCTCGTGTGTGCCGAACGCGGAAGCGGGCGTCCCAAATACATAGCGCGAGTTGGCGATTCGGACCGCGCGCCCAACTCCATATGCCGCGCGCGCGGTTATTGCGCGCCCGCTGGAGCCACTCTACCGGTTGCGCGCGCGCTAAAATGGCCAAATTTGCGGCACGGTGCTTGTTTAGCGCGATTGTTAGAGATGTTTTTATAGGGCGTGCGTATATCCCTAGGTCGTGAATTTGACCAACCTAATACAAGTCATATATCACAAAAAATATATCAATATAAACTTCAGATGTTCTATTTTCAAACCGTATGATTTTTGTGTCATATAGTTTATATTAGAATGATAAAATTAATAATTTAGGTATACGCGCAGGATTTGTAAACTGAAACGGAGGGAGTAGTGGAGTTGCTCAATGTTTGGACGTACTTTTTGTTGTTCAAAAAGGCCTTTTTACACATAGAGCGTAAGGACTATGTTAGCTCTTTGTGCTTTTCTTTTTTTTATGTTCTGCACGAGCGCGTCTTATTCTCTTCGGTAGAGTAGAGACCTGATTGCTCGAAATCACAAATTAAGAAGTACGCTTTACAAAGGTCACTCTTATTATATTCGTGCCTCTTACAGAAAAGAAATGTGTTTTTTTCGTTTCCAAGAAGTACGGCCGTGTCTCTTGCAGAAGTAAATCCATGCCTCTCAGGAAAGAAAAAAAATATGTTTTTCTTGCTTCCTAAAAGGCACTGTCATGCCTTTCATGAAAGCAAATTTGTGTCTCTCGCAATAGAAAAACCGTGCTTCTGGCGAAAGGAAAAAAAGAAAATATAGTTTTTTTGTTTCCGAGAGCTCACGGAAGCAAAATTGTCCCTCCTGCGGAAGGGAAAAAAAGAAAATGCGTTTTTTCACAAATTTATTTTTCAAAAACATTTTTTTACAAAAGTTACGACACACCGGTGGAAAACCGAAAAGCCAAAAAACAAAAAAAGCATCTAAAAAGCCAAAAATGCGTGCGAAAAAGTAAAATAAAAAATCCGATAAGAGCACACAGAGCGTGACACGTGATGACGGCTGAGAACGCACCACCACTTTGGCCCACTCCAAATGACCCTTGAGGAGGCTCCCGAACGAGCGCTCCTCAACTAGGGAGCTCCTACTCGGCGCTGTAGGCGCCCGAACGTGCAAATGGCGCCTACAGCACGCCCTTTGTGGGCCTATTTTACGCTCGGCCCAGGAACTGAGTCATTCGCGAAAAAAAAGCATGCAAAAAATTGACAGAACGGGGATTCGATCTCGCGCACGCAACAAATCAGCACGAAATTTTTACTATACCACTTAGATTTTTGAGTTATTTGATTTCTTTTGGGGAAAAGTATATTTTTTCTAATGAAAAACAGTTCGTTCAATTTCAGAAAAAGTTGATCAATTTTTGAAAAAAGTTCATCAATTTGGAAAAAGTTCATCAAAAATGAAAAAAATTCAACGAATTTGAAAAAAGTTCACTGGTTTTGAAGGAAAAGTTCACTGGTTTTGAAAAAATTTCACTCAATTTGACAAATTCCATCGATTTTGGAAAAAAATCATCAAGTTTGAAAAAATTTCATCATATTTTCTATCAAAAAGGAAAAAAAACATGCTCCTGGTTCTGTTTTTTAGTCCGGTTTTTTTTGTAAAAGAAATGTTTGTCAGGACCTATCAACAGAGATCTAGTTCTGAAGATCTCTACACAAGGAATCCAATGATCAAAATAGTTCGAGATTTGAAGCACAGTTTAAGAGTTAAAACATTTTCACTAAACGAATGTATGAAAAAAGAAAAAATAAACTCCCTGTTTAGGACAAGTGGTGCGCATGCAGTGCGTCACTTATCATGATCTGAAGAAGTGGGAGTGATCTTTCAAAGAAGTACTTCTTAATTAGTGATTTCATGGATCTCATATTTACGCACGGTGCAGCACGAAACGCGCAAACACGCTCCCCTTGGCCCCACGCGTACACTTTTGGGATGGCCCATTCGCGGCGGGGGGTGCCCTATATTTTCTCCTTTTGCTTTTTTTCCCTTTTCTTTTCTGTTTTATTCTTAGTTTTTGTTTTTATTGCATTTTGAAGATAAATAGGGATTCCAAAAAATGCTCACGACTTTTTTCTTCCAAATTTGAAAATATTTCACCAAATTAACAAATGTTCCTGCGATTTCTAAAAATCTTCATGATTTTGAAAAATGATCCCAAATTTATTTTCTTTTGAAAATACGTAAAAATGTTCACAATTTCACAAAAATGTTCTAATTTAAAAAAACTTGAGAAATTTGGAAAATTTTCTTGAATTTTGGAAAACATTTGCCGATTCGGAAAATTTCCTCAAATTAAAAAAATCATAAATTTTAGAAATTATTCCGGAAATTCAAGTAAAGGTCGCCTATTTAAAAACTGTTAGCTGATTAAAAAAATTGCGAATTTCCAGAATTCTTCTCAGCATTCAAATAATTTTATGGCCAAAAAAATGTTCGTCAATTTCCAAAATTGTTCCCTAAGTTTCAAAGATGTTCATAGATTCAAAAAATGCTGATGAGTAGAAACAAGTTGATTCCAAAGTTTTAAACATATTTACAAATTGAAATAATATTTGGAATTTCAAATATTTGCTCCAAAATTTGTAAATTATTACAGAGTTTCAGACAAATTTCTGAATTTAAAATTAGTGAGAACAAAAAGAAAAAAGGAAAGGTAAATATAAAGGAAAAGAATGAGAGAAGAAGAAATGACAAAACCGAAAGAAAAAACACATAATAAAGAATATCGATTCAGGAAAGGTGAACCTTCTCAAAACTGGTGGGAGAAAGGGCAGGTAAAAATTGCTAATATGGGCTAGCCCATATACGAGGGGGCGATTGGTTGTGTGTTGTTTGGTGGGGTGCCCATTTTAGGTAGCAAGCGTACCACATGTTCCGGTTTTGGGAAGGATCCTGCTGGTTTTTAGAACCTTCTAGAAGGTACCTGAATTGTTTTTCTTATTCTATAAATTTCTGTACTAGTTTTGCCGCTTCTTTTACCTTTTCCAAAATTCAGAAATTTTCATAAAAATTTCATATTTTATAAAATGTCTTGTTTTTCAAAAAATGTTCGCAAATTTGTAAACAATTTCGTGTTTTAATAATGGAATTTGAACAGAAAATCCACATTTTCAAAGAATGTTTCCAAGTTTGAAAAATATTTGGATTTCTAATAAATGGTCACATGTTCAGAAAAATGTTCACAATATCAAGAAATGTTCTCGTTGTTCAGAAAATGTTCATAGATGTGAAAAAACTGTTATGGTTTCAAAAACATTAAAATTTAAGAAAATATTTGCATTCTCAAAATATGTTCACAAATTTGAAAAGATGTTCACGTTTAAAAAAAGTCCACATCTTCAACAAAGTTGTTATAGAAAGAAAAACTTGCCCGGTTAATTAAGGAAGAGGGTGTCAGGGCGCCATCTTGTTCTACCGTCGAGGAATGCCAAGGAGAAGGTCGTCGACCACCATAGAGGTGGGGGCTGGGGCGGGGCCATCGTCCTCACCATGGGGGGTCTCGACTCATACACACCACACTTGTGCATGATTCCTTCTTACATTCCAGAAGCCAATTCCATGATCGGCGGATGCATAAGAGAGGGTCGTGATTTTCTTAACCCAATCATACGACAAAAACCTTCTCTGAGCATTTTCAAGGCGGACTCGTAAATCGACCGCATCCATCCGGACTGCACTACCCAGATCGTAAAGTCATCCAACGCGGGCCTGTGTCGGTTTCAGGGGAGGTCCGGACGTGTTTTCTCCCACAAATTGAAGACAAGTGAGGGAGGTTGGCGGGAGTCCGGACACCCGAAATGCAGGACACCGACACCCTGTCCACCCAATCTCCCCTCCCGATCCCATTTTCTTTCACTCCGCCCTTTCCCCCTTACTTTGCATCCGCACCCTCCACCTCCGCAGCCGTTCTACGTCTCTGGCCGCCACAGAGGCATTGCCAGACGTCCGCAACCAGCACCGACACGTCTGCTCGCCGTACAACAGACTTTCCATCCTAGAGCCGTTTGTACCCAGGTACACTCCGCCCCCTATTGATGACCTCCATGGCGGAAACCACGTCCGACATGTGTTCGGTCAAATGCCATTGAGCTTATTTTCAAATGGTATGTCATTTTTTAGAGTAAGAAGGATGGTGAGCTACCCGAACATGAAGGATGAGTTGTTGTGCGATGCGTGGCTGGTTGTATCCGCGGATTTCCTAGGCAGGAGCAGAGAGGAGCCCCTTTGGGAGCAAGTGCATGAAATGTTTCACGCACGAAAGCACATAGTGTCCTACGACATGTACACAATTCAATCACGCAATGCGAGGTCGTTGTCGTATCGCTGGCAAGTTATCCAAATCAGCGTCACCAAGTTTTGCGACGTGGTTTATCAACTCGAGGCAAGGTGGCCATTGCACGCAGCAGAGGACGAGATCATAAATTTTACTTCCTATTGCTCAACTTGTTGATTGATTCATTCACTCAATGTTGGTCTATACATTATATGTAGCCCGCACGCGCTGCCGTGGTGTACCACAGGACAGAGGGACGGTCATTTACGTGCACACACTGTTGGATGAAGCTAAAAAGGAAGTATGTGTGAGACGACATAATTCGTTCATGAAAATTTGTTGGACATTCGGGATCTGGTCGAATTTAAGACCTTGTTGTACTAGACTTAATTTGTATTACATGTATGAATAATTTATGCTATTTTCTATCCGAACTTTAATGAATATCGGTCGGTTTATATGAATTTCGTCTGATTAGTTAAAATATGGGTTGAAATTTATGCGACTATGTTTGAATGACGGTCTTCTGCATCCGTATTCATGAACTGGTCTCTGGGATGCGAAAGAAAAATTGTGGATTGGGATCGAAGATGCCCTCCTAGAGTGGTTCATACCGTCAGAATTTTGATCGTCGGGCAGCGGCCCGCCCCTTCTTTCACGAACAACAGACGGAGCGCGACACGTAGTGCCGCATCTCCAAAGTCCAAGCACGTTTCCTCCTCACCCCGTACAGCCATCGACCGGGTCCGGCGGACAAATCTTGTTGCTAGTCGAAGCGCAATTTGGAAAAGCAAACCTCATCTGACCGTGACGGCGACCGGAGTGGAGGAACCCCGTCGGATCCACACGAGAACGCGAAGGCGTCATATCGGACACGCCCCGCACGGGTCAAGAGTCAAAACACCGGCCGGAGAAAGATGCCCCGGAACCCGACGAGCGCAGGCAGGCGGCCGCAACCGCACCCACGCCCACACCCGACGCATCCGCCGCTCACGACAACGGCCGCCGGAGCAGCTCGACACCATCGTCCTCCGGCATATGTCACCCCCGAGCTGCCACCCGCGAGCCACCACCACCACCACCCCAAACCCCGTCCATTCACCCTCCGGTCCGCGGCGCAAGCCATGATGATGCCCCTGACGCGGCGGCGGCTGCTGGCCACGCTGCTCTGCCTGTGCGCGCTCCCCTCCCCGGCGCGGTCCCAGAACGCGAGCGCCACGCCGGCGCCGGCCAGCGTGGAGGGGTTCAACTGCTCCGCCAACGGCACCTACCCGTGCCAGGCCTACGCGCTGTACCGGGCAGGCTTCGCCGGGGTGCCGCTCGACCTCGCGGCGGTGGGCGACCTCTTCGGCGTCAGCCGCTTCATGCTCGCGCACGCCAACAACCTGTCCACCTCGGCCGCGCCGGCCGCGGGGCAGCCGCTGCTCGTGCCGCTCCAGTGCGGCTGCCCCTCCGGCTCGCCCAACGCCTACGCGCCCACGCAGTACCAGATCAGCTCCGGCGACACCTTCTGGATCGTCTCCGTCACCAAGCTGCAGAACCTCACGCAGTACCAGGCCGTGGAGCGCGTCAACCCCACGGTGGTGCCCACCAAGCTCGAGGTCGGCGACATGGTCACGTTCCCCATCTTCTGCCAGTGCCCCACCGCCGCCCAGAACGCCACCGCGCTCGTCACCTACGTGATGCAGCAGGGCGACACCTACGCCTCCATCGCCGCCGCCTTCGCCGTCGACGCGCAGTCCCTCGTCTCCCTCAACGGCCCCGAGCGGGGCACGCAGCTATTCTCCGAGATACTAGTGCCGCTCCGTCGGAAGGTGCCGCAGTGGCTGCCGCCAATCGTGACCCGCAACGACGTGCCGGCCACGCCGCCGTCCCCGCCGCCTACCGCGACGCCCGGCCCAAGCGACGTGGCCGACAACCGAGGCGGGGTGGTCACCGGGCTGGCCGTCGGGTTGGGCGTGGTCGGCGGGCTTTGGCTGCTGCAGCTGCTGCTGCTGGGCTGCCTGTGGAGGCGGCTCAAGGCGACGGGGCGGCGAGGGGACGCGGTGGCGAGCGGCGAGGGCGGCGAGGGCGGCAGGTCTGGCAAGAGCGCGTCCGGCTCCGGCGGCGTGGGAGGGGAGAGATTCCTAGTGAGTGACATATCCGAGTGGCTGGACAAGTACAGGGTGTTCAAGGTGGAGGAGCTGGAGCGCGGCACCGACGGGTTCGACGACGCGCACCTCATCCAGGGCAGCGTGTACAAGGCCAACATCGGCGGCGAGGTCTTCGCCGTGAAGAAGATGAAGTGGGATGCCTGCGAGGAGCTCAAGATCCTGCAGAAGGTACGCCCATTTCCTTCCAAAACTTAATTAACATTTCGTGGGAGCTCACACTGAACTCTTTTCAAGTTCTAGTGTTAGTTAATTATGCTTTGGTAGTAATTTCCCGCTAAACAAAGAAATGATGATCGCCACTCAGATGGTCAGTGTTCATCCACCACAAATATACAAATCACTGATGGGGACATAACAATTTTATAGTACACGCTATTGCTTGTAGATTAACTAAACAAAGGAGAGCACTTATGTTCAATACTTAGTGAAAAAACACAGAAGTCTCTGTTAATTGGACAAGCACACGATGAAGAAGTAGTGCAGGTATTTTATACTCCCTCTGTAAACTAATATAAAAGCTTTTAGATCACTATTCTAGTATTCTAAATACTCTTATATTAGTTTACGAAGGGAGTACTTGTTACATTTCGGAGTACAATGACGTTATCTCACAAACTGTCTTCTTTTCGTTTGTGTACAAATACAAGCGCATCTTAAAATTTTAAGCGGGTCAATTGAACCGTGCCTGCAATAACGATAGTAGTGGAGACAAGAAATAATTTTTTTGGACCTGTCACTATGCAAGTGCCGTCAGATTCATCGAGCTGGTTCTGCACGGCCCACCGTTCGGTTGGCACTTGGCAGTGGTGCCAATGTACTTGGACTTGAAATAATTCCAAGGAGATGCGTCCATAAATCCTCGTTATTTCTTTATTAGAGCGGTCAATTTATCAGTTGTCGTCTGCCTACTTGCAAACGGTCAGATTTCCGGACCATAGGATGAAGATCCAAAGGCTCGTATTAGCCGTGAGTCATCTATATGCTTGCTACGATTTCACCCATCTTTTCACTCATGGACGAAGTAGAAGAAGGAGCCAAGCAGTCACCCGATGCCGCTAGCAAGAATTGGGATGAAGCTCTATGGCGGCATATCGCCGTACCGGGACAAACCTAAACCTAGATCTACTTTGTACTCCCTTCGTTTCAAAATAAATGTCTACAAAGTTGTACTAGAGTTGAGACACTTATGTTGGGACGGAGGGAGAATAAACCTAGCGTCCCCTCTATCCCTGCTTCGTCCGGTGACATGCCCGGAGGGGAAGGGGGGAGGGGTTGGTGTTTCAAGAAAACAAAAGGGGGAAATAGGCTCTAGTTTCATGGAAACCCTTTCTCGGTAAAATATTAGGTGATATCAAACTTCACATGATACCTTTGATATCGCATCTCAAACTTCAATTTTGTAAGTTTTCAGAAAATTTTAAGTTTTTTGTGAATGTTCACAAGATATGTGCCTATAATCCATAAAAAATTGAAGGACAAATTCGAAAAGGATATATGAAAAGCCAATTTCACACATGCTTTTGGAAAATTTGAAAACTTCTAAATTTGAGTTTCGAGACATGCCATCACTGGATATCTCCCACTCTTTCTACCCTCACCGCCTCAGTCTGCGCATTCATTGATTCAAGTGCGTCTAGATAGATCCGGGTGACTATGTACAATGTACTCGAATATGAACCCGAGCTCACACGTTCCGCCCTGGACCCACAAATTGCTACCATCAGCTTACTCACTCACATGAGTCTTGGCACGCCGATCACAAACGTGACTGAAACATTTTGTCAACAAAGGCTGCTTTCGCACAAGATGACACGTACGATGGGTGCATTGACTACGTGTCTAGCTCAATGACTTTGATCACATTCCAAGACTGCATCACCAAGCTCAAGCTTCAACCACCCAAGAAAAGGATATGACAAGCAAGTCAAGCATTCTACTCGCGAGATAGGGACCGTAGCGCGGAAGAAAACAACGAGCAATCACACCACGCGCAAGCTTGCACCAATGCCGAATCTGCTCATTGCCATGTACTAGTAGTACCAGTAAGAGTGCAACAAATATACAGAAAGTACTACGTACTGCATGGTTAAAACAGATCGTAAATACCACTTCCTTCGTCTCATAATATAAGAGCGTTTTTAACATTACATTTTCGTCGCTCTTTCAGGTGAACCACAGCAACCTGGTGAAGCTGGAGGGGTTCTGCATCAACACGGCGACGGGCGACTGCTTCCTGGTGTACGAGTACGTGGAGAACGGGTCCCTGGACCTGTGCCTGCTGGACCGCCCGCGGGCGCGGCGGCTGGACTGGCGCACGCGGCTCCACATCGCGCTGGATCTCGCCCACGGCCTCCAGTACATCCACGAGCACACCTGGCCGCGCGTGGTGCACAAGGACGTCAAGAGCAGCAACGTGCTCCTGGACGCCCGCATGCGCGCCAAGATCGCCAACTTCGGCCTCGCCAAGACCGGCCACAACGCGGTCACCACCCACATCGTGGGCACGCAGGGCTACATCGCGCCCGAGTACCTCGTCGACGGCCTCGTCACCACCAAGATGGACGTCTTCGCCTACGGCGTCGTCCTACTCGAGCTCGTCTCCGGCCGCGAGGCCGCCGGCGACGGCGGCGAGCTGCTGCTGGCCGACGCGGAGGAGAGGGTGTTCCGCGGCCGGGAGGACCGGCTGGAGGCGCGCGCGGCCGCGTGGATGGACCCCGTGCTCGCCGACCAGAACTGCCCGCCGGGGAGCGTGGCCACCGTCATGGGCGTGGCCAGGGCGTGCCTGCAGCGGGACCCGGCCAAGCGGCCGAGCATGGTGGACGTGGCCTACACCCTGTCCAGGGCGGACGAGTACTTCGCGGACTACTCCGGCGAGAGCGTGTCCGTGGATGGCAGCGGCGAGATCGCCGCGCGGTGAGTCGCTTGTTTGTAGTTGTACTGCTCTGCTTTGTAGTTAATCGGTCAGCACGGACGATGTAGCTAGCTTGTGGTAAGCATTAGTGTATAGGAGTAGCTATAATAACGCGGCATTATGTTAAGTTGGAGCTCCGTGAGATTATCCTGTGGGTAAAGAAGTGTACCAAAGATTATAAGTGAGTGGAAAATGCACGGGATAGGGTATATATCAGTATATTTTTACGTTTTTTTTCTCTTTTTTCCGAGGGGGGGGGGGGGGGGGGGGGGGAAGGGGGGGGGAAGCTCCCCGGCCTCTGCATCAGAACGATGTATATGGCAAACTTTATAAAAAAACAAATATGTTCAATAAGGTTTTATAGTCTGAAAAAAAGTAAAAAAAAACTCACAAAGAGCCTATAAAAAAGTAGCCACAAAGTCACAACCGGCTGTCATTAGAAAGATAGGAAAACTAATTGTCTATCCTATTACATGACCGTCATTCAAACCGGTTGAAGATATCCCGTGCTACCATCTCTCACCGGATAGATCCAGTAACCAAACGCTACCTGGCCTCCATCAGAGTGAGTAGCGACCACATACGGATCAACGCAGTGGCACGGAAGATAACCTACAAAAAACGAATATTTGTTGTTCTGTTAAAAACCAAATCATTTCTGCAGTTCCAGACTGCCCACAATAAAGCACATACTCCTACGCGAATGTGTCTCGCTGTTTCGGACTCTATCCCGTTAAGCCACGTTCCAAATAACGTGCTGACAGAATTCGAAGAAGTAATGTTAAAAGCTATGTGCACCGTCCGCCATAGAACCTTGGCCAACGGGCAATTAAGAAAAAGGTGATTGATGGTTTCCTCCCGATCACAAAAACTACATCTAGTAGGTCCTGTCCAGTTACGCTTTGTCAGATTATCCTTAGTTAAGATGACTTGTTTATGTACAAACCACATAAACACTTTAATTTTCAAAGGAACTTTGACTTTTCAAACATATTTGGAACTGGGAATGGAGCTAGAATTGATAACACCGAGATACATTGATTTAACTGTAAACTCCCCAGTCCTAGTAAGCTTCCAGCGCAACTGATCCGGCTGTTGAAACAACTGAATCTCCACCAGTCTACCCACTAAATGGAGCCACGCTTCCCAACGATTACCCGCTAGCATCCTCCTGAATTGAATGTTAAGGGGGATGGACTGAAGTACCGTTGCAACGTAAGCATCTCGACGTTGAACAATACTTTAAATATACGGGTATTGAAGCGCGAGGGGTGTCTCTCCTAGCCAAGTATCCTCCCAGAAACGCGTGTTGGCGCCATTTCCAATTATAAACTTTGTCCTGTTGAAAAAGGCTGATTTGACTCTCATGAGTCCTTTCCAAAAAGGCAAGTCCATCGGCCTCGCTGTCACTTGGGATAAAGTTTTGGAATGAAGATACTTACTACGGAGAATCTGCGCCCATGTGGCCTCAGTCTCTACAGATAGTTTATACAGCCACTTGCTGAGAAGACATCTGTTCTTGACTTCAAGATTTTCAATGCCAAGACCCCCTTGGTCTTTTGGTCGACAAATAATATCCCATTTGACGAGTCTGTATTTACGTTCAGTCACTTTTTATAACAGGACAAGAAGCTTCTCTCCCCGCTCTCCGAACCACTCATGCATGAGATCGTGTGGACCGGGAGAATATCACTGCACCTATGCTTGTGATCTACTCTCTCCGTTCCCAAATATAAGTCTTTCTAGAGATTTCAACAAGTAACTATATACAAAGCAAAACAAGTGAATCAACATTCTAAAATATATCTACATATATTCGTATGTTGTTGTTCATTTGAAATGTCTAAAAAGATTTATATTCAGAAACGAAGGGAGTACTATTTTTTTTTCACACCAATTGAGCTCAAAATTTGAAACATCGCTTAAAAAAGACAAATTCAATATTGGATCGTACATAACATAAGTTGCGTTTTACACTGGCCCATTATCACACCGATGTCAAAGTTGTCCATTTTGTATCTCAATAAATGTTTCAAATTTTGATATGCAATTTTGTGAAGACGTACATTGATGTTGTGTCCATGTGCTAGATCTTTTTTTAGATATTCAAAAGGTTCTACAGCATCGGATGCACCGATAGCATCACAAGTGTGGATGCACCAGATACATTCCAAAGTGTGGACCCCATGTAGCCTGTGGTGCTGCTCTACTCTGCCCTTTTTTGGCGGGAGTGCTCTGTTCTGTTCATTGATCACTTCCTTGAGCAAGTGACTATGTCTTATACTGCCAATAAACGAATTGATCAGAAAGAAGAAACCAAGCATGCAATCCCGGTCGAAATGTGCTTTGTTACATGATGATGATGATGCAAATAACATGTGGAGGAGAACAGAAAGAAAGGGACACACTGTACTTCAGATTCAATCCAGAACAGCACGCAATGTATTGTTTGCAACAACACACTGTACTTCAGATTCAATCCAAAACAGCACGCTATGTATTGTTTGCAAGAACGAATCTAAACTAGTGCATCTTTTATAAAAAAATATGATCTTTTTTTGCGGGTAAAAATCATGATCCAAGTAAACCGGTTAAAAATAAACTTGATTGTAGCTTGGAAACAGGAAATGAAGTAGCATCACACGATTGCAGCACCAAACCGTTACCACATGCATAAAATATGGGAGATAATTCAATGGCGAAAAAACATCTAAGCAACAATGATAAAATGGAGCAATAAAGATTAGCACACACAAGAAAAAAAACATATTTTCGTGTTTCATTTTTCTCAGTAAATAAAGACATACTAAAATAAAGGGATCAGCTTGGGACAAGTCGCTTAAAAAACAATTTGGCCAAGTTGATCTTTTTCCCAGTGCAATAGAATCAAAATCAACTTGTACCAATATGGTCAGTCGATTTTCTAGAGGAACTCTCGACACGTTGCAACCACAAAACTTTGCCTGAAACATAAAATAAACTAATCCAATACTAGTAAGATTCAAGACAAAGATGAAAGTAAATGAACAAAAGAAATACTGAAAAAAATAAGTTTTCTTCGGAAGAATAAATTAGTGGCATTAATATTATCCTTTAAGAAGAGAGGAAATGGGGAAAAAAATAAACAAATAATGGCAAAATTTACATACAATTTACGATATTTTTGGATTTTGTAATATGCAAGAATAAAGCATGTAATAGTGAAATTTTCACAAAAAATAAGTATTGTAAGAATGAATGAATTACTAGAATTGGTATTATCCTTAAAATGAGAAAGAAAGTGAAATAAAAATAAATAAGCATATAATAGCATATTTTTTGCAGAAAATACGAAGGTGAACATGGTTCCACACGCATCTACATGAATAGTAAATTCAAAAAAATATTAAAGGGATTCAAAAATTCTGAATTTTTGGGGTATCAAACTTGGTTGACCATTCTACTCATAAGTGAAGTTTTGTGAAGAAATGGCACCCGCGGTATTCTTAGTAAAGAAAATGCCATTATTTTCCAAAATACCGCATATGTAATTTCTTAACTTCAATATACCAGTCGACTATGCATGTTACACAAATTTATATGTTTAGTTTTATTTTTTTTTGAATTTTCTAGTCATACAGGGTGCGCGTGAGATTTATATTTATATTTATATTTTTGTTTTTGTTTGTAAGTATACACAAACATAAATGCATGAGACAGAAAAAAGCAGCCAACCAGTACCGGGCTTCAAGCCCAATAAGAAAAATCGGCGAACAAGGTCAAGTCAAAATTTGAGCTCAAGAAGCCATGAAAGGACACTAGGGGGAAAAAGACAGCACGAATCTAGACGAAAGAATCAACAGTCCGAAGATCGACTTACCCCAAATTAAAACATGCAACTTAGATATACCCAATTGTAAGAATGTTATGCTAATATAAATGAATTAAAGGCATTGTTATTATCTTATAAGAGGAAGAAAGTGAAGAAAGAAAATTTAAAATAAAGGATGATAAAACTTACACATGCATTTTACAAAACTTGTGCTGTTCTAGAGTATATGTTAGACTGTATAGTTCCCGTATATGTGTACGTATAATGTAACGTTGTACCCCTTCATTATATATATGTGATAGGCCACTCCTAGAGGGTTGAGCCGGTTCCCCCAAACCTATTGTCTTACATGGTATCACACTAGGTCAAATCGCTTCCGCCTAAACCCTACACGCCGCCGCCACCGCCCTTGCTGATCGCGCCGCGGCCGCCTTGTCGGGCGTCACCGCCTCCGGCTCCTCCACGGCCAGCTACCTGCTGGCCTCCCTCGCGGCCCTCCTCTCCCGTCCACTTGACTCCGCCACGGCTGCGTCGCTCCCAATCGGGACGAGGAGTGTCGGCTCCTTTTTCTCCTCGTCGTCGGGCCATGCGCCGGTGGTTCACACCTCCGGCGCCACGACGGGTGCCTCGTCGCCCGCCTCCACTGGCGCTACAGCGGTCGCCCCATTGGGTGCGGTTGCTCCGTTCGATGATGTCCTGCCCTTCACGCTGTTGGCATCCACGTCGGCCCTGATGGCTGGCCTCGCCGCATCGGGCCCGACTACCGCAGCGCCCATTCCCGTGGCTACTGCGGCTGCACCCGTGGTCTCTGCCCCTATGGCGTATTCGCCCCCGGCAGCCTACTCCATGGGCTCCCTGCCGCCGCCGTTTCACTTCGGCAACCTCATCACCATCAAGTTGTCATCGGACAACTACATCTTCTGGCGTGCGCAGGTCCTCCCGCTCCTTGGGAGCCACTACCTGCTTGGCTACGTCGACGGCTCCCTTCCCTGTCCCCTGCGCTGGTACATAGCGTGCACGGCCCGGTCTACAACCCGGCGCATCGTGTTTGGACATGGCAGGATCAGGCGCACCTCTCCTCCATCCAGGGGTCGCTCACTCCGGCTGTTGCCGGCCTCATTGTCTTCGCCAAGACGTCTCATGAGGCATGGACTATCCTTGAGTGCTCATTTGCAGCGCAGTCGCAGGCCGGTGTCTCTATGCTCTGTCGTCAACTAGGGGAGTGTGAAAAGCTTGACTCCATGGCCACTGAGTTCTACAACAAGGTCAAGGGCCTTGCCGACACGTTGGCCTCCATCGGACAGCCGCTCACCGACTCTGAGTTCAACTCCTTCATTTTCAATGGTCTTGACGAGGAGTATGATGCCTTGGTCGAGATCATCAACGAGCGGGGCAACTCGGCCCCCATGATGGCGCATGAGGTCTTCTCCCGCCTCCTTCTCACTGAGAAGCGGGTCGAGTCGCGCCGCTCCAAGAGTAGCGGGTGAGGGAGTCCTGGACTAAGGGGTCCTCGGGCGTCCGGCCTGTTGGACATGGGCCGGACTGATGGGCTATGAAGATACAAGACCAAAGATTCTCTCACCCGTGTCCGGATGGGACTCTCCTTGGCGTGGATGGCAAGCTTGGTGTTCGGATATGAAGATTCCTTTCTCTATAACCGACTTTGTACAACCCTAGTCCCCTCCGGTGTCTATATAAACCGGAGGGTTTAGTCCGTAGAGGCAATCATAATCATATAGGCTAGACTTCTAGGGTTTTAGCCATTACGATCTCATGGTAGATCAACTCTTGTAACCCCTATACTCATCAATATTAATTAAGCAGGACGCAGGGTATTACTGTTGGGGAACATTGCAGAAATCAAAAATTTTCCTACTCGTTTCACCAAGATCCATCTAGGAGTTCATCTAGCAACGAGTGATCGGATGCATCTACATACCTTTGTAGATCGCGAGCGGAAGCGTTCGAAGAACGGGGTTGATGTAGTCGAACACGACGTGAATCAAATCACCGGAGATCCTAGCACCGAACGGACGGTGCCTCCGCGTTCAACACACGTACGGGACGGGAGACGTCTCCTCCTTTCTTGATCCAGCAAGGGGGAAGGAGAGGTTGATGAAGATCCAGCAGCACGACGGCGTGGTGGTGGATGCAGGGCGTCACAGTAGCAGGGCTTCGCCTATACTACGAGAGAGAGACGTAACGGGGAGAGAGGGAGGCGCCAGGGGCTGGTCTATCAAGTCCCTCCTCTCCCCCACTATATATAGGAGGGCCAAGGGGGGGTGGTGCGCCAGCCTAGGAGATCCAATCTCCTAGGTGCGGCGGCCAAGGGGGTTTCCCTCCCCCCCAAGGCACCTAGAGGTGCCTTCCACCATTGGGACTCTTCCCTTAAGTGGAACCCTAGGCGCATGGGCTTTTGGGGCTGGTGCCCTTGGCCCATCTAGGCCAAGGCGCACCCCCTACAGCCCATGTGGCCCCCCGGGACAGGTGGCCCCACCCGGTGGACCCCCGGGACCCTTCCGGTGGTCCCGGTACAATACCGATAACCCCGAAACTTGTCCCGATGGCCGAAACAGCACTTCCTATATATAATTCTTTACCTCCGGACCATTCCGGAACTCCTCGTGACGTCCGGGATCTCATCCGGGACTCCAAACAACATTCGGGTTACTGCATATACATATCTTCACAACCCTAGCGTCACCGAACCTTAAGTGTGTAGACCCTACGGGTTCGGGAGACAAGCAGACATGACCGGGACGACTCTCCGGTCAATAACCAACAGCGGGATATGGATACCCATGTTGGCTCCCACATGCTCCACGATGATCTCATCGGATGAACCACGATGTCGAGGATTAAACAACCCCGTATACAATTCCCTTTGTCAATCGGTATGTTACTTGCCCGAGACTCGATCGTCGGTATCCCAATACCTTGTTCAGTCTCGTTACCGGCAAGTCACTTTACTCGTACCGTAATGCATGATTCCTTGATCAACCACTTGGTCACCTTGAGCTCATAATGATGATGCATTACCGAGTGGGCCCAGTGATACCTCTCCGTTATATGGAGTGACAAATCCCAGTCTCGATCCGTGTCAACCCAACAGACACTTTCGGAAATACCTGTAGTGCACCTTTATAGTCACCTAGTTACGTTGTGACGTTTGGTACACCCAAAGCACTCCTACGGTATCCGGGAGTTACACGATCTCATGGTCAAAGGAAAAGATACTTGACATTGGAAAAGCTCTAGCAAACGAACTACACGATCTTGTGCTATGCTTAGGATTAGGTCTTGTCCATCACATCATTCTCCTAATGATGTGATCCCGTTATCAATGACATCCAATGTCCATAGCCAGGAAACCATGACTATCTGTTGATCAACGAGCTAGTCAACTAGAGGCTTACTAGGGACATATTATGGTCTATGTATTCACATGTGTATTACGATTTCCGGATAATACAGTTATAGCATGAATAAAGACAATTATCATGATCAAAGAAATATAATAATAATACTTTTATTATTGCCTCTAGGGCATATTTCCAACAGTCTCCCACTTGCACTAGAGTCAATAATCTAGTTACATTGTGATGAATTGAACACCCATGGAATTCTGGTGTTGATCATGTTTTGCCGTAGGGAGAGGTTTAGTCAACGGATCTGCTATATTCAGGTCCGTATGTACTTTACAAATCTCTATGTCTCCATCTTGAACATTTTCACGAATGGATTTGAAGCGACGCTTGATGTGCCTTGTCTTCTTGTGAAACCTGGGCTCCTTGGCAAGTGCAATAGCCCTAGTGTTGTCACAAAAGAGTTTGATTGGCCCCGACGCATTGGGTATGACTCCTAGGTCGGTGATGAACTCCTTCACCCATATTGCTTCATGTGCTGCCTTCGAGGCTGCCATGTACTCCGCTTCACATGTAGATCCCGCCACGACGCTCTGCTTGCAGCTGCACCAGCTCACTGCTCCACCATTCAACATATACACGTATCCGGTTTGTGACTTAGAGTCATCCAGATCTGTGTCGAAGCTAGTGTCGACGTAACCCTTTACGACGAGCTCTTCATCACCTCCATAAACGAGAAACATTTCCTTAGTCCTTTTCAGGTACTTCAGGATATTCTTGACTGCTGTCCAGTGTTCCTTGCCGGGATTACTTTGGTACCTTCCTACCAAACTTACGGCAAGGTTTACATCAGGTCTGGTACACAGCATGGCATACATAATAGAACCTATGGCTGAGGCATAGGGGATGACACTCATTTCTTCTATATCTTCTGCCGTGGTCGGGCATTGAGCCGAGCTCAATTTCATACCTTGCAAAACAGGCAAGAACCCTTTCTTGGACTGATCCATTTTGAACTTCTTCAAAATCTTATCAAGGTACGTGCTTTGTGAAAGACCTATGAGGCGTCTCAATCTATCCCTATAGATCTTGATGCCTAATATATAAGCAGCTTCTCCAAGGTCCTTCATTGAAAAACTCTTATTCAAGTAGGCCTTGATGCTGTCCAAGAGTTCTATATCATTTCCCATCAAAAGTATGTCATCTACATATAGTATGAGTAATGCTACAGAGCTCCCACTCACTTTCTTGTAAACGCAGGCTTCTCCATAAGTCTGCGTAAACCCAAACGCTTTGATCATCTCTTCAAAGCGAATGTTCCAACTCCGAGATGCTTGCACCAGCCCATAAATCGAGCGTTGGAGCTTGCACACCTTGTTAGCATTCTTAGGATCGACAAAACCTTCCGGCTGCATCATATACAATTCTTCCTTAAGGAAACCATTAAGGAATGCCGTTTTGACGTCCATTTGCCATATTTCATAATCGTAGAATGCGGCAATTGCTAACATGATTCGGACGGACTTCAGCTTCGCTACCGGTGAGAAAGTCTCATCGTAGTCAACCCCTTGAACTTGTCGATAACCCTTAGCGACAAGCCTAGCTTTATAGATGGTCGCATTACCATCCGCGTCTGTCTTCTTCTTAAAGATCCATTTATTTTCTATGGCTCGCCGTTCAACGGGCAAGTCAGTCAAAGTCCATACTTCGTTTTCATACATGGATCCTATCTCGGATTTCATGGCTTCTAGCCATTTGTTGGAATCCGGTCCCGCCATCGCTTCTTCATAGTTCGAAGGTTCACCGTTGTCTAACAACATGATTTCCAAGACAGGGTTTCCGTACCACTCTGGTGCGGAACGTGTCCTTGTGGACCTTCGAATTTCAGTAGGAGCTTGATCAGAAGTATCTTGATCATCATGAATAACTTCCTCTCTAGTCGGTGCAGGCACCTCAGGAACATTTTCTTGAGTTGCGCCATTTACCGGTTCAAGAGGCAATACTTCATCAAGTTCTACTTTCCTCCCACTTACTTCTTTCGAGAGAAACTCTTTCTCCAGAAAGATTCCGTTCTTGGCAACAAAGATCTTGCCTTCGGATCTTAGGTAGAAGGTATACCCAATAGTTTCTTTAGGGTATCCTATGAAGACGCATTTTTCCGACTTGGGTTCGAGCTTTTCAGGTTGAAGTTTCTTGACATAAGCATCGCATCCCCAAACTTTTAGAAACGACAGCTTAGGTTTCTTCCCAAACCATAATTCATACGGTGTCGTCTCAACGGATTTCGACGGAGCCCTATTTAAAGTGAATGCGGCAGTCTCTAAAGCATAGCCCCAAAAAGATAGCGGTAAATCGGTAAGAGACATCATAGATCGCACCATATCTAATAGAGTGCGATTACGACGTTCGGACACACCGTTACGCTGAGGTGTTCCAGGCGGCGTGAGTTGTGAAACTATTCCACATTTTCTTAAGTGTGTGCCAAATTCGTGACTCAAGTATTCTCCTCCACGATCTGATCGTAGAAACTTGATTTTCCTGTCACGTTGATTTTCAACCTCACTCTGAAATTCCTTGAACTTTTCAAAGGTTTCAAACTTGTGTTTCATTAAGTAGACATACCCATATCTACTCAAGTCATCAGTGAGGGTGAGAACATAACGATAGCCACCGCGAGCCTCAACACTCATTGGACCGCACACATCAGTATGTATGATTTCCAATAAGTTGGTTGCTCGCTCCATTGTTCCTGAGAACGGAGTCTTGGTCATTTTTCCCATGAGGCATGGTTCGCACGTGTCAAATGATTCATAATCAAGAGACTCTAAAAGTCCATCTGCATGGAGCTTCTTCATGCGTTTGACACCTATGTGACCAAGGCGGCAGTGCCACAAGTATGTGGGACTATCATTATCAACCTTACATTTTTGGTACTCACACTATGAATATGTGTAGTAATACGCTCGAGATTCATTAAGAATAAACCATTGACTATCGGAGCATGACCATAATACATATCTCTCATATAAATAGAACAACCATTATTCTCGGATTTAAATGAGTAGCCATCTCGTATTAAACGAGATCCTGATACAATGTTCATGCTCAAACATGGCACTAAATAACAATTATTGAGGTTTATAACTAATCCCGTAGGTAAATGTAGAGGTAGCGTGCCGACGGCGATCACATCGACCTTGGAACCATTCCCGACGCGCATCGTCACCTCGTCCTTCGCCAGTCTCCGTTTATTCCGCAGCTCCTGCTGTGAGTTACAAATATGAGCAACGGCACCGGTATCAAATACCCAGGAGTTACTACGAGCACTGGTAAGGTACACATCAATTACATGTATATCAAATATACCTTTGGTGTTGCCGGCCTTCTTGTCCGCTAAGTATTTGGGGCAGTTCCGCTTCTAGTGACCCTTCCCTTTGCAATAAAAGCACTCTGTCTCAGGCTTGGGTCCATTCTTTGACTTCTTCCCGACAGCTTGCTTGCCGGGCGCAGCAACTTCCTTGCCGTCCTTCTTGAAGTTCTTTTTACCCTTGCCCTTCTTGAACTTAGTGGTTTTATTCATCATCAACACTTGATGTTCCTTCTTGACTTCTACCTCTGCTGATTTCAGCATAGCAAATACTTCAGGAATGGTCTTCACCATCCCCTGCATATTGAAGTTCATCACAAAGCTCTTGTAGCTTGGTGGAAGCGACTGGAGGATTCTGTCAATGACCGCGTCATCCGGGAGGTTAACTCCCAGCTGAGTCAAGCGGTTATGTAACCCAGACATAGTGAGTATGTGCTCACTGACAGAACTATTTTCCTCCATCTTACAGCTGAAGAACTTATCGGAGACTTCATATCTCTCGATCCGGGCATGAGCTTGAAAAACCATTTTTAGCTCTTCGAACATCTCATATGCTCCATGTCTCTCAAAACGCTTTTGGAGCCCCGGCTCTAAGCTGTAAAGCATGCCGCACTGAACGAGGGAGTAGTCATCAGTACGTGTCTGCCAAGCGTTCATAGCGTCTTGGTTCTGTGGGACGGGTGGATCACCTAGCGGTGCTTGTAGGACATAATCTTTCTTGGCAGCTATGAGGATGATCCTCAGGTTCCGGACCCAGTCCGTATAGTTGCTGCCATCGTCTTTCAGCTTGGTTTTCTCTAGGAACGCGTTGAAATTGAATACTACGTTGGCCATTTGATCTACAAGACATATTGTAAAGATTTTAGACTAAGTTCATGATAATTAAGTTCATCTAATCAAATTATTAATGAACTCCCACTCAGATTAGACATCCCTCTAGTCATCTAAGTATTACATGATCCGAGTTAACTAGACCGTGTCCGATCATCACGTGAGACGGACTAGTCAACGTCAGTGAACATCTTCATGTTGATCGTATCTTCTATACGACTCATGCTCGACCTTTCGGTCTTCTGTGTTCCGAGGCCATGTCTGTACATGCTAGGCTCGTCAAGTTAACCCTAAGTGTTTTGCATGTGTAAAACTGTCTTACACCCGTTGTATGTGAATGTAAGGATCTATCGCACCCGATCATCACGGCGTGCTTCGAAACGACGAACTGTAGCAACGGTGCACAGTTAGGGGAGAACACTTCTTGAAATTGTTGTAAGGGATCATCTTATTTACTACCGTCGTTCTAAGTAAACAAGATGCAAAACATGATAAACATCACATGCAATCAAATAATAATAGTGACATGATATGGCCAATATCACATAGCTCCTTTGATCTCCATCTTGGGGCTCCATGATCATCCTGTCACCGTCATACTCATCGACATGTAAGTTGTGATTCCTTTTACAATAGCATGAACATCTCATACATCACATACAGACCATTCATCATTCATCACAACTTTGGCCATATCATATCACAAAGCACTTGCTGCAAAAACAAGTTAGACGTCCTCTAATTGTTGTTGCAGGTTTTACGTGGCTGAAGTAGGGTTCTAGCAAGAACGTTTTCTGACCTACGTAAAAGCCACAACGTGATTTGTCAACTTCTATTTACCCTTCATAAGGACCCTTTTCATCGAATCCGCTCCAACTAAAGTAGGAGAGACAGACACCCGCCAGCCACCTTATGCATCTAGTGCATGTTAGTCGGTGGAACCGGTCTCACGTAAGCATACGTGTAAGGTTGGTCCGGGCCGCTTCATCCCACAATTCCGTTGAAGCAAGATAAGACTAGTAGTGGCAAGAAAGTTGACAACATCAACGCCCACAATAAATTGTGTTCTACTCGTGCAAGAGAACTACGCATAGACCTAGCTCATGATGCCACTGTTGGGGAACGTTGCAGAAATCAAAAAATTTCCTACTCGTTTCACCAAGATCCATCTAGGAGTTCATCTAGCAACAAGTGATCGGATGCATCTACATACCTTTGTAGATCGCGAGCGGAAGCGTTCGAAGAACGGGGTTGATGTAGTCGAACACGACGTGAATCAAATCACCGGAGATCCTAGCACCGAACGGACGGTGCCTCCGCGTTCAACACACGTACGGGACGGGAGACGTCTCCTCCTTTCTTGATCTAGCAAGGGGGAAGGAGAGGTTGATGAAGATCCAGCAGCACGACGGCGTGGTGGTGGATGCAGGGCGTCACAGTAGCAGGGCTTCGCCTATACTACGAGAGAGAGACGTAACGGGGAGAGAGGGAGGCGCCAGGGGCTGGTCTATCAAGTCCCTCCTCTCCCCCACTATATATAGGAGGGCCAAGGGAGGGTGGTGCGCCAGCCTAGGAGATCCAATCTCCTAGGTGCGGCGGCCAAGGGGAGGTTTCCCTCCCCCCAAGGCACCTAGAGGTGCCTTCCACCATTGGGACTCTTCCCTTAAGTGGAACCCTAGGCGCATGGGCTTTTGGGGCTGGTGCCCTTGGCCCATCTAGGCCAAGGCGCACCCCCTACAGCCCATGTGGCCCCCCGGGACAGGTGGCCCCACCCGGTGGACCCCCGGGACCCTTCCGGTGGTCCCGGTACAATACCGATAACCCCGAAACTTGTCCCGATGGCCGAAACAGCACTTCCTATATATAATTCTTTACCTCCGGACCATTCCGGAACTCCTCGTGACGTCCGGGATCTCATCCGGGACTCCGAACAACATTCGGGTTACTGCATATACATATCTTCACAACCCTAGCGTCACCGAACCTTAAGTGTGTAGACCCTATGGGTTCGGGAGACAAGCAGACATGACCGGGACGACTCTCCGGTCAATAACCAACAGCGGGATCTGGATACCCATGTTGGCTCCCACATGCTCCACGATGAACTCATCGGATGAACCACGATGTCGAGGATTAAACAACCCCGTATACAATTCCCTTTGTCAATCGGTATGTTACTTGCCCGAGACTCGATCATCGGTATCCCAATACCTTGTTCAGTCTCGTTACCGGCAAGTCACTTTACTCGTACCGTAATGCATGATCCCGTGATCAACCACTTGGTCACCTTGAGCTCATAATGATGATGCATTACCGAGTGGGCCCAGTGATACCTCTCCGTTATATGGAGTGACAAATCCCAGTCTCGATCCGTGTCAACCCAACAGACACTTTCGGAAATACCTGTAGTGCACCTTTATAGTCACCCAGTTACGTTGTGACGTTTGGTACACCCAAAGCACTCCTACGGTATCCGGGAGTTACACGATCTCATGGTCAAAGGAAAAGATACTTGACATTGGAAAAGCTCTAGCAAACGAACTACACGATCTTGTGCTATGCTTAGGATTAGGTCTTGTCCATCACATCATTCTCCTAATGATGTGATCCCGTTATCAATGACATCCAATGTCCATAGCCAGGAAACCATGACTATCTGTTGATCAACGAGCTAGTCAACTAGAGGCTTACTAGGGACATATTATGGTCTATGTATTCACACGTGTATTACGATTTCCGGATAATACAGTTATAGCATGAATAAAGACAATTATCATGATCAAAGAAATATAATAATAATACTTTTATTATTGCCTCTAGGGCATATTTCCAACAATTACCTCCATCAAGAGGGCCCGAATCTGGTTAAACTTCGTGTCCCTTGTCTCCTGTTACCATCAACCTCAGACGCACAGTTCGGCACCCCCTACTCGAGATCCGCCGGTTTTGACACCGACATTGGTGCTTTCATTGAGAGTTCCACTTTGTCGCCGCCAGAAGGTTCGATGGCTCCACCCATCATCTGTAACGATGCTGCCCTAGGGGAGGTTTTTTCCCCCGGCCAGATCTTCGTATTCGGTGGCTTCACACTGCGGGCCAACTCGCTTGGCCATCTGGAGCAGATCGACAGCTACGCCTCAGGTCACCAATTAGTTTTGGAAACCTGGATTATGTCGCTGATATCTGAGGAGACTTGATCTTTCAGGGATTCACGACCCCGACCTCCGCTCTGGCCTTAGAGCTGGAGCGCCTTGCCAGTACCGAAGACGGGATTTCTAAACCCGCCGGACTATCTATGGCCACTAGGCCCAGTACAGGAGAGCCAGAGGAAGCAGCATCGCCGGCATCCATCACCAAGCCGGACTCTCCCCCGGACGCCGGCTTCGAACTCTCGGAGTCAGCATCGTGTGAGCTCGGCCAAGGAATTCCCTTCCCGCCATACTCCACGAATTCTTTTGTCCCTCAACAAACCTCGCCTTTAAGCGAGGCTCTGGACTTGATGCGATCCCTCGTGATTACGGAGGAGCAACGTCCGAACTACACCTTGACCGGACTAGGGGCTGAGAGCGGGGAATTTTATGTCCCACCCACCACCCACTTCATCGCCACGGTAGAGGACTTAACTGACATGCTCGATTATGGCTCCGAAGACATCGACGGTATGGACGACGATGCCGGAGAGGAGCAAGCCAAAAACCCGCCGTTTACCGGACGCCGGACAGCTACCTCTTCGTATGACGTGTACATGGTGGATGCACCTAAGGAGGGTGACGGCGATAAAGAGAAAAATCCAGTAGAGGATAAACCTCCCGAGATACAACAAAAGCTCCTCCGACGCCGCTCTAAATCACGCCGCAGTAGAGACAACAACACCACGGATGATGCCGAAGACCAAGAAAACCCCGTCAAACAAAACTCTGAACAAGACAATCGGGAGGATGGGCGAGTTAGCCCTGATGAATAGGATGCAAACAAAGACTCGGAGGACAGTAATTATCTTCCACCCTCCAAGGATGAGGTGAGCCTCGGCGACGAAGTCTTTATCGTGCCTGAAGAACCTCTCGAGCAGGATCGCTTTAAGCAACGGCTAATAGCCACTGCAAGAAGCCTGAAAAAGAAGCAGCAACAGCTTCAAGCTGATCAAGATCTACTCAATAATAGATGGACTGATGTACTGGCAGCAGAAGAATACGACCTCGAGCGCCCAACCAAAAGTTAGCCGAATCGTAAACTGCTACCTCAATTCGCTGACGAGGCACTTGAGCCCGTACCATCAGCGCGTAATGCGGCTGATCGACCACCACGTGGACGGGACAAAACGACAACTCAAGCTGAACACTGGCCCGTCCTACCGCGCCGTAAAGGCAGATACAAAACAGCTTAGGGATACACGTATGACCTGCGGCAGGACCTGAAGAATAAAGCAGGTCCGGCCAGATCGATCTACGGATCGCGGGGGCATGCCCCGACGCGCGACGACGGCTATCAAGCCGAACATGGCAGGCACAATCACGTCCGAGCCGAAAGCCGCAGATGGACTCCATCCAAACCACGTCACGATCTGGCCCGATATAGAGGCGCCGCACACCCCCTCTACTTCACTAATGAAGTAATGGAACATGAATTCCTAGAAGGGTTCAAACCCGTGAATATCAAATCATATGATGGAACCACATATCCCGTGATATGGATTGAAGAATTTATTCTCCATATTCATATGGCCCGCGGCGATGATCTTCATGCCATCAAATACCTCCCCCTAAAACTCAAGGGGCCAGCCCGGCACTGGCTGAACAGCCTGCCGGAAAACTCTATTGGCAGCTGGGAAGACCTAGAAGTCGCCTTCCGCGACAACTTCCAAGGCACATACGTCAGACCTCCGGATGCCGATGACTTAAGTCACATAGTCCAACAGCCCAGAGAGTCAGCAAGGAAATTCTAGACTAGGTTCTTAACTAAAAAGAACCAGACCGTCGACTGTCCGGATGCCGAAGACCTAGCGGCCTTTAAACATAGCATCCCGGACGAATGGCTCGCCCGACTGAAGGAAATATGCCCTAGAGACAATAATAAAGTTATTATTTATTTCCTTATTTCATGATAAATTTTTATATTCATGCTAGAATTGTATTAACTGGAAACATAATACATGTGTGAATACATAGACAAACAAAGTGTCACTAGTATGCCTCTACTTGACTAGCTCGTTGATCAAAGATGGTTATGTTTCCTAACCATGGCATGAATTGTCATTTGATAAACGGGATCACATCATTAGAAGAATGATGTGATTGACTTGACCCATTCCGTTAGCTTAGCACTTGATCATTTTAGTTTACTGCTATTGCTTTCTTCATGACTTATACATGTTCCTATGACTATGAGATCATGCAACTCCCGATTACCGGAGGAACACTTTGTGTGCTACCAAACGTCACAACGTAACTGGGTGATTATAAAGGTCCTCTACAGGTGTCTCCAATGGTACTTGTTGAGTTGGCATAGATTGAGATTAGGATTTGTCACTCTGATTGTCGGAGAGGTATCTCTGGGCCCTCTCGGTAATGCACATCACTATAAGCCTTGCAAGCAATGCAACTAATGAGTTACTTGCAGGATGATGCATTACGGAACGAGTAAAGAGACTTGCCGGTAACGAGATTGAGCTACGTATTGAGATACCGACGATCGAATCTCGGGCAAGTAACATACCGATGACAAAGGGAACAACGTATGTTGTTATGCGGTTTGACCGATAAAGATCTTCGTAGAATATATAGGAACCAATATGAGCATCCACGTTCCACTATTGGTTACTGACCGGAGACGTGTCTCGGTCATGTCTACATAGTTCTCGAACCCGTAGGGCCCGCATGCTTAAAGTTGTATGACGATCGGTATTATGAGTTTTTGTGTTTTGATGTACCAAATGTAGTTAGGACTCCCGGATATGATCACGGACATGACGAGGAGTCTCAAAATGGCCGAGACATAAAGATCGATATATTGGAAGCCTATATTTGGACATCGGAATGGTTCCGGGTGAAATCGGGATTTTACCGGAGTACCGGGAGGTTACCGGAACCCCACGGTAATTGTATGGGCCTTAATGGGCCATAGTGGAGAGAGAGGAGGAGGCCAGGGCAGGCCGCGCGCCCCCTCCCCCTGGTCCGAATTGGACTAGGAGGGGGGGCTCCCCCTTTCCTTCCTCCTCTCCCCCTTCCTTCTCTCCTAGTCCAACTAGGGGGGGAATCCTACTCCCGGTGGGAGTAGGACTCCTCCAGGGCGCGCCATGGCTAGGCCGGCCCTCCCCCCACCTCCACTCCTTTATATACGTGGCCAGGGGGCACCCCATAGACACACAAGTTGGTCATTGATCTTTCTTAGCCGTGTGCGGTGCCCCCCTCCATCATACTCCACCTCAGTCATATCATAGCGGTGCTTAGGCGAAGCCCTGCATCGGTAGCTTCATCAACACCGTCACCACCCCGTCGTGCTGACGAAGCTCTTCCAGAAGCTCTACTGGATCGTGAGTTCACGGGATGTCACCGAGCTGAACCTGTGCTGAACGTGGAGGTGCCATACGTTCGGTACTGAGGATCGGTCGATCGTGAAGATGTACGACTACATCAACCGCGTTGTCATAATGCTTCCGCTTACAGTCTACGAGGGTACGTAGACAACACTCTCCCCTCTCGTTGCTATGCATCACCATGATCTTGCGTGTGCGTAGGATTGTTTTTGAAATTACTACGTTCCCCAACAATGGCATCCGAGCCAGGTTTATGCGTAGATGTTATATGCACGAGTAGAACACAAGTGAGTTGTGGGCAATACAAGACATACTGCTTACCAGCATGTCATACTTTGGTTTGGCGGTATTGTTGGATGAAGCGGCCCGGACCGACATTACGCGTACGCTTACGCGAGACTGGTTCTACCGACGTGCTTCGCACACAGGTGGCTGGCGGGTGTCAGTCTCTCCAACTTTAGTTGCACCGAGTGTGACTACGCCTGGTCCTTGTTGAAGGTTAAAACATCACTAACTTGACGAAATATCATTGTGGTTTTAATGCGCTGGTAAGAACGGTTCTTGCTCAGCCCGTAGCAGCCACGTAAAACTTGCAACAACAAAGTAGAGGACGTCTAACTTGTTTTTGCAGGGTATGTTGTGATGTGATATGGTCAAGCCATGATGCTATTTTTATTGTATGAGATGATCATGTTTTGTAACGAAGTTATCGGCAACTGGCAGGAGCCACATGGTTGTCGCTTTATTTCATGAAATGCAATCGCCATGTAATTGCTTTACTTTATCACTAAGCGGTAGCAATAGTCATGGAAGCAATAGTTGACGAGACGACAACGATGCTATGATAGAGATCAAGGTGTTGCGCTGGTGACGATGGTGATCATGACGGTGCTTTGGAGATGGAGATCAAAGGCACAAGATGATGATGGCCATATCATATCACTTATATTGATTGCATGTGATGTTTATCCCTTATGCATCTTATTCTTCTTGTTTGACGGTAGCATTATAAGATGATCTCTCACCAAATTTCAAGGTACAAGTGTTCTCCCTGAGTATGCACCATTGCCAAAGTTCGTCGTGCCAAGACACCACATGATGATCGGGTGTGATAAGCTCTACGTTCATATACAACGGGTGCAAGCCAGTTTTGCACACGCAGAAATACTCAGGTTAAACTTGACGAGCCTAGCATATGCAGATATGGCCTCGAAACACTGAGACCAAAAGGTCAAGCGTGAATCATATAGTAGATATGATCAACATAGTGATGTTCACCATTGAAAACTACTCCATCTCACATGATGATCGGACATGGTTTAGTTGATATGGATCACATGATCACTTAGATGATTAGAGGGATGTCTATCTAAGTGGGAGTTCTTAAATATGATTAATTGAACTTTAATTTATCATGAAGTTAGTACCTGATAGTATTTTGCTTGTCTATGTTGTTGTAGATAGATGGCCCGTGCTGTTGTTTCGTTAAATTTTAATGTGTTCCTTGAGAAAGAAAAGTTGAAAGATGATGGTAGCAATTACACGGACTGGGTCCATAACTTGAGGATTATCCTCATTGCTGCACAGAAGAATTGCGTCCTGGAAGCACCGCTGGGTGCCAAACCCGCTGTAGGAGCAACGCCAGATGTTATGAACGTCTGGCAGAGCAAAGCTGATGACTACTCGATAGTTCAGTGCACCATGCTTTACGACTTAGAACTGGGACTTCAACGACGTTTTGAACATCATGGAGCATATGAGATGTTCTAGGAGTTGAAGTTAATATTTCAAGCAAATGCCCGGATTGAGAGATATGAAGTCTCCAATAAGTTCTACAGCTGCAAGATGGAGGAGAATAGTTCTGTCAGTGAGCATATATTCAAAATGTCTGGGTATAACAATCACTTGATTCAACTGGGAGTTAATGTTCCGGATGATAGTGTCATTGAAAGAATTCTTCAATCACTGCCACCAAGCTACAAAAGCTTCGTGATGAACTATAACATGCAAGGGATGGATAATACAATTCCCGAGCTCTTCGCAATGCTAAAAGCTGCGGAGGTAGAAATTAAGAAGGAGCATCAAGTGTTGATGGTCAACATGACCACCAGTTTCGAGAAAAAGGGTAATGGGAAGAAGAAGGGGAACTTCAAGAAGAACAGCAAACAAGTTGCTGCTCAGGAGAAGAAACCCAAGTCTGGACCTAAGCCTGAGACTGAGTGCTTCTACTACAAAGGGACTGGCCACTGGAAGCGGAATTGCCCCAAGTATTTGGTGGATAAGAAGGATGGCAAGGTGAACAAAGGTATATGTGATATACATGTTATTGATGTGTACGTTACTAAAGCTCGCCGTAGCACCTGGGTATTTGATACTGGTTCTGTTGCTAATATTTGCAACTCGAAACAGGGACTATGAATTAAGCGAAGATTGGCTAAGGACGAGGTGACGATGCACGTGGGAAATGGTTCCGAAGTCGATGTGATCGCCGTCAGCACGCTACCTCTACATCTACCTTCGGGATTAGTTTTAGACGTGAATAATTGTTATTTGGTGCCAGCGTTGAGCATGAACATTATATTTGGATCTTGTTTAATGCGAGACGGTTATTCATTTAAATCTAAGAATAATGGTTGTTCTATTTATATGAGTAATATCTTTTATGGTCATGCACCCTTGAAGAGTGGTCTATTTTTAATGAATCTCGATAGTAGTGATACACATATTCATAATATTGAAGCCAAAAGATGCAGAGTTGATAATGATAGTGCAACTTATTTGTGGCACTACCGTTTAGATCATATTGGTGTAAAGCGCATGCAGAAACTCCATTCTGATGGACTTTTGGAATCACTTGGTACTTGCGAACCATGCCTCATGGGCAAGATGACTAAAACGCCGTTCTCCGGAACAATGGAGCGAGCAACAGATTTATAGGAAATCATACATACTGATGTATGTGGTCCGATGAATATTGAGGCTCGCGGCGGATATCATTATTTTCTCACCTTCACAGATGATTTGAGCAGATATGGGTATATCTACTTAATGAAACATAAGTCTGAAACATTTGAAAAGTTCAAAGAATTTCAGAGTGAAGTGGAAAATCATCGTAACAAGAAAATAAAGTTTCTACGATCTGATAGTGGAGGAGAATATTTGAGTTACGAGTTTGTTCTTCATTTGAAATAATGCGGAATAGTTTCGCAACTCACGCCACCCGAAACACCACAGCGTAATGGTGTGTCTGAACATCGTAATCATACTTTACTAGATATGGTGCGACCTATGATGTCTCTTACTAATTTACCACTATCGTTTTGGGGTTATGCTTTAGAGACGGCTGGATTCACATTAAATAGGGCACCATCTAAATCCGTTGAGACGACGCCTTATGAACTATGGTTTGGCAAGAAACCAAAGTTGTCGTTTCCTAAAGTTTGGGGATGCAATGCTTATGTGAAAAAGCTTCAACCTGATAAGCTCAAACCAAAATCGGAGAAATGTGTCTTCATAGGATACCCAAAGGAGACTGTTGGGTACACCTTGTATCACAGATCCGAAGGCAAGACTTTTGTTGCTAAGAATGGATCCTTTCTAGAGAGGGAGTTTCTCTCGAAAGAAGTGAGTGGCAGGAAAGTAGAACTTGATGAGGTAACTATACCTGCTCCCTTATTGGAGAGTAGTTCATCACAGAAACCGGTTCCTGTGACACCTACACCAATTAGTGAGGAAGCTAATGATGATGATCATGAAACTGCAGATCAAGTTACTACCGAACCTCATAGGTCAGCCAGAGTAAGATCCGCACCAGAGTGGTACGGTAATCCTGTTCTGGAGGTCATGTTACTTGAACATGACGAACCTACGAACTATGAGGAAGCGATGATGAGCCCAGATTCCGCAAAATGGCTTGAGGCCATGAAATCTAAGATGGGATCCATGTATGAGAACAAAGAGTGGGCTTTGGTTGACTTGCCTAATGATCGGCAAGCCATCGAGAATAAATGGATCTTCATGAAGAAGACCGATGCTGACGGTAATGTTACTGTTTACAAAGCTCGACTTGTTGCAAAAGGTTTTTGACAACTTCAAGGGGTTGACTACGATGAGACTTTCTCACCCGTAGCGATGCTTAAGTCCGTCCGAATCATGTTTGCAATTGCCGCATTTTATGATTATGAAATTTGGCAAATGGATGTAAAGACTGCATTCCTGAATGGATTTCTGGAAGAAGAGTTGTATATGATGCAACCTGATGGTTTTATCGATCCAAAGGGTACTAACAAAGTATGCAAGCTCCAGCGATCCATCTATTGGACTGGTGCAAGCATCTCGGAGTTGGAATAAACGTTTTGATAGTGTGATCAAAGCATATGGTTTTATAAAGACTTTTGGAGAATCCTGTATTTACAAGAAAGTGAGTGGGAGCTCTATAGCATTTCTAATATTATATGTGGATGACATATTGTTGATTGGAAATGATATAGAATTTCTGGATAGCATAAAAGGATACTTGAATAAGAGTTTTTCAATGAAAGACCTCGGTGAACTGCTTATATATTAGGCATCAAGATCTATAGAGATAGATCAAGACGCTTAATTGGACTTTCACAAAGCACATTCCTTGATAAAGTTTTGAAGAAGTTCAAAATGGATCAAGCAAAGAAAGGGTTCTTGCCTGTGTTACAAGGTGTGAAGTTGAGTAAGACTCAATGCCCGACCAATGCAGAAGATAGAGAGAAAATGAAAAGTGTTCCCTATGCTTCAGCCATAGGCTCTATCATGTATGCAATGCTGTGTACCAGACCTGATGTGTGCCTTGCTATTAGTTTAGCAGGGAGGTACCAAAGTAATGCAGGAGTGGATCACTGGACAACGGTCAAGAACATCCTGAAATACCTGAAAAGGATTAAGGATATGTTTCTCATTTATGGAGGTGACAAAGAGCTCGTCGTAAATGGTTATGTCGATGCAAGCTTTGACACTGATCCGGACGATTCTAAATCGCAAACCGGATACATGTTTATATGGAACGGTGGAGCTGTCAGTTGGAGCAGTTCTAAACAAAGCGTCGTGGCGGTATCTACATGTGAAGTGGAGTACATAGCTACTTTGGAAGCAGCAAATGAAGGAGTCTAGATGAAGGAGTTCATATCCGACAATACTGGTGCAATTGCCTTGGGAAAGGAATCCAGATTTCACAAGAGAACCAAACACATCAAGAGACGCTTCTGCGATCAAGTCCAGGTGGGAGACATAGAGATTTGCAAGATACATACGGATCTGAATGTTGCAGATCCGTTGACTAAGCCTCTCTCACGAGAAAAACATGATAAACACCAAGGCTCCACGGGTGTTAGAATAATTACTCTGTAATCTAGATTATTGACTCTAGTGCAAGTGGGAGACTGAAGGAAATATGCACTAGAGGCAATAATAAAGTTATTATTTATTTCCTTATTTCATGATAAATGTTTATTATTCATGCTAGAATTGTATTAACCGGAAACATAATACATGTGTGAATACATAGACAAACAAAGTGTCACTAGTATGCCTCTACTTGACTAGCTCATTGATCAAAGATGGTTATCTTTCCTAACCATGGGCATGAGTTGTCATTTGATAAATGGGATCACATCATTAGAAGAATGATGTGATTGACTTGACCCATTTTGTTAGCTTAGCACTTGATCGTTTTAGTTTAGTGTTATTGCTTTCTTCATGACTTATACATGTTCCTATGACTATGAGATCATGCAACTCCCAATTACCGGAGGAACACTTTGTGTGCTACCAAATGTCACAACGTAACTGGGTGATTATAAAGGTGCTCTACAGGTGTCTTCGATGGTACTTGTTGAGTTGGCATATATCGAGATTAGGATTTGTCACTCTAATTGTCGTAGAGGTATTTCAGGGCCCTCTTGGTAATGCACATCACTATAAGCCTTGCAAGTAATGCAACTAATGAGTTAGTTGTAGGATGATGCATTACGGAACAAGTAAAGAGACTTGCCGGTAACGAGATTGAGCTAGGTATTGAGATACCGACGATCGAATCTCGGGCAAGTAACATACCGATGACAAAGGGAACAACGTATGTTGTTATGCGGTTTGACCGATAAAGATCTTCGTAGAATATGTAGGAACCAATATGAGCATCCAGGTTCCGCTATTTGTTATTGACCGGAGACATGTCTCGGTCATGTCTACATAGTTCTCGAACCCGTAGGGTCCGCACGCTTAAAGTTCCGTGATGATCGGTATTATGAGTTTTTGTGTTTTGATGTACCAAATGTAGTTCGTAGTCCCGGATATGATCACGGCAATGACGAGGAGTCTCGAAATGGTTGAGACGTAACGATCGATATATTGGAAGCCTATATTTGGACATCGGAATGGTTTCGGGTGAAATCAGGATTTTACCGGAGTATCGGGAGGTTACCGGAACCCCCCGGTAATTGTATGGGCCTTAATGGGCCATAGTGGAGAGAGAGAGGAGGCCAGGGCAGGCTGCGCCCCCTCCCCCTCTGGTCCGAATTGGACTAGGAGGGGGGGTGGTGGCGCCCCCCTTTCCTTCCTCCTTCTCTCCCCCTTCCTTCTCTCCTAGTCCAACTAGGGAAGGGGGGAACCTACTCCCGGTGGGAGTAGGACTCCTCCAGGGCGCGCCATGGCTAGGAGGCCCTCCCCCTCCTCCACTCCTTTATATACGTTGCCAGGGGGCACCCCATAGACACACAAATTGATCATTGATCTTTCTTAGCCGTGTGCGGTGCCCCCCTCCACCATAATCCACCTCGGTCATATCGTAGCGGTGCTTAGGCGAAGCCCTGCGTCAGTAGCTTCATCAACATCATCACCACGCCGTCGTGCTGACGAAGCTCTTCCCGAAGCTCTACTGGATCGTGAGTTCACGGGATGTCACCGAGCTGAACGTGTGCTGAACACGGAGGTGCCGTACGTTCGGTACTGAGGACCGGTCGATCGTGAAGACGTACGACTACATCAACCGCGTTGTCATAACGCTTCCGCTTACGGTCTATGAGGGTACGTATACAACACTCTCCCCTCTCGTTGCTATGCATCACCATGATCTTGCATGTGCGTAGGATTTTTTTAGAAATTACTACGTTCCCCAACACCGACACCTCGGCCAAGAAAAGTTGAAGTCCATGGCGGCCCTCACGACACTCATGACCCGCTTTTGCGCGGGCGAAGATAGCTGGCTAGCCCGCAACACTAACAATGCAAGCGAACCTGGCACCTCGGAAGCCAGAAATAGCAGCGGCAAGCCCCGGCGCAACAGGCACAAGCATCGAAACAATGGTGACAATACCGATGACACGACGGTCAACGCCAGATTCAGTGGCTCCAAGTCCGGTCAGCGGAAGAAGCCATATAAAAGAAATAATCAGGGCCCTTCCAGCCTGGACCGCATACTCGATCGTCCATGTTAGATCTATGGCACCCCTGATAAACCAGCCAATCATACTCACCGGAGTTGTTGGGTCTTCAAACAGGCCGGCAAGTTAAATGCCGAAGACAAGGAGAAGGGGTCGCAAAGTGAGAATGACGACGAGGAGCCCCGTCCAGCGAACACAGGGGGACAGAAGAAGTTTCCCCCTCATGTCAAAATGGTGAACATGATATACCCTACCCATATCCCCAAGAGGGAGTGCAAGTGCGCGCTCAGGGACGTCTATGCGATAGATCCAGTTGCCCCAAAATTCAACCCATGGTCATCATTCCCGATCACCTTTGATCACATGGACCATCCAACCAGTATTCGTCATGGCGGTTCAGCCACACTGGTTCTCGACCCAATAATTGATGGATTCCACGTCACACGAGTCCTCATGGATGGTGGCAGTAGCCTCAACCCGCTCTATCAGGATACAATGCGCAAAATGGGCATCGATCCATCAAGGATCAAGCCCACCAAAACTACCTTTAAAGGAGTTATACCAGGTGTAAAGGCCCGCTTCTCGGGCTCAATCACATTCGAGGTCGTCTTTGGATCTCCGGAAAACTTTTGAAGCAAAGAGTTAATCTTCGACATCGTCCCCTTTCGCAGCGGCTATCACGCACTGCTCGGACGAACCGCGTTTGCCCGATTCAGTGCGATGCCGCACTATGCTTATCTCAAGCTCAAGATGCCCGGACCACGCGGTGTCATAACAGTCAATGGAAACACGGAGCGATCCCTCCGTACCGAGGAGCACACCACTGCCCTGGCAACAGAGGTACATAGCGGCCTTTACAAGCAAAACCTTAATTCGGCGGCCATGCTCCTGGACACTGTCAAACGAGTCCGGACTACTCTGCGGCAAGACAGTCTAGCTCGCCAGGAGCTCGACTAGCAATTCGACCTCCGTCTCAGTCCCGACCAAGTGGTGGCAAACGTACCGCGCATACATAACTATGCACTAAAAATACCATGGGCAGAGACGGAGGCATAACCAGACTGTGGTCCAGAATATGGCTCGACCTTCCTTAGACACACATACTTTTACTTTTCTTTTTATCCTTTTCAGGTTTCTTTTCCACAGGCCCCTCTCAACGGCCTTGCAGTCGTTCCTTTCGAGGGACGGGTACACCAAGGTGGCAAGTAGCACAGACGTGTGGGGGGATCTCTAGACGTTCTTCTTAACGATCATTCTACCTGCTTTCAGGACCCATACACAACTCCCCCTTGGCATGTTAAATAACCACTGTTGCTTATCGCACAATTTGTACAAAATACGATTTGACGTATTAATCAAACTATAATGGAAACAGTTTGTGGCCCAACTTTTGCGGCACTAGCTTATTACTTCATTTTTTCTTGATAATCTTATCAATTGCACTCGTACACTTTGGCACACCTTAAATCGCCAGGGGCATCATTGCGCCACATATTACGGCAATGAAGTCCGAACACTTTTTACAGTATAGTTCGGCACCCTGAATTTAGCATTATATGCATTGGCTCCAAATCATGTCTTTGGTCAATAGTTGGGTTGCCCGGCTCCTGTGCTTACTACCTTACGTTCCGCTCTATCGGCTAGGGTAGTAAAGGGAGAACTACTGTGATTGTGTCCTGGTTTATCCAGATGAGGACCTTAGTAGAGAAAGCTGAAAACTGACTGTCATGATGCGGCGTGAGCCGGTCAGCTGTTTGGAGGTTACAATCTTTTGCGTTTTCCCGCATTATGCGACGGATCGGCCTCAGTCTGATCAGGTGTTTACATCACCCAGATACGTCTCCAACGTATCTATAATTTTTTATTGTTCCATGCTATTATATATTCTGTTTTGGATGTTTAATGGGCTTATTTATACACTTTTATATTATTCTTGGGACTAACCTATTAACCGGAGGCCCATCCCAAATTGCTGTTTTTTTTGCCTATTTTAGTGTTTCGCAGAAAAAGAATATCAAACGGAGTCCAAACGAATTGAAACCTTCGGGAGGGTGATTTTTGGAACAAACGTGATCTACAGGACTTGGAGTGGACGTCAAGCAACCAATGAGGAGGCCACGAGGCAGGGGGCGCCTACTCCCTGGGCGCGCCATCCCCCCTCGTGGCTCCACCGATCTACTTCTTCCTCCTATATATACCTACGTACCCTGAAAACATCCAGGAGCACCACGAAACCCTATTTCCAGCTCCACAACCTTCTGTACCCAAGAGATCCCATCTTGGGGCCTTTTCCGGAGCTCCTCCAGAGGGGGCATTGATCACGAGGGCCTCTACATCAACTCCATGGCCCCTCCGATGATGTGTGAGTAGTTTACTTCAGACCTTCGGTTCCATAGTTATTAGCTAGATGGCTTCTTCTCTCTCTTTGGATCTCAAGACAAAGTTCTCCTCGATTCTCTTGGAGATCTATTTGATGTAATCTTCTTTTGCGGTGTGTTTGTCGAGATCCGATGAATTGTGGGTTTAGGATCAAGATTATCTATGAACAATATTTGAATCTTCTCTGAATTCTTTTATGTATGATTGGTTATCTTTGCAAGTCTCTTTGAATTATCAATTTGGTTTGGCCTACTAGATTGATCTTTCTTGCAACGGGAGAAGTGCTTAGCTTTGGGTTCAATCTTGCGGTGCTCGATCCCAGTGACAGTAGGGGAAACGACACGTATTGTATTGTTGCCATCGAGGACAAAAAGATGGGGTTTATATCATATTGCATGAGTTTATCCCTCTACATCATGTCATCTTGCTTAAAGCGTTACTCCGTTCTTGTGAACTTAATACTCTAGATGCATGCTGGATAGCGGTTGATGTGTGGAGTAATAGTAGTAGATGCAGGCAGGAGTCGGTCTACTTGTCACGGATGTGATGCCTATATACATGATCATACCTAGATATTCTCATAATTATTCGCTTTTCTATCAATTGCTTGGCAGTAATTTGTTCACCCACCGTAATACTTATGCTATCTTGAGAGAAGCCACTAGTGAAACCTATGGTCCCCGGGTCTATTTCCCATCATACAAGTTCCAATCTATTTTATTTTGCAATCTTTACTTTCAATTTATATCATAAAAATACCAAAAATATTTATCTTATTATTATTATCTCTATCAGATCTCACTCTTGCAAGTGGCCGTGAAGGGATTGACAACCCCTTTATCGTGTTGGTTGTGAGGTTCTTATTTGTTTGTGTAGGTACGAGGTGACTCGCGCGTGGTCTCCTACTGGATTGACACCTTGGTTCTCAAAAACCGAGGGAAATACTTAAGCTGCTTTGCTGCATCACCCTTTCCTCTTCAAGGGAAAACTAACGCATGCTCAGCAGGTAGCAAGAAGGATTTCTGGCGCTGTTGCTGGGGAGATCTACGCCAAGTCAAGACATACCAAGTACCCATCACAACTCTTATCCTTCGCATTACATTATTTGCCATTTGCCTCTCGTTTTCCTCTCCCCCACTTCACCCTTGTCGTTTTATTCGCCCTCTCTTTCCGTTCGCTTTTTCTTTGCTTGTTTGCTCGTGTGTTGGATCGCTTGCTTCGTCGTTATGGCTAGTCCTTTATCTAATCCTTTATCTCCCGAGAATGAGGTCCTTAATTTTAAAAAAAGGGAGGGAGAAAATCTAAAAGATGCTTGGTTCAGAATTTGCAATGCGCAAAATAAATCTACCAGGAAGAAATCTACTTCCGTTCTTCTTTGCAATTTTTATGTAGGCATCACTCCTTGGAATAGATATATTCTTGATACCATTACCGGAGGAAATTTCTTGGGTAGCCATACTTTTGATTCTTATAATGCTATGATAGATTTGTTTGGCCCACCACCTCTTTTGGTTAATGGAACTATTTTAACTTTGGAACATGTGATGTAATGGCTTGAAATTATTGAAAATAAAGTTGCCACCGTAGAGTTAATTGAAAATTTGGATAGAAAGATCCATAACCAAATTACCCAATATGGATCTAAGGTAGGAGTTGCTCTTAATTTTTTTTAAAGAAAAGGGACCTATGGTTAATGAAAAGATAGATCAATATTCCACTAGAATTGATAAAATTGAGGATATTGTTACCAACCTAGGGTCTGCTTTTTCTTCCGTGAAAAATACTCCTTATAATGCTAAGACTACCAAATTGATGTATGTTCCTAAAAATAGGGGTGAAACTTCTAGTAAGGAAATGCGAGACTCAAATCCATAAGTGTTCACCCCAACTTTCTCACTATCCTTAAGGAACCTTTTGCTACAAATGATTTTCTCGATTTCGTGCCTAGGAGTTTGATAATTAATAAAAAGAAAGAAACTCCTAGGAGTTATAGGTGTCTTATTGAAGAATTTCCTACCAAAAATGGTAATACCTAGATCTATCCTCGCTTTTATGCCTAGCTAGGGGCGTTAAACGATAGCGCTTGTTGGGAGGCAACACAATTTTATTTTTGTTCCTTGCTTTTTGTTCCTGTTTAGTAATAAATAATTTATCTAGCCTCTGTTTTGATTGTGTTTTTTGTGTTTAATTAGTTTTTGTGCCAAGTAGAACCATTGGGAAGACTCGGGGAAAGTTTTTTTGATCTTGCTGTAAAAAACAGAAACTTTAGCGCTCACGAGAATTGCTGCCATTTTTTTACTGGAGAGTGCTATTTAGTTAATTCTTTTTGAAGATTATTAATAAATAAATTCCTCACGTCTATCAATTTATTTTAGAATTTTTGGGGTTCCATAAGTATTCGAAACCTACAGATTACTACAGGCTGTTCTGTTTTTGTGTGTTGTTTGCTTATTTTGATGAATCTATGGCTAGTAATAGAGTTTATGAACCATAGAAAAGTTGGAATACAGTAGGTTTAACACCAATTTAAATAAATAATGATTTCATTAAAGTACCTTGAAGTGGTGGTTTGTTTTCTTTTACTAATGGAGCTCACGAAGATTTTATTTTAAGTTTTGTGTTGTGAAGTTTTCAAGTTTTGGGTAAAGATTTGATGGATTATGGAACAAGGAGTGGCAAGAGCCTAAGCTTGGGCATGCCCAAGGCACCCCAAGGTAAAATCCAGGGACAACCAAAATCCTAAGCTTGGGGATGCCCTGGAAGGCATCCCCTCTTTCGTCTTCGTCCATCGGTAACTTTACTTGGAGCTATATTTTTATTCGCCACATGATATGTGTTTTGCTTGGAGCGTCTTGTATGATTTGAGTTTTTGCTTTTTAGTTTACAACAATCATCCTTTCTGTACGCACCTTTTGGGAGAGACACACATGAATTGGAATTTATTAGAATACTCTATGTGCTTCACTTATATCTTTTGAGTTGGATAATTTTTGCTCTAGTGCTTCGCTTATATTTTTTAGAGCACGACAGTGGTTCTATTTTATAGAAATAATTGATCTCTCATGCTTCACTTATATCATTTTGAGAGTCCTTCAGAACAGCATGGTAATTCACTTTGGTTATAAATTTTAAATGCTAATAGAAGTTGGATGCTTGATAGATTGTTTTGAGATATAAAGGTGGTAATATTAGAGGTGTGCTAGTTGAGTAATTGTGAAATTGATGAATACTTGTGTTGAAGTTGGCAAGTCCCGTAGCATGCACGTATGGTAAACATTATTTGACAAATTTGAAGCATGGGGTGTTCTTTGATTGCTTTCCTTATGAGTGGCGGTTGGGGACGAGCGATGGTCTTTTCCTACCAATCTATCCCCCTAGGAGCATGCGCGTAGTGCTTGGTTTTGATGACTTGTAGATTTTAGCAATAAGTATGTGAGTTCTTTATGACTAATGTTGAGTCCATGGATTATACGCACTCTCACCCTTCCATCATTGCTAGCCTCTTCGGTACCGTGCATTGCCCTTTCTCACCTTGAGAGTTGGTGCAAACTTCGCCGGTGCATCCAAACTCCGTGATATGATACGCTCTATCACACATAAGCCTCCTTATATCTTCCTCAAAACAGCCACCATACCTACCTATTATGGCATTTCCATAGCCATTCCGATATATATTGCCATGCAACTTTCCACCGTTCCGTTTGTTATGACACGCTTCATCATTGTCATATTGCCATGCATGATCATGTAGTTGAAATCGTATTTGTGGCAAAGCCACCGTTCAGAACTTTTTCATACATGTCACTCTTAATTCATTGCATATCCTAGTACACCGCCGGAGGCATCCAGATAGAGTCATATTTTGTTCTAAGTATTGAGTTGTAAGTAAAAAAGAAGTGTGATGATCATCATTATTAGAGTATTGTCCGAGTGAGGAAAGGATGATGGAGACTATGATTCCCCCACAAGTCGGGATGAGACTGCAGACGAAAAAAATTAAAAAGAGAGAAAAGGGGCCAAAAGAAAGAAAAAAAGAAGGCCCCAAAAAAGAGAGAAGGGACAGTGTTACTATCCTTTTTCCACACTTGTGCTTCAAAGTAGCACCATGATCTTCATGATAGAGAGTCTCTTATTTTTTTCACTTTCATATACTAGTGAGAATTTTTCATTATAGAACTTGGCTTGTATATTCCAATTATGGGCTTCCTCAAATGCCCTAGGTCTTCGTGAGCAAGCGAGTTGGATGCACACCCACTTAGTTTCTTTGATGAGCTTTCATATATTTATAGCTCTAGTGCATCCGTTGCATGGCAATCCCTAGTCCTTGCATTGAAATCAATCGGTGGGCATCTCCATAGCCCATTGATTAGCCACATCAATGTGAGACTTTCTCCCTTTTTGTCTTCTCACACAACCTCAATCATCATATTCTATTCCACTGATAGTGCTATGTCCATGGCTCGCGCTCATATATTGCGTAAAAGTTGAAAGAGTTTGAAAAGGCTAAGTATGAAACAATTGCTTGGCTTGTCATCGGGGTTGTGCATGATGAGAGCATTATGTGTGACGAAAATGAAGCATGGCCAAACTATATGACTTTGTAGGGATAAGTTTTATTTGGCTATGGTATTTTGATAAGACATAATTGCTTGATTAGCATACTTGGACTATTACTATTTTTATGTCAACAATAAACTTTTATCTTGAATCTTTCGGATCTGAACATTCATGCCACAATAGAGAAAAATACATTGAAGAATATTCTAGAAAGCATTCCGCATCAAAAATTCTGTTTTTATCATTTACCAACTGGAGGACGAGCAGGAATTAAGCTTGGGGATGCTTGATATGTCTCCAACGTATCTATATTTTTTGATTGTTCCATGCTATTATATATTCTGTTTTGGATGTTTAATGGGCTTATTTATACACTTTTATATTATTTTTGGGACTAACCTATTAACCGGAGGCCCATCCCAAATTGCTGTTTTTTGCCTATTTCAGTGTTTCGCAGAAAAAGAATATCAAACGGAGTCCAAACGGAATGAAACCTTCGGGAGCGTGATTTTTGGAACAAACGTGATCCAGAGGACTTGGAGTGGACGTCAAGCAACCAACGAGGAGACCACGAGGCAGGGGAGCGCGCCTACCCACTGGGCGCGCCCTCCCCCCTCATGGGCCCCTCGTGGCTCCATCGACCTACTTCTTCCTCCTTTATATACCTACGTACCCTGAAAACATCCAGGAGCACCACAAAACCCTATTTCCACCACCGCAACCTTCTATACCCAAGAGATCCCATCTTGGGGCCTTTTCTGGAGCTCCGCCGGAGGGTTTATTGATCACGGAGGGCCTCTACATCAACTCCATGGCCCCTCCGATGATGTGCGAGTAGTTTACTTCAGACCTTCGGTTCCATAGTTATTAGCTAGATGGCTCCTTCTCTCTCTTTGGATCTCAATACAAAGTTCTCCTCGATTCTCTTGGAGATCTATTTGATGTAATCTTCTTTTGCTGTGTGTTTGTCGAGATCCGATGAATTGTGGGTTTATGATCAAGATTATCTATGAACAATATTTGAATCTTCTCTGAATTCTTTTATGTATGATTGGTTATCTTTGCATGTCCCTTTGAATTATCAGTTTGGTTTGGCCTACTAGATTGATTTTTGTTGCAATGGGAGAAGTGCTTAGCTTTGGGTTCAATCTTGCGGTGCTCGATCCCAGTGACAGTAGGGGAAACGACACGTATTGTATTGTTGACATCGAGGATAAAAATATGGGGTTTATATCATATTGCATGAGTTTATCCCTCTACATCATGTCATCTTGCTTAAAGCGTTACTCCGTTCTTATGAACTTAATACTCTATATGCATGCTAGATAGCGGTCGATGTGTGGAGTAATAGTAGTAGATGAAGGCAGGAGTCGGTCTACTTGTCACGGATGTGATGCCTATATACATGATCATACCTAGATATTCTCATAATTATTCGCTTTTCTATCAATTGCTCAACAATAATTTGTTCACCCACTGTAATAGTTATGCTTTCTTGAGAGAAGCCACTAGTGAAACCTACGGCCCCTGTGTCTATTTTCCATCATACAAGTTTCCAATCTATTTTATTTTGCAATCTTTACTTTCAATTTATATCATAAAAATACCAAAAATATTTATCTTATTATTATTATCTCTATCAGATCTCACTCTTGCGAGTGGCCGTGAAGGGATTGGCAACCCCTTTATCGCGTTGGTTGCGAGGTTCTTATTTGTTTGTGTAGGTACGAGGTGACTCGCGCATGGTCTCCTACTGGATTGATACCTTGGTTCTAAAAAACTGAGGGAAATACTTACGCTGGTTTGCTGCATCACCCTTTCCTCTTCAAGGAAAAGCAACGCATGCTCAAGAGGTAGCACACCCTAGTCCAGATTAAATTCTAAGTAGGGGATGCGCCTACATTTTTATTGTCGAACTCCTATGGCTAAGTGAGGGTGATAAAGCCACATAGTCTGATTGCTTGGTTCGTTGCACTAAACACCTGCTTCAAGGACCAAAATTTTGGATCAAGAGTGTTTAGATTCCATCCCGAACACCCCCGTCCTACCTACGTGGGGGCTGAAGCCGACGACTGGCCAACTCTCAGATTTAATAAAAATGGCCGCACAGGAGGTAAAATTTTAAATAAATAATAACAAGCATTATATTACATAACGATCTCGTTTCATCATACAAGGCAGCGACAACACAAATGTATTCATTCGAAGATAATGTCTTTTGCACATTGCGCCGCCACAATGCGGGACCCCTCCAAGACATCTTCAAAATACCGCTCGGGCGTGCGGTGCTCCTTGCCAGCAGGCGGTCCCTCGGTCGCGAGCTTGACAACGTTCATCTTCGTCCACTGCACCTTGACACGGGTGAAGGCCATCCACGCACCCTCAATGCAGACCGACCACTTGATGGCGTCAAGCTGGGGACAGCATTAACCAGCCGCTTCACGAGCCCGAAGTAGCTACTGGGTATAGCTTAGGCAGGCCACAACCGGATTGTTAAATCCTTCATGGCTAGTTCGGCCACCCTATGCAGTTCGACCAGCTATTTTAGCTGGTCACTAAAGGGCACCGGATGTTCTGGCGCAAGGTATTGCGACCAGAATAGCTTCTCCATCGAGCTCCCCTCTTCGGCTTGGAAGAATTCTGCAGCGTCGGCTACACTGTGTGGCAAATCTGCAAACGCTCCTGGAGAACTCCAAATCCGGGTTAGTAAGAGATACCTCCTCTTCACATATTTGCTCTGCATAATGAAGGCTTACCCGCCGCAATCTTCTTGGCCTCTTGAATCTCCTGGAGAGCGCCCTGGGCTTCAGCCCGGGCATCTTGTGTGCTTTGGCGAGCCTTGGTGAATTCGGTCTCTTGATCCGCAATATTGCGCTCCAAGGACTCGCATTTCTTCACGGCGTCCTGGAGCTCTTGCTGGACCTCACCGACCCTGGCCTTGTGCTTTTCACGGACGGTTTGTTCCTTGGCTGCTCTCTCCTCGGCCTCGGCCAGCGCCTTCTTGAGGGCCTCCACTTCGGTCGCCGCCCCTAATAAATATCACGGTGCTATGATCATCACAAATCATTCATCCTTTCCGGATATACACAAGGTCATTGCATACCTTGCTTGTCTTCTAGTTGCTTTTTTACATGGCCGAGCTCTTCCTTGGCCCGCTCCAGACTCTGCTTTAGTTCGGAGACCTCAGCAGCATGAGAGGTTGCGGCCAGCAATGATGCCTGCTTATTCACATAAGACATATTTAGTTAGTCTACTACGGAAATTACTTGATCCTCTATCTAGCTTTTCTTTCCGAACACCGGACATAGTCTCATGGGCTACTATCTATACTATGACGTTCTTTTTATTGCGTCGCTTACCTCAAAGCCTATTAGAAGGCTTGTGTAGGCTTCAGTTAGTCCGCTCTTGGCGAACTGAATCCTCTCAACCACCGTACCCATAAGGGTACGATGTTCCTCTACAATGGAAGCACTTCGCAGCGCTTCCATTAGAGCATCTGGTGCCTCTGGATGGACAGAGGTCACCCGTGGAATTGGCGCACCTCCTTCCTTTGAAGGAGGCTGCCTACCGGATTCTGGAGCCGTATAGGTCTCCGGGATCGTATTCGGCTGGGGGCCGAATTGAGGATGGCCCTCATCGCCAGTCCCCATGAGGATCTGCTCCCCCATGTGTCCGGCGGCCGAGATGTTATCCTCTGGCGCCACCATGACGGCCTCCTATGCCTCCCCTAAGCTGGAAGTGTCCTTCGGGACAACACTTCAGTGTCTTCCACCATCTTGGGATAGGAGGCCACCGGGAGAGGCCCACTGTCCATCACCTTCAGATCCAGCGAGTTTCCCAAAGATGAGGATCGCTCGAGGTCAGAATGAGCCGGACTATAAATGCATGATTCAACATGTTAACACTATGAAGTAAAGAAGTTGGATATTTGAGTGCGTCTGTGAGTACTTACGATTCGGCCAGGGGCTTATCCCTGGGGCGCCACTCTGAGCTGCTGTCAAACGTCCCATGCGGGGTTGCCCGCGGTGGAGGCCTTCCCTTTATTGGATGCCTCTGCCTCCATATGCATGGAGGCCGCCCTTCTCTTCCTTCCCCCCTCAGGAGGAGAATCGCTTTCCTCCTCTTCCTCGTCATCGGTGGCGGGAGGGGAGTGGGTGTCGGCGTCTTTGGACGTCACGTCCGAAGTGCCCTTATCGCGGAGACCACCCCTGGTCCCCCTGGCCTTCTTCTCTAGTGCTTGAGGGCGCCAGAACCAGCATCTTCGTCAGAAGCGGGATGGCTGGTTCTTCGGGCAGCGGAGCCGGACACTGAATCCGCTCCGCCTTCTTTGTCTAGACCTGAAAAAACAAATAGGGAAGTTTAGACATCTTCCTGGAGTATGCAAGTAAATGGTACACCTTGAAATTCGGAAAACTTACCGCACTTGCGGGATAGGCCAGGTCGTGCCCGCGGTCTTCGGCCGTCGCTGGCCAGGTCTCGTTGGCCTTGAAGAGCACCTTCCAAATGTCTTCATGCCTAGTGCCGAAGAACTGTTGCAAGGTCTGGTGCTTGGCCGGATCAAACTCCCACAAGTGGCAAGTCCGGCTTTGGCACGACAGGATCCGGTGAGCGAGCATTACCTGGATTACATTGACAAGATTGACGTTCTTGTCCACCATGTGCTTGATGCGCGTCTGGAGTGCAGTCAGCTCGTCCGACGAAGACTAGTCCAGGCCTTTCTCTAGCCAGGAGGTGAGCCGCATCAGGGCGCCGGACTGGAATTCGAGAGCCGCGGCCCAGGCGGCGTCGCGAGGCTCTATGACATAGAACCACTGTTGTTGCCACCCCTTGACGGTCTCCACGAAGGTGCCCTTGGGCCATGTGACGTCGGGCGACTTGCTCACCATGGCACCTCAGCACTCTGCATGTTGGCCATCCACCACCTTCGGCTTCACGTTGAAGACCTTCAACCATAGTCCGAAGTGGGGAGGGATACGGAGGAATGCCTCGCACACGACAATAAATGCCGAGATATTGAGGAAGGAGTTGGGGGCCAGATCGTGGAAATCCAGCCCGTAGTAGAACATGAGCCCACAGACGAATGGGTGGAGAGGAAATCCCAACCCGCGGACGGAGTGGGGGATGAACACGACCCTCTCGTGGGGCTCTGGGGTGGGGACGATCTGTCCCTTGGTCGGAAGCCGGTGGGCGATCTCCTTGGCTAGGTACCCGGCCTCCCGGAGCCTGGTGATGTCCTTCTCCTTGATGGAGGAAACCATCCACTTGCCTTATGCTCCAAATCCGGACATGACTGGAGTGCTTTTTGAGGCGGAAAGGATGGAAGCTTGGGCGCTGGAGCTCGAGAATGGATGGGCAGAGAGGAAGAGGGCGTGGGTGAAAGAGGTGAATCATTATCCCTTTATAAAGGCAGCGAATATCAAGCGCCTCCCCACTCGCCTTAAAACTCGCCTGTTTCCCAAGGGCTGCGCAGACAGCACGGTTGTATTACCCACGCCCGTATTGATGAGAATCCCGCAATAAGGGGACACGATCTCTACTTTGACAAGACGTGCTAGTAAAACCGCATCTCAAAATATGAAGCGGTAGGCCGAAAAATGGTTCGAAATAATGACCGGGTGGTGATGTGGTGTCACTCTACAAAAAGTTGTCAGTAGATTGGACTCGTGAAATATTATACTCTCTGCGGTTGTGTCTGGTGCTTGTTTTGCAGAGCCGGACACGTTGTTTGTGTTCGAAGGCTGTTTTGGAGTATTCGGAGGAGGAACCCGCCTTGCAATGCCGAAGACAATCTGCGCGCAAGACACCTCGTCATTGAAGCTTGGTTCACGGGCTACTGAGGGAGTCCTGGACTAAGGAGTCCTTGGGCGTACGACCTGTTGGACATGGGCCGGACTGATGGGCTATGATGATACAAGACCAAAGATTCTCTCACCCGTGTCCGGATGGGACTCTCCTTGGCGTGGATGGCAAGCTTGGCGTTCGGATATGAAGATACCTTTCTCTGTAACTGACTTTGTACAACCCTAGTCCCCCGGTGTCTATATAAACCGGAGGGTTTAGTCCGTAGAGGCAATCATAATCATATAGGCTAGACTTCTAGGGTTTTAGCTATTATGATCTCGTTGTAGATCAACTCTTGTAACCCCTATACTCATCAATATTAATCAAGCAGGACGTAGGGTATTACCTCCATCAAGAGGGCCCGAACCTGGGTAAAACTTTGTGTCCCTTGTCTCCTGTTACCATCAACCTCAGATGCATAGTTCGGGACCCCCTACCTGAGATCCGCCGGTTTTGACACCGACAGCAGATCGCACTCAGCCAACGCCGCCACCAAGGGTGGCGGCCACCCTTCGTTGTCCAAGTCTCCCTCGGGGCTGCCACCGCCACCCGCCTCGCCCCCCTGCCGCGACCTTACCGGGGACTAGTGGTAGGCATGTGTGCCAACTTTGTTGTTGGGGAACGTAGTAATTTCAAAAATATTCCTACGCACACGCAAGATCATGGTGACGCATAGCAACGAGAGGGGAGAGTGTGTCCATGTACCCTCGTAGACCGAAAGCGGAAGCGTTAGCACAACACGGTTGATGTAGTCGTACGTCTTCACGACCCGACTGATCAAGTACCGAACGCACGTCACCTCCGAGTTCTGCACACGTTCAACTCGATGACGTCCCTCGAACTCCGATCCAGCCGAGTGTTGAGGGAGAGTTTCGCCAGCACGACGGCGTGGTGACGATGATGATGTTCTACCGATGCAGGGCTTCGCCTAAGCACTGCTACGATATGATCGACGTGGATTATGGTGGAGGGAGGCACCGCACACGGCTAAAAGATGAAGAGATCAATTGTTGTGTCTATGGGGTGCCCCCTCCTCCGTATATAAAGGGGGGGAGGAGGAGAGGGCCGACCAAGGGGGTGGCGTGCCCTAGGAGGGGGAAGCCTACTCCAAGTAAGTTTGCCCCTCCCTTTCCTAATCCAAGAAGGAGGGGGAAGGAAGGAGTGGGAGAGGGGAAAGGCAAGGGGGGCGCCCCCCCTTTCCTTGTCCTATTCGGACTCAAGGGGAGGGGGCCCGCCTCTTGCCCTGGCCGGCCCCTCTCTCTCTCCACTAAGGCCCAACAAGGCCCATTAGTTCCCGGGGGGGGGGGGGGTCCGGTAACCCCCAATACTCCGATAAATGTCTAAAAACTTCCGGAACCTTTCCGGTGTCCAAACATAGTCGTCCAATATATCGATCTTTACGTCTCGACCATTTCGAGACTCCTCGTCATGTCCATGATTACATCTGGGACTCCGAACTACCTTCAGTACATCAAAACATATAAACTCATAATATAATCGTCATCTAACTTTAAGCGTGCGGACCCTACGGGTTCGAGAACTATGTAGACATGACCGAGACACATCTCCGGTCAGTAACCAATAGCGGAACCTGGATGCTCATATTGGCTCCTACATATTCTATGAATATCTTTATCGGTCAAACCGCATAACAACATACGTTGTTCCCTTTGTCATTAATATGTTACTTGCCCGAGATTCGATCGTCGGTATCTCAATACCTAGTTCAATCTCGTTACCGGCAAGTCTCTTTACTTGTTCTGTAATACATCATCCCGCAACTAACTCATTAGTTGCATTGCTTGCAAGGCTTATAGTGATGTGCATTACCGAGTGGGCCCAGAAAGATACCTCTCCGACAATCGGAGTGACAAATCCTAATCCGGAAATACGCCAACCCAACAATTACCTTCGGAGACACCTGTAGAGCACCTTTATAATCACCCAGTTACGTTGTGACATTTGGTAGCACACAAAGTGTTCCTCCGGTAATCGGGAGTTGCATGATCTCATAGTCATAGGAACATGTATAAGTCATGAAGAAAGCAATAACACTAAACTAAAACGATCAAGTGCTAAGCTAACGAAATGGGTCAAGTCAATCACATCATTCTTCTAATGATGTGATCCCGTTAATCAAATGACAACTCATGTCTATGGTTAGGAAACATAACCATCATTGATTCAACGAGCTAGTCCAGTAGAGGCATACTAGTGACACTATGTTTGTCTATGTATTCACACATGTATTATGTTTCCGGTTAATACAATTGTAGCATGAATAATAAACATTTATCATGAAATAAGGAAATAAATAATAACTTTATTATTGCCTCTAGGGCATATTTCCTTCAGTCTCCCACTTGCACTAGAGTCAATAATCTAGTTCACATCGCCATGTGATTTAACACCAATAGTTCACATCATCATGTGATTAACACCCATAGTTCACATCGTCATGTGACCAACACCCAAAGGGTTTACTAGAGTCATAATCTAGTTCACATCGTTATGTGATTAACACCCAAAGAGTACTAAGGTGTGATCATGTTTTGCTTGTGAGAGAAGTTTAGTATACGGGTCTGCCACATTCAGATCCATATGTATTTGGCAAATTTCTATGTCAACAATGCTCTGCACGGAGCTACTTGATACGTCTCCAACGTATCTATAATTTTTGATTGCCCCATGCTATATTATCTTCTGTTTTGGACATTAGTGGGCTTTATTATTCACTTTTATATTATTTTTGGGACTAACCTATTAACTGGAGGCCCAACCCAGAATTGTTGTTTTTTGCCTATTTCAAAGTTTCGCAGAAAAAGAATATCAAACGGAGTCCAAACGGAATGAAACCTTCGGGAACGTGATTTTTGGAACGAACACGATCCAGGAGACTTGGACCCTACGTCAAGCAACCAACAGGGAAGCCACAAGGTAGGTGGGCGCGCCTACCCCCCAGGCGTGCCCTCCACCCTCGTGGGCCCCTTGTTGCTCCACCGACGTACTCCTTCCTCCTATATATACCTACGTACCCCCAAACGATCAGATACAGAGCCAAAGCCCTAATTCCATTGCCGTAACTTTCTATATCAACGAGATCCCATCTTAGGGCCTGTTCCGGAGCTCCTCCGGAGGGGGCATCGATCACGGAGGGCTTCTACATCAACACCATAGCCTCTCCGATGAAGTGTGAGTAGTTTACCTCAGACCTTCGTGAAAGTGCTAGTGATCGACTAGAGGGGGGGGGGTGAATAGGCAATTTTTATGAAAGACTTCAAAACATGGAAGTTTCGAAGACAAACGATAGAAATAAACCTATTACCACGCAGCGGAAGGTAGACTACACTAAGCAAGCCATAGTCAAGTATTCAATGAAGTGAAAGCACAATGACTAATAGCAGCTAGGTAGTAAAGATCAGGTAGGAAGATAGTGTGAAGCCAATCAGAACAATCAATTACACAGTGAAGACAAAAGATAATGCAATCATACAATGACTTCACCAGGGCCAACAGTAAGTAAAGGAATGGGAAGGACGAAACCAGTGACTCGTTGAAGACAATGATTTGTTGGACCAGTTCCAGTTGCTGTGACAACTGTACGTCTGGTTAGGGAGGCTGAGATTCAACTCAGAAGACCGCGTCTTCACCTTATTCCCCTTGAACTAAGGACACCCAGTCCTCGCCCAATCACTCTGGTAAGTCTTCAAGGTAGACTCCCAAACCTTCACAAACTTCTTTCACCGACGATCCACAATGGCTCTTGGATGCTCAGAACACGACGCCTAACCGGCTGGAGGATTCACAGTCCTCAAGTGTAATAAGTCTTCAGATCACACAGACATGAAGACTTAAGTGATGCCTAACACTCTTTGGCTCTGGGTGTTTAGGGCTTTATCCTCGCAAGGAATTCTCTCTAAAAGGCTTCGAGGTGGGTTGCTCTCAAACGACAAAAGCCATGCACTAGCTCTGCGCAGCCAACCGTTTATGGTTGTAGGGGGTGGGCTATTTATAGCCACTGGGCAACCCGACCTGATTTGTTCGAAATGACCCTCGGTCACTAAGGAACTGACACGTGTTCCAACGGTCAGATTTCAAACACACACGACAACTTTACTTGGGCTACAAGCAAAGCTGACTTATCCAACTCTGGACAAGATTTGCTCTCATAGTCTTCACTCGAAGACATAGGATTTTGGTTAAGCATCACTTCAGTCATTCTGACTGGTTCACTTGGACCCCACTTAACAGTGCGGTGGTTCCTATGACTCAACAAAGAAAAACACAGAACGACGAAACTGCTAAGTCTTCGCGCTCCATAGTCTTCACGCAATGTCTTCTCTTGTCATAGTCTTCAATGTGAATGTCTTCACATACCACCTTTGACTTCAATGTCTTCATACATTTTTAGGGGTCATCTCTGGTAGGATAACCGAATCAATGAGGGACTTCTACCTGAGTTATCCCGCAATTCTCACAAACACATTAGTCCCTCAACCAGGTTTGTCGTCAATACTCCAAAACCAACTAGGGGTGGCACTAGATGCACTTACAATCTCCCCCTTTTTGGTGATTGATGACAAACTGGTTGAAGTTTTCAACGGGGAATAAAATATGTGAAATTGTAAAGGATAGGGTATTGTCTTCATAAGTTGCAAGGGCTCCCCCTGAAAATGTGCATATAAGTAATTTGCTTTTGGAATGCAAATGCACATGGCAGGTTGTACTTGTGGAGATCCTCTTCAACTTATGATGACAAGTCATTATGCAAGATATGATGTAACGAAGATAATAACATGCATAATGAAAAAATGGATGTCTGCAAAATGATCTAAGTGCGGAATTTATCGTCGCGCATGCGGAATTTATCATTGCATCACAGAATAGCAAATAAGTAGCAGACGACCATCGAGTTTAAGTGTTACAACTCAAAGAACCAAATGTATCGAAAACGAGAGTTGTAAGCACTTGGCAAAAGTAGCAAAAAGTAAATTAACCACCCATATGGACCCGATTGAAGACTATCAACTCATATGCTTCTCCCCCTTTTGTCAGTGAGGACCAAAAAGGTTTGAAGACATAGAGCGCCTACTCGTTCCCATGAGGTGCAGGCGAGGCAACAGGGTCGTCGTTGAGATCCGGTGGTGCAGAGGAACTTGGTGCAGTGTCGACACGCGCTGAAGTTGGAGGAAGTGAAGTTGCATCATCTTGGTCGTCGATGACTCTGGCATTTACGGTCGCAGCTGAGGACGAGTATTCAGAGTCTTCAAGTGAGGGAGTTCGACGCAAGTGAGCATTTCTGGGAGGAGTTGAGTCAAACTTGAAGCGTTCGGTGAAGCCATCGTCATGCAGATCAGCTTCAGCACTGAGTAGGGTCAAACTCTTCCACGACCTCCGACAGGTTTCATGAGTGACAAAGGCATCTTGGTGGCAAGATTGCGAATGCGGTTGACATCCACCAAGAGGCTTTGCATCTGACGCTTAAGCCAGTCATGATGTTTGTCATGTTTCTGATGCAGCGCGACTAGAAGCTCTCGGTCATTTAGGACACGAGATCGTCGTCGAGGCCTTTGCGCAATGGTGCTACCAGCGGCATCATTTTGAGCACGAGGGGCACGTGTGTTTCCAGCAAGGGGATAAACACGAGACACTGCTGGAATTCCTTCAATGGGCTGGGTGAAGCTTTGGTGATCAGCATTGTGAAGATAAATGGGATCCTTAGCAGGCTCTGGGTAAATGGCTTCAACTGACAGATCAACCTCGGGCAAGAATATAAGATGATTGCGCGCAGACGGGTGATAGTTGAAGGCTGAGTGACGCTTGATCAGACGCATGACCCATGGAGCATAGAATTTCAACCCAAAGATGTCGGAGCCAGACGCAGCCAACTTCCTGATGAAGAAGTCTTGAGCATCGAAGCTGATGCCATTGAAGATATAGAAAACCAAAGTCTTCATTACTCCTTCAAGCTTCGCTGCAGATGAGTGTCCTTTGACAGGCCATAGAGTCTTCCTGATGATGTGGTAAATGGTGCGAGGCAGGTACTCTAGGTCTTCAACAAGGAAATCATATGGGTATTCCGCGTCGTGAGGCAGAGGCTTCATCATGCTTAGCATTTGACTCATGTTGGGTTCTGGCTTCTGAAAGATGCTTTCCAAGGCATTTTGATGTTGTTGACAACCTGGTTCATAGTATTCACCAGGAGTGTGCAGGCCTGTGAGCTCAATGATATCAAGAGCTTTAGCTTCATGATGGACATTTCCTGTCATCCACTCAAGGACCCAAGTCTTCGGATCCCTGTTGTACCCTCGAATATGAAGAGTGGCATAGAATTGAAGCAGCAATTCTTCGTTCTAGTGCTCCTTGTCAGTGACGAACTGCAACAAACCAGCATCTCTGAAACAGTCCAATGCTTCTTTGAGGCAGGGCAGACCAGCTATAGCTTCAGAGTCGAGGCGCATGTGTGGAAATATGCGCCCTTGATTGTATAGGACACATGAATAGTAGCTGCGCTGCTGATAGCTCCAGAATCGATCTGAGGAAATGCACGGTCTTGTATAGGGGTTCTTGGAGCTGTTGAAGAAGGTATTATGTGCCACGAAGCCATTTGCATTGAAGACCCCAGGTGAAGTGGCAGTGCCTGGGAATCGTGGAAGTCTTGGCTTGCGCTTTTGAACTTAAGGCCTATGCTCGACATGGTACTCAAATTGTGGACCAGCAGCAGGCGGAGGAGTCAGAATGGGCCATCGAACCATAACTGGCTGACCACGATCAAATGCCAGCTCCATTGTGTGAGGTCTTGGAGGGGGAACAGGGGCATTTGCATTGTCTTCATGGGCTTCAGGGGCCACATGTGCTTCAGGTACTTGGACCTCAGGTGCTGCAGCATTGACTTCAGGTGCCTCATTGGCTTCTGGCGCCTCATTGGCTTCCGGCGCCGTATTGGCGTCAACCATGACAACATCATTGGCGTCAGCAGTGATGTTGGTGGCTACTTCAGGGTTGTTAACCTCCACTTTAGAAGCTGGAGGATCGGTCACGTTCTCCTTGAGAACAACATCTGAGTGAGACAGGGGTGTAACAACTCTAAACCTCTTGGGGCTTCTTCTTCATCTTCTTCTTCATCGGCTGATGCAGCCGGAACATCTTCCGCCATTTTGGCTTCGGATTCAGACACGTGCATTGTGGGAGTGACTTGGGGCCGGGGTCCTTTGCGAAGCCTGCGTAATGCGGGCGACGCTTATGGAGATGGAGCATGCGGGGCCTCAAAGTCATCATCATTTTGCATTGTTGGGGTAGCTTGCGGTTGGGGAGAGCTTGGAATGTCTTGTCTCTGTGGGTGATCAGCCCACGATGCATCCTGAGCAGTTCGCGTCAGAGGATGACCAATGCTGATGAGCTTGCTCTGCGTGAGCACAGGCGATGATACCAATTGGTGCTCGATCTAAGGAAGGACTTCATCATCATCAACATTGTCATGGTGACCAATGTCTTCAGCAGCGGCGGGGTCAACTGCTGGAATGTCTTCAGCTTGAGGAGCCTCTGTGGAAGCAGGCTCATGAATTACCATCCGTCGTTCTTGATGCGAAGAGGTAGGACGAGCAACCGAGATGGGCTCAACAATAAGGGGCTCGGTGGGAGCAGCCCGATCTTTCTTGGTTTTGCGCTTCTTCTTGGAGGGAGCGACATCAGAAGCTTCAGGATGTTTCCTCTTTCTGGCTTCAGCCTCGGCAGCCCTTGTCTTCTTTAATTCTGAAGTCACTGTGGGGACCTTAGGCTTCGAGCCTGTCATACTGGCTGGGAAGACAATGGAATGTGCTTCCTGCCTTGTTGCTCCGGGTTCGGCCACAGCTGGCTTCTTCTTCTTTGCAGCCATCCTGGGATCGATGCCAGGATGCCCAAGAGCCTTGTGCTTTTCAGCTTTATTGTAGGCTTGCACGCACTTGTCAGCCAGACTCTTCATGCGCTCACGAGAACCTTTAGCTTCCTCGCGTTTCTTGAGAAAGGCTTCCTTGAGCTCGTGCAGTATAATCTTGAAGTTCTTGACATCTTGCACGCTGAGCTTTGCCATGTGCTGCTTGAACTGAGCTTTCTCATAGTCGATCTTTTGCTTCAGTTCAACGATGCGCTGAGCTAGATCTAGCTCAGAAGCAATGGCGCCAGTGAAAGAGACGCTGAGGCCAATTGGAAGTTGCAGATCGTCAAAGCTGAGATTGGGGGTTTCAAACCACTCATCAATGAAGTTGTGGATGATTGCCACGTCAAAGAGAGGAAAATCATTAAAGATTTCTTCTTCTTCCTTGCTCTTAATCAGTTGCTCAAGAGCGTCATCTGCAAGATCTTCATCGCTGGACAGATCAATGGCATCATTGCGCAGAATAGCAGCAACAGTCAGTTCTTGGTTAGTGGGTTGCATGGGCATCTTCACTCTCGAGGGCTTGGAGATGCGTGACAAATCTTCAGACTTCACACTGTGTTCAGGAGGTGCAGTGGCCAGAGGCGTCGCCTGTAGGACCTTTGGTGCAGGAGCAGGCTTTGAAGCTTTAGGCTTTTTCAGTTTCTTTGGCTTTGGTGGTGCAGGCGCTTCATCAGATTCAGCGTCATCTGCAGGCTCATCCACGGCTGTCCCTTGAACCATGATATGAGTGATGAGACCTTCCAAATTGTAGAAGGGCCCAACAAGATTGGGTTTAGCTTCGCGTGTGCCATCAGCACGAGGAGCAGAGGGGCCTGGATTGAAGTCTAAGCCTCGTGACTTCTTGTTCTCTTTGGCCGAGTTCCTGGCAAACTGAAGGTTGCGCTTGAACAGATTATCATCGCAGCACCACAGTAATGAAGATGGGTCTGCATCCGCAGGCTGCGGTCCACGGACCATGCAAGGATAGAAGCCTTGTTCAATGGCTTCAGCTTTGGACTTGGGTTGAAGATTTCTGTATAGAATGTCTCCCCATGGTCGTTTGATGGCATTCTTCTCAGCATACTCCTGGGTCACGAAACTGTACTTGAACCACTGTTCCGCCCAATATCTTCAAATCCATTGGATTCGAGTTTTTCGCTGATTGTAGTCCTCCTCTGGATCTGTCTTGTACAGCTCATAGAGGTCAGCAGGCAAATCTCTTGAGGTGTTGCCACGACGCTGTCTGCCACCCTTTCTTGTAGGTTTCTCTGTAGCCATGAACTTCAAACTGAATGGCTTCAACATGTTCAAAGGTTTCAAAGGCTTCCGCTTGCTGGTCAAACAGGAACTAGCTTCGGGAGAATTTATATGATGCTGTAAGAATTCTGAAAATGAATGCAGACTATGAGAACCAAGGGATTCTCCCACGGACATGTACTTGTGACAGCATTAAGGTGCGAGGGAAGGGGAAGAGGTCATATGCATTCTCAAAAGATTTTGAAGATAAATTAGTTTAGAAGACATTGACCTCATAGTGCGAAGACATTCACTCATAGATAGAGAGTTGGTTCCAGATTTGTACGAATCCACGAATAAGTACAAGTGAGGAATCTAACTACTTTGTGAAGCATAAGTGAAGATACTAGGCATATTATGAGATGCAGTATGAAATAGATCCAACTTGTGTGAATAGAAACTGCTTGTGGTAGAAAGTGATGAATCTATAGGATCAAAGGGGCTGTAAAAAGGAAGTTTTATTTACCACACGAAGAACTGCTAGACGGAGTGGGAGAGGAGGCCGAGAAGTTTGATCGTCCGTGCCCTAACTTGGCGACGGAGGACATCTATGGCGACGGCGGAGAAGACGATGTCCGCGGCCAGCGTGAAGACGGCGTCGGTGAGGTCGCGGCAGCTAAGCGCTTCGTCGCCGGCATCATCGAGGCTAGCAGTGGCGCTAGGGTTTGTGCAAGAGTGGAAGAAGGGATAATGACTATGGTGAGGCGTGTATTTATAGGGAGAGGGACGGCACAGTGTTATTACACAGGTGCCCCCGGTGATTCACATCTGAAGGACACGTGGCTATCATGCAACATATCGGAGGTTGTTCCACGTTCCCACGCACGCCTGGATTGTCGGGTGGTCGTTCCCACTTTTCCGGGTTTCAGGTGAAGGAATTAGCATTGAAACATACTTAATGTTTTTCTCTGTATCTTCTACTGACAAGGACGCAGAGAAGACATTCGACAGTTTCAATCGAATGCATATGATTTGGACAGATAGAGTTTGAGATAGAAAGCATAGAGAGATTAGGGTCCGATCACATTCACTTAGTTCAAAAGATTCAACAAGGAAGACGTAGCTATAAGTGAATGCTGTAGAGGACAGAACACTAGTATGTATATATCAGAAGACAATCAAGTCAACATAGTGAAGATAATCATGAAGACAAGTTGAAATTGAAGACAAACCAAATGTGAAGACATAGCAACTGTAACGCCATGGGTAAAACACTTCAAACAGAAGAATTTGGTGGTGGCGTTACCCACCGTATAGGAAGTATTAGACCCAGACACGGCACACAATTATCGTGGCGCTCCGAAGTCAAATTCCACGTTAATGTATTCACACTCAGAATGTACGTCTTCATTGATTGAAGATATACTTTACTATGTGTGTTGCACATCTAAGTCATCAACATGCATAAGTGTTAGGATGTGTGCCTGATCACAGGACATTTGAGGATTCCAAGATATTTAGCTCACACCGTAACTTGCAAAACCTCTTCTCATCCAAGGGCTTGGTGAAGATATCTGCCAATTGCTCTTCAATGTTGACGTGTATGATATCAATATCTTCCTTCACAACATGATCTCTGAGAAAGTGATGACGAATTTCAATGTGCTTTGTCTTCGAGTGCTGAACTGGGTTGTTGGCAATCTTGATGGCGCTTTCGTTGTCGCAGTAGAGTGGCACCTGCTTCAGGTGAATGCCATAGTCTTTGAGTGTTTGCTTCATCCATAGAAGCTGAGCGCAGCAAGATCCAGCATCAATGTATTCAGATTCAGCAGTGGAGAGAGATACACAGTTCTGCTTCTTTGAAGACCAACATACAAGTGATCGTCCCAGAAAATGACATGTGCCTGATGTAGACTTGCGATCCACCTTGTCACCAGCATAATCAGCATCCGAGAATCCAACTAGATCAAAATCTGAGCCCTTTGGATACCATAATCCTAGTGTTGGGGTGTGAGCCAAATATCTGAGAATTCTCTTCACAGCTTAGTGATGCGATTCCTTTGGTGCCGCTTGGAACCGGGCACACATGCAAACACTAAGCATGATATCTAGCCTAGATGCACATAAATAAAGCAAGAAACCAATCATGGAGCGATATACCTTTTGATCGGACTCTTTACCATTGTCGTCGGGACCCACATGATGTTTGGTTGGCATTGGCGTCATGTAGCCTTTGCAATCTTGCATTCCAAATTTCTTCAGGCAATCTTTGAGGTATTTCTCTTGAGATATAAAGATGCCGTTGTGTTGCTGATGTATTTGAAGACCAAGGAAGAACTTCAGCTCTCCCATCATGGACATTTGATATTGCTCTTGCATCATATATCCAAACTCATAAGTGTATTTCTGATTGGTGCAGCCGAAGATAATGTTATCCACATACATTGGCACACAAACAGTTCACCATCATATGTCTTCGTGAAGAGAGTGGGGTCGAGGGAACCAGGTTTGAAGCCTTTGCTCTTCAGGAAGTCTTTGAGAGTGTCATACCAAGCCCTAGGGGCTTGTTTGAGGCCATACAGTGCCTTGTTGAGCTTGTACACCATATCAGGATGTTTTGGATCTTCAAAGCCAGGCGGTTGTGCAACATACACTTCTTCGTCAATCTTGCCATTGAGAAAAGCGGTCTTCACATCCATTTGATGCAGAAGAATGTTATGATGATTTGCATAGGCCAGCAGTATGCGTATGGCTTCAAGCCTAGCCACAGGAGCAAATGTTTCATCGAAGTCAATCCCTTCAACTTGAGTGTATCCTTGAGCAACGAGACGAGCTTTGTTTCTGACAACTTGACCATGCTCATCTTGCTTGTTGTGATATATCCATTTGGTGCCTATTATATTGTGCTTGCGAGGATCAGGACGCTTAACCAGTTCCCATACATTATTCAGTTCAAATTGCTGAAGCTCTTCTTGCATAGCTTGAATCCATTCAGGTTCCATAAAGGCTTCATCAACTTTCTTGGTTTCAGATATTGAGACAAATGCGAAGTGCCCACAGAAATTTGCTAGTTGTGTTGCCCTTGAACGAGTGAGTGGACCTGGTGCATTGATGCTATCAATTATTCTCTCAATCTATACTTCATTTGCAACACGAGGATGTACAGGACGAAGATTTTGCTCTTGCTGATCATTGTCATCGTTAGAAGGATTGTCTTCAGGTTGATCAGGTGCGGAGATGATAAGTTCCTCTTCAGGCTGAGCTTCAGATGGTATGATTTCTCCAGTTCCCATAAGTTTGATTGATTCACTGGATGGAACTTCATCTAGCACATTTGGCAGGTGCTCTCTTTGCGAGCCGTTAGTTTCATCGAACCGCACATCCACAGTTTCAACCACTTTATAGTGAAAGAGGTTGAAGACTCTGTAGGAGTGCAAATCCTTTCCATATCCAAGCATAAAACCTTCATGTGCTTTTGGTGCAAATTTTGAAGTGTGATGTGGATCCTTGATCTAGCACCTGGCACCAAATACTCTGAAGTAACTGACATTTGGCTTCTTGCCAGTAAGGAGCTCATAGGATGTCTTGTTCAGAAGCTTGTGAAGATAAACACGGTTGATGATATGGCATGCAGTATCAATGGCTTCAGGCCAGAATTTTCTTGGAGTCTTGTATTCATCAAGCATCGTCCGGGGCATCTCAATAATTGTTCTGTTCTTGCGTTCGACGACGCCATTCTGCTCTGGCGTGTACGGAGCTGAGAATTCATGTGTGATGCCCAAAGTATCAAGATACGTATCTAGGCCAGTGTTCTTGAATTCAGTGCCATTGTCACTTCTGATGTGCTTTATCTTGACGCCATAGTTGTTCATTACTCGATTGTCAAAGCGTCTGAAGACATCCTGCACTTCAGTCTTGTATAGGATTATATGCACCCAAGTATATCTTGAATAATCATCAACAATGACAAAGCCATAGAGACAAGCAGTAGTAGTAAGAGTTGAGTAATGAGTGGGACCGAAAAGGTCCATGTGGAGCAGTTCGAAGGGTTGAGTCATTGTCATGATTGTCTTCGAGGGATGCTTGGCCCTCGTCATCTTTCCTGCTTCACAGGCACCGCATAAGTGATCCTTCTTGAACTTGATGCCCTCGATGCCTATGACATGCTTATTTCTTGCAAGAGTGTGCAAGTTCCTCATGCCAGCATGCCCTAGCCTCCGATGCCAGAGCCAGCATTCTGAAGCTTTTGCTAGAAGACATACGGCAAGCTGTGGTCCTGCTGAGAAATCTACCATGTACAAATCATCTTTCCTATACCCTTCAAACACTAGAGACTTGTCAGATTCGATTAGAACAAGGCAACGATATTTTCCAAACATCACAATCATGTTTAAATCGCAAAGCATTGAGGCAGACATTAAGTTGAAACCAAGGGATTCAACAAGCATGACTTTATCCATGTGTTGATCCTTTGAGATTGCAACTCTACCTAGACCAAATACCTTACCAGTGTGAGCAAATGTGATGTGACTTTTGTCAGATGGACGTAAGGTTGAGTCCATAAGAAGGCTTCGCTTGCCAGTCATGTGATTAGTGCACCCACTATCAATAATCCATTCTGAAGCAGCTGGTGTCGTACCCTACAGTGCAGTTAGGGGGATAGGCTTCACAAAGAGAATTGTGAAGCAAAAACATTTGACGGGCAAGTGGATTATGAAATCTTAGATCGAGGTTAGGACTGATAGGGCAAGTAGCAAGCGACTCAGGAACAAAATACATAACAAGACCATTTGGGCATTTGATCTTGCGCCCTACAAGATGTTTAAGGTCCCCAGCAATAGCGTCAGACGATTTTGGTTTTCGGCTGGAGACCTTTCCCTGCAAAAGAGACTTAAGCTTTCTTAGCCACCCACATCTTCAAGGGTGGCTTTGAAGCAATTAGTCTAAGTGCAGCATCTGAGAACTTTGGCTTTGGAGCCCTAGCAAAAAATCTTGCAGGTGGACAATAGTACTCATAAGAATAAGCAGAATAGTTCTTGGTCTTATGAACATGGCGGTTTGATGAAACGCGCTCATATTCATAGGCCTGAGTATGGCTTCCCTGCAAAACATTTGCGTTAGTGCGACTCAGGTGAGTCCTCTGTCTATATGAAGCCTTTGGACCGTATGAAGCCTGTGGTCTGGGGTTTGTCTTCTTCACTTGCGGTGTCATGGCGACATTCACAGGAAGATTCTCCAAACACCTTTTCGGCACCCAGACGTTCTTCATAGGCGGTCCATTCCTGCAGTTAGTACAAATATACCTGGCAAACACTTCACCCTTCTGATTCTTAAGCAGTTTATAGTTTGCATCAAAGGATTCATCAATAACAATGGGATTAGCACAAGTGAAGCCAGATAGGGTGGATGGATCCACTGAAGATCCCTTTGCAGCAACCCATGTGGTTTTGGGGTACTGCTCAGGTTTCCAGTAAGAGCCACCAGCATTCATTTTCCTTTCGAACCCAACACCCTCTTTCCTAGGGTTTCGGTTCAGGATCTGCCTTTTGAGGACCTCACATAGTGTCTGATGCCCTTTGAGGCTTTTGAACATCCCTGTTTCAAGCAATGTCTTCAACCTAGCATTCTCATCAGCAATAGCAGTGGCATCCTCAGCAGAGGGGTTAGTTGGCACATTAGCAGTTGAAGATATTGCAATAGTAGTAGCAGTAGAACAACCAGCAACAGAAGTAGCGTTGTCACGCTCAATACATTTAAGACATGGTGGTTCAAATCCTTCCTGAGTGGAACTGGTCTGTTTGGTGCGAAGTGACTCATTTTCCTTTTGAAGATCTTCATGAGCCGCTCTCAATTTCTCAAGATCTTGCTTTCTTTGAAGATAATCATAGGAAAGCTTTTCATGAGTTGTTGAGAGCGTTTCATGACGACTTTCAAGTTCCTCATACTTAATGTGAAGATTTTTTATGTCTTCAATTAAGGACTGAGATCGAGTCATTTCAGCGTCTAACAGGTCATCGCTTTTGTCTAACAGTTTTTGAATATGTTCCATAACTTTCTGTTGTTCAGTTGCAATTTTAGCAAGTGTTTTGTAGCTGGGTTTGGAACCACAATCAGAGTCATCTTCACTAGAAGTTTGATAGTGAGTAGTGCGTGTGTTTACCTTGGCACCGCGTGCCATGAAGCAGTAGGTAGGAGCGGAGTATTCCTTGTCATTTGCATCGGTGTCGGTGACGGAGTTATTGTCTTCAGTGTTGAAGATGGACTTGGCAACATCAGAATCGGACTCCTCCTCAGACCCCACCTCTGCCTCCTCAGAAGCGGACTCCTCCTCTGAATCCATTTCCTTGCCAACAAACACACGTGCCTTGCCAGATGAGCTCTTCTTATGTGATGAAGACTTTGAGGAGGACTTGGATGAAGAATTTGAGTATTTCTTTTTCTTCTTGTTCTCATTGTCCCACTGCGGACACTCAGAGATGTAGTGGCCAGGTTTCTTGCACTTGTGGCATGTTCTCTTCTTGTAGTCATGAGAAGAAGCTTCATCATTCCTTGAGCTTGACCGCGAGGACTTTCTGAAGCCTTTCTTCTTGGTGAATTTTTGGAACTTCTTCACAAGCATAGGAAGTTCCTTTCCAATATCTTCAGGATCATCAGAATTGCTGTCAGACTCTTCTTCAGATGAGGAGACAGCTTTTGCCTTCAAGGCACGAGTTCGCCCATAGTTGGGACCGTAGATGTCTCTTTTCTTAGAAAGCTGAAACTCGTGTGTGTTGAGCCTCTCAAGTATGTCAGACGGATCGAGTGTCTTGAAGTCAGGACGTTCTTGAATCATCAGGGCTAGGGTGTCAAACGAGCTGTCAAGTGATCTCAGGAGTGTCTTGACGACTTCATGCTTGGTGATCTCAGTGGCGCCGAGGGCTTGAAGCTCATTTGTGATGTCAGTGAGTCGATCAAACGTGAGCTGGATATTCTCATTGTCATTTCTCTTGAAGCGGTTGAAGAGGTTGCGAAGGACACTGATTCTCTGATCTCTCTGGGTTGAGACGCCTTCGTTGACCTTGGAGAGTCAGTCCCAGACAAGCTTAGATGTTTCCAAAGCACTCACGCGGCCATACTGTCCTTTGGTCAAATGACCACAGATGATGTTCTTGGCAGTGGAGTCCAGTTGAACGAACGTCTTGACATCAGCAGCGGTGACACCTTCACCAGCCTTGGGAACGCCATTCTTGATGACATACCATAGGTCGACATCAATGGCTTCAAGATGCATGCGCATCTTATTCTTCCAGTAGGGATATTCAGTTCCTTCGAAGACGGGGCACGCATCGGAGACTTTAATTATCCCTGTAGTCGACATAGCTAAAACTCCAAGTGGTTAAACCGAATCACACAGAACAAGGGAGTGTCTTGCTCTGATACCAATTGAAAGTGCTAGTGATCAACTAGAGGGGGGGGGGTGAATAGGCGATTTTTATGAAAGACTTCAAAACATGGAAGTTTCGAAGACAAACGATAGAAATAAACCTATTACCATGCAGCGGAAGGTAGACTACACTAAGCAAGCCATAGTCAAGTATTCAATGAAGTGAAAGCACAATGACTAATAGCAGCTAGGTAGTAAAGATCAGGTAGGAAGATAGTGTGAAGCCAATCAGAACAATCAGTTACTCAGTGAAGACAAAAGATAATGCAATCATACAATGAATTCACCAGGGCCAACAGTAAGTAAAGGAATGGGAAGGACGAAACCAGTGACTCGTTGAAGACAATGATTTGTTGGACCAGTTCCAGTTGTTGTGACAACTGTACGTCTGGGTAGGGAGGCTGAGATTCAACTCAGAAGACTGCGTCTTCACCTTATTCCCCTTGAGCTAAGGACACCCAGTCCTTGCCCAATCACTCTGGTAAGTCTTCAAGGTAGACTCCCAAACCTTCACAAACTTCGTTCACCGGCGATCCACAATGACTCTTGGATGCTCAGAACGCGACGCCTAACCGGCTGGAGGATTCACAGTCCTCAAGTGTAATAAGTCTTCAGATCACACAAACAGGAAGACTTAAGTGCTGCCTACCACTCTTTGGCTTTGGGTGTTTAGGGCTTTATCCTCGCAAGGAATTCTCTCTCAAAGGCTTCGAGGTGGGTTGCTCTCAAACGACAAAAGCCGTGCACTAACTCTGAGCAGCCAACCGTTTATGGTTGTAGGGGGTGGGCTATTTATAGCCACTGGGCAACCCGACCAGATTTGTCCGAAATGACCCTCGGTCACTAAGGAACTGATACGTGTTCCAATGGTCAGATGTCAAACACACATGACAACTTTACTTGGGCTACAAGCAAAGCTGACTTATCCAACTCTGGACAAGATTTGCTCTCATAGTCTTTGTTCGAAGACATAGGATTTTGGTTAAGCATCACTTCAGTCATTCTGACTGGTTCACTTGGACCCCATTTAACAGTGCAGTGGTTCCTATGACTCAACAAAGAAAAACACAGAACGATGAAACTGCTAAGTCTTCGCGCTCCATAGTCTTCACGCGATGTCTTCTCTTGTCATAGTCTTCAATGTGAATGTCTTCACATACCACCTTTGACTTCAATGTCTTCATACATTTTTAGGGGTCATCTGGTAGGAAAACTGAATCAATGAGGGACTTCTACCTGTGTTATCCTGCAATTCTCACAAACACATTAGTCCCTCAACCAGGTTTGTCATCAGTACTCCAAAACCAACTAGGGGTGGCACTAGATGCACTTACACTTCGGTTCCATAGTTATTAGCTAGATGGCTTCTTCTCTCTTTTTGGATCTCAATACAATGTCCCCCCCTCTCTCATGGAGATCTATTCGATGTAATCTTCTTTTTGCGGTTTGTTTGTTGAGACCGATGAATTGTGGGTTTATGATCAAGTTTATCTATGAAAAATATTTGATTCTTCTCTGAATTCTTTTATGTATGATTGGTTATCTTTGCAAGTCTTTTCAAATTATCAGTTTGGTTTGGCCTACTAGATTGATCTTTCTTGCAATGGGAGAAGTGCGTAGCTTTGGGTTCAATCTTGCGGTGCTCGATCCCAATGACAGTAGGGGAAACGACACGTATTGTATTGTTGCCATCAAAGATAAAAAGATGGGGTTTATATCATATTGCATGAGTTTATCCCTCTACATCATGTCATCTTTCTTAAAGCGTTACTCTGTTCTTATGAACTTAATACTCTAGAAGCATGCTGGATAGCGGTCGATGTGTGGAGTAATATTAGTAGATGCAGGAAGGAGTCAGTCTACTTGTCTTAGACGTGATACCTATATACATGATCATACCTAGATATTCTCATAACTATGCTCAATTCTGTCAATTGCTCAACAGTAATTTGTTCACCCACTGTAAAATAATTATGCTCTTGAGAGAAGCCACTAGTGAAACCTATGGCCCCCGGGTCTATCTTCCATCATATTAATCTTCCAACACTTATTTATTTTAATTGCCTTTTATTTTACTTAGCATCTTTATCATAAAAATACCAAAAATATTATCTTATCATATCTATCAGATCTCACTCTCGTAAGTGACCGTGTAGGGATTGACAACCCCTTATCGCGTTGGTTGCGAGGATTTTTTTTTGTGTAGGTGCGAGGGACTCGCGCGTAGCCTCCTACTGGATTGATACCTTGGTTCTCAAAAAACTGAGGGAAATACTTACGCTACTTTGCTCCATCACCCTTTCCTCTTCAAGGGAAAACCAACGCAGTGCTCAAGAGGTAGCACTACTCTAGCTTATTGCTCCCACTTTCAAAATATATCCAGATTGAGACTTTGAGTCATCTGGATAAGTGTCAAAATTTGCATCGACGTAACCCTTGACTACGAACCTTTTGTCACCTCCATAATCGAGAACCATATTGTCAGGACCCCGATTCCATATCACATCGATCTAGCCGGTAACACCTCATATCACATTGTGGCCTCACGCACGGTATCCCACGGGTGTCGCCTTACCATGGCCCAGGACCGTTTGCGCCTTTTGGCTCACGTATATGATAGTGTCGCTATCATCCATATGATAGATAACCCGGGCCGACATGGCTAGTCGTGAACCCAAAGCGGCACAGACCTATGGAGACAGGCATACATGAATCACATCGAACATGTCGGTCATTAGCGAGTGAATCCGGGCTGTAGCACTGGGCTAACAGGACTCCGGGGAACCCGGGCTGTAGCAGGCTAGGCAGGGCTCCGGATGTCACCGCATGACATTTCCCCGAAGGGACAGACATAGGAACGAGGTGAAACACATGCCGGCCAGTCAAGTGTCCAGAGCAGTAGTGCTGGGCTAGCAGGACTCCGGTGAACCGGGCTGTAGCGGACTACTATCACTCAGGAAGCACTAGACTACATTTCCCCATATGAGAGGCTGCCAAGGATAAACAACTAGATTGTCGGATCCCGCTCATACTGAGCATTTCAATCATACACACAATATGCCTGATATGAGTGCATACAACATGGCATCACAACAAAACTCTACAACTCAAGTACTTTATTTAAAGGCTCCAGAGAGCCATACATAACATGTTCATACAGGTAGGGGTCACACGACCCGACACTCAAGTCATACAATCATACAAGCACAAGCGGAAGCAACTAGTCTGAGTACATACACTAGAAAGAAAGAAGGCTTCTCGAAGCCTGTCTATCTACATAGGGCCCTCCATGGCCAGGATCACCACCTGGGTGGCTAGTCACTCGTCGACATCAAGGTCTACGTAGAACCCATCGGAGGGGGCAGTGTTGTCGTCTGAAAACAGTAATTAAGCAAACATGAGTACAAAGGTACTCAGCAAGTCTTACAACAGAACCTACTATACATGCTCATTCTCAAGAAGGTGGTGGAGTTATTGCAGGAAGCCAGCTTTGACTCTTGGCTAAGCTATCCTACGAGACTCCACTAGTAAAATAGTTTTCGCACACGAGTCCACTACTCACCAACACAATACTCCACCGGGGATCCTCCCTCGTCATCCTACGAGAGGGCCATCCTCGGTACTCACACTTATCTTGTGTCTTTTAGTAGTAACGATTAACTTGTCTATGAACTGTATAGGCAACCAAGTAGTCCTTTACCGCGGACGCGGCTATTCGAATAGATGATGTTAACCCTGCAGGGGTGTAATTCTTCATACACGCTTTCACCACTTACCACCGTTTACACAACATGTACTCGGCAACCTTCAAGCGGAAGCCCAACGAGGGTGTCGGCCACGGCCTACCTAAACAATCAAGTCTCTAGTCCAGGTTTATCGCCTATCCAGGTTCCATCCGCAGGGAGTCCGGCCGAGGTTTCCACATACGGCCCCGAACAATGTGAACAGGGTCCCGAGACGCCAAACGGGCGCCCGGCATACCCGGCCACGGTGTATCTACCGCAACATAGCCCACCCCTAGGGTCAGCGCTACGCACGGCCGCCAACACATAACCTACAAACACCAGAAACTAATTGCAACTCCTGGACAGAGTACTAGGTTGATTAAGAAGCCGAGAGGGTCCATTGGTTTCGGGCCCTATGTATGGTAGTAACTGAATCTTAAATCACACATACACATCTCAGTTCTTAGGGACGGCCTCAATGAAACAACCCACCATGTACTCCTACATGGCCTCTCATCGATACCTTTACCAAAACATGTTCAACACATCCCTCACATTATCGACATAATCATTTCACTCTAGCCCATTACCCAGATGAACCAGACCTAACACAACTCTAAGAATAGCAGCCATAGCAAGGTAGGAAACACAAACATGGCTCAATCAACTCCTACACATGCTACTGGGTTTCATCTAGTTACTGTGGCAATGACAGGTCATGCAGAGGATAAGGGTTCAACTACCGTAGCACACAGCAGTTTGAAACGATGTTGTCTTAATGCAGTAAATGAGAGCAGAGGCGAGAACATGGGATTGTATCAATATGATCAATGGGGCTGCTTGCCTGATGTAGTGGTAGTAGGGTACTGCCCTTCAGTTGGATACTCGGAGATATCCTCGGAGGCAGAACCTACCACGAAGGACACACAACACATAATCAACACATGACAATATGCAACAATATGATGCATGCCATGACATGGCAGAATGAATGTGTCTTGGCCTAATGCAAGCTAAAACCGAAAGGAATGAACTCATTTGAATCAAAGATTCAAATGTTGGTTCATTTAACATAGCCTTATTAGTGCATTATCTCATTTTGCTTAAACAGCAAGGTTAACTTGTTTTGTCATGCATGAAACCATTACAGATGGATATATTGAATTTTTCTGATCATTTTTCATATATAACTTGTTTGATTTGGAGCTATGGTTGATTTTCTATGATTTTTAGAAGTTTTAGCTATTTTCTGGAATTTCCTATATAAGAATAATTCCAGTAATTGAATTAATGCGTCAGCATGACATAAGTGTGACGTCAGCGGTCAACTGGGTCGGCCAGGTCAAAGCTGACTGGTGGGCCCTGTCTGTCAGTGACTCAGTTAACTAGCAGGATTAAATTAACACTAATTAACTGTCAGTGGGGCCTGGGCCCACATGTCAGTGACTAAACTAATTAAAATTAGTTAGTATTAATCCTAAACTAATTAACAGGCCGGCCCCACCTGTCATAGGCTCAGGGGGAGGTCAACCTGGGCCCACACGGGGTCAAATAAGGTCAACTCGCCGGCGTTTAGCCGCCGGCGAGGCCAGACGCGGCGGAGCAGCGCGGGTTTTGCACTCCGGCGACCAAAAGGACGGCGGAGACCATCTACGTGATGCGGGGAGGGAGCCGCGTCGAGTGGTGGCAGTGGGTGGAGCTGGGGTGGCCGGAAACGTTGCCGGCAACGAGTTTGGCAGCGGTCGGAGCTAGGGTAAGGTTGAACTAGTCGCTAGGGTGCACGGGGAGGCGCGTGGTTTGGTGCATTGAGCTCCTGGGGGTGCGGTAGGGCTAGTGGACATGGTGTCGCGGCCATTGGGTGGCCGGAGCCTCGTCGGCGATGAGCTCCGCGGCGGTGCGTGTGGGTGATCTACGTGTAGTCGCTACGGGGCTCGAGAGAGGGAACAGAGAGGGTGGGGAGGTGGCTGAGCTCACGGGGGTCACGGCGAGGCAGTCGGCGAGGTCAGGGACGAGCTGATGCGGCGGGGATGACGAAGGGGATCTCCGGTGGCCGGAGTTGAGGACGAGCTCAGTGCAGCGTCTCCGGGGCGAGCGAGTGCTTGGGGCTCGACCTACTCGATGTAATCGATGACGGCGGAGGTCGTGGACATGATGGTGCGTCGCGAGGACGACGGAGGGCGTGGCTACGACGACGGTGCGGCGACAGGGGCGTCGGCCATGGTGGGGAACGGCGAAGGGAGAGAGGCATGGGAATGGCGTGTCCAGGGGCTTCGGTGTGCGACGTGGAGGCGTCCAGGCATCCAGGGGCGTGGGCGGAAAGCAGGTGGCGCCATGGCGAGCTCAGGCACGCCGGCGTCACCTCCCTGCCTGCCTGGTGGGGAAGAAGCAGCTGGCTGGCGCGGGCTAGCACAGTGCTAGGCCGCCAGGTGGGCCGACTGGTGTTGGGGAACGTAGTAATTTCAAAAAATTTCCTACGCACACGCAAGATCATGGTGATGCACAGCAACGAGAGGGGAGAGTGTGATCTACGTATCCTTGTAGACCGACAGCGGAAGCGTTAGCCCAATGCGGTTGATGTAGTCGTACGTCTTCACGGCCCGACCGATCAAGCACCGAAACTACGACACCTCTGAGTTTTAGCACACGTTCAGCTCGATGACGATCCCCGGACTCCGATCCAGCAAAGTGTCGGGGAAGAGTTCCGCCAGCACGACGGCGTGATGACGATCTTGATGTTCTACCGTCGCAGGCTTCGCCTAAGCACCGCTACAATATTATCGAGGATTATGGTGGAAGGGGGCACCGCACACGGCTAAGAAAACGATCACATGGATCAACTTGTGTGTCTAGAGGTGCCCCTGCCCCCGTATATAAAGGAGCAAGGGGAGGAGGCCGGCCGGCCCTATTGGCGCGCCACGGAGGAGTCCTCCTCCTAGTAGGAGTAGGACTCCTACTAGGAGGGGGAAAGGAAGTGGGGAGGGAGAAGGAAAGGGGGGCGCCGCCCCCCCTCTCCTAGTCCAATTCGGACCAGGGGGGAGGAGGCGCGCGGCCCACCCTGGCTGCCCTTCACTCTCTCCACTAAGGCCCCTATTACTTCTCCCAGGGGGTTCCGGTAACCCTCCGGCACTCCGGTTTTCTCCGAAATCACCCGGAACACTTCCGGTGTCCGAATATAGCCGTCCAATATATCAATCTTTATGTCTCGACCATTTCGAGACTCCTCGTTATGTCCGTGATCACATCCGGGAATCCGAACTAATTTCGGTACATCAAAACTCATAAACTCATAATATAACTGTCATCGAAACCTTAAGCGTGCGGACCCTACGGGTTCGAGAACAATGTAGACATGACCGAGACATGTCTCCGGTCAATAACCAATAGCGGAACCTGGATGCTCATATTGGCTCCCACATATTCTACGAAGATCTTTATCGGTCAAACCGCATAACATCATACGTTGTTCCCTTTGTCATCGGTATGTTACTTGCCCGAGATTCGATCATCGGTATCTCAATACCTAGTTCAATCTCGTTACCGGCAAGTCTCTTTACTCGTTTCATAATACATCATCTCGCAACTAACTCATTAGTTGCAATGCTTACAAGGCTTATGTGATGTGCATTACCGAGAGGGCCCAGAGATACCTCTCCGACAATCGGAGTGACAAATCCTAATCTCGAAATACGCCAACCCAACATTTACCTTTGGAGACACCTGTAGAGCTCCTTTATAATCACCCAGTTACGTTGTGAAGTTTGGTAGCACGCAAAGTGTCCTCCGGGAAACGGGAGTTGCATAATCTCATAGTCATAGGAACATGTATAAGTCATGAAGAAAGCAATAGCAACATACTAAACGATCGGGTGCTAAGCTAATGGAATGGGTCATGTCAATCACATCATTCTCCTAATAATGTGATCCCGTTAATCAAATGACAACACATGTCTATGGTTAGGAAACATAACCATCTTTGATTAACGAGCTAGTCAAGTAGAGAGGCATACTAGTGACGTTTAGTTTGTCTATGTATTCACACAAGTATTATGTTTCCGGATAATACAATTCTAGCATGAATAATAAACATTTATCATGATACAAGGAAATAAAATAATAACATTATTATTGCCTCTAGGTCATATTTCCTTCAGTCTCCCACTTGCACTAGAGTCAATAATCTAGATTACACGGTAATGATTCTAACACCCATGGAGCTTTGGTGCTGATCATGTTTTGCTCGTGGAAGAGGCTTAGTTAACGGGCCTGCAACATTCAGATTCGTATGTATCTTGCAAATCTCTATGTCTCCCACCTGGACTAGATCCCGGATGGAATTGAAGCGTCTCTTGATGTGCTTGGTTCTCTTGTGAAATCTGGATTCCTTTGCCAAGGCAATTGCGCCAGTATTGTCACAAAAGATTTTCATTGGACCCGATGCACTAGGTATGACACCTAGATCGGATATGAACTCCTTCATCCAGACTCCTTCGTTTGCTGCTTCCGAAGCAGCTATGTACTCCGCTTCACATGTAGATCCCGCCACAATGCTTTGTTTAGAACTGCACCAACTGACAGCTCCACCGTTTAATGTAAACACGTATCCGGTTTGCGATTTAGAATCGTCCGGATCAGTGTCAAAGCTTGCATCAACGTAACCATTTATGATGAGCTCTTTGTCACTTCCATATATGAGAAACATATCCTTAGTCCTTTTCAGGTATTTCAGGATGTTCTTGACCGCTGTCCAATGATCCACTCCTGGATTACTTTGGTACCTCCCTGCTAGACTTATAGCAAGACACACATCAGGTCTGGTACATAGCATTGCATACATGATAGATCCTATGGCTAAAGCATAGGGAACATCTTTCATTTTCTCTCTATCTTCTGCATTGGTCGGGCATTGAGTCTTACTCAATTTCACACCTTGTAACACAGGTAAGAATCCTTTCTTTGCTTGATCCATTTTGAACTTCTTCAAAAAAATTCAAGGTATGTGCTTTGTGAAAGTCCAATTAAGCGTCTTGATCTATCTCTATAGATCTTAATGCCCAATATGTAAGCAGCTTCACCGAGATCTTTCATTGAAAAACTCTTATTCAAGTATCCCTTTATGCTATCCAGAAATTCTATATCATTTCCGATTAGTAATGTGTCATCTACATATAATATCAGAAATGCTACAGAGCTCCCACTCACTTTCTTGTAAATACAGGCTTCTCCAAAAGTCTGTACAAAACCAAATGCTTTGATCACACTATCAAAGCGTTTATTCCAACTCCGAGAAGCTTGCACACTTTGTTAGCTCCCTTTGGATCGACAAAACCTTCCGGTTGCATCATATACAACTCTTCTTCTAGAAATCCATTCAGGAATGCAGTTTTGACATCCATCTGCCAAATTTCATAATCATAAAATGCGGCAATTGCTAACATGATTCGGACAGACTTAAGCATCGCTACGGGTGAGAAGGTCTCATCGTAGTCAATCCCTTGAACTTGTCGAAAACCATTTGCGACAAGTCGAGCTTTGTAGACAGTAACATTACCGTTAGCGTCAGTCTTCTTCTTGAAGATCCATTTATTCTCAATTGCTTGCCGATTATTGGGCAAGTCAACCAAAGTCCATACTTTGTTCTCATACATGGATCCCATCTCAGATTTTATGGCTTCAAGCCATTTTGCGGAATCTGGGCTCGCCATCGCTTCTCCATAGTTCGTAGGTTCATCATGATCTAGTAGCATGACTTCCAGAACAGGATTACCGTACCACTCTGGTGCGGATCTTACTCTGGTTGATCTACGAGGTTCAGTAGTATCGTGTTCTGAAGTTTCATGATCATCATCATTAGCTTCCTCACTAATTGGTGTAGGTGTCACAGAAACTGATTTCTGTGATGTACTACTTTCCAATAAGGGAGCAGGCACAGTTACCTCATCAAGTTCTACTTTCCTCCCACTCACTTCTTTCGAGAGAAACTCCTTCTCTAGAAAGTTTCCGAATTTAGCAACAAAAGTCTTGCCTTCGGATCTGTGATAGAAGGTGTATCCAATAGTTTCCTTTGGATATCCTATGAAGACACATTTCTCCAATTTGGGTTCGAGCTTATCAGGTTGAAGCTTTTTCACATAAGCATCGCAGCCCCAAACTTTAAGAAACGACAACTTTGGTTTCTTGCCAAACCACAGTTCATAAGGCATCGTCTCAACGGATTTTGATGGTTCCCTATTTAACGTGAATGCGGCCGTCTCTAGAGCATAACCCCAAAACGATAGCGGTAAATCAGTAAGAGACATCATAGACCGCACCATATCTAGTAAAGTACGATTACGTCGTTCGGACACACCATTACGCTGTGGTTTTCCGGGTGGCGTGAGTTGCGGAACTATTCCGCATTGTTTCAAATGTACACCAAACTCGTAACTCAAATATTCTCCTCCACGATCAGATCGTAGGAATTTTATTTTCTTGTTACGATGATTTTCAACTTCACTCTGAAATTCTTTGAAATTTTTCAAACGTTTCAGACTTATGTTTCATTAAGTAGACATACCCATATCTTCTTAAGTCATCTATGAAGGTGAGAAACTAATGATATCCGCCACGAGCCTCAACATTCATCGGACCACATACATCTGTATGTATGATTTCCAACAAATCTGTTGCTCTCTCCATAGTACCGGAGAACGGTGTTTTTGTCATCTTACCCATAAGGCACGGTTCGCAAGTACCAAGAGATTCATAATCAAGTGGTTCCAGAAGTCCATCAGTATGGAGTTTCTTCATGCGCTTTACACCGATATGACCCAAATGGCAGTGCCACAAATAAGTTGCACTATCATTATCAACTCTGCATCTTTTGGCTTCAACATTATGAATATGTGTGTCACTACTATCGAGATTTAATAAGAATAGACCACTCTTTAAGGGTGCATGACCATAAAAGATATTACTCATATAAATAGAACAACCATTATTCTCTGATTTAAATGAATAACCGTCTCGCATCAAAAAAGATCCAGATATAATGTTCATGCTTAACGCTGGCACCAAATAACAATTATTTAGGTCTAATACTAATCCCAAAGGTAGATGTAGAGGTAGCATGCTGATCGCGATCACATCGACTTTGGAACCATTTCCCACACGCATCGTCACCTCGTCCTTAGCCAATCTTCACTTAATCCGTAGTCCCTGTTTCGAGTTGCAAATGTTAGCAACAGAACCAGTATCAAATACCCAGGTGCTACTGTGAGCCTTAGTAAGGTACACATCAATAACATGTATATCACATATACCTTTGTTCACCTTGCCATCCTTCTTATCCGCCAAATACTTGGGGCAGTTCTGCTTCCAGTGACCAGTCTGCTTGCAGTAGAAGCACTCAGTTTCAGGCTTAGGTCCAGGTTTGGGTTTCTTCTCTTGAGTAGAAACTTGCTTGCTGTTCTTCCCTTTGCCCTTTTTCTTGAAACTAGTGGTCTTGTTGACCATCAACACTTGATGCTCCTTCTTGATTTCTACCTCCGCAGCTTTCAGCATTGCGAAGAGCTCGGGAATAGTCTTATTCATCCCTTGCATGTTATAGTTCATCACGAAGCTCTTGTAGCTTGGTGGCAGTGATTGGAGAATTCTGTCAATGACGCAATCATCTGGAAGATTAACTCCCAATTGAATCAAGTGATTATTATACCCAGACATTTTGAGTATATGCTCACTGACAGAACTGTTCTCCTCCATCTTGCAGCTATAGAACTTATTGGAGACATCATATCTCTCAATCCGGGCATTTGCTTGAAATATTAACTTCAACTCCTGGAACATCTCATATGCTCCATGATGTTCAAAACGTCGTTGAAGTCCCGATTCTAAGCCGTAAAGATTGGCACACTGAACTATCGAGTAGTCATCAGCTTTTCTCTGCCAGACGTTCATAACATCTGGTGTTGCTCCAGCAGCAGGCCTGGCACCCAGCGGTGCTTCCAGGACGTAATTCTTCTATGCAGCAATGAGGATAATCCTCAAGTTACGGACCCAGTCCGTGTAATTGCTACCATCATCTTTCAACTTTGCTTTCTCAAGGAACGCATTAAAATTCAACGGAACAACAGCACGGGCCATCTATCTACAATCAAACATGAACAAGCAAGATACTATCAGGTACTAAGTTCATGATAAATTTAGGTTCAATTAATCATATTACTAAAGAACTCCCACTTAGATAGACATCCCTCTAATCCTCTAAGTGATTACGTGACCCAAATCAACTAAACCATGTCCGATCATCACGTGAGATGGAGTAGTTTCATTGGTGAACATCACTATGTTGATCATATCTACTATATGATTCACGCTCGACCTTTCGGTCTCCGTGTTCCGAGGCCATATCTGTATATGCTTGGCTCGTCAAGTATAACCTGAGTATTCCGCGTGTGCAACTGTTTTGCACCCGTTGTATTTGAACATAGAGCCTATCACACCCAATCATCACGTGGTGTCTCAGCACGAAGAACTTTTGCAACGGTGCATACTCAGGGAGAACACTTCTTGATAATTAGTGAGAGATCATCTTAAAATGCTACCATCAAACAAAGCAAGATAAGATGCATAAAAGATAAACATCACATGCAATCAATATAAGTGATATGATATGGCCATCATCATCTTGTGCTTGTGATCTCCATCTTCGAAGCACCGTCATGATCACCATCATCACCGGCGCGACACCTTGATCACCATCGTAGCATCGTTGTCATCTCGCCAATCTTATGCTTCCACGACTATCGCTACCGCTTAGTGATAAAGTAAAGCATTACAACGCAATTGCATTGCATACAATAAAGCGACAACCATATGGCTCCTGCCAGTTGCCGATAACTTGGTTACAAACCATGATCATCTCATACAATAAAATTTAGCATCATGGATTGACCATATCACATCACAACATGCCCTGCAAAAACAAGTTAGACGTCCTCTACTTTGTTGTTGCAAGTTTTACGTGGCTGCTACGGGCTTAAGTAAGAACCAATCTTACCTACGCATCAAAACCACAACGATAGTTTGTCAAGTTGGTGCTGTTTTAACCTTCGCAAGGACCGGGCGTAGCCACACTCGGTTCAACTAAAGTTGGAGGAACTGACACCCGCTAGCCACCTTTGTGCAAAGCACGTCGGGAGAACCGGTCTCGCGTAAGCGTACGCGTAATGTCGGTCCGAGCCGCTTCGTCCAACAATACCGCCGAACTAAAGTATGACATGCTGGTAAGCAGTATGACTTATATCGCCCACAACTCACTTGTGTTCTACTCATGCATATAACATCAACACATAAAACCTAGGCTCTGATACCACTGTTGGGGAACGTAGTAATTTCAAAAAATTTCCTACGCACACGCAAGATCATGGTGATGCACAGCAACGAGAGGGGAGAGTGTGATCTACGTACCCTTGTAGACCGACAGCGGAAGCGTTAGCCCAATACGGTTGATGTAGTCGTACGTCTTCACGGCCCGACCGATCAAGCACCGAAACTACGTCACCTTCGAGTTTTAGCACACGTTTAGCTCGATGACGATCCCCGGACTCCAATCCAGCAAAGTGTCGGGGAAGAGTTCCATCAGCACAACGGCGTGGTGACGATCTTGATGTTCTACCGTCGCAGGGCTTCGCCTAAGCACCGCTACAATATTATCGCGGATTATGGTGGAAGGGGGCACCGCACACGGCTAAGAAAACGATCATGTGGATCAACTTGTGTATCTAGAGGTGCCCCTGCCCCCGTATATAAAGGAGCAAGGGAGGAGGCCGGCCGGCCCTATTGGCGCCGCCCCCCTCTCCTAGTCCAATTCGGACCTGGGGGGGAGGAGGCGCGCGGACCACCCTGGCTGCCCTTCTCTCTCTCCACTAAGGCCCATATGGCCTATTACTTCTCCCGGGGGGGTTTCAGCAACCCTCCGGCACTCCGGTTTTCTCCGAAATCACCCGGAACACCTCCGGTGTCCGAATATAGCCGTCCAATATATCAATCTTTATGTCTCGACCATTTCGAGACTCCTCGTTATGTCCGTGATCACATCCGGGACTCCGAACTAACTTCGGTACATCAAAACTCATAAACTCATAATATAACTGTCATCGAAACCTTAAGCGTGCGGACCCTACGGGTTCGAGAACAATGTAGACATGACCGAGACATGTCTCCGGTCAATAACCAATAGCGGAACCTGGATGGTCATATTGGCTCCCACATATTCTACGAAGATCTTTATCGGTCAGACCGCATAACAACATACGTTGTTCCCTTTGTCATCGGTATGTTACTTGCCCGAGATTCGATCATCGATATCTCAATACCTAGTTCAATCTCGTTACCGGCAAGTCTCTTTACTCATTTCGTAATACATCATCTCGCAACTAACTCATTAGTTGCAATGCTTGCAAGGCTTATGTCATGTGCATTACCGAGAGGGCCCAGAGATACCTCTCCGACAATCAGAGTGACAAATCCTAATCTCGAAATACGCCAACCCAACATTTACCTTTGGAGACACCTGTAGAGCTCCTTTATAATCACCGAGTTACATTGTGACGTTTGGTAGCACACAAAGTGTTCCTCCGGCAAACGGGAGTTGCATAATCTCATAGTCATAGGAACATGTATAAGTCAAGAAGAAAGCAATAGCAACATACTAAACGATCGGGTGCTAAGCTAATCGAATGGGTCATGTCAATCACATCATTCTCCTAATAATGTGATCCCGTTAATCAAATGACAACACATGTCTATGGTTAGGAAACATAACCATCTTTGATTAACGAGCTAGTCAAGTAGAGGCATACTGTGACACCCCAAAAATTTTCTGGCCTTGTTTTATTAAATTAAATTTTTTGCCAGGAATTAAAACTTTGATTTTTTGGACTCCCTTTTGATTTTTTGAAACATTTCCTTTCTTATTATCATTGAGTTGTTCCCTAAAGGGAAAACCTTTCAAATATGTTATTGGACTTGTTTAACCTCTCAAGAAAAACTCTTCTTTTATTAATAGAACAAATTAAATAATTAATTTGCTTGAGTTTAATTTTTCTGAAAAATGGTTTTTCAAGGTTAAATGGCCATATTTGAACTACAACCATGTGATAAATTCACTTAAAATTTCAACCAAAATTTGGAGATGTCATGTGATGTTTTTAAATCTCTTTTATACAAAAATATCTTTCATTCATGAAATATTTTGAGCTCTACATCATATTTCCTTCTCTGGTCCAGAGTGCAATTTTGCACTATAACCCTTTTAAATATTTCCTTCTAGCCTCCACCAAAATTATGGGATGTTAATGGTAGCATGCAATTAAACTTCATGCAAAAACCTAGTGTTGTTCTTTGAAAAATTTGAGTGAATCAACCTCTTTTCCATTCTGATCCTCCCTTGTGATTTCTACTGCAACCCTATTCATTTTTACTCCAATGACCTTGTGCTTTCTCCTGCTTGTAGTCCTCCCTGCAAGACCACTAAGTCCAGGAGCATGCACCTATTGGATCATTTTTGGATCATAAAATAATGCCATTTATCTCCTGTCCAGAATTGTAGTTTTGCAAAACTTGCACCAACAAGTTTGTGCTTTTCACAAACTAACCTCACCACTCTCTCTTTCATCTAAAGAGACCCCACTCTGGAAGTTTTGGCCACTCCAAGAAATGCCTAAGTGCCTGTGGCATTTTGTCAAACACCTAGAGTGCATGAACAGTTTTGACATGAATTTTGTCATTACACTGTGACCATGCACCTCTGGGAAAACTAGCATGTCCATTCACCTTATCACTAACCCTAACCTAGCCCTGTCCCTTGCCAGCCTCTCTTGCGACCTCTAGCATGCAAGGGCATTCCGTCGAACACGTCCCGGGCGTGCTCTGGGAGCGCCCAGAGCGTGCGTTTGGCACGCACGTGCGCCCGAGCCGCCGCGTCTCGCCCTGCACCCGTTCCGGCTCTTGGCCATCAGCAGCTAGCCGCCACGTATCCTCTTGCACCGCCACGCCACCCCGACCACCCTGGCACGCTACAGCGCCGCCGTCAGGGCATTCTTGGCGGCATGCCGGCGTCCGTAGTGGCTCCAGCCCTGGTCGGCGCCGTCCAAGCTACCCCGGCTCGCCACCTGCCCCTGGGAGCCGCGCGAGCTTATATCCTCGCTCGTCGGCTAGCTCTCGTCGCCTCCACGACGCCCTGCAAGCTACAGAGAGGCGGTTCACCGGCAGCCTTATCCACCGCCGCGGAACCGACCTCGTCGCGCTATAAAAGGAGGCCCCCGAGCTCGTCCGAGCACTCAGGCGACCTCAGGCCACCCCCATGGCACCCCCACAGCCAGCAATCGTCGGGGGAAAGCCGTCTTCCCCAACTCCGGCCGGTTCGGCCGCCGCCACGTCCCAGCTCCATTCACCGCAACCAGAGCCCCTCCTGTCCGTCCAACGCCACCAAATGACTCCACTTCGACTTGCGGAGCCGCCCAGCTACTCAAACCCAGCCGGGAGCCACCATAGTTCAAGCGCCCAAAACTCCCGAAGCCACCGGCCGCCGCGAAGCTCGCCGCCGGCGATTCCCTCCACCCCTGACGACCCTCCAACCACCGGGAGGACCGCCTAGGAGTGGCGGATCCATCCCTGCATTCAGATGCCCGCGAAGAACCGCCGTTCGCCGGCGACGATCGCCGGATGTCCCGCCTCTGCTCGGGCAGAGAAGAGGAGGGAGTGGGGACTAGTCAAACCTGACTAGTGGGCCCCCTGGACCCACTGTCAGTGACTCCCCGCGCGGTCCACGCTGGATAAGTGGAGGCGTAAAACCCGTAGTACGTTTTCTCTGCCCGAAAGCGTAATCTCGTTTGAACCGTTTTCTTTTTCTGATTTTATTCAAAACAGATTTTGACCAAATCTTTGACTGGCTATAACTTTTTAATTATAACTCCAAATGAGTTGATTCTTTTTCCTACCTTCCTCAAATTTGGTCTAGTTTATTTTAAGATTTATTTGAAAATTTTCCAAACAACTTTTTTGTACTGTTTTTGAAATGTGTGTTAATTCAAATATATTTTAAAATAGGATTTGGGAGAGAGAGAAGAAACTTCCAAAAGTTTTGGAGAGCACCTCACCCCTCCACAACTTAAAGGCAAGCATTCTGAACCCCGGCATAATATTTTTGGTGTGTTAGTTGACTCGTTTATAACCCCATCTCATTCGGAGAACTCGTTATTTTATGTGGCGATGTGATCATTTGCATGAATGCATATTAGTGATTTCCTTGCTATTGGAAATGAATATACTTGTGATGGTAATCATCCTCATGTGCCTTTCATGCATGCCGGAAAGAAATCCGGGAAAGCCTCTGCCTTGGGTAGGCGTGAGCTTATCGCCGGTCTCCGTCGGGACGGTTATGTCCGGTATGGCATGGTAAGGTATATTGAGTGGTGATTTTGTTGGTTGAAATATATTTGTTATACATGTCATGCAGGGAATTTATAAACCTCCTGAGTCGACTGTAGATCGAGTCTTGTTCCAGTAACCCCCATACTTGTTTTGTACTACCACTTTTCCCTGCCGCAGGCAGGGTACGGTTTAGTAAGTCGTCAACCCCTTTCAAGCACACACCGTACAGAGAGGCCATGGTGGAAGATACCGGTTGTAGCCGGTAGGCAGGCCACCTGGTCCGGGGGCATGGGTGTTTCCGGTTGGGACCGAGAGGGAAGGCCACCCCCTAGAGCGCGCGATATAAATTTGATCCCATGCTACGCGAGGTTGTAGCCTCCCCATTTAGAGTTTTGCTTAACAAGTGTCATGGGTGATTCCAGACACCGATGAGTTAAGCTGGTGTGTGCAAGTTAGGCGTGTTTTCAACTAAAAGGCCGTAGACGGAATTAGTCCCGATGGACTAAAGGAATCCGTTACTCGTGGGTAAAGAGTACACCCTCTGCAGAGATTAAACCTATTCGAATAGCCGTGTCCATGGTTAAGGATTACAGTCTGGGATGGGTCAAGTGTTGGTCTTAGTGTCGGTCTTCGGAGGTGAAATTGTTAAACCAAACTTGGATACCGACTGGTGACTTGTGAGGACCGTGAATACTATTTTGTGATGGACTAACCCGTTGCACCATTTGTATTATCGAGTATCCCTGGGACAGTTCTACCTCCTGGATATTCATTGTGATTATTTGTTTTATAAGCCCTTTATGTCGTGTCGCTGAGACACCCGACTGCGGCATTGCTTGTTATTTATTTATTGTATAAGCCCTTTATGTGGTGTCGCTGAGACGCCCGACTGTGGCATTGCTTGTTATTTATTTATTTTACAAGCCCTTTATGTGGTGTCGCTGAGACGCCCGACTGTGGCATTGCTTGTTATTTATTTATTTTATAAGCCCTTTATGTGGTGTCGCTGAGACGCCCGACTGTGGCATTGCTTGTTATTTATTTATTTATTTATTTATTTTATAAGCCCTTTATGTGGTGTCGCTGAGACGCCCAACTGTGGCATTGCTTGTCATTTATTTACTTTATAAGCCCTTTAGGTGGTGTCGTTCAGACGCCCGACTGCGGCATTTTATTCCCCACTCCATTATTGCTTATTCATGTTGCATATAAATAACAATGCTTTCATGCGTAATAGATGTTTTATTTATGACTGACGATGTGATCATAGAATACTTCAGTGCATGATTATCAATTATATTATCCCAGTGTTCATAATGTTTGCGAGTACATTCAAAGTACTCACTGGCTTGTCCCTGGCTATTGTCTTGGCCAGATTTCTGCTTGGAGAGGAGCGTTGCGGTGACAGCCCCGGAAACTAAGCAACGGTGATAGTAGCCTCACGAAGATAGGAGTTGACCTGGTCAGCTGTTCCTGTGGGAAATGGAGTCCCATAGACACTGACGACTCACAAACCGCTTCCGCCATCGACCACTAGAAACCCAATTGTTGTACTCACAGGCCAGAATGGTCTTGTACTACATATTTTGTATTTTTGCTTGGAATTTCTGTATCAAGTTGGTGCCTCATCAGCTAACAGTAATCCTGGGGCTGGTGAGCACGACGGCCATTTTCTGGAAATCAATGTCTGGAGAATCCGGTCATGACAGACTTGGTATCAGAGCCAGGCTGACCATTGGCGAATCCTATCTTAGCCAGGTCAATAAACTTGGGCAGACCAACCCATCAAGCCATAACCGAACCAAGCTTCTCATACAAGATAGCCCCATAGTGACCCGACACCTTTTGGCAGTCGGTGCCCAACCTATCAACCTAAACTTGTCGCTCATGCGCAAGTGACCGGCCCCTAAATAGTCCTTTCTCGCAAACGTGCGAAGGAAGACTGCGTCCCCTTTTCCTATAAAAAGGGGCATGCTAGCCCCAACACAGCCCAGCACAGCCTCTACCCCAAACCAAGCTACAATGCCTGGCCCTGTCGTGCACAATGAGACCACGGCACCCAACCTTGGAGGCTTTGTGACCATACTCGCAAACCTCACCCGTCGTGCCTATGCGTTAGAAGAGCCCCCAGAATATGTTGTGTACCAAGGACCCATGAGCGGTGAGAACCGTCAATTCTGGGCCACTGTACACATCTACGGTAGGGGTTTAGCACCCGAACGCCCCTACAGGTTCACCGGAAGAACAACTTCCTTTGAGCCACAAGCCATCCAACTAGCTGCTCGAGAAGCTATAGTTCATCTCCGGCACTTGTCGCCCAGAGTTAACTGTCGCTCGTTCCACTACTACCCCAGACGTGAAGGGTATGGTAGACCACCCCAAGTTGCCAACGGAGATCACGAGACAGATCCTGCATTGTTGCACCTAGTGCGCTATGTAAGTGCACTAGAGGAACTATGCGATCAAATCACTATTGATCTAATCGCAGCTCGTGGAGAGCTGGTTCGTCGAGCCCCGGCGAGAGAAGAGAACGAGCTCAACGCCGACAACCCAGTCGTGCTGTTTGGACATCCGATCGAGTCCCTGAGGCCTGCCCCAGCCATCGGCCAAGGTGCTGCGATAACCCCAGAAGTGCTTCGTCGCATATTGGGAGCACACTCCAACGGGGTTGTGGCCAACAATCCCCGAGATGGTCCTCATCGCTACCCCGAGCCTGCAGCCCCTCAACCCACTCCAGCTAATTACGACGGCGAGAACCGTGGAGAAGCCTCAACATCCACAAGGCACGCCCGCTTGGATGTAAACGAGGTAGACTAAGTCACCCGAGTCGTATCGAGTCCCAGTGTACCCTCGCTTTGTAATCGTGTGGCCTTGTAATTAAATGCCGCCTGTTGTCGTGCCTCTGTTTTAATAGTAGCCTTGCCTGGATACGCCAGTATGCAGTATAAGATTTCTATCCCAGACACAGTTACCAAAAACCTCCCCGACAACCCCCACAGTAACACATCACTATAGTGAAATGTGTGAATCTGTGGCTTGACCCCGACCCTTGGAACAGAGCTGAAAATTTTCTTTACCATTCACCACGGTAGAAATGACCCAGCTCCGGTGCCATAAAAAGGCCACCGCGTGACCTTGCCAAGCACCTCTCACCTTGTGCACCACCCTCACAACCATTTCTTGCCATGCCGAGCCCTAGTATTTATCTGAGAACCCCAGATGCAACCCCGGGTAGTTTTGTCAAGATATTGTGGGATTTTACCTGCAGTACCATGGGCGCTACCCAGCCACCCCAGTACGAGCTGTTCAAATCGAGAATCACCCCTTCCACCTCGAGATATTGGGCAGCAGTACACATCCCTCCCGTAAACTCAAACCAAGATCCAACGGAGGTCTCCTTCATGGGGAAATCCATGCCAACCCCACATATGGCCATAGAAGCTGTTGCATACGAAGCGCTTGCTCGCCTTTGATTCGCGGTACCCTATGCCAGCGAACGAGGGTATTATTACTTCCCGAGCCGTGCAGCACCCGGAGGAGTGACATCTTTTCCCGGTGGACGAATTGAGAGAGACCCAGTCTTGGCCAACCTTGTCCAGTACGTCATCGCTCAAGAGCGTTTAACCCAACGTGTGATGGGTTATCTCCAGAGCCTCGCAGATTTAAATCCTCAGATCGCCATCAGCAGATCACTAAGGCCCGACCAGGAGAGACACGTTCATCGACTGGTCAATCCACTTCCCCCGATAGAAGAGGAGTGTATCCCAGTACCAGAGACGTTTTCTAGGGACCCCGTCCAGTTACCGTTTCCATTTTAGACGTCGTTGCGGTGTTCATTATTGCAACATTTATTTATGTGTGTGACTTATGCGTGATACCCTGAGTTTGTACGGCGAGTCAATTATTTGGCTTCCACTAATGTGTGTAGTTTTTGTTGTGGTTTATGCTCCTTTAAATTAACTGTTTTTCCCTCGCAAAATCCTGGAGTGAGATTTCCTTTCCCTGAGTTGCTACATCTGCACCTTCTCACGACGTGGATTAATTAATTTCACACAGCACCACGGCAGCAGACTCACAACCATAATCATTCGAACACATACATTGTTTGCAAAACTTTGCAACAGTGTTGCATCCAGCTAATCACCCCCTAACAACAGTTAGCACCCGACACACCCCATCTACTCCTCGTGATCACCACCACCGCGGAGAGCCAACACCCGAGCAGCAGCGTCGCGACGATCGTCGAGGATCATCGCGCACAAGAGCACGGAGAGCCCCGGCAGTGTCGCCAGCCCTCCGCATATCAGGATCGCAAACCAGTTCAGCATCGCCTCCACCATTAGAGCCTAACCCGAGCTTTTGTAAGCAGTAATGGAGGAAGGAGGAGGAGAAGTGAGGCCAGGTGTGAGGAAGAAGAGAGGGGCACCCCGGCCGTTTTATAGCTCGAGCTCGGTGTACGGTGGGCGAAGTCCACCAACACCGCTCGTCGCCGATCGCCGGTGTTCGGAGACGAATCCGCGAGCAGTGCCGACAGCGCGCTGGCCCGCGAGGTGAGTGCACGCTGCACCGGCAGCTAGCACGCTGCGCACTACCGCGGTATGGCCTAGATTCCCTATGCGCTAGGCATCGCCGGTGGAGAAAGCGCGGGAAAGCGCGCGGGAGAGAGGAAGAAGAGAGAACCAGAGGGAGAAGAAGAGGCTGACAGTGGGCCCCGGGTCCACCTGTCGGCTAGAGAGAGCACTGTGCTCTCGGGTACGACCAGTGTATATTTAAATTTAGAAGTTATTCTAAATTTATATCCAGCGTAGAAATCTCACGTTTTGTCCAGAACCGTAGATTTTTTGACGCAGCACCAGTATTCACACTGTGGTTTTTCACCACTTATTGCCCTCTCACTTTAGCCACATTTTTATTGCGTATAGTTTTTCTTAAAACAACTTTGAACAAATCTCGAGGACGAGATTTTTCTTAAGGGGGGTGGTGTTGTGACACCCCAAATCTTTTTTGGCCTTGTTTTATTAAATTAAATTTTTTGCCAGGAATTAAAACTTTGATTTTTTGGACTCCCTTTTGATTTTTTGAAACATTTCCTTTCTTATTATCATTGAGTTGTTCCCTAAAGGGAAAACCTTTCAAATATGTTATTGGACTTGTTTAACCTCTCAAGAAAAACTCTTCTTTTATTAATAGAACAAATTAAATAATTAATTTGCTTGAGTTTCATTTTTCTGAAAAATGGTTTTTCAAGGTTAAATGGCCATATTTGAACTACAACCATGTGATAAATTCACTTAAAATTTCAACCAAAATTTGGAGATGTCATGTGATGTTTTTAAATCTCTTTTATACAAAAATATCTTTCATTCATGAAATATTTTGAGCTCTACATCATATTTTCTTCTCTGGTCCAGAGTGCAATTTTGCACTATAACCCTTTTAAATATTTCCTTCTAGCCTCCACCAAAATTATGGGATGTCAGTGGTAGCATGCAATTAAACATCATGCAAAAACCTAGTGTTGTTCTTTGAAAAATTTGAGTGAATCAACCTGTTTTCCATTCTGATCCTGCCTTGTGATTTCTACTGCAACCCTATTCATTTTTACTCCAATGACCTTGTGCTTTCTCCTGCTTGTAGTCCTCCCTGCAAGACCACTAAGTCCAGGAGCATGCACCTATTGGATCATTTTTGGTTCATAAAATAATGCCGTTTATCTCCTGTCCAGAATTGTAGTTTTGCAAAACTTGCACTAACAAGTTTGTGCTTTTCACAAACTAACCTCACCACTCTCTCTTTCATCTAAAGAGACCCCACTCTGGAAGTTTTGGCCACTCCAAGAAATGCCTAGGTGCCTGTGGCATTTTGTCAAACACCTAGAGTGCATGAACAGCTTTGACATGAATTTTGTCATTACACTGTGACCTTGCACCTCTGGGAAAACTAGCATGTCCATTCACCTTATCACTAACCCTAACCTAGCCCTGTCCCTTGCCAGCCTCTCTTGCGACCTCTAGCATGCAAGGGCATTCCGTCGAACACGTCCCGGGCGTGCTCTGGGAGCGCCCAGAGCGTGCGTTTGGCACGCACGTGCGCCCGAGCCGCCGCGTCTTGCCCCGCACCCGTTCCGGCTCTTGGCCATCAGCAGCTAGCCGCCACGTATCCTCTTGCACCGCCACGCCACCCCGACCACCCTGGCACGCTACAACGCCGCCGTCAGGGCATTCCTGGCGGCAAGAGGGCGTCCGCAGTGGCTCCAGCCCCGGTCGGCGCCGCCCAAGCCACCCCGGCTCGCCACCTGCCCCTGGGAGCCGCGCGAGCTTATCTCCTCGCTCGTCGGCTAGCTCTCGTCGCCTCCACGACGCCCTGCAAGCTACAGAGAGGCGGTTCGCCGGCAGCCTTATCCACCGCCGCAGAACCGACCTCGTCGCGCTATAAAATGAGGCCCCCAAGCTCGTCCAAGCACTCAGGCGACCTCAGGCCACCCCCATGGCACCCCCACAGCCAGCAATCGTCGGGGGAAAGCCGTCTTCCCCAACTCCGGCCGGTTCGGCCGCCGCCACGTCCCAGCTCCATTCACCGCAACCAGAGCCCCTCCCGTCCGTCCAACGCCACCAAATGACTCCACTTCGACTTGCGGAGCCGCCCAGCTACTCAAACCCGGCCGGGAGCCACCGTAGTTCAAGCGCCCAAAACTCCTGAAGCCACCGGCCGCCGCGAAGCTCGCTGCCGGTGATTCCCTCCACCCCTGACGACCCTCTAACCACCGGGAGGACCGCCTAGGAGTGGCGGATCCATCCCTGCATTCAGATGCCCGCGAAGAACCGCCGTTCGCCGGCGACGATCGCCGGATGTCCCGCCTCTGCTCGGGCAGAGAAGAGGAGGGAGTGGGGACTAGTCAAACCTGACTAGTGGGCCCCCTGGACCCACTGTCAGTGACTCCCCGTGCGGTCCATGCTGGATAAGTGGAGGCGTAAAACCCGTAGTACGTTTTCTCTGCCCGAAAGCGTAATCTCGTTTGAACCGTTTTCTTTTTCTAATTTTATTCAAAGCAGATTTTGACCAAATCTTTGACTGGCTATAACTTTTTAATTATAACTCCAAATGAGTTGATTCTTTTTCCTACCTTCCTCAAATTTGGTCCAGCTTATTTTAAGATTTATTTGAAAATTTTCCAAATAACTTTTTTGTACTGTTTTTGAAATGTGTGTTAATTCAAATATATTTTAAAATAGGATTGGGGAGAGAGAGAAGAAACTTTCAAAAGTTTTGGTGAGCACCTCACCCCTCCACAACTTAAAGGCAAGCATTCTGAACCCCGGCATAATATTTTTGGTGTGTTAGTTGACTCGTTTATAACCCCATCTCATTCGGAGAACTCGTTATTTTATGTGGCGACGTGATCATTTGCATGAATGCATATTAGTGATTTCCTTGCTGTTGGAAATGAATATACTTGTGGTGGTAATCATCCTCATGTGCCTTGCATGCATGCCGGAAAGAAATCCAGGAAAGCCTCTGCCTTGGGTAGGCGTGAGCTTATCGCCGGTCTCCGTCGGGACGGTTATGTCCGGTATGGCATGGTAAGGTATATTGAGTGGTGATTTTGTTGGTTGAAATATATTTGTTATACATGTCATGCAGGGAATTTATAAACCTCCTGAGTCGACCGTAGATCGAGTCTTGTTCCAGTAACCCCCATACTTGTTTTGTACTACCACTTATCCCTGCCGCAGGTAGGGTACGGTTCAGTAAGTCGTCAACCCCTTTCAAGCACACACCGTATAGAGAGGCCATGGTGGAAGATACCGGTTGTAGCCGGTAGGCAGGCCACCTGGTCCGGGGGCATGGGTGTTTTCGGTTGGGACCGAGAGGGGAGGCCACCCCTTAGAGCGCGCGATATAAATTTGATCCCATGCTACGCGAGGTTGTAGCCTCCCCACTTAGAGTTTTGCTTAACAAGTGTCATGGGTGATTCCAGACACCGATGAGTTAAGCTGGTGTGTGCAAGTTAGGCGTGTTTTCAACTAAAAGGCCGTTGACGGAATTAGTCCCGATGGACTAAAGGAATCCGTTACTCGTGGGTAAAGAGTACACCCTCTCCAGAGATTAAACCTATTCGAATAGCCGTGTCCATGGTTAAGGATTACAGTCTGGGATGGGTCAAGTGTTGGTCTTAGTGTCGGTCTTCGGAGGTGAAATTGTTAAACCAAACTTGGATACCGACTGGTGACTTGTGAGGACCGTGAATACTATTTTGTGATGGACTAACCCGTTGCACCATTTGTATTATCGAGTATCCCTGGGACGGTTTTACCTCCTGGATATTCATTGTGATTATTTGTTTTATAAGCCCTTTATGTGGTGTCGCTGAGACACCCGACTGTGGCATTGCTTGTTATTTATTTATTGTATAAGCCCTTTATGTGGTGTCGCTGAGACGCCCGACTGTGGCATTGCTTGTTATTTATTTATTTTATAAGCCCTTTATGTGGTGTCGCTGAGATGCCCGACTGTGGCATTGCTTGTTATTTATTTATTTTATAAGCCCTTTATGTGGTGTCGCTGAGACGCCCGACTGTGGCATTGCTTGTTATTTATTTATTTTATGAGCCCTTTATGTGGTGTCGCTGAGACGCCCGACTGTGGCATTGCTTGTCATTTATTTACTTTATAAGTCCTTTAGGTGGTGTCGTTCAGACGCCCGACTGCGGCATTTTATTCCCCACTCCATTATTGCTTATTCATGTGCATATAAATAACAATGCTTGCATGCATAATAGATGTTTTATTTATGACTGACGATGTGATCATAGAATACATCAGTGCATGATTATCAATTATATTATCCCAGTGTTCATAATGTTTGCGAGTACATTCAAAGTACTCACTGGCTTGTCCCTGGCTATTGTCTTGGCCAGATTTCTGCTTGGAGAGGAGCGTTGCGGTGACAGCCCCGGAAACTAAGCAACGGTGATAGCAGCCTCGCGAAGATAGGAGTTGACCTGGTCAGCTGTTCCTGTGGGAAATGGAGTCCCATAGACACTGACGACTCACAAACCGCTTCCGCCATCGACCAGTAGAAACCCAATTGTTGTACTCACAGGCCAGAATGGTCTTGTACTACATATTTTGTATTTTTGCTTGGAATTTATGTATCAAGTTGGTGCCTCATCAGCTAACAGTAATCCTGGGGCTGGTGAGCACGACGGCCATTTTCTGGATATCAATGTCCGGAGAATCCGGTCGTGACACATACTAGTGACATTTAGTTTGTCTATGTATTCACACAAGTATTATGTTTCCGGATAATACAATTCTAGCATTAATAATAAACATTTATCATGATATAAGGAAATAAAATAATAACATTATTATTGCCTCTAGGGCATATTTCCTTCAGCTGGTGGGTTAGGTGGGCTGCGCTAGGTAAGTTCCTCTCTCTCTTTTTCTTTCTGTTTTTTTATTTATTCTATTATTTCTGTAGCTTCAGGGCTTTATTAAAAATGCCAGGGCATTTCCATAAATCATAAAATTAATCATGGCTACTGCTTAGAATATATCCAACAGCAAACATTTTAGTTTATGATTATTTGAGCATTTAAAATATTTTATAGCATTTAAATGCCCAAATGCAAATACTATAAGAATTAATCCAATGACCTTAAGATGTCCTAGAAAAATGTGCACCATTTTTGTCAAAGGTTTTAACCCAAAACAAAAAGGGTGGGCTTTTTAGAAGGGCATTTCAGGTTCATTGAAAAAGATTTTAGTAAACCCTAGTTGTTCCAGGGGGGTGCTAGGGGTTCTGTCATCCCCATTTCAGTTTTCTGGGAATTTAACATGATGCACAAGTTCAACCAATCCTAAAGCATGACTAACAGAGGGATGTGACAACTCACCCCCACTCAAAAGAATCTCATCCCGAGATTTAGGATCCTCCGGGAAGAAGGTGGGGTACTCGAGTCGAAGATGATCCTCCCTTTCCCAAGTGGCTTCTTTCTCGGAATGGTGTGACCATTGAACCTTGAGAAACTTGATATTATGGCGTCGAGTGGTACGCTCAGCTTGATCAAGGATATGAACGGGATATTCCCGATATGAGAGGTTATCTTGTAGATCAAGCGTTTCGTGGTCCACTCCACGGATAGGATCCGCGAAGCAACGCCTGAGTTGAGAAACGTGGAAAACATCGTGAACTCTGGAAACATGCGCAGGTAGTTCCAATTGGTAGGCAACTTCTCCTCGTTTGGCAAGAATGCGAAAGGGTCCAATGTAACGAGGAGCCAATTTGCCTTTGATACCGAAACGATGGGTTCCCTTTAACGGAGTAACCCGAAGGTAAGCCTTCTCGCCGACTTCATAAGTCATGAGCTTATGTTTACGATCATATTGGCTCTTTTGACGAGATTGGGTTGTTCTCAATTTCTCACGAATAACGCGAACCTGCTCTTCTGCTTCTTGAATCATATCCGGGCCAAAGAGTTGTCTTTCCCCGGTTTCTGACTAGTTAAGAGGCATTCGACATTTTCGTCCATAGAGAACTTCGAAAGGAGCTTTGCCCAAGCTAGCTTGATAACTATTGTTATACGCAAACTCCGCGAATGGAAGGCATTTCTCCCAACCCATTCTGAATGAGATGACAAAAGCTCGGAGCATATCTTCCTGAATTTGATTGACTCGCTCTACTTGACCACTTGATTGAGGATGGAAGGCGGTGCTAAAAGAGAGACGAGTTCCCATAGCATTTTGGAAACTTTCCCCAAATCGAGAGGTGAAGAGACTCCCATGGTCTGAGTTAATTTCCAATGGGACACCATGAAGTGACACTATTCGGGAGATGTATAACTCAGCTAGCTGGCTAGTGGTGATACTCTCACGAACAGGTAGAAAGTGGGCTACTTTGGAAAGACGGTCGATCACGACGATGATGGCATTATTCCCTCTCTTGGTCCTGGGAAACCCAGTAATGAAATCCATACTGATTTTATCCCATTTCCACTCAGGAATAGCCAAAGGTTGAAGGGTGCCAGCAGGCCGTTGATGCTCTGCTTTAACACGACGATAAACGTCGCAATTAGCAATGTATTGAGCGATTTATCTCTTCATCCTAGTCCACCAAAATCTCTCGCGTAGGTCTTGATACATTTTAGTACTACCGGGATGAATGGTGAGAGGGGATTCATGAGCTTCCTTAAGGATCAGCCGCCTCAGGTTTTGTGCCTTGGGAACCACTAAGCAGTTTCCAAAGTATACGACACCTTGATCATCAACGGAGAAACAATTCGCGACTCCTTTCTTAATGTTTCTCTTAATACGGGAGATTCTCGGATCTACCTTCTGTGCGTTGATGATCTGATCCGTAAGGGTAGGTTTCGCCACCAGGGTGGATAGGAATCCTCGAGGAACAATGTGAAGATTAAGCTTGCGAAATTCCTCATGGAGAAGTGGTTGACTTTGTTGTAACATTAGGTTGTTACAATAAGATTTACGACTTAGCGCATCAGCCATGACATTGGCTTTGCCCGGGGTGTAAGTTATTCCTAAGTCGTAATCCGAGATCAACTCGACCCAACGTCTTTGCCTGAGACTCAAATCCGGTTGGGTGAAGATATATTTAAAACTTTGGTGATCGGTGAAGATCTCGCAACGATTACCGAGGAGGTAATGTCGCCAAGTTTTAAGTGCATGGACCACAGCTGCAAGCTCTAGATCATGTGTGGGATGATTTTCCTCATGTGGGTGTAATTGCCGTGAAGCATAGGCAATTACGTGACGATCTTGCATGAGTATGCAACCTAGTCCTTGTCGCGAGGCGTCGCAATAGATAATAAAGTCCTTGGAGAAATCTGGTGGTACCAGTACGGGAGCAGATGTCAGGCGTCTTTTCAGTTCCTGAAAGCTGAACTCGCACCATGGATTCCACTTGAACTTTTTATCTTTCTTGAGGAGTTCAGTTAGAGGTTTAGCAACCTTGGAGAAATTCTCGACGAAGCGGCGGCAGTAGCTCGCTAAGCCAAGGAAGCTCCGAACTTGCTTGACCGTCTCAGGTGGAGTCCAATCAAGGACGGCTTGAACTCGCTCGGGATTGACAGCAATACCCTTACCAGAGATTACATGGCCTAGATAGGTCACTTCTGGCAACCAAAATTCACACTTGGAGAATTTGGCATAAAGGCGATGCTCTCAAAGTTTCGTCAATACCAGCCTTAGATGTTCGGCATGTTCCTCTTCATTCTTGGAGTAGATGAGTATGTCATCGAGGTATACTACGCCGAATTTATCCAAATACTCCATGAAGACCGAGTTCATTAACCGAGAGAAGGTGGCTGGGGCATTGGTTAGACCGAAGGACATAACGGTGTACTCGTATTGGCCATAGCTAGTAACAAAGGCCGTTTTGGGAATGTCCCCGTTTCTAATTTTGATTTGATGGTAGCCCAACCTCAAATCCATCTTGGAAAAGACTGAGGATCCAGCGAGCTGATCATACAGATCGTTGACCCTGGGAAGCGGATACTTATTCTTGATAGTGACCAAGTTGACAGGTCGGTAATATACAACCATTTGATCCGTTCCATCCTTCTTCTTGACGAAGAGGACGGGGCAAGCCCAAGGAGAGGAACTAGGACGGATGAAACCCTTTTTCAAGGACTCATCGAGTTGGTTCTTAAGCTCGGCTAGTTCTAAGGGTGCCATCTTATAGGGTCTTCTAGAAATTGGAACGGTTCCTGGAACAAGGTCTATCACAAACTCGACATCCCTGTCAGGTGGAACACCTGGCAGTTCTTCTGGAAAGACATCCGGAAAGTCTCGGACTACCGGAACATCCTCAAGGTCTGGAAGGGGGTTGGCATTTAGGGAGTAAAGCTGGCGCTTGGCCACTCGAGTTAGGACATTGACTGTCTTGCCCGATGGGTGAGTAAGTTGAACGGTTCTAGTGTCACAATCAATCTTAGCATAATGAGCTGACATCCAGTCCATACCCAAGATGATGTTTATGTCCGAGGACTTGAGAGCTATTAAGGATGCAAGGAAGACAAGTCTATCGACAAGAATTTCGTTCCCATGGCTTACTCTAGAAGTTTGCCATCTAGAGCCAGGGGTTTGAATTTCCATGGTAGCGGCCATGTCACAGAATGTCGTGTTATGCAATCGAGCATAGTTCTCGGATATGAATGAACGAGATGCTCCAATATCGAAAAGAACAGATGCCGGATGGCAATTAACAAGGAGCGTACCAAGGACGACGTTAGGATCCTCATGAGCCTCCTCGGCTGAAACATAGTTAACATGGCCACGTGCAGTGGTGACCGGCTTGGCGTGGATTGTCTTTCCCGCCGGCTTACCACGACCAACGGACTTCCCAGACTGATTGGGGTTGTTGTTCTGAGGACACTCTCGGCTATAGTGACCCAGCTCTCCACACTTGAAACATGTCACAACATTGGGGCGTGGAGCAGCATTAGCAGCGGGGCCACCATAGGTTTTGGGCGGTGCAAACTGCTGGTTGGGACGAGGCGCCTCAAAGGATGGCCTCGGAATGAACCTGGGTGGCAGTGCCGTGCTTGGAATCCACACCCGACGCTTCTGAGATCCAGAGCCGGATGAAGAGCCGAAATCACGGGAGTGCTTGCGTGAAGCGTCATAATCAGTCTGGCCTGTCTCAGCACTGATGGCTTTATTGACCAACTTCTGAAAGGAGGTGCACTCGTGCAGACGAAGATCGCAGCGAAGCTCAAGGCTAAGTCCCTTGCGGAACCTTGCCTGCTTCTTAGCGTCGGTAGATACTTCTTCAGGAGCATAACGTGCCAGATTCCCAAATTCACGACTATATGCATCCACAATCAGTCTTCCTTGGGTGAAATTGTAGAACTCCTCCCTCTTGCAATCTATGAGACCTTCCGGAATGTGATGCTCACGGAAAGCCTCACTGAATTCAGCCCAAGTAGTGATTTGGCTGACCGGGCGCATGGCTTCAAAATTTTCCCACCAAAGGCTAGCAGGGCCTTCGAGGTGATAGGCAGCATAAGTAACCTTATCAGCTTCGGCTACGTTGGCAAAACGTAGCTTGTGGGTGATGCTGCGAAGCCAGTCATCCGCGTCGAGGGGCTCGACAGAATGGTTAAACTTTGGTGGGTACAACTTGATAAAGTCATTGATTGACACCAAGTCATTTCGCTGATGGCGTGCAGTGTTCTGCTCAATCCGCTCCAACAAGCAGTTAGTCTCACGCTTGTTTCTTTCCGCCTCCAGCATCACTTCGGCCAGAGAAGGCGGGTGAGGTAGATTTTCACCCCTAACTGCACTGGCTTCCCCCTGCTCTGGGGCAGCAGGGTTGCTGCGGGTGTTGACCATCCTAGGGGAAAACAAGACAATGGTTTAGATAAGGATGGCACAAACTTAGCAAGGAAGTGCAGAATGTAATGGATAACACAGAATGCAGAGATGTTCATCCATATGTCATGGTAATATAGAACTGCCATATATATACCAACGGTCATACATACCATACATAGTTTAGTACAAGCCCAGGCTACAGTACAACTATGATGAAAGATGTTACATCTCATCGAAGGCATTCCAAGATCCTATACATTATTTGTCTACACCTCCGGTATTGATTACACACAAAGTCATATTCCACAAGTCACGCAGGACAGTGTAGATACAACTATTACAACACTAGTGATACTACTACTAACTCAGACAGCTCCGTAGTAGTCCTCATAGAAGTCACCTCCATAGCCCAGAAGTTCAACGTGATCATCCGGGAACAGACGGTCCTAAGGAGCTTGTGGACCAAAGGGGCTAGGATGAGGTCTTGGACCAACAAACGGTGGCCTGCGGGGACCACGGGGTGGGGTGATGCCTCCCACATCACGCCAATCCACCATGTCTGGCAGAGCAGATCTCACAGGATACAGATCCCTTGTATCCATTCATCCAGCTTGCACCGCAGGTGCAAACCGAGTCAAAGTGGCCCAATGATCAGCACGGGTGTTGAAAAGCTCCAGCCTCAAGGCCCGATTCTCTCGGTCCTTATCCTCGAGCATCTCGGCAGTGGTACGAGTTAGTGAGTCCTCCTGAGTGGAGTCAGCATAGATAGCCTGGAGATACCCTTGCGCTCCCGGAAGTGAAGCTGGCATGTAACGGAAGTCGGTGTTTCGAAGCAGGCCAGTCCGGACTCGCATGATGGTCATCATGGAATAGGCAGCATCCTGCACAGCAATCTCAACAGTAACCCCGAGTCCATAGGAACAGTGGAGGGGCTCGGTAGATCCAGGATAAGAAGGAAATATCCTGACGGTGCAGAAATATTGGCTTTGATTAAAGTCTCGGAACTGCTCTTCGACGGTGTATTCGGGATACCAACGGTAACCCGTCTCGATCATTACCCGGACTAACATAACAGTATGACGGGGCACATCAAGGCACCGGGTCAGGCGAACCACTTGGTTTTGAGCACGAGTGGCCATGTGAAAGCACAACCACAATGCAAAGACATTAGAATTTCTAGGGAAAATTGGACAGCATAACAACTGTAAATGCTTAGAAAAAGATTTGAGACATCCACAACAGTTGCAATACCACTCAACAACATCATATCAAGGTTCTGATTCAACTAGCAACATACTAAAAGTAGTAGAAACTGTACTGAGGCTTGTAACAACAATCCTATAAGCTACTACGGATTAGTAACACGTGAACCTGACAGAAGAAGAGAGCCTAGTCCTTAACCCACGTTGAATGAGAAGAGAATGACTCAGATCAGAGGGCATAAGGTAAAGGAGTAAAAGAGCCTTACGTTCCCTCCGACAATCAATTCCCCTACATATAACTAAAGCATTTCTAGACTCGACATCGACCAGTTTGGCCCAATGAACCTACAGGCAGTCCGACTCTGATGCCAACGCTGTCAGGACCCCGATTCCATATCACATCGATCTAGCCGGTAACACCTCATATCACATTGCGGCCTCACGCACGGTATCCCACGGGTGTCGCCTTACCATGGCCCGAGACCGTTTGCGCCTTTTGGCTCACATATATGATAGTGTCGCTAGCATCCATATGATAGAGAACCCGGGCCGACATGGCTAGTCGTGAACCCAAATTGGCACAGACCTATGGAGACAGGCATACATGAATCACATCGAACATGTCGGTCATCAGCGAGTGAATCCGGGCTGTAGCACTGGGCTAACAGCACTCCGGGGAACCCGGGCTGTAGCAGGCTAGGCAGGGCTCCGGATGTCACCGCGTGACATTTCCCCGAAGGGACAGACATAGGAACGAGGTGAAACACATGCCAGCCAGTCAAGTGTCCAGAGCAGTAGTGCTGGGCTAGCAGGACTCCGGTGAACCGGGCTGTAGCAGACTACTATCGCTCAGGAAGCACTAGACTACATTTCCCCATATGAGAGGCTGCCATGGATAAACAACTAGATTGTCAGATCCCGCTCATACCGAGCATTTCAATCATGCACACAATATGCCCGATATGAGTGCATACAACATGGCATCACAACAAAATTCTACAACTCAAGTACTTTATTTAAAGGCTCCAAAGAGCCATACATAACATGTTCATACAGTTAGGGGTCACACGACCCGACACTCAAGTCATACAATCATACAAGCACAAGCGGAAGCAACTAGTCTGAGTACAGACACTAGAAAGAAAGAAGGCTTCTCGATGCCTGTCTATCTACATAGGGCCCTCCATGGCCAGGATCACCACCTGGGTGGCTAGTCACTCGTCGACATCAAGGTCTACGTAGAACCCATCGGAGGGGGCGGTGTTGTCATCTGAAAACAGTAATTAAGCAAACATGAGTACAAAGGTACTCAGCAAGTCTTGCAACAGAACCTACTATACATGCTCATTCTCAAGAAGGTGGTGGAGTTATTGTAGCAAGCTAGCTTTGACTCTTGGCTAAGCTATCCTACGAGACTCCACTAGTAAAATAGTTTTCGCACACGAGTCCATTACTCACCAACACAATACTCCACCGGGGATCCTCCCTCGTCATCCTACGAGAGGGCCATCCTCGGTACTCACACTTATCTTGAGTCTTTTAGTAGTAACCATTAACTTGTCTATGAACTGTATAGGCAACCAAGTAGTCCTTTACCGCGGACGCGGCTATTTGAATAGATAATGTTAACCCTGCAGGGGTGTACTTCTTCATACACGCTTTCACCACTTACCACCGTTTACACGACATGTACTCGGCAACCTTCAAGTGGAAGCCCAACGAGGGTGTTGGCCACGGCCTACCTAAACACTCAAGTCTCTAGTCTAGGTTTATCGCCTATCCAGGTTCCATCCGTAGGGAGTCCGGCCGAGGTTTCCACATACTGCCTCGAACGATGTGAACAGGGTCCCAACACGCCAAACGGGCACCCGGCATACCCGACCACGGTGTATCTACCGCAACATAGCACACCCCTAGGGTTAGAGCTACGCACGGCCGCCAACACATAACCTACAAACACCAGAATCTAATTGCAACTCCTGGACAGAGTACTAGGGTGATTAAGAAGCCGAGAGGGTCCATTGGTTTCAGGCCCAATGTATGGTAGTAACTGAATCTTAAATCACACATACAGATCTCAGTTCTTAGGGACGACCTCAATGAAACAACCCACCATGTACTCCTACATGGCCTCTCATCGATACCTTTACCAAAACATGTTCAACACATCCCTCACATTACCGACATAATCATTTCACTCTAGCCCATTACCCAGATGAACCAGACCTGACACAACTCTAGGCATAGCAGGCATAGCAAGGTAGGAAACACAAACCTGGCTCAATCAACTCCTACACATGCTAGTGGGTTTCATCTAGTTACTGTGGCAATGACAGGTCATGCAGAGGATAAGGGTTCAACTACCGTAGCACACAGCAGTTTGAAACGACGTTGTCTTAATGTAGTAAATGAGAGCAAATGCGAGAAGATGGGATTGTATCGATATGATCAATGGGGCTGCTTGCCTGATGTAGTGGTAGTAGGGTACTGCCCTTCAGTTGGATACTCAGAGATATCCTCGGAGGCAGAACCTACCACGAAGGACACACAACACATAATCAACACATGACAATATGCAACAATATGATGCATGCCATGACATGGCAGAATGAATGTGTCTTGGCCTAATGCAAGCTAAAACATAAAGGAATGAACTCATTTGAATCAAAGATTCAAATGTTGGTTCATTTAACATAGCCTTATTAGTGCATTATCTCATTTTGCTTAAATAGCAAGGTTAACTTGTTTTTTCATGCATGAAACCATTACAGATGGATAGATTGAATTTTTCTGATCATTTTTCATATATAACTTGTTTGATTTGGAGCTATGGTTGATTTTCTATGATTTTTTAGAAGTTTTAGCTATTTTCTGGAATTTCCTATATAAGAATAATTCCAGTAATTGAATTAATGCGTCAGCATGACATAGGTGTGACGTCAGCGGTCAACTGGGTCGGCCAGGTCAAACCTGACTGGTGGGCCCTGTCTGTTAGTGACTCAGTTAACTAGCAGGATTAAATTAACACTAATTAACTTTCAGTGGGGCCTGGGCCCACATGTCAGTGACTAAACTAATTAAAATTAGTTAGTATTAATCGTAAACTAATTAACAGGTCGGCCCCACCTGTCATAGGCTCAGGGGGAGGTCAACCTGGGCCCACACGGGGTCAAACAGGGTCAACTCGCCGGCGTTTAGCCGCCGGCGAGGCCAGACGCGGTGGAGCAGCGCGGGTTTTGCACTCCGGCGACCAAAAGGACGGCGGAGACCATCTACGTGATGCAGGGAGGGAGCCGCGTCGAGTGGTGGCAGTGGGTGGAGCTGGGGTGGCCGGAAATGTCGTCGGTGACGAGTTTGGCGGCGGCCGAAGCTCGGGTAAGGTTGAACTAGTTGCTAGGGTGCACGGGGAGGCGCGTGGTTTGGTGCGTTGAGCTCCTGGGGGTGCCGTAGGGCTAGTGGATAGGGTGGCGTGGCCATTGGGTGGACGGAGCCTCGTCGGCGACGAGCTCCGCGGCGGTGCGTGTGGGTGATCTACGTGCAGTCGCTACGGGGCTCAAGAGAGGGAACCTAGAGGGTGGGGAGGTGGCTGAGCTCACGGGGGTCACGTCGAGGCAGTCGGCGAGGTCGGGGACGAGCTGATGCGGCAGGGACGGCGAAGGGGATCTCCGGTGGCCGGAGTTGAGGACGAGCTCGGTGCAGCGTCTCCGGGGTAAGCGAGCGCTCGGGGCTCGACCTACTCGATGTAATCAACGACGGCGGAGCTCGTGGACACGATGGCGCGGCGCGAGGACAACGGAGGGCGCAACTACGATGACGGTGCGGCGACAGGAGCGTCGGCCATGGTGGGGAACGGCGAAGGGAGAGAGGCAGGGGGAATGGCGTGTCCAGGGGCTTCGGTGTGCGACGTGGAGGCGTCCAGGCGTCCAGGGGCGTGGGCGGCAAGCAGGTGGCGCCGTGGCGAGCTCAGGCACGCCGGCATCACCTCCCTGCCTGCCTGGCTAGGAAGAAGCAACTGGCTGGTGCGGGCCAGCACAGTGCTAGGCCGCCAGGTGGGCCGGCTGGTGGGTTAGGTGGGCTGCGCGAGGTATGTTCCTCTCTCTCTCTCTCTCTCTCTCTTTCTTTCTGTTTTTTATTTATTCTATTATTTCTGTAGCTTCAGGGCTTTATTAAAAATGCCAGGGCATTTCCATAAATCATAAAATTAATCATGGCTACTGCTTAGAATATATCCAACAGCGAACATTTTAGTTTATGATTATTTGAGCATTTAAAATATTTTATAGAATTTAAATGCCCAAATACAAATACTATAAGAATTAATCCAATGACCTTAAGATGTCCTAGAAAAATGTGCACCATTTTTGTCAAAGGTTTTAACCCAAAACAAAAAGGGTGGGATTTTTAGAAGGGCATTTCAGGTTCATTGAAAAAGTTTTTAGTAAACCCTAGTTGTTCCAAGGGGGGTGCTGGGGGTTCTGTCATCCCCATTTTAGTTTTCTGGGAATTTAACATGATGCACAAGTTCAACCAATCCTAAAGCATGACTAACATAGGGATGTGACACATATCCTTATTCCACTAAGGATAATTTTGACCGTTGTCCAGTGATCTACTCCTAGATCACTATTGTACTCCCTTGCTAAACACAGTGTAGGGTATACAATAGATCTGGTACACAACATGGCATACTTTATAGAAACTATGGCTGAGGCATAGGGAATGACTTTCATTCTCTTTCTATCTTCTGCCGTGGTCGGGCTTTGAGTCTTACTCAATTTCACACCTGGTAACACAGGTAAGAACTCTTTCTTTGACTGTTCCATTTTGAACTACTTCAAAATCTTGTCAAGGTATGTACTCATTGAAAAAACTTATCAAGCGTCTTGATCTATCTCTATAGATATTGATGCTTAATATGTAAGTAGCTTCACCGAGGTCTTTATTTGAAAAACTCCTTTCAAATACTCCTTTATGCTTTCCAGAAAATTCTACATTATTTCCGATCAATAATATGTCATTCACATATATTTATCAGAAATGTTGTAGTGCTCCCACTCACTTTCTTGTAAATACTGACTTCACCACAAGTCTGTATAAAACTATATGCTTTGATCAACTCATCAAAGCGTATATTCCAACTCTGAGATGGTTGCACCAGTCAATAGATGGATCGCTGGAGCGTGCACATTTTGTTAGCACTTAGCACCTTTAGGATCGACAAAACCTTCTGGTTGCATCATATACAACTCTTCTTTAAGAAATCCATTAAGGAATTTAGTTTCGACATCCATTTGCCAGATTTCATAAAATGTGACAATTTGCTAACATGATTCGGACAGACTTAAGCATCGCTACGAGTGAGAAAATCTCATCGTAGTCAATACCTTGAACTTTGTCAAAACCTTTTTCGACAAGTCTAGCTTTGTAGATAGTAACACTACTATCAGCGTCCGTCTTCCTCTTGAAGATCCATTTATTTTCTATGTCTTGCCGATCATCGGGCAAGTCAACCAAAGTCCACACTTTGTTCTCATACATGGATCCCATCTCAGATTTCATGGCCTCAAGCCATTTCACGGAATCTGGGCTCATCATCGCTTCCTCATAGTTTGTAGGTTCATCATGGTCAATTAACATGACCTCCAGAACAGGATTACCTTACCACTCTGGGGCGAAAATCACTCTGGTTGACCTACGAGGTTCGGTAGTAACTTGATCTGAAGTTACATGATCATCATCATTAGCTTCCTCACTAATTGGTGTAGGAGTCACAGAAATAGATTTCTGTGATGAACTACTTTCCAATAAGGGAGCAGGTACAATTACCTCATCAAGTTCTACTTTCCTCCCACTCACTTCTTTCGAGAGAAACTACTTCTCAAGAACGGATCCATTCTCAGCAACAAATATCTTGCCTTCGGATCTATGATAGAAGGTGTACCCAACAGTTACTTTTGGGTATCCTATGAAGACGCACTTCTTCGAGTTGGGTTTGAGCTTATCAAGATGAAACTTTTTTCACATAAGCATCGCAACCCCAAATTTTAAGAAACGACACCTTAGGTTTCTTGCTAAACCACAGTTCATATGGTGTCGTCTCAACGGATTTAGATGGTGCCCTTTTTAACGTGAATGCAGTTGTCTCTAATGCATAAATCCAAAATGATAGTGGTAAATCGGTAAGAGACATCATAGATTGTACCATATCTAATAAAGTACGGTTATGATGTTCGGACACACCATTACGTTGTGGTGTTCCAGGTGGCGTGAGTTGCGAAACTATTTCACATTGTTTCAAATGAAGACCAAACTCGTAACTCAAATATTCTCCTCCACGATCAGATGTAGAAACTTTATTTTCTTGTTACGATGATTTTCCACTTCACTTTGAAATTATATGAACTTTTCAAATGCTTCAGACTTATGTTCCATCAAGTAGATATACACATATCTGCTCAAATCATCTATGAAGGTCAGAAAACAATGATACCCGCCGTGAGTCTCAACACTCATTGGACCGCATACATCGGTATGTATTATTTCCAGTAAGTCAGTGGCTCACTCCATTGTTCCGGAGAATGGAGTCTTAGTCATCTTGCCCATGAGGCATGGTTCGCAAGCATCAAAATGATTCATAATCGAGTGATTCCAAAAGCCCATCAACATGGAGTTTCTTCATGCGCTTTACACCAATATGACATAAACGGCAGTGCCACAAATAAGTTGCACTATCATTATTAACTTTGCATCTTTTGGCTTCAATATTATGAATATGTGTATCACTACGATCGAGATCCAACAAACGATTTTCATTGGGTGTATAACCATAGAAGGTTTTATTCATGTAAACAGAACAACAATTATTCTCTAACTTAAATGAATAACCGTATTGCAATAAATATGATCAAATCATATTCATGCTCAACGCAAACACCAAATAACAGTTATTTAAGTTTAACACTAATCCCGAAAGTATAGGGAGTGTGCGATGATGATCATATCAATCTTGGAACCACTTCCAACACACATCGTCACTTCACCCTTAACTAGTCTTTGTCCATTCTGCAACTCCCATTTCGAGTTACTACTCTTAGCAACTGAACCAGTATCAAATACCGAGGGGTTGCTATAAACACTAGTAAATTACACATCAATAACATGTATATCAAATATAGCATTTGTTCACTTTGCCATCCTTCTTATCTGCCAAATACTTGGGGCAGTTCCGCTTCCAGTGACCAGTCCCTTTGCAGTAGAAGCACTTAGTCTCAGGCTTAGGTCCAGACTTGGGCTTCTTCACTTGAGCAGCTACTTGCTTGCTGTTCTTCTTGAAGTTCCCTTTCTTTCCCTTTGCCCTTTTCTTGAAACTAGTGGTCTTGTTAATCATCAACACTTGATGCTCTTTCTTGATTTCTACCTTCATCGATTTCATCATCATGAAAAGCTCGGGAATCGTTTTCGTCATCCCTTGCATACTATAGTTCATCACGAAGTTCTACTAACTTGGTGATGGTGACTAGAGAATTCTGTCAATCACTATTTTATCTGGAAGATTAACTCCCACTTGATTCAAGCGATTGTACTACCCAGACAATATGAGTACATGCTCACTGCTTGAGCTATTCTCCTCCATCTTTTAGCTATAGAACTTGTTGGAGACTTCATATCTCTCAACTCAGGTATTTTCTTGAAATATTAACTTCAACTCCTGGAACATCTCATATGATCCAGGACATTCAAAACGTCTTTGAAGTCCCGATTCTAAGCTATTAAGCATGGTGCACTAAACTATCAAGTAGTCATCATATTGAGCTAGCCGAACGTTCATAACATCTGCATCTGCTCCTGCAATAGGTCTGTCACCTAGCGGTGCATCAAGGACATAATTCTTATGTGCAGCAATGAGGATAATCCTCAGATCACGGATCCAATCCGCATCATTGCTACTAACATCTTTCAACTTAGTTTTCTCTAGGATCATATCAAAAATAAAATAGAGGAGCTAAACGCGAGCTATTGATCTACAACATAGATATGTTAATACTACCAGGACTAAGTACATGAAAAATTAAAGTTCAATTAATCATATTACTTAAGAACTCCCACTTAGATAGACATCCCTCTAATCCTCTAAGTGATCACGTGATCCAAATCAACTAAACCATGTCCGATCATCACGTGAGATGGAGTAGTTTCAATGGTGAACATCACTATGTTGATCATATCTACTATATGATTCACGCTCGACCTTTCGGTCTCAGTGTTCCGAGGCCATATCTGTTATATGCTAGGCTCGTCAAGTATAACCTGAGTATTCCGCGTGTGCAACTATTTTGCATCCGTTGTATTTGAACATAGAGCCTATCACACCCGATCATCACATGGTGTCTCAGCACGAAGAACTTTCGCAATGGTGCATACTCAGGGAGAACACTTATATATTGATAATTTAGTGAGAGATCATCTTATAATGCTACCGTCAATCAAAGCAAGATAAGATGCATAAAAGATAAACATCACATGCAATCAATATAAGTGATATGATCTGACCATCATCATCTTGTGCTTGTGATCTCCATCTCCGAAGCACTGTCAATGATCACCATCGTCACCGGCGCAACACCTTGATCTCCATCGTAGCATCGTTGTCGTCTCTCCAACTTATGCTTCTACGACTATCGCTACCGCTTAGTGATAAAGTAAAGCATTACAGGGCGATTGCATTGCATACAATAAAGCGACAACTATATGGCTCCTGCCAATTGCTGATAACTTGGTTACAAAACATGATCATCTCATACAATAAAATATAGCATCATGCCTTGACCATATCACATCACAACATGCCCTGCAAAAACAAGTTAGACATCCTCTACTTTGTTGTTGCAAAGTTTTACGTGGCTGCTACGGGCTGAGCAAGAACCATTCTTACCTACGCATCAAAACCACAATGATAGTTCGTCAAGTAAGTGTTGTTTTAACCTTCTCAAGGACCGGGTGTAGCCACACTTGGTTCAACTAAAGTTGGAGAAACTGACACCCGCCAGCCACCTGTGTGCAAAGCACGTCTGTAGAACCAGTCTCGCGTAAGCGTACGCGTAATGTCGGTCTGAGCCGCTTCATCCAACAATACCGTCGAACCAAAGTATGACATGCTGGTAAGCAGTATGACTTGTATCGCCTACAACTCACTTGTGTTCTACTCGTGCATATGACATCTACGCATAAAACCTAGCTCTGATGCCACTGTTGGGGAACGTAGTGATTTTAAAAAAATTCCTACACACACGCAAGATCATGGTGATGCATAGCAATGAGAGGGGAGAGTGTGTCCACGTACCCTTGTAGACCGAAAGCGGAAGCGTTAGCACAACGCGGTTGATGTAGTCGTACGTCTTCATGATCTGACCGATCAAGTACCGAACGCACGGCACCTCCGAGTTCTGCACACGTTCAACTCGATGATGTCCCTCGAACTCTAATCCAGCCGAGTGTTGAGGGAGAGTTTCGTCAGCACGACGGCGTGGTGACGATGATGATGTTCTACCGCCGCAGGGCTTCGCCTAAGCACCGCTACGATATGATCGAGCTGGATTATGGTGGAGGGGGGCACCGCCCACGGCTAAAAGATCAAGAGATCAATTGTTGTGTCTATGGGGTGCCCCTCCTCCGTATATAAAGGGGGGAGGAGGAGAGGGCTGGCCAAGGGGGTGGCGCGCCCTAGGAGGGGGAAACCTACTCCAATTAGGTTTGCCCCTCCCTTTCCTAATCTAAGAAGGAGGGGGAAGGAAGGAGTGGGAGAGGGGAAAGGCAAGGGGGCGCCGTCCCCCTTTCCTTGTCCTATCCGGACTCAAGGGGAGGGGCGCGCCTCTTGCCCTGGCCGTCCCCTCTCTCTCTCCACTAAGGCCCAACAATGCCCATTAGTTCCCGGGGGGGGGGGGGGTGTTCCGGTAACCCCCGGTACTCCGATAAATGTCTGAAACCTTCTGGAACCTTCCCGGTGTCCAAACATAGTCGTACAATATATCGATCTTTACGTCTCGACCATTTCGAGACTCCTTGTCATGTCCGTGATCACATCCGGGACTCCGAACTACCTTCGGTACATCAAAACATATAAACTCATAATATAACCATCATCTAACTTTAAGCGCGCGGACCCTACGGGTTCGAGAACTATGTAGACATGACTGAGACACGTCTCCGGTCAATAACCAATAGCGGAACCTGGATGCTCATATTGGCTCCTACATATTCTACGAAGATCTTTATCGGTCACACCGCATAACAACATACGTGGTTCCCTTTGTCATCGGTATGTTACTTGCCCGAGATTCAATCGTCGGTATCTCAATACCTAGTTCAATCTCGTTACCGGCAAGTCTCTTTACTCGTTCCATAATACATCATCCCGCAACTAACTCATTAGTTGCATTTCTTGCAAGGCTTATAGTGATGTGCATTATCGAGTGGGCCCATAGAAATACCTCTCCGACAATCGGAGTGACAAATCCTAATCTCGAAATACGCCAACCCAACAAGTACCTTCGGATACACCTGTAGAGCACCTTTATAACCACCCAGTTACATTGTGATGTTTGGTAGCACACAAAGTGTTCCTCCGGTAAACGGGAGTTGCATAATCTCATAGTCATAGGAACATGTATAAGTCATGAAGAAAGCAATAGCAACAAACTAAACGATCATCGTGCTAAGCTAACGGATGGGTCAAGTCAATCACATCATTCTCTAATGATGTGATCCCGTTAATCAAATGACAACTCATGTCTATGGTTAGGAAACATAACCATCATTGATTCAACGAGCTAGTCCAGTAGAGGCATACTAGTGACACTATGTTTGTCTATGTATTCACACATGTATTATGTTTCCGGTTAATACAATTCTAGCATGAATAATAAACATTTATCATGAAATAAGGAAATAAATCATAAGTTTATTATTGCCTCTAGGGCATATTTCCTTCATTTGTGGCATTGAGGGGCACTGGGCCTCTAAGTGTCACAAACGCTTCTAGAAGAGCTTTCTGGGTGTCGGCAATGATAGCAAGGACACGCGCAAATTTGCGTGTCAGGTGGCCATGGCAGATCGCCCGGCGTCCACGAAGCAGCAAGGGCACACTCAGTCCTACTCTATTGACCCGCACTGGTATATGGACTCTGATGACCCACAAGTATAGGGGATCTATCCTAGTCCTTTCGATAATTAAGAGTGTCGAATCCAACGAGGAGCAGAAGGAAATGACAAGCAGTTTTCAGTAAGGTATTCTCTGCAACCAGTGAAATTATCGGTAACAGATAGTTTTGTGATAAGGTAATTTGTAACGGGTAACAAGTAGTAAAAGTAAATAAGGTGCAGCAAGATGGCCCAATCCCTTTTGTAGCAAAGGACAAGCCTGGACAAACTCTTATATAAAGGAAAGTGCCCCCGAGGACACATGGGAATTATCGTCAAGCTAGTTTTCATCACGCTCATATGATTCGCGTTCGGTACTTTGATAATTTTATATGTGGGTGGACCGGTGCTTGGGTACTGCACTTTCTTGGACAAGCATCCCACTTATGATTAACCCCTCTTGCAAGCATCCGCAACTACAAAAGAAGCATTAAGGTAAACCTAACCATAGCATGAAACATATGGATCCAAATCAGCCCCTTACGAAGCAACACATAAACTAGGGTTTAAGCTTCTGTCACTCTAGCAACCCATCATCTACTTATTACTTCCCAATGCCTTCCCCTAGGCCCAAACAATGGTGAAGTGTCATGTAGTCGACGTTCACATGACACCACTAGGGGAAAGACAACATACATCTCATCAAAATATCAAACGAATATCAAATTCACATGACTACTTATAGCAAGACTTCTCCCATGTCCTCAGGAACAAATGTAACTACTCACAAAGCATATTCATGTTCATAATCAGAGGGGTATTAATATTCATGAAGAATCTGAACATATGATCTTCCACAAAGTAAACCAACTAGCATCAACTACAAGGAGTAATCAACACTACTAGCAACCTACAGGTACCAATCTGAGGATTTGGGACAAAGATTGGATACAAGAGATGAACTAGGGTTTGAGATGAGATGGTGCTGGTGAAGATGTTGATGGAGATTGACCCCCTCCCGATGAGAGGATCGATGGTGATGATTTCCCCCTCCCGGAGGGATGTTTCCCCAGCAGAACAGCTCCACCGGAGCCTTAGATTGGTTCCGCCTCGTGGCGGCGGAGTTTTGTCCTGAAAGTTTGCTTATGATTTTTTTCTCGGACGAAAGACTTCATATAGCAGAGGATGGGCACCGGAGGCCTGGCAGGGGGCCCATGAGGCAGGGGGCACGCCCGGGGGTAGGGCGCGCCCCCACCCTCGTGGATGGTGGGTGGCCCCCCTCTGGTGTTTCCTTCGCCCAATATTTTTTATATATTCTGAAACCGAGTTCCGTGAAGTTTCAGGACTTTTGGAGTTGTGCAGAATAGGTCTCTAATATTTGCTCCTTTTCCAGCCCAGAATTCTGGCTGCCGGCATTCTCCCTCTTTGTGTAAACCTTGTAAAATAAGAGAGAATAGGCATAAGTATTATGACATAATGTGTAATAACAGCCCATAATGCAATAAATATCGATATAAAAGCATGATGCAAAATGGACGTATCAGACTCTGGAGCAACGGAGCATCTCACGAGTGAGATGGGAAAGCTCCATACTCACGAACCTTTCATGGCTCCGACAAGATCCACACCGCCAATGGAGCAGGTATGCATATATCTCATATTGGTCAAGCATCTCTTCTCACTAGGCATGCAAATAGGAGTCTTCAGCTTCGCAATGTTCATAGAGTTCCCTTTGTGACACGTAATCTTCTTTCAGTTCCTCAACTCATACATGATAATAATGTGCTTTGTGAATCTCATCCTTTAGATCTTTTTATTAAGGATCGGGGCACGAGGGACATTCTTCTTAGCGGGTGGTTGTGCCAGGGCCTCTATCATCTGGAGCATCCTGGTGTCGCTCGCGTGTTCAGTGGAGTTTGGGTATTTGCGTCACAGTGGCATGCTCGTCTTGGTCACCCAGCCACACCTATCGTTCATCATGTTTTGCGTCGTCATGATCTTCCTATCATGTCTAGTAATAAAGATGTAGCAGTGTGTGATGCTTGTCAGCAGGGGAAGAGTCATCAACTTCCTTTTTTGGAGTCTAGTCGTGAGGTGAAACATCCTTTAGAACTTGTGTTTTCAGATGTATGAGGTCCTGGTCAGACTTCTGTCAGTGGTCACAATTATTATATCAGTTTCGTTGATGCTTATAGTCGCTTTACCTAGCTTTATCTTATTAAACATAAATCTGATGTGTTTGATATTGTTGTTTAGTTTCGAAAACATGTTGAACGCCTTCTCAAGCACAAAATTGTTCATGTTCAGTCGGACTGGGGGGGGCGAGTATCGCAACCTCAACTCCTTCTTTTAGTCGCTTGGGATCGCTCACCATTTAGCATGTCCACATACACATCAGCAGAATGGTTCTGTGGAACGTAAGCATCGTCAGATTGTTGAAACTGGTCTTACTCTTTTGGCCCATGTACCGGTTCCATTTCGGTTTTGGAGTGATGCTTTCACCACTGCATGTTTTCTCATAAACCGTACTCCCACTCGTGTTTTGAACATGAAGACCCCCATTGAAGTTCTCCTCAATGAACAACCTGATTACACCTTCTTCAAGGTTTTTGCGTGCGCTTGCTGGCCGCATCTTCGTCCATATAACAAGCGCAAGCTTCGGTTTCGCTCCAAGAAGTGTGTATTTCTTGGCTATAGCTCTCTTCATAAAGGTTACAAATGTCTTCATGTTCCCACCAATCGTGTCTATATATCTCGGGATGTCGTGTTTGATGAGCATGTTTTTCCTTTGCCAAACTTCTTGTGTCCACCTCTGAACCACCATCCATGCATTCATCCTCTGTTGCCTCTGACCAATTTTATGATGTTGCATATTCTCCTATATTAATTGTTGCCTAACCATGGTGCAGGCACTAGACGTGGGGCTCGTTTGGAAATTCTGGAGGCGCCATCGCCTCCCTCGTCGGCCTCACCAGCAGCTCATGACGATCAGGTTGCGCCCCTCCATGGCCTCGGTCAGTGTGCCCATGCATGTTCGACTGCCCACCCAGCGACACCGTGCATCTCGGCGCCCTTGGCCTCTGGGCCGGCGCCTCTAGTCTCTGGGCCGCCTGCATCGGCGCCTCTGGCTTCTTGGTCGTCTGCCTCGGCGCTCCTGCAGCCCATCTCAGTGCCTCTGGTGCCTCGACCGCCCGTCTCGGTGCCCCTGGACCCTGGGCCGGCCTCGCCCCTTCTGCATGTCACGCCGGCCGCGTCGCCCCCTCGGCCTGCCATGCCAGTCTCGCCAGGGCCGAGCTCACCTGGCTCAGGCTCGCTCTCGCCTGTGCTGGCTGAGGCGTGTCCATCGCTGGCTGGGGCATCTCCATCGTCATTGCCATGCTCAGTCTAGTATCGACTGAGCCCTCCTCGTCTCCTGTGGCTCCTGCGGCTCCTCAACGACCACATACATGGAGCCGTAGTGGTATTTTTTAGCCCAAGCAACGTCATAATGGTACTGCTGCTTGGTTGGCTGCATGTCTGGCTGCTCTGAGTATACCTCATTGGAGAGAGGCCATGGAGCAGGAGTACCATGCTCTTCTTCGTAACAAGACATGGACTCTTGTTCTGCCACCACCCCGTGTTAATATCATTGACTCTAAATGGGTTTTCAAAGTGAAGAAGCATTCTGATGGGTCTATTGAGCGCTACAAGGCACGGCTGGTTGCCCGAGGTTTTAGGCAGCGTTATGGTCTTGATTATGAAGACACCTTCAGTTCAGTGGTTAAACCTACTACCATCAGGCTTCTTCTCTCTCTTGTAGTCACTCGGGGTTGGTCTCTTCGTCAGCTTGATGTGCAGAATGCCTTCCTCCATGGTGTACTAGAGGAGGAGGTCTACATGCGGCAGCCCCCTGGCTTCTCTGATCCTGATCGTCCTGATTATTTGTGTCATCTCACCAAAGCACTCTATGGTCTGAAGCAGGCTCCTCGTGCTTGGCATGCTCGTCTTGCAACAGCTCTTCGTGCTCATGGTTTTGCATCATCGGCTGCTGACTCTTCATTATTTCTTCCACAAAGGCCTGAAGTTACTATGTATCTGCTGGTCTATGTGGATGATATTATACTTGTCAGTTCCTCTCCGCCGGCTGCTGCTGCTCCTGTTCGGTCTCTTGGTGCTGACTTTGCTGCCAAAGACCTTGGGAAGCTTCACTACTTCCTTGGTGTGGAAGTTCCTTCCAGTTCTGATGGTCTTGTTATGATGCAGAAGAAGTACTCTTTGGATTTGTTGCAGCGGGCTGGGATGCTTAAGTGCAAATCGACGACTACACCTATGTCTACCACTAACAAGATCACTGTTGTGGATGTTGAGCTTCTGAATTCTGCTGATGCGACACAGTATAGGAGCATTGTTGGTGGGCTTCAGTACTTGACGATCACACGTCCAGATATTTCCTTTGCTGTCAACAGAGTATGTCAGTATCTCCAGGCACCTCATGACACTCATTGGTCTGCTGTTAAGCGCATTTTGCGCTATATTCGCTTCACGCTGTCCTATGGTCTGCACATTCGACTGAATCTCTCTGGGGTCATCTCGGCATATTCTGATGCGGACTGGGCTGGCAGTCCGGATGACAGGCGATCCACGGGGGGCTATGCTGTGTTCTTTGGTTCTACCTTGATCGCCTGGTGTAACACCCTCGATGCGACTATAGCTCCCACGTGTCGAGGCACGACTTAGAGACATAATCGCATTGAAGGCATATGTCGCAAGTTAGGCAATCTTCACAAACATCCCATGTAATATAAATAATAAAAGGGAGATAACATAGTTGGCTTACACTCGCCACGTCAATCAAGTACATAAATAACATTATATCATCCAAACACTCATGGCCCGACTACGGCGCCAAAATAAAAGAGAACCCAACATGCGACAACGGTCCCGTTCACCCCCAACTGGGCACCACTACTGATCATCGGGAAAGGAAACGTAGTATCATTGAGAGTCTTCGTCGAACTCCCACTTGAGCTCATACGCGTCTCCTGGAGCGGAATCATCGGGCCTGCATCTGGTGTAATAGTAATCCGTGAGCCACAGGGACTCAGCAATCTCGCACCCTCGCGATCAAGACTATTTAAGCTTATAGGTATGGCAAGGTAAAAATATGAGTGGAGCTGCAGCAAGCGACTAGCAAGTATGGTGGCTAACTTATTCGCAAAAGAGAGCGGGAAGAGGAGGCAAAGCACGAGCGAGAAACTAGAGAGCAACCTGCGCAGACATTACTCCAACACCGTGTCCACTTCCCGGACTCCGCCGAGAAGAGGCCATCACGGTAACACACTCAGTTGATTCATTTTAATTAATTAAGGTTCAAGTTATCTACAACCGGACATTAACAAATTCCCATCTGCCCATAACCGCGGGCACGACTTTCGAAAGTTCAATCCCTGCAGGGGAGTCCCAACTTAGCCCATGACAAGCTCTCACGGTCAACGAAGGAATAGACCTCCTCCCAAGACGTTCCGATCAGACTCGGTATCTCGGTAATTCAAGACAACTCTGACAATGGTAAAACAAGTCCAGCAACACCGCCCGCTGTGCCGACAAATCCTGATAGGAGCTGCACATATCTCGTTCTCAGGACACACCAGATAAGCTAAGCGTACAGGAGCCAATGTAACCCAAGTTGCCAAGGGACGGCCCCGCACGGTGCTCTAGGTTGGACCAACACTCAGAGGAGCACTGGCCCGGAGGGTTTAAAATAAGATGACCCTTGAGTCCGCGAAACCCAAGGGAAAAAGGGGCTAGGTGGCAAATGGTAAAACCAAGGTTGGGCATTGTTGGAGGAGTTTTATTCAAGGCGGACTGTCAAGGGGTTCCCATTATAACCCAATCGCGTAAGGAACGCAAAATCCGGGAACATAACACCGATATGACGGAAACTAGGGTGGCAAGAGTGGAACAAAACACTAGGCGAGAGGCCGAGCCTTTCACCCTTTACCAAGTATATAGATGCATTAAGATAACTTAGCAATTTAATGATATCCCAACAAATAAATAAATGTTCCAACAAGGAACGGCCTCCAATCTTCACCTGCATCTAGCAACGCTATAAGCGGGGCTGAGCAAAGCGGTAACATAGCCAATCAACGGTTTGCTAGGACAATGGTGGGTTAGAGGTTTGACATGGCAATTTGGGAGGCTTGCAAGCAAGTGGTAGGCATCGTAGCAATGGCATGGCAACAGAGCGAGCAAACTAGCATAGCAAAGATAGTAGTGATTTTGAGGGTATGATCATCTTGCCTGCACAGTTGTCAGAGTTGACTGGATCCTCAAGAGCAAACTCAACGGGCTCGTCGTTAGCGAACTCGTCTCCCGGCTCTACCCAAACAAGACAAACAAGCAACAAGGATACAATCAACCACGTGCAAACTCAAACAACACGATGCAAAGATGATATGCTATGTGGGATGCGATGCGGGATGCAAAATGCAAGATATGACAGGAAATGCATGAATCTGGCCTCAAATTGGAATTCGAAGGGTGCCACTGGAAAGATGAGATGAAATCGCTTGAAATCGATATAAAGAACGCCGGAATCGGAGTTACGGTTTGGAAATGACAAGCGATTCAAAAATGACACCAGTCTGCGATTTACAGCAAGTATGCATCTAAATGCAACGAGATGAACATGCTACAGCACCCAAACATGACAACAAAATACATGGCAGGGATGCACACAAGATGCTTAACAAAATCCTAGCACTGAGCTACGGCCAATTCATCCATTAAGAGGTTCAAACAAGCATGGCAAAAACGCAAATGCAAAACATATTTCAGACAGTGAAATTAACACTTGTCTGAAATTTCAGATCATATAGCCCTCTTCGGAGCAACAAAACAACAAGCTACGGGACCTGAACATGACAAAGAAAGACATGGCATGGAGCTACTCAACAATCTTAACAAAAGTCCCTTAGTGACCTTGAGCCAAAAGGGATCACAAAATATACTAACAAGCACACGAACATAGCAAAAACACAATCAGTTTTCAGACTTAGTGAAAACTGAGACATGCTGAAATATAACTCACGAAGGCATGTTTACGAGCTCGATGCACTCACCACAGTGCAAGTCATGGCAAGACAAGCATACATCCCTAAAGAAGGCACAAAATACAAGCTAGACATGGCAAGAACAATGACATAGCATGCACGGATCAACTACAATAACATCGGCAAAATCGCAAACAAGTTGACGATCTGCCCAGATTCACAACGAAGCAAAAGTAGAGCTCGATTGACTCAAGCTAGGGTGCTCCATAATTGCAAACAAAGGCATGGATGGACAGAGCATAACAAGATTAACAAAACTCCTTTACTGATCATCCTCAAAAGAGGCACGGATCACTAGAAAATAGCATGAACATATGGCATCATGAGATAAACAATCCCAGGAATTAGAAAAATACTAAGTCCCAGAAAACAGATTTACCGGGTGCCTCACTTTGCAAGCTTGCACAAGTCACCACACACATCACAAAAATGCATGGGTTGCACCTCTGGAAAGATAACAAAATCCTTAACAAAACATATGAAGGACTCACAGGAATATCATGCACACAACAATCATGGCAAAAATGACAAAAGTCTAAGATGAACTAGCAGATCTGACAATTAACTCACGAAGCCTCCTTCTAACAGCATTTCGGGCATCAGGATGAACTCAAATGAAAATGATGCAATGGAATGAAATGATGTGCTCGTCGAGACGAACATTTTGATATGCTCTATGCCCAAGTCGGAGCTACGGATGCGGAGATATCACAGGTCAAAGTTTGCATAAAAAATGATGGGAGAGGGGGAAAGTCAACCCTAGGGTTTTTTTAGATCTGGATCTGGCGCCCGGTACTGTAGCAGTTACTGTAGCAATCCGCGCCGAGGTCGCCGGAAATGGCCGCGGTGGTGGCCGGAGCTGTCGGGGCCGGGGCGGAGGCGGCCGGCGCGCGGCAGCGGGCGGCGGGGCGGCGACCGGCGCGCGGCAGCGGCGCAGAGGACGGCGCCGGCGATGCGTGGAGGCGGCGGCGGCGGCCGGCGCGTGGGCGGCGGCGGCGCGCGGCGGCTGTGCGTGGAGGAGGGCGGCGGCGGCGCGTGGACGGCGGCGGGGCGATGCGGGCCGGGAGGGCCGACCTCGGGCCCCTGCGGGCCGCGGCGGCGGCGGGCGCCGGGCGCCACGTGGCGCGTCGTGGGTGGGCGTCGGAGGCGGCGGACGTTGCCGGCCCGCTCCGGACACGTCCGGCGGCGGCGGATCTGGGATTTTTAGGGTTAGGCGGAGAGGGTCCGCGAATTTGGAATGGGGGGTGTATATATAGGCCTAGGGGGAGCTAGGAGAGTCCAAATGAGGTGCGGTTTTCGGCCACGCGATCGTGATCGAACGCTCTAAGACATGGAGCAGAGTTTGGTGGGTTTTGGGCCAAATTGGAGGGGTGTTGGGCTGCAACACACACGAGGCCTTTTCGGTCCCTCGGTTAACCGTTGGAGTACCAAACGAAGTCCAAATGGTACGAAACTTGACAGGCGGTCTACCGGTAGTAAATCAAGGCCGCTTGGCAAGTGTCGGTCCAATCCGGAAATGTTTAATCCCCACACACAAAAGAAAGCTAGAAATGACCACCGGAGGAGAACGAAGCGCCGGAACGCAAAACGGACAACGGGAAAATGCTCGAATGCATGAGACGAACACGTATGCGAATGCAATGCACATGATGACATGATATGAGATGCATGACAACGATAACAACACACGGAGACAAAAACCCGAACCCGAGGAAATAAATATAATTTAACGCCGGAAACGGCAAGAGTTGGAGTACAAATAGGGAAAGTTATATCCGGGGTGTTACACCTGGAGTGCTTGGAAACAAGCTACTGTTTCGCGTAGCAGTATTGAATCTGAGTATAAGGTTGTGGCTAATGCAACTGCAGAAATTATCTGGATACAGTCTTTGCTTCAGGAATTGGGTATACCTCAATCACAGTCTCCTATTCTTTGGTGTGACAATATCGGTGCTACATACCTATCTGCAAATCCGGTATTTCATGCCCGAACGAAACACATTGAAGTTGAATATCATTTTGTACGAGAACGTGTATCTCAAAAGCAACTACAGATCAAGTTCATCTCTTCCAAGGATCAACTTGCAGGCATCTTCACCAAGCCATTGCCTCTACCACAGTTCGAGGCCTGTTGACGCAATCTTACCCTTCTAGATTCTTTAGGAAGTGGCTAAGATTGAGGGAGGGTGTTAGACTGTATGGTTCCTGTATATGTGTATGTATGATGTAATGTTGTACCCCTTCATTATATATATGTGATAGACCACCCCTAGGGGGTTGAGCCGGTTCCCCCAAACCTATTGTCTTACAGTATACATGAACAAGTATGAACTAGTGTAAGATATAGTAATAATTATGGTTTAAGTAGATCAATTGCAAAAATAAATACATGACATAAAATTAAGTTGTGTCACACAATTGCAACATTAAACCATTTTTGCATGCACCAATATAGGTGTAAATCCAACGGTCGAAATATCGACGAAGCAAAGCCAGAAACATTAGCGCAACAAGTGACATAAGCCCTTCTTTCGTGTTTGTCACTTATTTCTTTTTAGTAAGCAAAGACATACTTTAAAACATAAACTAAGACTGACGCAAAAATATATGTTATTCTAAGATAGAATGAATTACGAGCACTAATATTACCCTAAAAGAAAAAGGGGAAATAAAGAAGTATAACTTGAAGCCAATTAATTTATTTTCTTAACACAAATAGAAATTAGTACAACTCCAGAACTAAATATAATAATGTCATCAATAAAAATGTATTAGTTTCCCTTTGTTTTGTGGTCTTTGTAGGTATGTTGGCGTCCCCAAGTTTGGATCTCTTGCTCTCCTATGCTTTCCTTGATCTAGTAGCTCTACTTGCTGTATACTCCCTTCGTTTCTAAATGTAAGTTTTTTTAAACATTTCAAATGGACTATAACATACGGATGTATGTAGACATATTTTAGAGTATAGATTCACTCATTTTGCTCCGTATGTAGTCACTTGTTGGAATTTTTAGAAAGACTTATATTTAGAAACGGAGGGAGTAAAAAAGCATGACAACATGTCAAAACAGTAGCTACAGTAAGGAACACAATCATAGGCTATCTTGGTAAAGGTGAAGCAAAAAACCATGCAAACATATAGCTATAAGACAAGTTGCACAAGGATCTGCCGAAACAAACAAGCAGATAAAGATGCAATTAAAAGGGCTACTTCTGTAGCTCAAACAACTCCAATCTCTTTATCACAGGTATTCGACATGCATAATCTCTGCTGTGTAAAAATGACATGAGTTGTGCTACTGTACTTTGGAGCTTGTGGAGCTTTAGAAATGACATGACTTTTAATAACCAGGCTTGGCTATCTTTAAAACAGGTTTGGGGGCATCATTATGAGAACGGGAGGTTTTTCCTATGGATCACGCACTTCTTGACATGGGCTCTGATCATGAGCTTCCTGCCGAAGTAACTGCTCCAAGATGCCCATCTCTGATCCTTCATCACCTGGCGAGGAGCTCAAAACACCGGGATCGGAGGCGGCACTGGGATCCTTCCTCAAGCAGAGATGAAGGCAAACCTGAATCCAATCTACCTGACCTAGTGCAATCTCCTGCTGCTGCAGAAGATTGTTCACGATTGCACGCTGCCCGTTGATCTCGACCTCTCTGTTGCTCTCGGCTGTGTTTAGCTGAGATATGCACAGTTAAACCGGTCTGAAGCCCTGCTTGCCTTGATATGTGGCTTCCGTTTTACTTCTTTTCTTTTTCCAACTTTTTCCAACTGAATTAAAGAGAGAATACTTGTAAACAAACCATTCTGCGGCGACACAACACTAGCCATTACAGACCTTTTCCGTCTGCAAAGTTTGGATGCTTTTGAGGCCATGTTCAGAATGCTGGCGCGGGGCTTTTTCTGATTCTACTAGGATCCCGTACGCACTCATTCATTCATTCACCACTGGCCGGAGGGGAAAGGAGCAGACACACGAATCCTAGGTAACAAGAGCAAGACACGACGGGATCCTAGCGCGACGTGTCGACCATCGAGTGGCCCGTGCTCTTGTGACCGGATCCATCCTCTCCTAGTTTGTCCCTTCACGGCATTTTCAATGGCAACTTGCAAAAAAACTCCCGCATCCTTCATAGACAGGATGATCAGTTCACGGACACGAATGCAAAAGGTCGATATATAACGCTAAGAGCAATTCTAATGGGACGACCCAAATAAATAACGATTTTCTTTTTTGTCGTTTGAGTCGGCCGCCCACCCGGCTTCCGCTCTGTTTCTGATATGGGTCGGCAGCACGCCCAACGCGTCGATCCATATGTGCCGGCGTGGCCGCCCAATTTTATATTGATGATTGCATTCAAACATATTGTCACAAATAACATAGTTTTAAACCGAATAAAATAGTATAGTTTTACAAGCCGAATACAAATAAAAATGTTTCACATAGTTTTGCAAACGAATAAAAGAATATACATCCATCGATTGTCAACATGAGCCCACATATGCTCAACCAAATCATTTTGCAGTTTCACGTGAGTTTCCCAAGCGTGCATGTCTTGATGAAATTAGGTGAACTATTCAAACGTTGCCGCTCCTCCATGCTCAGGCACAACATTCCCACCCTGAAATTAAAACCCTTGATCATACAGACGTTCCGGACGCTCGTCCTTTACGATCATATTGTGCATGATCACACAAGCAGTCATCACCTCCCACAGTTTCTGCGTGTCCCAGGTATTAGCAGGATACCGAACAATGCCCCATCGAGATTGCAAAACACCAAAGGCACGCTCGACATCCTTCCTAGCACTCTCTTACTCTTGGGCAAATCTTTTCCTCTTCTCTCCGACAGGGTTGGGTATTGTCTTGACAATAGTGGTCCACTGAGGATAAATACCGTCACCCAGGTAGTATCCTTTGTTGTAGTTGTGGCCGTTGATAGTAAAGTTCACCGGTGGGCTGTTGCCTTCGGCAAGCCTAACAAACACCGGCGAGCGCTGAAGCACGTTGATATCATTGTGATCCGGCCATGCCAAAAGAAGAATGTCAGATCCAGAGATCTTGAGACGCCACGGCCTCAAGTATGACTGTGCAAGCCCTGACATGGCCCTTATACTGCCCTTGCCAAGCAGAAGGGCGGTTCTTTCACTCCCAGTGCATGTAGTCTATGCTGCCAAGCATCCCTGGAAAGCCCCTACTAGCATCGCCAACAAACAGGCTGTATCTTCCGCTGTTGGATCTCTCAAGTACTCAGGGCCAAACACATCAATAACAGCCTTACAGAACTCATACAGGGACTCTAGGCATGTAGACCCGCTCATACGGACGTACTCGTCAATGAGATCACAGGGCACTCCGTATGCAAGCATTTGGATGGCGGCAGTGCATTTCTGATAAGAGGAAAAACCAATCTTGCCGACGGTATCCTCTTTGCACTCAAATAGTCATCATAGCCGACCACCCCCTCTCTAATACGGTTGAAAAGATGCCTACTCATACGGAAAAAGCGATGGAATTTTTGATGTTTGAACAATGAGTTTGTTGTATCAAAGTAGCCCTTCCAAAGAAGGAAATGCCCGCTCTCTCGGTTGCGATTCAACGCCGAAAGATGGCCCGGAATGGAGCCACGGAACAACGGCCGCTGGCTGTTGAGGTGGTGATGGACCAACACGGCAGCCAATATCTCCTCCTCGTCGTCGAACGACGAATCATCGGAGTAGCAAAGGAAATTGTGAAAAAAGAACTCGTCGACGGAGTCCATTTTGTACCTTCGCAAACTGTCGATCAGCTTGCGGGTGTCGATGAAGGAGACGGCCGGCGAGGGGAGTCGCGGCGCGCACGGACAACCTCGCTGCCCTGCCGGTGTCCGACGAGTGGGCCGGCGTACGACGAGCGTGCCGGTGAGGATCTGGCCGGGGCGGCGAGGCGGCTTCTTGGTCGCGTGCAGCTGTGCGGTGGGGGGAGGGGGGGGGTTGGGGAAGCAGTCTGCTCCTCGACGGCAAGACAGCGGTGGCAGGCGACGGGCGAGTGGGCGGCGTTGTTGGGCGGATGTGGAGGCGGCGGCAGCTGGCAGAGTTGTCGGCAAAAATGGGCGGCGGCGACGACGACGAAGGAGGCGGGCGAGGGTTGTTGTTCGATGGGGTGAGGGGGGAGGCCAATGTGCCACCGACCAGCGGGCCTGGGGAGAGGAGAAGGCGAGCGTGCGCGCGTCCGTCGCGTGTCTGCACGGATGCAAATCTGGCTCAAAAATAGGCCGGGAATGGGTCGCCCGCGGATGAAAAGCGGACGCGTGTCCTTTTGGGTCGGCGTGTTGGGCTGCGTTTTGTGTCCGCGCCGACCCAAACAGACTGCGGCAGATGAAATGGGTCGCCCCATTAAAGTTGCTCTAACCACATACATTTTCACATCAACTCGAACCAATCGTCGAAATTCGATTAAACATGACGAATTTTGATATAAACACGACGAATTTCATTGAAAATAGGATAATTTATACATAAAATCAGACGATATTTCGTCTGATGAACTGAAAACCTAAAACTAAAACTCTAAACTATCCTATACTTCATGGGGAGGAGCGCTCCCGGTAGCGGAGGCGGCCGTTGGTGTGGGCGCCGGAGCGACAGCTCCATCTGGTCCTCGAACTCTGTGTCGACGCCGGCGTAGACCTAGCACGACACCGCAGGCGCGGGTTGCGGCGGTTGCTGTTCCTCCTCATTGTCGAAGGAGATGATAGTCTCCTCCCGTGTTGAGTCGCCGCCAGCCGACAGGACGACGGGTCTAGAGTCCAAAGACGGCGTCTCCATGAGCCGTCAGATCCCGCCTGCCGGTGCCAACGCGTGGGACTTGCCCATCGCTGGAGATGTGAAGGGGAATGGGCGAGGAGAAGAAGGAGGAGTATGTGATGTGGACGGCGTCGAAGCGCGGCTTCAATAGCTTCAATGCAGCGCAGCGATAGGAGTTGGTTCAATGTTACGGGATGTTTACAGATCGGTCTTGAAGATGCCCTCACTCTCTCTGTTCATCACAGAGCTTGAGCATCCACGCGGAGAGTGAAGCCGGGAAACACAGAGGGATCGAAGCACGTGGGTTAAGCACGCATCCACGTCCTGCGCCTAGGGCAGGGCTCTAGGGCTAGGGCTCGCTTCGCTTGGGGATACGATGAGGCGCGGAATTCCCTCGCGGACCGCAGGCTCCCGGCCGCCCGGCACGCCATATACTCCTGACACCGCCCGGCCGCCCGCCCCTAGGGCTCTCCTCTCCCACTAGCGGCAGCGGCAGGACCTCGCCGTGCCTAGCGTACGTACGTGCGTGGACAGATCGTCGCCATTGGTGGCGCGCTAAAATTTAAGCGTAGTACTAGCAGTACTCGGTGCTAGTACCTCGTGCGCTGACACGCACGTACTAGGCGTCGCGCGCCCGAAAATGCGGTGCGCGCCCGCCAGGCCGCCGTCGGGAGGGAGCCTTCCTCCGTCGGCAGAACGTAGCGGTAGTGCAGCAGCCTGCCTGACTTGACCAATGACCACACCACAAAATGCAGGCGGAACCGTGCGTCAACCAGCAACGGATCTTCAGCTCTCGGTACCCTCTTTCAACGGATCCCCAACCCAAAATGAGGTTCACGCACGCGCGTACCATACGGTCAGCACAGCAGCACAGCGCTTGATGGTTGGGGCCGGACATGGCCCGTATGGAGGACCAGTGGTCGAGTTGCACACCCACATGCGCAACGCACAGTCGACGCCGGCAGCGACGCGGCCAAGACAAACAAGGAAAAAGCTCCCGGTCCAGCTGCACCGATGAGGCCAGGCCCGCCAGAACGGGAAACGCGAAAGCAACACATTCCCCCGGCCATCCTTTACGGCATGCTACTCCGTATGCGCGTATCCTTGGCCTAGATCTGCATTCTGCTGCCGTCCCGCTCCCGTATTGGCCATAGCGCCATAAATCCACGCCCACGCCCACGCCACCAAAAGCGCCAGCCAGCCAATATTCCTTTGCAGATCGCCATCCATCCATCGACCGATTTGATACCCGGGCCGGCAGGCCTGTCTGCGCCGATCGTGTCCGCGCTGCCGGTTTCGCGCTATCTTTCAGTCGTGCCCCCGATCCACGCAAAAGGTCGAGGAGGAGGCCCGGATGAGCAAGCAAACTCGGGAAAGCCTAGCTAGATCGCCCACAGATACACTGGCACTGGGAGGATGATCGATCAAGAACTGGGTGGTCGATGCCGATGCCTGCGTCCGGCCGGCCGGTGTTCTTGGTGGGTGGGCTGGCGTCCCTGAAAAGCAAAGGCTACCAAAACCGATCCAAACAGAACAGGAGCTTGTGGTTGAGGGGGTAGCTAGCTACCGAGCTCGATAGGCCATTTGCTGCATTGGCACGAGTGCGTCGATCGTGACCTTTGTTTTTTCGTTTTATATATATACCTAGCAGGAATATATATATGTATCCTTCGTGTACTGAGCTGCTGACATCGACGCATATACTCCCCCTCTCCCTCACCATAAACATAAAGTAGTTGAGGCATGCGTGGATCCCACTCGAAAGCTACGGCTGTCAGTGCGTGCCCGTCGCGAGCTTCCGTAGTGCTAAAATGCGCGGAATGAGATAGGCGGATCGGATTGGGATTGATCGCGCTTCTTCTCTGCAAACTTGACGTGAAATCTTTGTCATCCGAATCGGCCGGTTCGTTCGCTCAGTTCAAAAAAAATAAAAAAATACACGTGTACTCCTAGATCGACGCCGCATGCATGGTTGTGTCAGACCTACAGTTTCGTTAGTGCAAATCGGGGGTTTCCCTTGGTGAAAAAAGATTACGATTTGCTGCGATGTATACTCCATAGGTAGAGCCTTGAGACGAAGATATATAGGCTGCGATCCAGAGCTACAAAGCCTACAGCTATGTATATATAGCTTCCTCGGACGTGCATGCTAGGCTGGAACGGCCAAATCCCTGGTTTCCAGGGCAGGTTTTGCGCGACATGGCAGGGATTGATGCGTGCTTCTGATGAGGTCTACGACGTGCTGCAGGCAAGTACCGGCGTCAGCATATCTAGAGCTTCCTTTGTGTTGAATGTTGCTTGGTGCAAGCGTCGCGCGCGCGGCTACTCTGGCCGGCTATACCACCCTTGATTTGATTGAGATGGAGACGGCAATGGGGTTGGAGTTGGAGTTGGAGAGCGATGTGCGTACGTAGAGATAGATCTTAGTAGATTCTTAGATGGATGCGCCGCAAGGCGTCAAGCGTATACGTATTCAATACGTACTACAGGTCTCAATCTACGTACAGATATCGACAGCTGTGACCCAAACTTTTCATTCCACGCCGGCGTTGCTCAATATCTGTGAATCTGGGACCTGATTCAAGTTGGGGAGAGGATTTGGGGCACGCAAGTGTGGGGACGCCTAGTCCCTCACGCGTGCCTTTTTTTGACTTTCGATTTTTAATCTTTCATATCTTTTGAATAAAAATCCAAATTAACTTTTGTTTCATATCGTGTTTCTCGTGATGATGGTTTTTAAATAAGATCCATTTTGAATGCATTATGATGAATTTCAAAAATAAATACTAAGTTTCAACTCATGAAATCTAGTAGGAGCGATCTATAAAATCATGATTTTCTTTGCCTATGACTGATAAAAAAAATGTCTTAAAGTTCTATCTATGAAACTTGGTAAGAGCGAGCGAGAAAATCGTAAGTTTTAGATAAAAAACTATACTGTATATTTCAGCGACTAAATCTTAAAACTTACTATATCCGCATGTGGGATTTAACTACTTCACAAATCACGAGAGAATCAAGCGGACATACATGGCTTGATAGGTCCATGTTGGCATGGCCTGCCTATGCCGTGCTTTCCGTCACTCAGATTTGTAGTGACCGAGGAAGAAAGCACGTACACGTGCCTGGTCCAAGTCGGTTGATTAATTTCATGGAGAAGCTAGCTCACTGCTACCTTCATCATGGTTTATTGGTTCTCATTGTATTTTGTGCCAAATTTTAATCATAAATTTAACTAACAAAATGTTAATACATGTAACAACAAATTATATCATAGAAAACTATGTTCAAATACGAATTCAATATATAATTTTTGTTGACATGCACTAACATTCTGCCAGTTAAATCTTTGGTTAAAATTTAGCACAAATTATAAAGAGGGCCAATAAATCAGGACAGAGGTAGTATGTGTTTATTTTCTGTGCGGGGGAGATAGCTACATATTTGCACAATATGGTATTGGAACGACCATATGGCCATCTATGAACAATCATGAGAAATATGGTCAAGAAAGCACTGAATACTATCTTCATTACACAAGGTATTTGCATGTGTTAATTAGTTTTCAGATAAAGTTTGCCATTATGCTATGCCATGCTTAGTTAATCTTGCCATACATATTACTGCTACTAGTTTGCTCATTTCTTTGGAAACGTGAATTTGATAGGTCACATCCCTTGTTTGAGCTCTTTGTTACTAGATTGTCCTGCCAGTACGTTCCATGTATTCACCCTATTGATATGGTCAGATTTTTTTATTTCCGAAAAGGAGTATAATCCGACCTTTGCATGAAGCGACGCACACAATCTCTCTTTATTAATTATTCAACAGAGCCTTATAAAGTAATACATCAACTAGTTTCCTGTGATATGGGCATATACAAGTGAGGATGCGTCCAATAAGTGTGAAGATGAGGATGGACTCAGCTAGATCGTAGCCCAACTAGTTTCCTGTGGAGTGGAGCTGCACCGAGAGATCGTGGTGCCTTTCGTTTATTGTCTTCTTTTACCATTTATTAAGAGGCATTATGCTAAAGCTGTATAATTCATGCCATAATAGGCATGTAAAGCCCTTTTGTTGTATTTATGTGATGCCTAAGTTTATATGTACAACAGAGTGATAACCCTGAGGCGACGAGGCATGCAGAGTGAGTGTCCTAGTGTTAGAGCTATAGGGGTCACACAGTATCATTTTGAATCTCCCTTCGAACTCTGATGGGCTCTATGAGCATCTTTGTTATCCCTTGGAGATCCATGGATGTATATGTCTGTCATTGACACTTCGGAATGGCTTTGGAGCATGCATCCAAGTTGAATTCTTGAATGCATTGCACTAGGTTCGAGCCCCGTGTACCACGAGAGTGCCGTCCCGGACAGTGTCAAGAGCAGCACCTTGGCCATGACATTTTCATTTCCCGCTACAGCGCCCATAAAAGCCATGTATATTCTAGTGGGTCGGAGTCACCGTTAAACTTTGGGAGGTCGGATGCACGGAACCACTTCGGAGACGGTTCTGCCTCGATCTATGGCGTAAGGGCATCTCCAGCCCCGACTCACAAATTTGCTCCGCACCCGTTCGCGGACAGAGAATCAATCCGCGGACGCGAATGCAGGAGCCAGCCATCCAATGCTCACATTCGTCAGTAAATGGCAATTTGAAATTCAAATAAAAGTCTGATCCATAGCGCACGCCGGATTACATGCCCGATCACAACAAAAAAGAGGCATGTATGCTTAAGTTTTTAGATGCCCGATCACAAAAAAATCAGTTTGGCAGTCTGTGCAAAAAATTGAGATTTTCTGCCTGCTGGACTGGCAATCTAAGCCTTCTCCATGCTCAAGGTGTCGTCGCCGCGTATGCAGACTCCGCCTCTGGCTCCCCGTCCTTCCGGCCGACAACCCCTCCCACCTCGATGCCAACAAGCCCAAGGTGAGCTAGCTATAGGGAAGGCTTCCCCTTCCCCTTTCTTTTTCTTTTTTCTATTTATCTCAATATTTTTCTACATATGAAAAATAAATGTATACATATGTGTCATAACATGATGGATATGGATAATACATATGCATCTATGGATTGTATGAAAAGTTTGGATAGCTCCTGCAAAAAAAGAATAACTTTTGGTGGATATATAGATTATATATGGATGTTTATGAATATATGTTTTTATTTCTAAATGAATGCAATGATGTATAGTTTGAGAGAATATGTATGAAGTTTAATATACGCATCTACGGATTGAATGCAATGCATGTATGTTTATGAATATGCTTGTTATATTTTGTTAATATGTGGATCGATATGCGTGGAAATATTTGAAAATGCTTTTATTTTTTCACTTGAGAAATGAGAGAATTTTCTTGAAGGAAGGATCCCGACAATTGTCTTCAGAGGTCGCTCCTCCTCATCTCCTTCTCGGAGGCCTTGGTAATGCAGAAGGAGATGTTGTGAAATGACCGTCACCGACAGTCGAACTATTAGTGAAGGGGTGTCCCCATATACACAAACACTTAAGACATGTTATGTGAGGAATGATACCGACTGTTGTTGTAGGGGGTCGGTCCGCTCCATCTACTCCTCTACGACCTTGGTAACGCACGAGGAGAGATTGGGCGGAACGACCATCACTGACAATTGAAATACCAGATAGAGTGTGTGTGTCCACCATATATACAACCATTTGAGAGATGAAAGTTGTCGAAGGGAGCCTTGACAAACGGAAAGTCAACCCACATGCCAAATAAACTAGTTTTTTTAGGATTAATATGATGTTATGTTAGGTTAGGTTTGTTGTTATAGGCGGTCGGTCTTTCTCGTTCTCCTCCTTTGTGATTCCAAGTTGAATATGTTTTTTCTTCATGTTATGTTAGGTCTGCGTGTTTAGTAGCGGACCAGAATTATGGGGACTTGGAAACGCCTTGCCAGGGACACCGAGGCCACCAACACGGCGGCTGCAGCGGCACGTAGGAGGGCAGCCTCCCAGGAGGTGGCTCGCGTAGCTGCCGAGAGAGCGGAGGCAGCGGCCGAGAGGGCGGCCGCCTACGAGAAGATTGCTGGTGCAGCTGCCGAGAGAGCGGTGGCAGCGACCGAGAGGGCGGCCGCCTGCAAGGAGAGCGTTCGTGCAGCGGCCGATAGGCCGGCTGCATCAGATGAGAGAGCTCGTGTAGCCGTAGATACCTTAATGGCCACCATTGTCGTGGTCGGGACCGCGATGACCTCTTGATGGAGTCGGAGGAGAGCCAACGTGTCCACACGTTGGATCTTCTGGTACTTGTATGATGGTTGTGAACCTAATTAATATTATGTTTGGAATGACGTGCACTAATGTATGATGGTTGTGAGCTTAATGTCAAAGTCAATCATCCTCATTCCTAACGCATAGTGGTTTTGCTATGATGGAAGAAGAGGATCATTCACAACATAATGGCTTTTGAGTTCTTTACTATCCTACTCCCTAATTTGAGATCAGGATAAACTCAAAAGTCATTATTGTGACACCCCTATAATTAAGCTACAGTAATCTTATGCCTAATGATGCTATGTCATCATAATTATTTTGTTAATTCTCACTTTATTTTAACCCAAACTCAAATCTGAATTCAAATGCCAAGTCAAATTATAATTTTATAAAACAGTAAATTAAAAATGTTCCTTAGCTTGAAAAAATTCACTACATGATGTTCATGCATTAACAAACATTTATGAGATGTTTAGAATGCCCGTGGATATTAAAACAGTGGACTAACAACTTCTTTTTATCCCATTTAAATATAAACATAGAATTAATAAATTATTTCTGGACTCAAACTTTTTGTGCAAGTCCAGTATATTGCCCAATATTTATGAGCTAAAATTCATATTAAACATGATAAAATTTGTAGCTCAAAATAACGCAAATAGTAGCCAAATAGAGAAACAATAAAGAAAAAGAAAAAGAAAAAGAAACACCGGTGGACTGCGCCTTAGTCCACAGTGCGGCCCTAGCCCAAGTCCCCCTCTCAGCTCCTTCCCGTGTTCACCCATGGCGCCGTGGTCGTTGCCCACACGTCCATGGACGGATCAACCACGTGCTGACCATCCTGACCTCCCCAGTGCCTACTTGATGCTGCCCCCTCGGCCGAACGCTAGCACCTCCCCATTCCCCTTCCTCTCCACGCTCTCTCCCTTGTTTCTATTCGGAGCACGCGCGAGCCCTGCCCCGCCACCGTCGCTCGCCCGCGTGACCAATGACGCCTAATTGCCGCGCTGCCATGTCCAGGCGCATCGCCGGTCTTCTCATCGTCTCCAAGCTGAAGATCGCATCCCTGGGTGCCTTGCAGCCTCGTCATTGACGCCATCTCCGCCGCCTCTGCCCGGTGGTCGCCACCGTCGATGATTACCGCCTTTAGCTCGTCCCCGGCCTCGACCCTGACTCCGTCCAACTCGCATTGAGCTCCCCTTGTTTTCCCCTGCTTACCCCGCCGACTCCGCCGCCGTAGGCTGTCGGAGCCGCCGCGCCGGAGCCCTCTGTGAGCTCGTGCTCACCCTGCCTGCACTCGCCTTCTCCCGACTGTGCCCCGCTACTGCTCACCACGACCTGTGCTTGCAGGCCACACCCACAGCTGCTCACCATGGACGGTCCCTGCGGGCCATGGCCATGGCCATAGCCGCGCCAGCGCCAGCGCCGCGCGCTAGCTGCTCCCGTCCGCCTTCATAGCTGTAAGTGCATCTAGTGCCACCCCTAGTTGGTTTTAGAGTATTGACGACAAACCTAGTTGAGGGACTAATGTGTTTGTGAGAATTGCAGGATAACACAGGTAGAAGTCCCTCATTGATTCGGTTTTCCTACCAGAGATGACCCCTAAGAATATATGAAGACATTGAAGTCAAAGGTGGTATGTGAAGATATTCACATTGAAGACTATGACAAGAGAAGACATCGCATGAAGCCTATGGAGTAGATCTTTCGTAGTTCTTCTTCTTCTTTGTTGAGTCATAGGAACCACCGTACTGTTAAGTGGGGTCCAAGAGAACTAGTCAGAATGACTGAAGTGATGCTTAACCAAAACCTATGTCTTCGAGTGAAGACTATGAGAGCGAATCTTGTCCAGAGTCGGACATGTCAGCTTTGCTTGTAGCCCAAGTAAAGTTGCCGTGTGTGTTTGAAATCTGACCGTTGGAACACGTGTCAGTTCCTTAGTGACCCAGGGTCATTTCGGACAAATCAGGTCGGGTTGCCTAGTGGCTATAAATAGCCCACCTCCTACAACCATAAAAGGTTGGCTACTCAGAGTTAAAGTACGGCTTTTGTCGTGTGAGAGCAACCCACCTCGAAGCCTTTGAGAGAGAATTCCTTGCGAGGATAAAGCCCTAACCACCCAGAGCCAAAGAGTGTTAGGCATCACTTAAGTCTTCCTGTCTGTGTGATATGAAGACTTATTACACTTAAGGACTGTGAATCCTGCAGCCGGTTAGGCGTCACGTTCTGAGCCTCCAAGAGTCATTGTGGATCGCCGGTGAACGAAGTCTGTGAAAGTTTGGGAGTCTACCTTGAAGACTTACTAGAGTGATTGGGCGAGGTCTGTGTGACCTTAGCTCAAGGGGAATACGGTGTGGACTGGGTGTCCTGAGCTGCGTGTTCAGGACTGGGTGTCCGGGACTGTGTGTCCTCAGGTTTAAATACCTAGCCGCCCTAACCAGACGTACAGTTGTCACAGCAACTGGAACTCGTCCAACAAATCATTATCTTCAACGAGTCACTGGTTTCATCCTTCCCTTTCCTTTACTTACTGTTGGTCCTTGTGAAGTCATCGTATGATTGCACTATCTTTTGTCTTCACTGAGTGACTGCTTGTTTTGATTGGCTTCTTAATATCTTCCTACCTGATCCTTACTACCTAGCTGCTATTAGTCATTGTGCTTTCACTTCATTGAATACTTGACTATGGTTTGCCTAGTGTAGTCTACCTTCCGCTGCATGGTAATAGGTTTATTTCTATCATTTGTCTTCGAAACTTCCACGTTTTGAAGACTTTCATAAAAATCGCCTATTCACCCCCCTCTAGTCGATATAACGCACTTTCAATTGGTATCAGAGCAAGGTACTCCCTTGTTCTGTGTGATTCGGTTTAACCACCTGGAGTTTTAGCTATGTCGACTGCAGGGATAATTAAAGTCTCCGTTGCGTGCCCCGTCTTCGATGGAACTGAATATCCCTACTGGAAGAATAAGATGCGCATGCATCTTGAAGCCATTGACGTCGACCTATGGTATGTCGTCAAGAACGGCGTTCCCAAGGCTGGAGAAGGTGTCACTGCTGCTGACGTCAAGAAGTTTGTTCAATTGGACTCTACTGCCAAGAATATCATCTGTGGTCATCTGACCAAAGGACAGTATGGCCGCGTGAGTGCTTTGGAAACATCTAAGCTAGTATGGGACTGGCTCTCCAAGGTCAACGAAGGCGTCTCAACCCAGAGAGATCAGAGAATCAGTGTCCTTCGCAACCTCTTCAACCGCTTCAAGAGAAATGACAATGAGAATGTCCAGCTCACGTTTGATCGACTCACTGACATCACAAATGAGCTTCAAGCTCTCGGCGCCACTGGGATCACCAAGCATGAAGTCATCAAGACACTCCTGAGATCACTTGACAGCTCGTTTGACACCCTAGCCTTGATGATTTAAGAACGTCCGGACTTCAAGACACTCGATCCGTCTGACATACTTGAGAGGCTCAACACACATGAGTTTCATCTTTCTGAGAAAAGAGACATCTACGGTCCCAACTATGGGCGAACTCGTGCCTTGAAGGCAAAAGTTGTCTCCACATCTGAAGAAGAATCTGACAGCAGTTCTGATGATCCTGAAGACATTGGAAAGGAGCTTGCTATGCTTGTGAAGAAGTTCCAAAAATTCACCAAGAAGAAAGGCTTCAGAAAGTCTTCACGATAAAGCTCAAGGAATGATGAAGCTTCTGCTCATGACTACAAGAAAAGATCATGCCACAAGTGCAAGAAACCTGGCCACTACATCTCTGAGTGTCCGCAGTGGGACAATGAGAACAAGAAGAAGAAGAAGAGCAAGGAGTATGACTCCGACGACAAGAAGAAGAAGAAATACTCAAAGTCTTCTTCCAAGTCTTCCTCCAAGGCTTCATCACACAAGAAGAGCTCATCTGGCAAGGCACGTGCGTTTGTTGGCAAGGAAATGGATTCAGAGGAGGAGTCCGCTTCTGAGGAGGTGGAGGTGGAGTCTGAGGAGGAGTCCGATTCTGGCATTGCGAGTCTGGCTACAACATACGTTGCCAAGTCCATCTTCAACACTGAAGACAATGACTCCATCACCGACACCGATGCAAATGACAAGGACTACTCCGCTCCTACCTACTGCTTCATGGCACGCGGTGCCATGGTAAACACACGCACTACTCACTATCAAACATCTAGTGTTGATGACTCTGATTGTGGTTCCAAACCCAGCTACAAAACACTCGCTAAAATTGTAACTGAACAACAGAAAACCATGGAACACATTCAAAAACTGTTAGACAAAAGCGATGATCTGTTAGACGCTGACATGACTCGATCTCAGTCCTTAATTGAAGACATAAAAAATCTTCACGTTAAGTATGAGGAACTTGAAAGTCGTCATGAAACGCTCTCAACAGCTCATGAAAGGCTTTCCTATGATTATCTTCAAAGGAAGCAAGATCTTGAGAAATTGAGAGCGGCTCATGAAGATCTTCAAAAAGAAAACGAGTCGCTTCGCGCCGAACAGATCAGTTCAGCTCAGGAAAGATTTGAACCACCATGTCTTAAATGCATTGAGCGTGATAATGCTACCTGTGTTGCTGAATGTTCTACTGCTGCTACTGTTGCAATATCTTCAACTGTTGATGTGGGAACTAACCCCTCTGCTGAGGATACCACTGCTATTGCTGATGAGAATGCTAGGTTGAAGACATTGCTTGAAACAGGGATGTACAAAAGTCTCAAAGGGCATCAGACACTATGTGATGTCCTCAAAAGGCAGATCCTCAACCGAAACCCTAGGAAAGAGGGTGTTGGGTTCGTAAGGAAAATGAATGCTGATGGCTCTTACTGGAAACCTAAGCAGTACCCCAAAACCACATGGGTTGCTCCAAAGGAACCTTCAGCAGATCCATCCACTCTATCTGGCTTCACTTGTGCTAACTCCATTGTCATTGATGAATCCTTTGATGCAAACTATAAACTGTTTAAGAATCAGAATGGTGAAGTGTTTTCCAGGTATATTGGTACTAACTGCAGGAATGGACCGCCTATGAAGAATATCTGGGTGCCGAAAAAGTGTTTGGAGAATCTTCCTATGAATGTCATCATGACACCACAGGTGAAGAAGACAAACCCCATACCACAGGCTTCATACGGTCCAAAGGCTTCATACAGACAGAGGACTCACCTGAGTCGCACTAACGCAAATGTTTTGCAGGGAAACCATACTCAGGCCTATGAATATGAGCGCGTTTCATCAAACCGCCATGTTCATAAGACCAAGAACTATTCTGCTTATTCTTATGAGTACTATTGTCCTCCTGCAAGACTTTTTGCTAGGGCTCCAAAGCCAAAGTTCTCAGATGCTGCACTTAGACTTATTGCTTCTAAGCCACCCTTGAAGATGTGGGTGGCTAAGAAAGCTTAACTCTCTTTTGCAGGGAAGGGTCTCCAGCAGAAAACCAAAATCGTCTGACGATATTGTTGGGGACCTTAAACATCTTGTAGGGCGCAAGATCAAATGCCCGAATGGTCTTATTATGTAGTTCGTTCCTGAATCGCTTGCTACTCTCCCTATCAGTCCAAATCTCGATCTAAGCTTTCATAACCCACTGGTTCGTCAAATGTTTTTGCTTCACAATTCTCTTCGTGAAGCCTATCCCCCTAACTGCACTGTAGGGTATGACACCAGCAACTTCAGAATGGATTATTTATAGTGGGTGTACCAATCACATGACTGGCAAGAGAAGCCTTCTTATGGACTCAACCTTACGTCCATCCGACAAGAGTCACATCATATTTGCCGACACTGGTAAAAGTAAGGTATTTGGTCTAGGTAGAGTTGCAATCTCAAAGGATCAACACATGGATAAAGTCATGCTTGTTCAATCCCTTGGCTTCAACTTAATGTCTGTCTCAATGCTTTGCGATTTAAATATGATCGTGATGTTTGGAAAATATCGTTGCCTTGTTCTAATGGAATCTGACAAGTCTCTAGTGTTTGAAGGGTATAGGAAGGATGATTTGTACGTGGTAGATTTCTCAGCAGGACCACAGCTTGCCGTATGTCTTCTGGCAAAAGCTTCAGAATGCTGGCTCTGGCATCGGAGGCTAGGGCATGCTGGCATGAGGAACCTCCACACCCTTGCAAAGAAGAAGCGTGTCATAGGCATCGAGGGCGTCAAGTTCAAGAAAGATCACTTATGCGGTGCCTGTGAAGCAGGAAAGATGACGAGGGCCAAGCATCCCTCGAAGACAATCATGACAACAACTCGACCCTTCGAACTGCTCCACATGGATCTCTTCGGTCCCACTCATTACTCAACTCTTACTACTACTGCTTGTCTCTATGGCTTTGTCATTGTTGATGATTATTCTAGATATACTTGGGTGCACATAATCCTCTACAAGACTGAAGTGCAGGATGTCTTCAGACGCTTCGCCAATCGAGCAATGAACAACTATGGCGCCAAGATAAAGCACATCAGAAGTGACAATGGCACTGAATTCAAGAACACTGGCCTTGATACATATCTTGATACTTTGGGCATCACACATGAATTCTTAGCTCCGTACACGCCACAACAGAATGGCGTCGTCAAACGCAAGAACAGAACACTCATTGAGATGGCCCGAACGATGCTAGATGAATACAAGACTCCAAGAAAATTCTGGCCTGAAGCCATTGATACTGCATGCCATACAATCAACCGTGTTTATCTTCACAAGCTTCTGAACAAGACATCTTATGAGCTCCTTAGTGGCAAGAAGCCAAATGTCAGTTACTTCAGAGTATTTGGCGCCAGGTGCTGGATTAAGGATCCACATCACACTTCAAAATTTGCACCAAAAGCACATGAGGGTTTTATGCTTGGATATGAAAAGGATTCGCACTCCTACAGAGTCTTCAATCTCTTTCATTATAAAGTGGTTGAAACAGTGGATGTGCGGTTCGATGAGACTAACGGTTCACAAAGAGAGCACCTGCCAAATGTGCTAGATGAAGTTCCATACAGTGAATCAATCAAACTTATGGGAACTGGAGAAATCATACCCTCTGAAGCTCAACCTGAAGAGGAACTTATCATCTCCGCACCCGATCAACCTGAAGACAATGCTCAGCCTGAAGATAATCCTTCTAACAATGACAATGATCAGCAAGAGCAAAATATTCGCCCTGTACATCCTCGTGTTGCCAATGAAGTGCAGATTGAGAGAATAATTGATAGCATCAATGCACCCGGTCCGCTCACTCGTTCAAGGGCAACACAGCTAGCAAATTTCTGTGGGCACTTCGCATTCGTCTCAATAACAGAACCCAAGAAAGTTGAAGAAGCCTTCATGGAACCTGAATGGATTCAAGCTATGCAAGAAGAGCTTCAATAGTTTGAGCTGAATAATGTATGGGAACTGGTTAAGCGTCCTGATCCTCGGAAGCACAATATAATAGGCACCAAATGGATATACCGCAACAAGCAAGATGAGCATGGTCAAGTTGTCAGAAACAAAGCTCGTCTCGTTGCTCAAGGATATACTCAAGTTGAAGGGATTGACTTCAACGAAACATTTGCTCCTGTGGATCGACTTGAAGCCATACGCATACTGCTGGCCTATGCAAATCATCATAACATACTTCTATATCAAATGGATGTGAAGAGCGCTTTTCTCAATGGAAAGATTGAAGAAGAAGTGTATGTTGCACAACCGCCTGGCTTTGAAGATCCAAAGCATCCTAACATGGTATACAAACTCAACAAGGCACTGTATGGCCTCAAACAAGCCCCTCGGGCTTGGTATAACACACTCAAATACTTCCTGAAGAGCAAAGGCTTCACACCTGGTTCCCTCGACCCCACTCTCTTCACGAAGACATATGATGGGGAACTGTTTGTGTGCCAAATATATGTGGATGACATTATCTTCGGCTGCACCAATCAGAAATACAGTGAAGAGTTTGGATATATGATGCAAGAGCAATATCAGATGTCTATGATGGGAGAGCTGAAGTTCTTCCTTGGTCTTCAAATACGACAGCAATGCAACGGCATCTTCATATCTCAAGAGAAGTATCTCAAAGATTGCCTGAAGAAGTTCGGTATGCAAGATTGCAAAGGCTTCACGACGCCAATGCCAGCCAAATATCATCTGGGTCCCGACGATAATGGTAAAGAGTTCGATCAAAAGGTATACCGCTCCATGATTGGTTCTTTACTTTATCTATGTGCATCTAGGCCAGATATTATGCTTAGTGTTTGCATGTGTGCTCGATTCCAAGCGGCACCAAAGGAATCGCATCACTTAGCTGTGAAGCGAATTCTTCGATATTTGGCTTACACCCCAACTCTAGGATTATGGTATCCAAAGGGCTCAGAGTTTGATCTAGTTGGATTCTCGGATGCTGATTATACTGGTGACAAGGTTGATTGCAAGTCTACATCAGGCACATGTCATTTTCTGGGACGATCACTTGTATGTTGGTCTTCAAAGAAGCAGAACTATGTATCTCTCTCCACTGCTGAATCTGAATACATTGCTGCTGGATCTTGCTGCGCTCAGCTTCTGTGGATGAAGCAAACACTCAAAGACTATGGCATTCATCTGAAGCAAGTGCCACTCTACTGCGACAATGAAAGCGCCATCAAGATTGCCAACAACCCAGTTCAGCACTCGAAGACAAATCACATTGAGATTTGTCATCACTTTCTCAGAGATCATGTTGTGAAGGAAGATATTGATATCATACACGTCAACACTGAAGAGCAATTGGCAGATATCTTCACCAAGCCCTTGGATGAGAAGAGATTTTGCAAGTTACAGTGTGAGCTAAATATCTTGGAATCCTCAAATGTCCTGTGATCAGGCACACATCCTAACACTTATGCATATTGATGACTTAGATGTGCAACACACGAAGTAAAGTATATCTAAGTGTGAATACATTAATGAGGAATTTGACTTCAGAGCGCCACGATAATTGTGCGCCGTGTCTGGGTCTAATACATCCTATACGGTGGGTAACGCCACCACCAAATGTTCTGTTTAAAGTGTTTCACTCATGGCGTTACATTTGCTATGTCTTCACATTTGGTTTGGCTTCAATCTCAACATGTCTTCATGATTATCTTCACTATGTTGATTATATATATATACTAGTGTTCTGTCCTCTACAGCATTCACTTATAGCTATGTCTTCTTGTTGAATCTCTTGAACTAAGTGAATGTGATCGGACCCTAACCTCTCTATGCTTTCTATCTCAAACTCTATCTCTCCAAATCATATGCATTCTTTTGAACCTGTCAAATGTCTTCTCTGCGTCCTTATCAACAGAAGATACAGAGAAAAACATTAAGTCCGCTTTCAATGCTAATTCGTTCACCTGAAACCTGGAGAAGTGGGAACGACCACCCAACAATCCAGGCGTGCATGGGACGTGGAACAACCTCCGATATGCTGCATGATGGCCACGTGTTCCTTAGATGTGAATCGCCAGGGGCACCTGTGTAATAACACTGAGCTGCCCCTGTCCCTATAAATACGCGCCACACCACAGTCATTATCTCTTCTTTCACTCTCGCACGAACCCTAGCGCCACCGCTAGCCCTCGACGACGCCGGCGACGAAGCGCTTAGCTGCCACAACCTCTCCGACGCCGTCTTCACGCCGACCGCGGACATCGTCTTCTCCGCCGTCACCGTAGGTGTTCTCCGTTGCCAAGTTAGGGCACGGACGATCGGACTGCTCGGCCTCCTCTTTCACTCTGTCTAGCAGTTCTTCATGTGGTAAATAAAACTTCCTTTTTACGACCCTTTTGATCCTATAGATTCGTCACTTTCTACCACAAGTGGTTCTTGTTCACACATGTTGGATCCACTTCATACTGCATCTCATAATATGCCTAGTATATTCACTTATGCTTCACAAAGTAGTTTGATTCCTCACTTGTACAGATCCGTGGATTCGTACAAATTTGGAACCAACTCCTTATCTATGAGTGAATGTCTTCGCACGATGAGGTCAATGTCTTCTAAACTGATTTATCTTCAAAATCTTCTGAGAATGCATATGACCTCTTCCCCTTCCCTCGCACCTTAATGCTGTCACAGGTACATGTCCGTGGGAGAATCCCTTGGTTCTCATAGTCTGCATTCATTTGCAGAATTCTTACAGTATCACATAAATTCTCCCGAAGCCAGTTCCTGTTTGTCCAGCAAGTGAAAGCCTTTGAAGCCTTTGAACGTATTGAAGCCATTCAGTTTAAAGTTCATGGCTGCAGAGAAATCAGCAAGGAAGGGTGGCAGAAAGCGTCGAGGAGAAACATCAAGAGATCTGCCCGATGACCTCTCAGAGCTGTACAAGACATATCCTGAAGAGGATTACAATCAGCGCAAGACACGAATCCAATGGATTCGACGATATTGGGCAGAATAGTGGTTCAAGTACAGATTTGTGACAAAGGAATATGCTGAAAAGAATGCCATCAAGCGACCATGGGGAGACATCCTCTACAAAAATCTTCAATCTAGGTCCAGAGATGAAGCCATTGAACAAGGCTTCTATCCCTGCATGGTTCGTGGACCTTAGCCTGCGGATGCTGACCCATCGTCACTGCTATGGTGTCGTGACGACAATCTATTCAAGCGCAACTTCCAGTTTGCCTAGAACTCAGCGAAGCAGAACAAGAAGTCTTTGAGATTAGACTTCAACCCTGGTCCCTCTGCTCCCCATGCCAATGGAACTCGCGAAGCTGAAACCAATCTTCTTGGGCCCTTCTACAACTTGGAAGGTCTCATCACTCATATCGTGGTTCAAGGGACAGCCGTGAATGAGCCTGCAGATGACGCTGAATCAGATGAAGCGCCTGCAGCACCGAAGCCACAGAAACTGAAGCAGCCTAAAGCTTCAAAGCCTGCCTCTGCACCAAAGATCTCACGGGCGAAGCCACTGGCTACTGCACCTCCTGAAGACAGTGTGCAGTCTGAAGATTTGTCACGCATCTCCAAGCCCCAGAAAGTCAAGATGCCTCTGCCACACACCGGCCAAGAACTGACAGCTGCTGCTATTCTGCGCAACGATGCCATCGATCTGTCCAGTGATGAAGATCTTGCAGATGACGCTCTTGAGCAACTAATCAAGAGCAAAGAAGAAGCAGAAATCTTCAATGACGTGCTTCTCTTTGACGTGGCAATCATCCACAACTTCACTGATGAGTGGTTTGACACGCCCAACCTCAGCTTCGAAGATCTGCAACTTCCAATTGGCCTCAGTGTTGCCTTCCATGGCGCCATTGCTTCAGAGCTAACTCTAGCTCAGCGCATCGTCGAACTGAAGCAAAAGATTGACTTTGAGAAAGCTCAGTTCAAGAAGCATATGGCCAAGCTCAGCGTGCAAGAGGTGAAAAACTTCAAGATTATGCTGCACGAGCTCAAAGAAGCCTTTCTCAAGAAACGTGCAGAAGCTCAGGGTTCTCGTGAGCGCATGAAGAGCCTGGCTGACAAGTGTGTGCAAGGCTACAACGAGGCTAAGAAGCGCAAGGCCCTTGGGCGTCCGGGCATTGATCCCAGGATGGCTGCTAAGCAGAAGAAGAAGCCCACTGTGGCCGAACCCAACGCACCAAGGCAGGAAGTAGATCCCATTGTCTTCCCAACTAGCATGACTGGCTCGAAGCCAAAGGCCAGGTCAACCTCTTCAGAACTGAAGAAGACGAGGACGGCTGAGGCTGAAGCCAGAAAGAGGAAACATTCTGAAGCCTCTGATGCTGCTCCCTCCAAGAAGAAGCGGAAGACCAAGAAGGAGCGCGCTGCTCCCACAGAGCCCTTAATTGTTGAACCCATCTCCATGGTTCGCCCTGACGCTGAACATCAAGAGCGCCAACTGACTGTCCATGAGCCTGCTTCCACAAAGGCTCATGAAGCTGAAGACTTTCCAGCAGCTGATCCCACCGCTGCTGAAGACACTGGTCACCATGACCATGTTGAAGATGATGCACTTCTTCCTCAGATCGAGCACCAACAGGTATCATCGCCTGTGCTTACACACAGCAAACTCATCAGCATTGGTCATCCTCTGACGCCAATTGCTCAGGATGCATCATGGGTTGATCACGCACAAGCACAAGAGGAAGATGACTTTGAGGTCCAGCCAACTCCAACTCCACAGGCGTCGCCAGCGTTACGCAGGCTTCGCAAAGGACCAAGGCCTCCAGTCTCCGAGTCTGAAGCTAAAGCTGCTGAAGACATTCCGGCTGCATCAGCCGATGAAGAAGAAACCCCAAGAGTTGCTACACCCCCGTCTCACCAAGAAGCTGTTCTCGAGGAGAACGTGACTGTGACCGACCCTCCAGCTCATCAAGTGGAGGTTGAGAATCTTGAGGCTGCCACCACCAACACCAATGAAGCCACTGACGCAGTCATGGCTGAAGCAAATGTGGAGCCTCCACCAACCCAAGAACCAGAAGTCAATGAAGCCAATGATGCTACTGCTTCTGTTCCTGTGCCTGCTGCTGGTCCTCAATTTGACTATCATGTTGAGCATAGGCCTCAGGTACAGAAGCCAATTCCAAGGTTGCCCAGGTTTCCAGGTCCTGCATCAGCACCTGGATCCTTCAGTGTCAACGGCTTCAAAGCAGACAACACTTTCTTCAATAGCTCCAAGAACCCCTACTCAAGGGAAAGAATATGTTCTGATCGGTTCTGGAGCTATCCGCAGTGAAGCTATTACTCCTGCATTCTGTACAATCAAGGTCGCATCTTCCCACATAAGCGTCTTGACACCGAAGCAATAGCTGGTCTGCCCTGTCTGGAAGAAGCTTTGGATTGCTTCAAAGAGGTTGGATTGTTGCCGTTTGTCACCGACCAAGAGCACTGGAATGAAGAGTTGCTGCTCCAATTCTATGCCACACTTCACATCCGTGGGTACAACAGAGATCCGAAGACTTGGGTCCTGGAGTGGATGACAGGAAATGTTCATCACGAAGCCAAAGCCTTTGATATCATTGAGCTCACTGGTCTGCTCACTCCTGGCGATCTCTACGAACCTGGCTGTCAGCTTCACAGTGAAGCTATGGAGAGCATCTTTTAGAAGCCTGAACCAAACATGAGCCAGATGCTCAGTATGATGAAGCCCTTGCCACAAGATGCTGCATATCCTAAGGAGTTCTTTGTTGAAGACCTTGAGTATCTGCCACGGACTATTTATCACATCATAAGGTGAACTCTCTGGCCCATCAAAGGACATTCTCCACATGCCAAGCTGGAAGGTGCAATGAAGACTTTGGTCTTCTATATTCTTCATGGCAAATGCTTCAATGCACAAGACTTCTTCATCTGCCAACTTGCTGCATCAGGCTCTGATCTTTTTGGCTTGAAGTTCTACGCTCCATGGATAATGCGGCTGATTAAACTCCACTCCGCTATCTCATATCAGCCATCTGCTTGCAATCATTGGATCTTTCTGCCTGATGTGGATATGTCCGTTGAAGCCATTTATCCTGAGCCTGCCAAGGAGCCTCTTAGTCTTTAGAATGCGGAGCATCAAAGTTTCTCTCAGAACATTGAAGGAGTTGAAGCAGTCACTCGTGTTTATCCTCTGGCTGGAACTACACGTGCACCTCACCGTGCCCTTACTGAAGCCACCGAAAGCTCTATTGCCCAACGACCCAAGAAGCGATCTCGTGTTCTCAATGACCGAGAGCTTCTGGTGGCTCTTCATCAGAAACAGGATCGGCATCATGACTGGCTGAAGCACCAAATGCAAAGCCTCTTGGTGGATGTTAACCGCATTCGCAATCTTGCCACCAAGAATGCCTTCGTTGCCCATGAAACCTCTCGACGCACATGGAAAGGACCGATGCTTATGTGCTCTGAAGATGATCTTCACGAGGATGGCTTCTCTGAACGCTTCAAGTTTGACTCCACACCTACTCGAAGGGCAGTGCCGCGACGAACTCCATCTCTTGAAGACTCTGAGTTCTCTTCCTCTACGGCAACTGTGAATGCCAGAGTGATCGAGGATGAAGACGATGCTACTTCACCGCCCCTCCTTCAGCATGCTTCGACACTGCTCCAAGTTCTTCTGCACCGCCGAACACCACCGATGACCCTGCTGCTTCACCTACTCTTCATGGGAACGAGTAGATGCTCTCTGTCTTCAAACCTTTTTGGTCCTTACTGACAAAAGGGGGAGAAGCATATGCGTTTGATAGATAGTCTTCAAGCGGGTCCACATGGGTAGTTGCTTTATATTTTTCCTAGTGTTTACAACTCTCGTTTTGATTCATTTGGTTCTTTGAGTTGTAACACTTAAACTCGATGGTCGTCTGCTACTTATTTGCCACTTTGTGATGCGATGATAAATTCCGCATGTGCGACGATAAATTCCGCACTTAGATCATTTTGCAGACGTCCATTTTCCATTATGCATGTCATTATCTTCACATACATTCACATGAATAATGAATTGTCATCATAAGTTGAAGGGGATCTCCACGAGTACAATCTGCCATGTGCATTTGCATTCCAAAAGCAAATTACTTATATGCACATCTTCAGGGGGAGCCCTTGCAACTTATGAAGACAATTCCTTATCCTTTACAATTTCACATATTATATTCCCGTTGAAAACTTCAACTAGTTTGTCATCAATCACCAAAAAGGGGGAGATTGTAAGTGCATCTAGTGCCACCCCTAGTTGGTTTTGGAGTATTGACGACAAACCTAGTTGAGGGACTAATGTGTTTGTGAGAATTGCAGGATAACACAGGTAGAAGTCCCTCATTGATTCGGTTTTCCTACCAGAGACGACCCCTAAAAATATATGAAGACATTGAAGTCAAAGGTGGTATGTGAAGATATTCACATTGAAGACTATGACAAGGGAAGACATCGCATGAAGCCTATGGAGCTCGAAGACTTAGATCTTTCGTAGTTCTTCTTCTTCTTTGTTGAGTCATAGGAACCACCATACTGTTAAGTGGGGTCCAAGAGAACCAGTCAGAATGACTGAAGTGATGCTTAACCAAAACCTATGTCTTCGAGTGAAGACTATGAGAGCGAATCTTATCCAGAGTCGGACAAGTCAGCTTTGCTTGTAGCCCAAGTAAAGTTGCCGTGTGTGTTTGAAATCTGACCGTTGGAACACATGTCAGTTCCTTAGTGACCCAGGGTCATTTCGGACAAATCAGGTCGGGTTGCCTAGTGGCTATAAATAGCCCACCCCCTACAACCATAAAAGGTTGGCTGCTCAGAGTTAAAGTACGGCTTTTGTCGTGTGAGAGCAACCCACCTCGAAGCCTTTGAGAGAGAATTCCTTGCGAGGATAAAGCCCTAACCACCCAGAGCCAAAGAGTGTTAGGCATCACTTAAGTCTTCCTGTCTGTGTGATCTGAAGACTTATTACACTTGAGGACTGTGAATCCTCCAGCCGGTTAGGCGTCATGTTCTGAGCATCCAAGAGTCATTGTGGATCACCGGTGAACGAAGTCTGTGAAGGTTTGGGAGTCTACCTTGAAGACTTACTAGAGTGATTGGGCGAGGTCTGTGTGACCTTAGCTCAAGGGGAATACGGTGAGGACTGGGTGTCCTGAGCTGCGTGTTCAGGACTGGGTGTCCGGGACTGTGTGTCCTCAGGTTTAAATACCTAGCTGCCCTAACCAGACGTACAGTTGTCACAGCAACTGGAACTCGTCCAACAAATCATTGTCTTCAACAAGTCACTGGTTTCATCCTTCCCTTCCCTTTACTTACTGCTGGTCCTTGTGAAGTCATCGTATGATTGCACTATCTTTTGTCTTCACTGAGTGACTGCTTGTTCTGATTGGCTTCTTAATATCTTCCTACCTGATCCTTACTACCTAGCTGCTATTAGTCATTGTGCTTTCACTTCATTGAATACTGACTATGGTTTGCCTAGTGTAGTCTACCTTCCGCTGCATGGTAATAGGTTTATTTCTATCATTTGTCTTCGAAACTTCCACGTTTTGAAGACTTCCATAAAAATCGCCTATTCACCCCTCTAGTCGATATAACGCACTTTCAGTAGCCCCCCCCCCCGCGCCCGAGCTTACTGCGAGCTCGCGGTCACCAGGGTTCTGCCCATGCTCTGCCGCATCCCTGGCTTGCTAGCCGCTCTTGGACGCGCCCAACATGCACCTAACCATGCCAGCCCGCGCTCCCGTCGCTCGCCGCCTGCAGCCCGCATCCATCGCTCGTGTATGGCTGCTCCCCTACCGCGTTCATTGTTGCCCGCAACCATCGCTCCAGCCACCACCTGCCAGTGCCGCTAGCCTAGACGGATTCACCGCATCGCACTCGCCCGCTAGGTAGTCGCTGGTGCCCGTTTGGTCGCCGGAGCATAGCTCCGGTGGGCCGCCGCCGCCCTCTGTGCCCCGCCGGCGTGCTCGCACAAGCGTGGCCGGTTTAAAACAGCCAATGTGCCACTGAGAGTGGGGCCCGACCTGTTTAGATTGAGAACTAATCTAATTAGCTAACTTAATTAGCCCGTGACGTGTGGGCTTGTAGTTAATTAAACCTTTTATTAGATCATGTGCCACTCATAGATTGGTCCCACCACTAATTCAACCCAATTAGATAATTTAATTGCCCCCGTGCCAATGACACGTGGGCCGCACCTGTCAGTTTGACCAGGTGAACAATCAACTCAGTTGACTACTGACTAGACTGTTGACTGGGTCAACTGGGCCCCTAGCCGCACCTATCATCCACTCTGGCTAGCCTAAAGTGGGTATAAAATGTATTTTCATTTTAAATTCGAAATAATAATATTAATTCCAGAAAATGATTAAGACTTCAAAAATCATATAAATTAATCTGTAACTCATATGAAAATAATTGATATACAAAAAATGATCAGAAAAATATTGTGAATCCGAATATGTCCTCCACATACCTGCCACAGGCCCCAATGAAGGAAATATGCCCTAGAGGCAATAATAAAGTTGTTATTTATATTTTCTTATATCATGATAAATGTTCATTATTCATGCTAGAATTGTATTAACCGGAAACTTAGTACATGTGTGTATACATAGACAAAACAGAGTGTCCCTAGTATGCCTCTACTTGACTAGCTCGTTAATCAAAGATGGTTAAGTTTCCTAACCATAGACATGTGTTGTCATTTGATGAACGAGATAACATCATTAGAGAATGATGTGATGGAGAAGACCCATCTGTTAGCTTAGCATAATGACCGTTTAGTTTTATTGCCATTGCTTTCATCATGACTTATACATGTTCCTCTGACTATAAGATTATGCAACTCCCGAATACCGGAGGAACACCTTGTGTGCTATAAAATGTCACAACCTAACTGGGTGATTATAAAGATGCTCTACAGGTGTCTCTGATGGTGTTTGTTGAGTTGGCATAGATCGAGATTAGGATTTGTCACTCCGATTGTCGTAGAGGTATCTCTGGGGCCTCTCGGTAATGCACATCACTATAAGCCTTGCAAGCAATGCGAGTAATGAGTTAGTTGCGGGATGTTGCATTACGTAACGAGTAAAGAGACTTGTCAGTAACGAGATTGAACTAGGTATGGTGATACCGACGAATGAATCTCGGGCAAGTAACATACCGATGACAAAGGGAACAACATATGTTGTTATGCAGTTTGACTGATAAAGATCTTCGTAGAATATGTAGGAGCCAATATGAGCATCCAGGTTCCACTATTGGTTATTGACCGCATATGTGTCTCGGTCATGTCTACATAGTCTCGAACCCATAGGGTCCGCACGCTTAACGTTCGATGACGATATGTATTGTCAGTTATGTTATTTGATGTACCGAAGGTTGTTCGGAGTCCCGGATGTGATCCGGACATGACGAGGAGTCTAGAAATGGTCGAGACATAAAGATTGATATATTGGAAGGTTATTTTGGACACCGGAAAGGTTTCAGATAGGTTCGAGCATTTTCTGGAGTACTGGGGGCTTACCGGAACCCCCCGGGGGGGTTAATGGCCTTCATGGGCCCTAGTGGAAGAGAGGAGGAGGCGGCCAAGTGGAGGCACGGGCCTCCAAGCCCAATCCAAATGGGGGGGGGCTTTCCTTCTCTCCCTCGTCCTCTTTCCTTCCCCTCCTAGTTCGACTAGGAAAGGGGGGAACCTACTCCTAGTAGGAGTAGGATTCTCCCCTTGGGGCGTGCCCCTTGAGGACGGCCGCCCCCTCCTCCCCTCCTTTATATAAGGGGGAGGGGGCACCCCATAGACACACAAGTTGATTGTTTATCCATGTGCGGTGCCCCCTCCAAAGATTTCCACCTTGGTCATATTGTCGTTGTGCTTAGGCGAAGCCCTGCGTCGGTAACTTCATCATCGCCGTCACTGATACGTCTCCAACGTATCTATAGTTTTTGATTGCTCCATGCTATATTATCTACTGTTTTGGACATTATTGGGATTTATTACCCACTTCTATATTATTTTTAGGACTAACCTATTAACCGGAGGCCCAGCCTAGAATTGCTGTTTTTTGCCTGCTTTAGGGTTTCGAAGAAAAGGAATATCAAACGGAGTCCAAACGGAATGAAACCTTCGGGAACGTGATTTTCTCAATGAACAAGACCCAGGAGACTTGGACCCTACGTCAAGACACAAAAGAGGAGGCCACGAGGTAGGGGGCGCACCTACCCCCCAGGTGCGCCCTTCACCCTCGTGGGCCCCCCTGTTGCTCCACCGACCTACTCCTTCCTCCTATATATACCTACGTACCCCCAAACGATCAGATACGGAGCCAAGAACCTAATTCCACTGCCGCAACTTTCTATATCCACGAGATCCCATCTTGGGGCCTGTTCCGGAGCTCCGTCGGAGGGGGCATCGAGCATGGAGGGCTTCTACATCAACACCATAGCCCATCCGATGAAGTGTGAGTAGTTTACCTTAGACATACAGGTCCATAGTTATTAGCTAGATGGCTTCTTCTCTCTTTTTGGATCTCAATACAATGTTCTCCCCCTCTTTTGTGGAGAACTATTCGATGTAATCTTGTTTTTGCGGTGTGTTTGTTGAGACCGATGAATTGTGAGTTTATGATCAAGTCTATCTATGAACAATATTTGAATCTTCTCTGAATTCTTTTATGTACGATTGGTTATCTTTGCAAGTCTCTTCGAATTATCAGTTTGGTTTGGCCTACTAGATTGATCTTTCTTGCAATGGGAGAAGTGCTTAGCTTTGGGTTCAATCTTGTGGCGTCCTTTCCCAGTGACAGTAGGGGCATCAAGGCACATATTGTATTGTTGCCATCGAGGATAACAAGATGGGGTTTTCATGATATTTCATGAGTTTATCCCTCTACATCATGTCATCTTGCTTAAGGCGTTACTCTGTTTTTAACTTAATACTCTAGATGCATGCTAGATAGCGGTCGATGAGTGGAGTAATAGTAGTAGATGCAGGAAGGAGTCGGTCTACTTGTCTCGGACGTGATGCCTATATACATGATCATACCTAGATATTCTCATAACTATGCTCAATTCTGTCAATTGCTAAACAGTAATTTGTTCACCCACCATAGAATACTTATGCTCTCGAGAGAAGCCACTAGTGAAACCTATGGCCCCCGGGTCTATCTTCATCATATTAATCTCCTACTACTTCGTTATTTCCTTTGCTTTTTTACTTTGCCTTTATTTTACTTTGCATCTTTATCACAAAAATACCAAAAATATTATCTTATCATATCTATCAGATCTCACTCTCGTAAGTGGCCGTGTAGGGATTGACAACCCCTATTCGCGTTGGTTGCGAGGATTTATTTGTTTTGTGCAGGTACGAGGGACTCGCGCGTAGCCTCCTACTGGATTGATACCTTGGTTCTCAAAAACTGAGGGAAATACTTACGCTACTTTGCTGCATCATCCCTTCCTCTTCGGGGAAAACCAACGCAGTGCTCAAGAGGTAGCAAGAAAGATTTTTGGTGCCGTTGCCGGGGAGGTCTACGCAAAAGTCAATATACCAAGTATCCATCACATACCCTTATCTCCCGCATTACATTATTTTCCATTTGCCTCTCATTTTCCTCTCCCCCACTACACCCTTGCCGTTTTATTCGCCATCTCTCTCTCTCTATCCTCCCTCTTTTTCTCTATTTGCCTCTTTTTGCCCGCTTGTTTGCTTCTGTGTTAGTTTGTTTTCTTGTCGTTATGGCTAGTCCTTTACCTTCCACCTCTATGTCCGAAATTGGGGAAATTATTGTCGATATGGAAAATAATAATATCATGAAAAATTCTGATGCTCCTGCTAAAGAACCACCCATCTTACATACAAAAAAAATTCCGTGTTGGTAGTGGTAATATTATTGGAAAAGGAGTTATTCAAGATTTCTTTACTTGTGCAGGTGCTTTACCTTCTATGGGTAGTTCTATCCTTCATAGAACTAGTAGTCTTGCAGATGCTATTGCCATGCTTGTAGTTGAACTTGAAAGACAATTCATGCACATGCATCCTTGCATACAAAGGATTTCCCTGGAATTTTCTAATATTGAGCATTCTTCTGTTAAGGGTGCCGCTACTATGTTTTTGGCTCATGAGTTTAGATTCATAATAAAAGAGGCCAAATAAATCTTTGCACATTATGGGGTGGACGCTTGCCGTCCTCCCATAGAGGCTATCCTCTTTGATCAAGAAGAAATAATGCGTTTTCAATCTCTAGACTATGTTGCTTTCAATGAAAATCTTAGAAAAAGGGTCCCTACCAATGTTTTAGTTGATAGAATTTCTGAACTTAATGATGATTTGGCTATTCGAAATAATGAACTAGGATATTCTCTTGAATATAGGCTCACAAAGTTCTGTCAAAAGAATGCTTATAATGATGAATTGGTTGTGCACTATGAAGGACCAAAGGAGGAACCTATACCTCCCAAGGTTTACCTTGGGGACTTTTGTCCCATTAAATTTAGCCCTTTCGATTACTTTTGCTTGCCTCAAAGAAAACTTGCTGCCGAACGTAGGGAATATGAAATGAGTTTTAATAATCTATCTTACTATTATGGCAATACCTAGATCTATCATTGCTTGTTATGCCTAGCTAGGGTCGTTAAACGATAGCGCTTGTTGGGAGGCAACCCAATTTTATTTTTATTCCTTGCTTTTTGCACCTGTTTAGTAATAAATAATTTATCTAGCCTCTGTTCTGGTTGTGTTTTTTGTGTTTAATTAGTGTTTGTGCCAAGTAGAACCGTTGGGAAGACTTGGGGAAAGTCTTGTTACACTTGCTGTAAAAAACAGAAACTTTAGCGCTCACGAGAACTACTGCCATTTTTATTTGGAAAGTGATATTTAGTTAATTCTTTTTGAAGATGATTAATAGATAAATTTCTCATGTACATCAATTTATTTTGGAATTTTTGGGGTTCCATATCTTGTGCTAGCTACAGATTACTACAGACTGTTCTGTTTTTGACAGATTCTGTTTTTCGTGTGTTGTTTGCTTATTTTGATGAATCTATGGCTAGTAAAATAGTTTATAAACCATATAGAAGTTGGAATACAGTAGGTATAACACCAATATAAATAAATAATGAGTTCATTACAGTACCTTGAAGTGGTCTTTTTTTTTCTTTCGCTAACGGAGCTCACGAGATTTTCTACTTTAAGTTTTGTGTTGTGAAGTTTTCAAGTTTTGGTAAAGATTTGATGGATTATGGAACAAGGAGTGGAAAGAGCCTAATATTGGGGATGCCCATGGCACCCCCAAGATAATCTAAGGACACCTAAAAGCCAAAGCTTGGGGATGCACCGGAAGGCATCCCCTCTTTCGTCTACTTCTATCGGTAACTTTACTTGGAGCTATATTTTTATTTGCCACACGATATGGGTTTTGCTTGGAGCATCTTGTATGATTTGATTCTTTATTTTTTAGTTTACCACAATCATCCTTGCTGTACACACCTTTTGAGAGAGCCATACATGATTTGGAATTTTTTAGAATACTCTATGTGCTTCGCTTATATCTTTTGAGTTATGTAGTTTTGCTCTAGTACTTCACTTATATCTTTTAGAGCACGGTGGTGGATTTGTTTTATAGAAACTATTGATCTCTCATGCTTCACTTAGATTATTTTGAGAGTCTTAAATAGCATGGTAATTTGCTTAAAATCCTAATATGCTTGGTATACAAGATTAATAATAAAACTTTCTTATGAGTGTGTTGAATACTATGAGAAGTTTGATACTTGATAATTGTTTTGAGATATGAAGATGGTGATATTAAAGTTATGCTAGTTGAGTAGTTGTGAATTTGAGAAATACTTGTGTTAAAGTTTGTGATTCCCGTAGCATGCACGCATGATTTATTTTTTGATTGTCTTCCTTATGAGTGGCAGTCGGGGACGAGCGATGGGCTTTTCCTACCAATCTATCCCCCTAGGAGCATGCGCGTTATACTTTGCTTTGATAACTTGTAGATTTTTGAAGTAAGTATATGAGTTCTTTATGACTAATGTTGAGTCCATGGATTATACGCATTTTTCTCACCCTTCCACCTTTGCTAGCCTCTCTAATACCGCGCAACTTTCGCTGGTATCATACACCCACTATATACCTTCCTCAAAACAGCCACCATACCTACCTATTATGGCATTTCCATAGCCATTCCGAGATATATTGCCATGGAACTTTCCATCGTTCCGTTTATTATGACACACTTCATCATTGTCATATTGCTTAGCATGATCATGTAGTTGACATCGTATTTGTGGCAAAGCCACCATTCATAATTCTTTCATATGTGTCACTCTTGATTCATTGCATATCCCGGTACACTGCGGAAGGCATTCATATAGAGTCATATTTTGTTCTAAGTATCGAGTTGTAATTGTTGAGTTGTAAGAAAAATAAAAGTGTGATGATTATCATTATTAGAGCATTGTCCCAGTGAGGAAAGGATGATGGAGACTATGATTCCCCCACAAGTCGGGATGAGACTCCAGACGAAAAAAAGGAGAAAGAAAAGAGGCCATAAAAAAGAGAAAAGGCCCAAATAAAAAAATGAGAGAAAACGAGAGAAGGGGAAATGCTACTATCCTTGTACCACACTTGTGCTTCAAAGTAGCACCATGATATTCATGATATAGAGTCTCCTGTGTTATCACTTTCATATAATATTGGGAATTTTTCATTATAGAACTTGGCTTGTATATCCCAATGATGGGCTTCCTCAAAATGCCCTAGGTCTTCATGAGCAAGCAAGTTGGATGCACACCCACTTAGTTTCTTTTTGAGCTTTCATATACTTATAGCTCTAGTGCATCCGTTGCATGGCAATCCCTACTCACTCACATTGATATCTATTGATGGGCATCTCCATAGCCCGTTGATACGCCTAGTTGATGTGAGACTATCTTCTCCCTTTTTGTCTTCTCCACAACCACCATTCTATTCCACCTATAGTGCTATGTCCGTGGCTCACGCTCATGTATTGCGTGAAGATTGAAAAACTTAGAGAACACCAAAAGTATGAAACAATTGCTTGGCTTGTCATCGGGGTTGTGCATGATTTAAATATTTTGTTTGGTGAAGATGGAGCATAGCCAGACTATATGATTTTGTAGGGATAACTTTCTTTGGCCATGTTATTTTGAGAAGACATAATTGCTTTGTTAGTATACTTGAGTATTATTATTTTTATGTCAATATTAAACTTTTGTCTTGAATCTTTTGGATCTGAATATTCATACCACAATTAAGAAGAATTACATTAAAATTATGCCAAGTAGCACTCCACATCAAAAATTCTGTTTTTATCAGTTACCTACTCGAGGACGAGCATGAATTAAGCTTGGGGATGCTTGATACGTCTCCAACGTATCTATAATTTTTGATTGCTCCATGCTATATTATCTACCGTTTTGGACATTATTGGGCTTTATAATCCACTTTTATATTATTTTTGGGACTAACCTATTAACCGGAGGCCCAACCCAGAATTGTTGTTTTTTTGCCTGCTTTAGGGTTTCGAAGAAAAGGAATATCAAACGGAGTCCAAACGGAATGAAACCTTCGGGAACGTGATTTTCTCAACGAACAAGATCCAGGAGACTTGGACCCTACATCAAGACACAAAAGAGGAGGCCACGAGGTAGGGGGGCGCGCCTACCCCCCCAGGCGCGCCCTCCACCCTCGTGGGCCCCCTGTTGCTCCACCGACGTACTCCTTCCTCCTATATATACCTACGTACCCCAAACGATCAGATACGAAGCCAAGAACCTAATTCCACCGCCGCAACTTTCTGTATCCACGAGATCCCATCTTGGGACCTGTTCCGGAGCTCCGCCGGAGGGGGCATCGATCATGGAGGGCTTCTACGTCAACACCATAGCCCATCCGATGAAGTGTGAGTAGTTTACCTCATACCTACGGGTCCATAGTTATTAGCTAGATGACTTCTTCTCTCTTTTTGGATCTCAATACAATGTTATCCCCCTCTCATGTGGAGAACTATTCGATGTAATCTTCTTTTTGCGGTGTGTTTGTTGAGACCAATGAATTGTGGGTTTATGATCAAGTCTATCTATGAACAATATTTGAATCTTCTCTGAATTCTTTTATGTATGATTGGTTATTGAGGGTGTCCTGGATTAGGGGGTGTCCGGATGGCCGGACTATACCTTCGGCCGGACTCCTGGACTATGAAGATACAAGATTGAAGACTTCGTCTCGTGTTCGGAAGGGACTTTCCTTGGCGTGGAAGGCAAGCTTGGCGTGGAAGGCAAGCTTGGCGATACGGATATGTAGATCTCCTACCATTGTAACCGACTCTGTGTAACCCTAGCCCCCTCCGGTGTCTATATAAACCGGATGGTTTTAGTCCGTAGGACAAACAACAATCATACCATAGGCTAGCTTCTAGGGTTTAGCCTCTCTGATCTCGTGGTAGATCTACTCTTGTACTACCCATATCATCAATATTAATCAAGCAGGACATAGGGTTTTACCTCCATCAAGAGGGCCCGAACCTGGGTAAAACATCGTGTCCCCTACCTCCTGTTACCATCCGGCCTAGACGCACAGTTCGGGACCTCCTACCCGAGATCCGCCGGTTTTAACAACGACATTGGTGCTTTCATTGAGAGTTCCTCTGTGCCGTCACTTTTAGGCCCGATGGCTTCTCCGATCATCAACAGCGATGGGATCCAGGGTGAGACTTTTCCCCCGGACAGATCTTCGTATTCGGCGGCTTTGCACTGCGGGCCAATTCGCTTGGTCATCTGGAGCAGATCGAAAGCTACGCCCCTGGCCATCAGGTCAGATTTGGAAGTTTGAACTACATGGCCGACATCCGCGGAGACTTGATCTTCGATGGATTCGAGCCACAGCCGAGCGCGCCGCACTGTCACGATGGGCATGATTTAGCTCTGCCGCCGAATAGTGCCCTGGAGGCCGCACCTGTGTCCGCTCCGACCCCTAGCTCGGAGCCGATCACACCAACCGAGGATGGGTGGTTAGACACCGCCTCGGGGGCTGCAATCTCTACGGCGATCGAGCCAAACACCAGCCCTATTCTCTGCGTAGCCCGTGACTCCAAGGAGCCGGACTCCTCTCCAGACTCCGAGCCCTCCGCGCCCCAATCATGGATTTCACCGCCGCGGACATCTTTCAGCACTCGCCCTTTGGCGATATTCTGAATTCACTAAAGTCTCTCTCTTTGTCAGGAGAGCCCTGGCCGGACTATAGTCAGCAAGGTTGGGATGCGGATGATAAAGAAATTCAAAGCCCACCCACCACCCACTTCGTAGCCACTGTCGATGATTTAACCGACATGCTCGACTTCGACTCCAAAGACATCGACGGTATGGACGCCGATGCAGGAGACGATCAAGAACCAGCGCCTATAGGGCACTGGAAATCCACCTCATCGTATGATATATACATGGTGGACATCCCAAAAGAAGGCAATGGCGATGGAACAGCGGAGGATGACCCCTCCAAGAAGCAGCCTAAGCGCCGGCGTCAGCGGCGCCGCTCTAAATCCCGCCAAAACAAAAATGGTGATTCAGGCACGGGAGATAATAACACCCCGGACAGTGCCGAAGACAACCACCTCCAGCAAGATTCAGCACAAGAGGATAGAGAAGCCAGCCCTCATGAGAGAGCGGCAGACAGAGAGGTCGAGGATGATAATTATATGCCTCCCTCCGAAGACGAGGCAAGCCTCGATGACGATGAATTTGTCATGACAGAGGATCCCGTCGAACAAGAGCATTTCAAATGCAGACTTATGGCCACAGCGAGCAGCCTCAAGAAAAAATAGCAACAACTTAGAGCTAATCAAGATTTGCTAGCCAACAGATGGACTGAAGTCCTTGCGGCCGAAGAGTATGAACTCAAACGCCCCTCTAAGAGCTACCCAAAGCGCATGTTGCTACCCCAATTAGAGGAGGAAGCACCTAAACCGACATCACCAGCGCATGATGCGGCCGACCGGCCACTCCGTGGCCACGACAGAGAGGCCTCTCGGCCCTCCACTCAAGCCGCACCCCGATGCCGCTCAAAAAATACCAAGGCATGGGAAAATGCGCCAGACCTGCGAGACATATCGGAGGACAAGGTAAGGCAAACAAGATCGATCTACGGATCACGTGGGCGCCCCACGGCACGAGACGGTACTCGTCAAGCCGGATATAGTAAATCCGGTCGGGCCGAACATAGTAGACAAAGCTCGTTTAAGCTGCGTCGTGATATAGCCCAATACAGAGGCGCCGCACAGCCACTATGCTTCACAGATGAAGTAATGGATCATCAAATCCCCGAGGGTTTCAAACCCATGAACATCGAATCATACGATGGCACAACAGATCCTGCGGTATGGATCGAGGACTATCTCCTTCATATCCACATGGCCCGCGGTGATGACCTACACGCCATCCAATACCTCCCACTCAAGCTTAAAGGACCAGCTCGGCATTGGCTTAATAGCTTGCCAGCAGAATCAATTGGTTGTTGGGAGGACCTAGAAGCCGCATTCCTCAACAATTTCCAGGGCACTTATGTGCGACCACCAGACGCCGATGACCTAAGCCACATAATTCAGCAGCCAGAGGAATCGGCCAGACAATTCTGGACATGGTTCCTAACCAAGAAAAATCAAATTGTCGACTGTCCGGACGCAGAGGCCCTAGCAGCCTTCAAGCATAACATCCGCGACGAGTGGCTTGCACGGCACCTAGGACAGGAAAAGCCGAAAACTATGGAAGTCCTCACGACACTTATGACCTGCTTTTGCGCGGGAGAAGACAGCTGGCTAGCTCGCAGCAATAACATGACCAAGAGACCTGGTAATTCAGATACCAAGGACACTAGTGGCAGGTCGCGTCGCAACAAGCAAAAGCGCCACATTAATGGCGACAACACTGAGGATACAACAGTTAATGCCGGATTCAGAGGCTCTAAACCTGGTCAGCAGAAAAAGCAATTCAAAAGAAATACTCCGGGCCCGTCCAGTCTGGACCGACTACTCGACCGCTCATGCCAGATACATGGCACCCCTGAAAAACCAGCCAATCACACCAACAGGGATTGTTGGGTGTTCAAGCAGGCAGGCAAGTTAAATGCCGAAAGTAGAGACAAGGGGCTGCATAGCGATGACGAGGAGGAGCCCCGGCCGCCGAACAACAGTGGACAGAAAGGTTTTCCCCCACAAGTGCGGACGGTGAACATGATATACGCAACCCACGTCCCCAAGAGGGAGTGGAAGCGTGTGCTAAGGGACGTATACGCGATGGAGCCAGTCGCCCCAAAGTTCAACCCATGGTCTTCCTGCCCGATCAGTTTTGATTGAAGGGACCACCCCACTAGCATCCGTCATGGCGGATTCGCCGCATTGGTTCTAGACCCAATTATTGACGGATTTCACCTCACTAGAGTCCTTATGGATGGCGGCAGCAGCCTGAACCTGCTTTATCAGGATACAGTGTGGAAAATGGGCATCGATCCCTCAAGGATTAAACCCACCAGAACAACCTTTAAAGGCATCATACCAGGTGTAGAAGCCAACTGTACAGGCTCAGTTACACTTGAAGTGGTCTTCGGATCTCCGAATAATTTCTGAAGCGAGGAGTTAATCTTCGACATAGTCCCGTTCCGCAGTGGCTATCACACACTGCTCGGGCGAACCGCATTTGCCAAGTTCAATGCGGTGCCGCACTACACATACCTCAAGCTCAAGATGCCAGGCCCTCGAGGCGTCATCACGATCAATGGAAACACCAAACGCTCTCTCCGAACGGAGGAGCATACGGCGGCTATCGCAACGGAAGTACAAAGCAGCCTCTCAAGGAAATTCTCTAGTCCGGCCATTAAACGTCTGGACAACGTCAAGCGCGCCCGGAGTAACCTACACCAAGACCGCCCGGCATGTTCAGAGCAAGCGTAGCAATGCGGACCCAACCCCAGCCCTCGCGAACTTGCGAAACCAGTGCTGCGCGTACATAACTACGCTCTAGAAATACCATGGGCATAGGGGGAGGGGCACCATCACGGCATGCCCGAAACGCGGCTTAAACCGCACAAGGGGCTGCCGATTTCTTAATTTTCTCTTATTTTTAGGACTCCATTCTTCGAAAGGCTTGTCCGGCAGTACAATTGCCACACAAACGATACAACCAGGGAAGCAGAAAGCTACGCCGCACTACGGAACTCTAAGGTGGTCTCTATAACAAGCAGTATTCCTGTTTCGCATAACATTCCGCAGCTCGCCCCTGGAAAGGACATATTTGATAGTCCCATCTTTTGCTTATTGCACTATTTGTATCGTTCTGCTTTGATTGCAACTTTTTTTAAATAAACAATGCATAGCTTCCGTCTATTATTGCATTACCTTTCTTTTACGAATATATGTTCATTAATGACATGTTGCACCCGTACACTTTGGTACGGCCAATACGCCAGGGGCTTAAGTACCCCACAATATGGTGTGAGAAGTCCGAACACTTTCACAAGTGCGGCACCCTGAACTTATAGCATTATATGCATCGGCTCCGAATCATGTCTTGGGTCAATAGTTGGGTTTGCCCGGCTCCTATGTTTTGGTACCTTACGTTCCGTTATATTGGCTAAGGTAGCACTAGGAGAAGTACTGCGATTGTGCCCCAGTTGAGCTGGGCTAAGCACCTCAGTAGAGAAAGCTAAAACTGACCGTCATGATGAGGCGAGAGCTGGTCGCTGTTCGAGAGGTTTTCGAGTCCCTAAAGACTTATGCCGCTTAGAGCGAGGAGTCGGCTTTATCCAGCCTAGGCGTGGATAGCGCCCCGAACTCGGTCTTCCGAACACTAGGGGCTTCGCCGAAATTTAAAATTATAGAATTCTATGGCTAAGTGAGAGTGTTCAAGCATTATAGTCCGATTGCCTTGTTCGTTGTGTTGAGCGCCTCCCTCGAAGGACCCAAGAATGGGAAAAAGAGCGCTCATGTCTATCCTGAACACCCCAGCACTCATGCCATGGGGGCAGAAGCCGACGACTCGCCATCTCTCAAATTTGATAAACGGCCGCACAGAAGGTAATATTTTAAATTCAAAAAGCATTGTCTAGCGCACATGAACAAGTTTTCAGCGCACAGGACAAAATGAGCGAGTTTACTGAAAAATTACATCCATGGAACATTCATCCGCCACAAGGTGGGCGCCCTTTAGAACGCCCTCATAATACATCTCGGGCTTGCGATGCTCCTTGCCCGGTGATGGCCCGTCCTTCACAAGCTTCTCAGCATCCAGCTTGCCCCAGTGCACCTTCGCACGGGCAAGCGCCCTACGGGCACCCTCGATGCATACAGAGCGCTTCATGACTTCGAGCCTTGGACAGGCCTCCACCAGCCGCCTCACCAGCCCGAAGTAGCTCCCAGGCATGGCCTCTCCAGGCCACAGCCGGACTATGAGGCCCTTCATGGTCTGTTTGGCCACCTTATGGAGCTCGACCAGCTGTTTCAGCTGGTCGCTTAAGGGCACCGGGTTTTCGGCCTCAGCATACTGAGACCAAAACACCTTCTCCGTCGAGCTTCCCTCCTCGGCTCGGTAGAAGGCGGCGGCATCCGATACGCTACGGGGCAAGTCTATGAATGCTCCTGGAGAGCTCCAAATTCGGGTAAGTGACAAGTAATTCACTTTTACGTGCTTGCTTTGCATAAAGAATGCCTTACCCGCTGCTATCTTTTTTATTGCCTCAACCTCCTGGAGGGCCTTCTTGGCTTCGGCCTTGGCAGACTTGGCATCTTCAATGGCCGCCGCAAGCTCAGACTCTTGCGTCTTCGAGTCAAGCTCCAAACTCTCATGTTTTTTCATGAGAGCCTGGAGCTCTTGCCGCACCTCGCCAACTTGCGTCTCATGCTTCTCCCGATCGGTGCGCTCCGTGGCCGACCTCTTTTCAGCCTCGGACAGCGCTTGCTTAAGGGTTGCCACCTCAGTTGTGGCCCCTATAATAGCTGTGTTAATCTTGTCACTTTTTGCAACTGCACCTTTCACATATTTCAATAAGGTATTTCTTACCTTCTTTCTCCTCGAGCTGCTGCTTGGCTAGGCCGAGCTCTTGCTCGGACCGCTCGAGGTTCTGCTTCAGCATATCCACCTCCGCAGTCAGTGCGGCAGAGGCCAGCAACGAAGCCTGCATACGCATATTGACTTGATTATGTTAGACTCCTGCGAATGTTATTAGATCCTCTATTCGGCTTTTCTTTCCGAACGCCAACAGAGCATCAGGGGCTACTTTCTATGCGGTAATATTTTTACATATTCTTTACTTACCTCAAAGCCTGTTAGAAGGCTGGCACAGGCTTCAGTCAGTCCGCTCTTGGCGGACTGAACCTTCTGGATCACCACACTCATAATAGTGCGGTGCTCCTCGTCGATGGAGGCGCCGTTAAGCGTCTCCAGCAAATTGTCCGGTGCCTCCGGTTGGACGGAGGTCACTGGCTCGGTAGGCTTGCTCCTCTTGGAAGGAGGCTGCCTACCGGAGTCCGGAACCGTTGAAGGTTCCGGCATGGTGTCCGGCTCAAGGCCGGACTTGGAGCCCTTGGGGGTTCTATCCCCTTTACGCCTGGAGTCCGGGAGGTTGCCTTACAGCGCCTCCAGGACCACCTCCTCCTGGCTTGGAACCTGTTGGGACGCCACCTCAGCGCCGTCCGTAGGGTGGGGGGAGGAAGCCGTCGGAAGCGAATTCACATCCAACGAGTCCAGGGAGCCGCTCGACGACTCGTCGAGCCCGGCCTTGGGCGGACTGCACAATCATGTTCAACGTAAGGAAAAACTGTGCAATGGGGGAATACTATGAATCACTCTGGTATCCGGATACTTACGATTTCGCCAGGGGCTTGGCCCTATGTGGCCACTCCTCTTCGCCGTCGTCGGCGTTGGTGGAGTAGTCCGGAGGAGGGGTCTTCCCCCTCTTGGACCCTTCGGTCTCCCCGGTTGGGGCGGCCTTCCTTTTCTTCCCTCCCCCCACTGGGGGGGAGAGGTCTCTTCTTCCTCCTCCTTGTCTTCATGGGAGGAGTGCGCCTTGGAGTTGTCGGATGATGAATCTAACACCTCCTGGCGCCGGTCACTCTTTCGAGTCCCCGTGGCCTTCTTCTTGGCCTTCTTCTCCGGCACCACGTAGGGTGCCGGAACCAGCAGCTTCGCCAAGCGAGCGTCCGCTGGGCCTTCGGGCAAAGGAGCCGGACAGTTGATCTGTCCGGACGTCTCCTGCCAATCCTGTCAAAGGTAATGGAGCTTAGATCCCGCATGGAGTCAAACTATGAAAAACTAATACCCTGTAAAAGGTGAAAATAGCTTACCGCACGAGCGTGATGCTGCGTGCTGAATCCGCGATCCTCGGTAGCGGATGCGGGGGCCTCGGCGCCCTTGAAAAGCACCTTCCAGGCATCTTCGTACGTCGTGTCAAAGAGCCTGCTCAGAGTTCGGTGCCGCGCCGGGTCGAACTCCCACAGGTTGAAAGCCCATTGTTGACACGGGAGGATCCGGCGGATGAGCATAACCTGGACTACGTTGACAAGTTTGAGCTTCCTGTCCACCAGGGTTTGGACGCATGTTTGGAGTCCGGTCAGCCCTCCTTTTTTACCCCACGACAGGCCCATCTCTTTCCAGGAGGCGAGCCGCGTAGGGGGTCCGGATCGGAACTCGGGGGCTGCGACCCACTCAGGGTCGCGCGGCTCGGTGATGTAAAACCACCCCGACTGCCACCCCTTTAGGGACTCCACGAAGGAGCCCTCGAACCATAGGACGTTGGGCATCTTGCCCACCATGGCCGCTTTAGGGACTCCACTCCGCTTGGGTGCCACGCACCACCTTCGGCTTGACATTGAAAGTCTTGAGCCATAGGCCGAAATGGGGGCGGATGCGGAAGAAAGCCTCGCACACGACGATAAACGCCGAGATGTTGAGGACAAAGTTCGGGGCCAGATCGTGGCAATCCAGGCCATAGTAGAACATGATCCCCCGGAAAAATGGGTGGAGAGGGAAGCCCAGTCCGCGGAGGAAATGGGGGAGGAACACCACCCTCTCATGGGGCCTAGGGGTGGGGATGAGCTGCCCCTCTTCGTGAAGCCGGTGCGCAATGTTGTTAGACAAGTATCCAGCCTTCCTCAGTCTTTTGATGTGTCCCTCCGTGACGGAGGAGACCATCCACTTGCCTCCCGCTCCGGACATGGCTGGAGAAGGTTGAGGTGGGGTGTGCGGACTTGGGCACTGGAGCTCGAGTGCGCGGAAATGGATAGGCAAAGGAGGAAGAAGGTGTGGATGAAAAGGTGGATCCTTATCCCCTTATATGGGCGGACGCGACTATGCGCCCCCACCAGCCTGGTAACACTCACTTATCTCCCAAGCGCCGTAGTCAATGGCGCGGTTGGGTTACCCACACCCGTATTGATGAGAATCCCGGAATAAGGGGACACGATCTCTGCTTTAACAAGACGTGCCAAGGAAACCACCTCGCTAAACGCGCTGAGGTGGGACAATAAAACGATTCGAATAAAGACTTGGCTGTGGTGTGATGTCACGCTACGGAATACGTCAGCAGATTAGATTTGTGTAAATATTATTCTCTCTATGGCAATGTGTGGAAAGTTACTTGGCAGAGCAGGACACTACCTTTGTGTTCAAAATCTTCTATGAAGTACTTGGAGGAGGAACCCGCCTTGCAATGCCGAAGACAATCTGCGTGCTGGACTCGTCGTCATTGAAGCCTGGTTCAGGGGCTACTGAGGGAGTCCTGGATTAGGGGGTGTCCGGATGGCCGGACTATACCTTCGGCCGGACTCCTGGACTATGAAGACACAAGATTGAAGACTTTGTCCCGTGTCCGGAAGGGACTTTCCTTGGCGTGGAAGGCAAGCTTGGCCATGCGGATATGTAGATCTCCTACCATTGTAACCGCCTCTGTGTAACCCTAGCCCTCTCCGTTGTCTATATAAACCGGAGAGTTTTAGTCCGTAGGACGAACAACAATCATACCATAGGCTAGCTTCTAGGGTTTAGCCTCTCTGATCTCGTGGTAGATCTACTCTTGTACTACCAATATCATCAATATTAATCAAGCAGGACGTAGGGTTTTACCTCCATCAAGAGGGCCCGAACCTGGGTAAAACATCGTGTACCCTGCCTCCTGTTACCATCTGGCCTAGATGCACAGTTCGGGACCCCCTACCCGAGATCCGCCGGTTTTGACACCGACAGTTATCTTTGCAAGTCTCTTTGAATTATCAGTTTGGTTTGGCCTACTAGATTGATCTTTCTTGCAATGGGAGAAGTGCTTAGCTTTGGGTTCAATCTTGCGGTGTCCTTTCCCAGTGACAGTAGGGGTAGCAAGGCACGTATTGTATTGTTGCCATCGAGGATAACAAGATGGGGTTTTCATCATATTGCATGAGTTTATCCCTCTACATCATGCCATCTTGCTTAAGGCGTTACTCTGTTTTTAACTTAATACTCTAGATGCATGCTAGATAGCGGTCGATGAGTGGAGTAATAGTAGTAGATGCAGGCAGGAGTCGGTCTACTTGTCTCGGACGTGATGCCTATATACATGATCATACCTAGATATTCTCATAACTATGCTCAATTTTGTCAATTGCTAAACAGTAATTTGTTCACCCACCGTAGAATACTTATGCTCTCGAGAGAAGCCACTGGTGAAACCTATGGCCCCCGGGTCTATCTTCAGCATATTAATCTCCTACTACTTAGTTATTTCCTTTGCTTTTTTACTTTGCCTTTATTTTACTTTGCATCTTTATCACAAAAATACGAAAAATATTATCTTATCATATCTATTAGATCTCACTCTCGTAAGTGGCCGCGTAAGGATTGACAACCCCTAATCGCGTTGGTTGCGAGGATTTTTTTTGTGCAGGTATGAGGGACTCGCGCGTAGCCTCCTACTGGATTGATACCTTGGTTCTCAAAAACTGAGGGAAATACTTACGCTACTTTGCTACATCATCCCTTCCTCTTCGGGGAAAACCAATGCAGTGCTCAAGAGGTAGCAGTCACCATGCCGTCATGCTGATGAAACTCTCCCTCGGCCTCAGCTAGATCAAGAGTACGAGGGACGTCACTGAGCTGAACGTGTGCAGATCATGGAGGTGCCATGCGTTCGGTACTTGATCGGTTGGATCGCGAAGACGTTCGACTACATCAACCATGTTACTTAATGCTTCCGCTTACGGTCTACGAGGGTACGTGGACAACACTCTCCCCTCTCGTTGCTATGCATCTCCTAGATGGATCTTGCGTGTGCGTAGGATTTTTTAAATACTGCGTTCCCCATCACGTGCCGCTCTCAACGGTCGCGTCGCCCAAATAGCGCCCGTCGGCGGGCCTCCCCGTCGCTCTCCATCACGTGTTGCCAATGCTGCCACTGGCCCGGCAGGAAACGAGCAGCAAGCTTCGTCACTGCACCCCTCTGTGCGGCGGGACAGACGCACTACCAGGACCCCGATTCCAAGTCACATCGATCTAGCCGGTAACACCTCATATCACTTTGCGGCCTCACGCACGGTATTCCCACGGGTGTCGCCTTACCATGGCCCGGGACCGTTTGCGCCTTTTGGCTCACGTATATGATAGTGTCGCTAGCATCCATATGACAGAGAACCCGGACCGACATGACTAGTCATGAACCCAAAGTGGCACTAACTTACGTGGACATGCATACATGAATCAACATCGAGCATGTCGGTCAGCAGCGTGCGAATCCGGGCTGTAGCATTGGGCTAACAGGACTCCGGTGAACCGGGCTGTAGCAGGCTAGGCAGGACTCCGAATGTCACCGCATGACATTTCCCCGAAGGGACAGACACAGGAACGACGTGAATTACATGCCGGCCAGTCAAGTGTTCCGGAGCAGTAGTGCTGGGCTAGCAGGACTCCGGTGAACCGGGCTGTAGCGGACTACTATGGCTCATGGAAGCACAAGACTACATTTCCCCATAAGAGAGGCTACCAAGGATAAACAACTAGGTTGTCGGATCCCACACATACCAAGCATTTCAATCATACACACAATATGCTCGATATGTGTAAATACAACATGGCATCACAACAAAACTCTACGACTCAAAGTATTTATTCAATAGGCTTCGAGGAGCGAGATATTACAAACATGGGTCTCATGACCCAACATTCAGAGCATACAAGTCAAAGCACATGCGGAAGGTTAACATGTCTGAGTACAAACATCTATAAATGAAAAAGGCTGAGAAGCCTGACTATCTTCCAGATCCTGCCGAGGGCACAAGATCGTAGCTGAGGTATCAAGCTAAACGTCTAAGTCCACATGGAACTACTAGCGAGACTGGCGTCTCTCTACAAAACATAAAATAGGCAAATGTGAGTACAAATGTACCCAACAAGACTTACATCAGAACTAGCTACATATGTATCAGTATCAACAAAGGGGGTGGTGGAGTTTGACTGCAGCAAGCCAATTTTGACTCAATGACTATCCTAAACTATGACTGCAAGTAACTCTTTTGAGGTGGCGCATACGAGTACACATATTCACCATATAAATACACCACTATGGATCCGCTCCCGTCTCCCTATGAGAACGCCATCCATAGCACTCACGCTTATCTTGCGCATTTTAGAGTATCCACTTTCACTTGTCTATGAACTGTACATGCAACTGCTACCTCTTGAGCACTACGTTGGATTTCCCCAAAGAGGAGAGGATGATGCAGCAAAGTAGCGCAAGTATTTCCCTCAGTTTTTGAGAACCAAGGTATCAGTCCAGTAGGAGGCTACGCGCGAGTCCCTCGTACCTACACAAAAACAATAGCTCAATGCAACCAACGTGCTTAGGGGTTGTCAATCCCTTCACGGTCACTTACGAAAGTGAGACCTGATAGAGATGATAAATAATATTTTTGGTATTTTTTGTATAGAGATGCAAAGTGAAAAGTAAAAGGCAAAGTAAAAAGCAAAGCAATAATAAAGTGATGGAGAATGATATGATGAGAAAGAGACCTGGGGGCCATAGGTTTCACTAGTGGCTTCTCTCAAGAGCATAAGTATTCTACGGTGGGTGAACAAATTACTGTTGAGCAATTGACAGAATTGAGCATAGTTATGAGAATATCTAGGTATGATCATGTATATAGGCATCACGTCCGAGACAAGTAGACCGACTCCTGCCTGCATCTACTACTATTATTCCACTCATCGACCGCTATCCAGCATGCATCTAGAGTATTAAGTTAAAAATAGAGTAACGTCTTAAGCAAGATGACATGATGTAGAGGGATAGTTTCATGCAATATGATAAAAACCCCATCTTGTTATCCTCGATGGCAACAATACAATACGTGCCTTGCTGCCCCTTCTGTCACTGGGAAAGGACACCGCAAGATCGAACCCAAAGCTAAGCACTTCTCCCATGGCAAGAAAAACCAATCTAGTAGGCCAAACCAAACTGATAATTCGAAGAAACTTGCAAAGATAACCAATCATACATAAAAGAATTCAGAGAAGATTCAAATATTATTCATAGATAGACTAGATCATAAACCCACAATTCATCGGTCTCAACAAACACACCGCAAAAAGAAGATTACATCGAATAGATCTCCACGAGAGAGGGGGAGAACATTGTATTGAGATCCAAAAAGAGAGAAGAAGCCATCTAGCTACTAACTATGGACCCGTAGGTCTAAAGTAAACTACTCACACTTCATCGGAGGGGCTTGGATGATGATGTAGAAGCCCTCCATGATCGATGCCCCCTCCGGCGGAGCTCCGGAACATGCCCCAAGATGGGATCCCGTGGATACAGAAAGTTGCGGCAGTGGAATTAGGTTTTTTGGCTCCCTTTCTGATCGTTTGGGGATATGTGGATATATATGGGAGGAAGAAGTACGTCGGTGGATCAACAGGGGCCCCACAAGGGTGGAGGGTGCGCCTGGGGGGGGGGGGGGTAGGCGCGCCCCCTACCTCGTGGGCTCCTGTTACGTGGCTTGACGTAGGGTCCAAGTCTCCTGAGTTGTATTCGATGAGAAAATCACGTTCCCGAAGGTTTCATTCCGCTTGGACTCCGTTTGATGTTCCTTTTCTTCGAAACCCTAAAACAGGCAAAAACAGCAATTCTGGGTTGGGCCTCCGGTTAATAGGTTAGTCCAAAAAATAATATAAAAGTGGATAATAAAGCCCAATAATGTCCAAAACAGTAGATAATATAGCATGGAGCAATAAAAAATTATAGATACGTTGGTGACGTATCAAGCATTCCCAAGCTTAACTCCTGCTCGTCCTTGAGTAGGTAAATGATAAAAACAGAATTTTTGATGCGGAGTGCTACTTGGCATAATTTTAATGTAATTCTTCTTAATTGTGGTATGAATATTCAGATATGAAAGATTCAAGCCAAAAGTTCATATTGACATAAAAATGATAATACTTCAAGTATACTAACTAAGCAATTATGTATTCTCAAAATAACATGGCCAAAGAAAGTTCATCCCTACAAAATCATATGGTTTAGTCATGTTTCATTTTCGTCACACAAGAATGCTATCATCATGCACAACCCAGATGACAAGCCAAGCAATTGTTTCATACTTTAGTAATCTCAAACCTATAAACTTTCACGCAATATATGAGCGCGAGCCATGGAAATAGCACTATAGGTGGAATAGAATATAATGAGGGGGGTTATGTGGAGAAGACAAAAAAGAGGGAAGTCTCACATCAACGAGGCTAATCAATGGGCTATGGAGATGCCCACCGATTGATGTTAATGTAAGGAGTAGGGATTGCCATGCAACGGATGCACCAGAGCTATAATTGTATGAAAGCTCAACAAAAGAAACTAGTGGGTGTGCATCCAACTTGCTTGCTCACGAAGACCTAGGGCACTTGAGGAGGCCCATTGTTGGAATATACAAGCCAAGTTCTATAATGAAAAATTCCCACTAGTATATGAAAGTGATAACATGAGAGACTCTCTACTATGAAGATCATGGTGCTACTTTGAAGCACAAGTGTGGCAAAGGATAGTAACATTGTCCCTTCTCTCTTTTTCTCTCATTTTTTGGGCCTTTTTTCCGGGCCTTCTCTTTTTTTGGGCCTTCTCTTTTTTATGGCCTTTCCTCTCTTTTTTTATATTACTCACTTGGGACAATGCTCTAGAAAATGATGATCATCACACTTCTATTTGTTTACAACTCAATGATTACAACTTGATACTAGAACAAAGATGACTCTATATGAATGCCTCCGGCGGTGTACCGGGATATGCAATGAACTAAGAGTGACATGTATGAAAGAATTATGAACGGTGGCTTTGCCACAAATACTATGCCAACTACATGATCATGCTAAGCAATATGACAATGATGAATGTGTCATGATGAACGGAATGATGGAAAGTTGCATGGCAATATATCTCGGAATGGCTATGGAAATGCCATAATAGGTAGGTATGGTGGCTGTTTTGAGGAAGATATAAGGAGGTTTATGTGTGAAAGAGCATATCATATCACGGGGTTTGGATGCACCGGCGAAGTTTGCGCCAACTCTCAATGTGAGAAAGGGCAATGCACGGTACCGAAGAGGCTAGCAAGGATGGAAGGGTGTGAGTGCGTATAATCCATGGACTCAACATTAGTCGTAAAGAACTCACATACTTATTGCAAAAATCTACAAGTCATCAAAAACCTCGGTACTACGCGCATGCTCCTAGGGGGGTAGATTGGTAGGAAAAGACCATCGCTCGTCCCCGACGCCACTCATAAGGAAGACAATCAAATAACACCTCATGTTTCAAATTTGTTGCATAACGTTTACCATACGTGCATGTTACGGGACTTGCAAACCTCAACACAAGTATTTCTCAATTTCACAACTACTCAACTAGCACGACTTTGATATTAGTACCTCCATGTCTCAAAACAATCATCAAGCATCAAACTTCTCTTAGTATTCAACACACTCATAAGAAAGTTCTATTATTAATCTTGCATACCAAGCATATTAGGATTTTAAGCAAATTACCATGCTCTTAAGACTTTCAAAATAATCTAAGTGAAGCATGAGAGACCAATAGTTTCTATAAAACAAATCCACCACCGTGCTCTAAAAGATATAAGTGAAGCACTAGAGCAAAACTATAAAACTCAAAAGATATAAGTGAAGCACTAGAGTAAAACTATAGAGCTCAAAAGATATAAGTGAAGCACATAGAGTATTCTAGAAAATTCCAAATCATGTATGGCTCTCTCAAAAGGTGTGTACAGCAAGGATGATTGTGGTAGACTAACAAGCAAAGACTCAAATCATAAAAGACGCTCCAAACAAAACACATATCATGTGGTGAATAAAAATATAGCTCCAAGTAAAGTTACCGATAGAAGTATACGAAAGAGGGGATGCCTTCCGGGGCATCCCCAAGCTTTGGCTTTTAGGTGTCCTTAGATTATCTTGGGGGTGCCATGGGCATCACCAAGCTTAGGCTCTTGCCACTCCTTGTTCCATAATCCATCAAATCTTTACCCAAAACTTGAAAACTTCACAACACAAAACATAGAGTAGAAAATCTTATGAGCTCCGTTAGCTAAAGAAAACAAAATACCACTTCAAGATACTGTAATGAACTCATTATTTATTTATATTGGTGTTAAAACTACTGTATTCCAACTTATCTATGGTTTAAAAACTATTTTACTAGCCATAGATTCATCAAAATAAGCAAACAACACACGAAAAACAGAATCTGTCAAAAACAGAACAGTCTGTAGTAATCTGTAACTAGCGCAAGATCTGGAAACCCAAAAATTCTAAAATAAATTGCTGGACGTGAGTAATTTATCTATTAATCATCTTCAAAAAGAATTAACTGAATAAAACTCTCCAAATAAAAATGGCAGCAGTTCTCGTGGGCACTAAAGTTTCGGTTTTTTTACAGCAAGTTAAACAAGACTTTCCCCAAGTCTTCCCAACGGTTCTACTTGGAACAAACACTAATTAAACACAAAAAACACAACCAAAACAGAGGCTAGATAAATTATTTATTACTTAACTGGAGCAAAATGCAAGGAATAAAAATAAAATTGGGTTGCCTCCCAACAAGCGCTATCGTTTAACGCCCCTAGCTAGGCATAACAAGCAAGAATAGATCTAGGTATTGCCATCTTTGGTTGGCAATCCATAAGTGGCTCTCAGGATAGATTCATATGGTAATTTTATTTTCTTTCTAGGGAAGTGTTCCATGACCTTTTTTAATGGAAATTGTAATCTAATATTCCCTTCCTTCATATCAATAATTGCACCAACCATTCTAAGGAAAGGTCTACCGAGAATAACAGGGCAAGAAGGATTGCAATCTATATCAAGAACGATAAAATCTACGGGCACATAATTCCTATTTGAAACAATAAGAACATCATTAATTCTTCCCATAGGTTTCTTAATAGTGGAATCCGCAAGATGCAAGTTTAGAGAGCAATCATCAAAATCACGGAAATCTAGCAAATCACACAAAGTTTTGGGAATAGTAGAGACACTAGCACCCAAATCACACAAAGCATAAAACTCATAATCTTTAATTTTAATTTTAATAGTAGGTTCCCACTCATCATAAAGTTTTCTAGGGATAGAAACTTTCAACTCAAGTTTTTCTTCATAAGATTGCATCAAGGCATCAACAATATGTTCGGTAAAGGCTTTATTTTGACTATAAGCATGAGGACACTTTAGCACGGATTACAACAAGGAAATACAATCAATTAAAGAGCAATTTTCAGAATTAAATTCCTTGAAATCCAATATAGTGGGTTTAGTATCATCTAGGGTTTTATTTCTTTTAATCCCACTTTTATCAATTTCACCATCAAGATCTAAATACTCCGAATTTTTAGAACGCCTTCTAGGTAAAGGTGGATCATATTCAGTCCCATCATTATCAAGATTAATATTTAAAAACAAAGATTTAATAGGGGACACATTAATAACTTTTAGATCTTCATCATTATTTTCATAGGAACTAGAAGAACACGCTTTTATAAAGGCATCTTTCATAGCACGCGTCCTAGCGGTTCTTTCCTTGCACTCATCAATGGAAATTCTCATTGCTTTGATAGACTCATTAATATCACGCTTAGGAGGAATAGATCTAAGCTTTAAAGAATCAACATCAAGAGAAATTCTATCAACATTTGTAGCCAAATCATCAATCTTAAGCAATTTTTCTTCAATCATAGCATTAAAATTCTTTTGCGAAGAAATAAATTCTTTAATATTAGATTCAAAATCAGAGGGCATCTTGTTATAATTTACATAAGAATTGTTGTAGGAATTACCATAATTATTAGAGGGATTACTAGGATAAGGCCTAGGATTGAAATTTCCTCTATATGCGTTGTTACCAAAATTGCTCCTACCAACAAAATTCACATCCATAGATTCATTATTATTCTCAATCAAAGTAGACAAGGGCATATCATTAGGCAGAAGAAACACTCTTATTAGCAAATAATTTCATAAGTTCATCCATCTTTCCACTCAAAACATTAATTTCTTCTATTGCATGCACCTTTTTATTAGTAGATCTTTCAGTATGGCATTGAGAATAATTAACCATAATATTATCTAGGAGTTTAGTAGCTTCTCCTAAGGTGATTTCCATAAAAGTTCCTCCCGCGACCAAATCCAAAAGATTTCTAGAAGCAAAATTCAATCCGGCGTAAATTTTTTGTATAATCATCCACAAATTTAAACCATGAGTAGGGCAATTACGTATCATTAATTTCATTCTCTCCCAAGCTTGTGCAACATGTTCATGATCAAGTTGATTAAAATTCATAATATCGTTTCTAAGAGAGATGATCTTAGAGGGAGGAAAATACATAGAGATAAAAGCATCTTTGCACTTGTTCCATGAATCAATACTATTTTTAGGCAAAGATGAAAACCAAGCTTTAGCACGATCTCTAAGCGAAAAAGGAAATAGCTTCAATTTAACAATATCATTATCAACATCTTTCTTCTTTTGCATGTCACACAAATCAACGAAGCTATTAAGATAGGTAGGGGCGTTTTCACTAGGAAGGCCGGAGAATGGATCTTTCATGACAAGATTCAGCAAAGAAGTATTAATTTCACAAGATTCAGCATCGGTAAGAGGAGCAATCGTAGTGCTAAGGAAATCATTATTGTTGGTATTGGTGAAGTCACACAATTTGGTATTATCTTGAGCCATCGCGACAAACAAGCAATCTAACATACGAGCAAACAAAAGGCAAACAGGCAAGAAGAGGCAAATAGAGAAAGAGAGGGAGGATAGAGAGAGAGAGGGCGAATAAAACGACAAGGGTGAAGTGGGGGAGAGGAAAACAAGAGGTAAATGGCAAATAATGTAATGCGGGAGATAGGGATTGTGATCGGTACTTGGTATGTTGACTTTTGTGCAGACTCCCCGGCAACGGCGCCAGAAATTCTTCTTGCTACCTCTTGAGCACTGCGTTGGATTTCCCCGAAGAGGAGAGGATGATGCAGCAAAGTAGCGTAAGTATTTCCCTCAGTTTTTGAGAACCAAGGTATCAATCCGGTAGGAGGCTACGCGCGAGTACCACGTACCTACACAAAAACAATAGCTCAACGCAACCAACGCACTTAGGAGTTGTCAATCCCTTCACGGTCACTTACGAAAGTGAGATCTGATAGAGATGATAAATAATATTTTTGGTATTTTTGGTATAGAGATGCAAAGTGAAAAGTAAAAGGCAAAGTAAAAAAGCAAAGCAATAATAAAGTGATGGAGATTGATATGATGAGAAAGAGACCCCGGGGCCATAGGTTTCACTAGTGGCTTCTCTCAAGAGCATAAGTATTCTACGGTGGGTGAACAAATTACTGTTGAGCAATTGATAGAATTGAGCATAGTTATGAGAATATCTAGGTATGATCATGTATATAGGCATCACGTCCGAGACAAGTAGACCGACTCCTGCCCGCATCTACTACTATTACTCCACTCATCGACCGCTATCCAGCATGCATCTAGAGTATTAAGTTAAAAACAGAGTAACGCCTTAAGCAAGATGACATGATGTATAGGGATAGTTTCATGCAATATGATAAAAACCCCATCTTGTTATCCTCGATGGAAACAATACAATATGTGCCTTGCTGCCCCTTCTGTCACCGGGAAAGGACACCGCAAGATCGAACCCAAAGCTAAGCACTTCTCCCATGGCAAGAAAAACCAATCTAGTAGGCCAAACCAAACTGATCATTCAAAGGGACTTGCAAAGATAACCAATCATACATAAAATAATTCATAGAAGATTCAAATATAATTCATGGATAGACTGGATCATAAACCCACAATTCATCGGTCTCAACAAACACACCGCAAAAAGAAGATTACATCGAATAGGTCTCCACGAGAGAGGGCGAGAACATTGTATTGAGATCCAAAAAGAGATAAGAAGCCATCTAGCTACTAACTATGGACCCGTAGGTCTGAAGTAAACTACTCACACTTCATCGGAGGGGCTTGGATGATGATGTAGAAGCCGTCCGTGATTGATGCTCCCTCCGGCGGAGCTCCGGAAGAGGCCCCAAGATGGGATCTCGTGGATACAGAAAGTTGCGGCGGTGGAATTAGGTTTTTTGGCTCCCGTTCTGATTGTTTGGGGATACGTGGATATATATGAGAGGAAGAAGTACGTCGGTGGAGCAACAGGGGCCCCACGAGGGTGGAGGGCGTGCCTGGTGGGGGGGGGGTAGGCGCGCCCCTACCTCGTGGGCTCCGGTTACGTGGCTTGACGTAGGGTCCAAGTCTCCTGAGTTGTATTCGATGAGAAAATCATGTTCCCGAAGGTTTCATTCCGTTTGGAGTCCGTTTGATATTCATTTTCTTCGAAACCCTAAAATAGGCAAAAAACAGCAATTCTGGGTTAGGCCTCCGGTAAATAGGTTAGTCCCAAAAATAATATAAAAGTGGATAATAAAACCTAATAATGTCCAAACAGTAGATAATATAGCATGGAGCAATCAAAAATTATAGATACGTTGGAGACGTATCAGCAACCTAGAAGTCCTTTACCGCAGACACGGCTATTCGAATAGATCATTTATAACCCTGCAGGGGTGTACTTCTTCACATACGCTCTCGCCACTTACCACCACGTACACGTCGTGTATCTCCGCAACCTTCAAGCGGAAGCCTGGCGAGGGAGTCGGCCACGACCTGACTAACCACACAAGTCTCTAGTCCAGGTTTATCGCCTATTCGGTTTCCATCCGCGAGGAGATCCGGCCGGGGTTTCGCTCACAGCCCCAAACGATGTGTGCAGGGTTCTCGAGACACCAAACGGGCGCCCGGTACACCGGGCCACAGTGTATCTACCGCATCATAGCCCACCCCTAGGGTCAGCGCTACGCACGTCCTCCAACACATATCCTACAAACACCAGAAACTAGTTGCAATTCCTGGACAGAGATCAAGGCGATTAATAAGTCAAGAGGGTCCATTGGTTTCGGGACCAACGCGTGGTAGTAGCTGTTCATGGATCACAAACACAGAACTCAGTTCCTAAGGACGGTTTCAATGAGACAACCCACCATGTAGTCCTACATGGCCTCTCACCGCTACCTTTACCAAATCGTGTTCACACACTTAGCTGTCAATAGTAGAACATGTTCACACACCTCCAATTCATCCCCGATGAATCAGACCTGACTCAACTCTAAGAAATAGCAGGCATGCCAACAAGCATGAATGAGTAGGCACATCAGGGCTCAAACAACTCGTACTCATGCTAGTGGGTTTCATCTATTTATTGTGGCAATGACAGGTCATGCAGAGGAGAGGGGTTCAACTACCACAACATGTAACAGTTGAATAGTTGTCTCCTAATGCAGTAAAAGGGAGCAGGAGCGAGAGAGTGGGATTGTATCGGAATGAACAAGGGAGTTTTGCTTGCCTGGCACTTCTGAAGATAGTACAGCTCTTCATCGGTGTCATCGATCACATCGTCAAAACCACGTCTGCTGAGAGGGGACAAACACCGGCAAATGAGAGGGAACACAATCAATGCAATGCAACAAACATTATGTATGGTCATGGCATGTTAAGGTACTGAATTCACCTAATGCAACAGTTAGTCATATTAATTGAAGAGGAATTCAAACATATAGCAATTTCCAACTCCAAAACTACATACCATATATTCCATAATCATGAATTGTCCTATTTGGTGATGTTAACTTGCTCAAACATGCATGAACATGGCATAAACAAATTCTTCATATTTTTCTGATCATTTTTCATATATAATTTATTTCATTCCGAGCTATAGATTATTTTCTATGATTTTTTGAAGTTTTGGTTATTTTTCTGAAATAAATAAATCATTTAAGATTTATTTAAATTCCATAAATGGGTTATTGCGTCAACATGACGTCGGTGTGACGTCAGCAGGTCAAACCTGACCAGTGGGGCCCACTCGTGAGTGACACAACTATCTAACACAGTTAGTTAGTGTTTGGTTAAGCACCAATCTAGGTTAATTAAACTAAAACTAACTAATAGTTAATAGGGGCGGGCCCACCCGTCAGTGAAACTATGCTAACTAAACTAACTTAATTAACACTAAACTAATGCTAACCCCGGTTAGCTAAGGGCCTGGGCCCACATGTCAGTGACCCAGGGGAGTCAAACCCTTGGTTAGCGGGGTCTAACCCACCAGGGTTTAGTTGCCGGCGACGACCGAATGCGGCGGAGGCGCGGGTTTCGTGCTCTAGCGACCAAACGAGCGGCAGAGGGCATCTACGTGAAGCTGGGGAGCTGCCGCGTCGAGTGGTGGTGGTGGTTTGGCTCGGGGTGGTCGGAAAAGACGTCGGCGACGATGTTGGCGGCTGCCGGAGCTCGGGCGAGCTCGGGGTCATCGCTAGGAGGCACAGAAGGAGGTTCGGAGCGGTGCTGCGGGCTCCGGGGGACGCGGCGAGTGCGGTGACGCGCTCGGTTTTGATCCCGCGTGGTTGTGGCCATGATGGTGACGTGCAGAGGCGGCGATGCGTGCGGGCGAGCTTCGTGCGGTCGATATGGTGCACGAGAGCAAGAACGGAGAGGGGGAGGACGGAGCAGGGCTCACGGGGATCTTAGTGGAGTAGACGACGAGGTCGGGGGTGGTCGGAGCTGAGCAGGGCGGCGAGGTGGATCTCCGGCGACGGGCGGTGAAGACGAGGTCGAGGAAGCATCTCCGGGGCATGCGAGCGCTCAGGGCTCAGCTAGCTCGGCGAAGCGGACGGTGGTGGAGCTCGGGGACATGTCGAGGGGGCGAGGGAAAGGCAGTGGCTGCGGCTATGGCGAACGGCAGCGACGGGCTCCGCTCGGGAAGAGAGCAGAGAGGGGAGGGGAGAGAGCTGCGGGGAGGGGGGAGGTGCAGAGGGTCGAGGGGAGTGCGTGGCGCCCTCGGGTGCTTCCAACGGCGAGCAGGCAAGCAGGAGGTGGCCGGCGCGTGCGTGCGCGCGTCAGGCACACGCCCTCCTGCCTACTGGCAGGAGGTTGAATACGGTGGCGGCTGTATTGGGCTGGGCCACCAAGTGGACTAGCCAGGTGGGCTGCACAGGAGGTAAGCCCTGGTAGGTTTTCTCTCTCTCTCTCTCTCTCTCCCTTTCTAATTCTTTCTGTTTTTCTATTTCTTCTGTAGTTTCAGGGCTTCATTAAAAATACTTAGGCACACTCAAAAATCATGAAACTTGCTCAAGCCCACTGTTTGGAATATATCCAACAGTAAACATTTAAGTTTATGATTATTTGGACATTTAAAATATTTAATAGCATTTAAATGCCCAAGTGCAAATAGAGTATGATTTAATTCAGAGCCCAAATATGTCATGGAAAAATGTGCATGACCTCTGGTTACTGTTTCCAGCATTTTCCAAAAATGATGAACATTTTTGAATGCCATTTGGATTTACTGAAAATATTTTAGTTGAACCTAGTGAATTCCTTTGATTCTAGGGTTTAGGCAAACCCCATTTCAAGTTTCTTTCAAACTTAAACATGATGCACACATGAAGCTAGCCTAGAGGAATGCCAGAAGCTAGGGATGTGACAGGCACCACCACCCCGTCGCTGACTCCGGCTGGCTGGTCGTCCCACGCTTGTCCCGCACCCACGGACGTGCAGGCCGTGCTGCTCATGGCGTGCGAGCTCCCGCGTTACCGCCCCGTCAACGACCTCTACAAAGACTGGCTGGACAACATCTTCGAGCTCACCAAGGCCGTTGGGGGCTCTCCCGCACCGTTCCTCTCGCTACCTCGTCCACCTCCTTCTACGGACGATGTAGCCCATGGAGCGGCTCCACCACCTCTGCATCAAGATGTCATCCTCGCACCAAGACACACGGCCCCGCGACGCGACCCACCGCGCAGGGCGCCCATGCGTGAAGAAGGAAGCTGCCAAGAAATCCCGCGGCCGCAAGAGACGCTCCTTTACTCCTAGCACCACCACGTCAAGACCGTGTGCCGCCCGTAGTGGCGGCGCGTGGGTACCAAGACCAGGCTCCGTTCCCACGACGGGCTCCAGTGACTACATCAAGCTTCCGTTCCTTCACTCCCGAGCTGCGCAACATCGTCTGGCTTGGCAAGTTCAAGCCCGACCTACCTCCGTGCTACGAAGGCACCCCCGACCACGCTGAGTTCCTGTAGCTTTATGAGCTGAGCATCAAGGCAGCCAACGGCGACGAGAAAGTCAAGGCAAACTGGTTTCCAATGGCCCTCAAAGATGGCGCACACTCGTGGCTCCTGAACTTGCCAGCGGGATCGTTCTCCTCCTGGGGCGAGATGCGCGAGCATTTCGTCGCCAACTTCCAGGGCACTCGCGACCGCCCGTCTGCCTCTGGCGACCGATGATGCATCAAGCAGCAGCCAGGGAAGACCCTGCAGAAGTACATCCAACGCTTCAACAACGTTTTCCTCAAGACCCCCAAGGTAATAGACGAGGTCATCATCTCAGCATTCTCTGATGGCGTCCATGATGTCAAGATGAAGGAGGAGCTCGCCATCCACGAGGACCTATGCACGGCTCTGGAGATGTTCAACATGGAGACCAAGTGCGCGAGGGCTGAGGAGGGGCGCCTGTCCCTCCTCGAGCTTCCAGCTGCCGACCCAGAAGAAAAGAAGGCCAAGACCAAGGATGTGAAGCGCAAGGGAGCGGCCGTGCTCGCTGATGAGCCAGAGATGAAGTGCGGCTGCGACCATCCGGAGTCGTCCAAGGGCAGCTGTCTATTCCGCGCCTTCCACAACATACACAACCACAACACCAACGACAGTTAGGAGCTCAGGGCCATCCGTGATGGGCGCTTCGATCGACGCCCCGAGAGCAACGATCGGGGCTACGGCCGAGGAGGAGGACAAAGTGGAGGACGCTGGGACGACCGCGGCCTCCGCCAGGAGTGGTGCGACCGGCCTCGCGAGGATCGTTGGCAGGACCAGCCTTGTGAGGACCGTCCGTAGGGCAAGGCTGGGCTTCCCCCCACTACCACCACCACCGGGGAGGAACAACGACCATCACCAGGACGAGGGGGCTGGGGGCTTCCGGAAGCTGCGTGCCATCGCCTGCATCTTGAGTGGCGCTTAGGCCCCAGCCTCCCAGTGCATCTTCAAGCAGTTCACACGTGAGGTAAACGCGGCCCTCTAGTACGTCTCCAAGGTATCTATAATTTTTGATTGTTCCATGCTATTATATTACTTGTTTTGGATGTTAATGGGCTTATTTATACACTTTTATATTATTTTTGGGACTAACCTACTAACACAAGGCCCAGTGCAAATTGCTGTTTTTTGCCTATTTTAGTGTTTCGCAGAAAAGGAATATCAAATGGAATCAAAATGGAATGAAACCTTCGGGAGAGTTATTTTTGGAACAAACGTGATCCAGGGGACTTGGAGTGGACGTCAAGAAATCAACGAGGAGGCCACGCGGCAGGGAGGCGCGCTTGCTCCCCCTGGGCGTGCCCCCACCCTCGTGGGCCCCTCGCGACTCCACTAACCTACTTCTTCCTCCTATATATATATCCATATACCCTGAAAACATCCAGGAGCACCACGAAACCCTATTTCCACCGCCGCAACCTTCTGTACCCAAGAGATCCCATCTTGGGGCCTTTTTCGGAGCTCCACCGGAGGGGGAATCGATCATGGGGGGGGGGGGCTTCTACATCAACACCATAGCCTCTCCGATGATGTGTGAGTAGTTTACTTCAGACCTTCGGGTCCATAGTTATTAGCTAGATGACTTCTTCTCTCTCTTTGGATCTCAATACAACGTTCTCCTCGATCTTCTTGGAGATCTATTTGATGTAACTCTTTTTGCAGTGTGTTTGTCGAGATCCGATGAATTGTGGGTTTATGATCAAGTTTATCTATGAACAATATTTGATTCTTCTATGAAATCTTTTATGTATGATTCGTTATCTTTGCAAGTCTCTTCGAATTATCAATTTGGTTTGGCCTACTACATTGATCTTTCTTGCAATGGGAGAAGTGCTTAGCTTTGGGTTCAATCTTGCGGTGTCCTTTCCCAGTGACAGCAGGGGCAACAAGGCACGTATTGTATTGTTGCCATCGAGGATAAAAAGATGGGGTTTATATCATATTGCTTGAGTTTATCCCTCTACATCATGTCATCTTGCCTAATGCGTTACTCCGTTCTTATGAACTTAATACTCTAGATGCATGCTGGATAGCGGTCGATGTGTGGAGTAATAGTAGTAGATGCAGAATCGTTTTGGTCTACTTGTCGCGGACGTGATGCCTATATACGTGATCATGCCTAGATATTCTCATAATTATGCACTTTTCTATCAATTGCTCGACAGTAATTTGTTCACCCACCGTAATACTTATGCTATCTTGAGAGAAGCCACTAGTGAAACCTATGGCCCCTGGGTCTATTCTCCATTATATTAATCTCCCGTCAACTAGCTATTTCTAGGACCATTTATTTTGCATTCTTTATTTTCCAATCTATATCATAAAACACCAAAAATATTTATCTTATTATTATTATCTCTATCAGATCTCACTCTTGTAAGTGACCGTGAAGGGATTGACAACCCCTTTATCGCGTTGGTTGCGAGGTTCTTATTTGTTTGTGTAGGTACGAGGGACTTGCGTGTAGTTTCCTACTAGATTGATACCTTTGTTCTCGAAAACTGAGGTACTTACGCTACTTTGCTGCATCACCCTTTCCTCTTCAAGAGAAAACTAACACAGTGCTCAAGAGGTAGCAAGAAGGATTTCTGGCGCCGTTGCCGAGGAGATCTATGCACAAGTCAAGACATACCAAGTACCCATCACAAACTCTTATCCCTCGCATTACATTATTTGCCATTTGCCTCTCGTTTTCCTCTCCCCCACTTCACCCTTTCCGTTTTATTCGCCCTCTTTTTCCGTTCCCCCTCTCTTTTCTAGTTCGTCTCTTTTCGCTTACTTCTTGTGTGCTTGTGTTGGATTGTTTGTCATGATGGCTCAAGATAATACTAATTTGTGTGACTTTTCTAATACCAACAATAATGATTTTATTAGCACTCCGATTGCTCCTCTTACCGATGCCAAATCTTGTGAAATTAATACTGCTTTGCTGAATCTTGTCATGAAAGATCCGTTTTCCGGCCTTCCTAGTGAAGATGCCGCTACCCATATGAATAGCTTTGTTGATTTGTGTGATATGCAAAAGAAGAAAGATGTGGATAATGATATTGTTAAATTGAAGCTATTTCCATTTTCTCTTAGAGATTGTGCTAAAACTTGGTTTTGTTCTTTGCCTAAAAATAGTATTGATTCATGGAATAAGTTCAAAGATGCTTTTATCTCTAAGTATTTTCCTCCCGCTAAGATCATCTCTCTTAGAAATGATATTATGAATTTTATGCAACTTGATTATGAACATGTTGCACAAGCTTGGGAGTGGATGTAATTAATGATACGTAATTTCCCTACACATGGTTTGAATCTTTGGATGATCATACAAATTTTTTATGCCGGATTGAATTTTTCTTCTAGAAATCTTTTAGATTCGGCCGCGGGAGGCACTTTTATGGAAATCACTTTAGGAGAAGCTACCAAACTCCTAGATAATATTATGGTTAATTATTCTCAATGGCACACTGAAAGATCTACTAGTAAAAAGGTGCATGCAATAGAAGAAATGAATGTTCTGAGTGGAAAGATGGATGAACTTATGAAATTGTTTGCTAATAATTGTGTTTCTTCTGATCCTAATGATATGCATTTGTCTACTTTGATTGAGAATAATAATGAATCTATGGATGTGAATTTTTTGGTAGAAACAATTTTGGTAACAACACGTATAGAGGAAATTTTAATCCTAGGCTATTTCCTAGTAATTCCTCTAATAATTATGGTAATTCCTACAAAAAATCTTATGGAAATGATAATAAGATGCCCTCTGATTTTGAATCTAATATTAAAGAATTTAATAGTTCGCAAAAGAGTTTCAATGCTTTGATTGAAGAAAAACTGTCTACGATTAATGAGTTGGCTAGGAACGTGGATAGAATTTCTCTTGATGTTGATTCTTTGAAACTTAGATCTATTCCACCTAAGCATGATATCAATGAGTCTCTCAAAGCTATGAGAATTTCCATTGATGAGTGCAAAGAAAGAACCGCTAGGACGAGTGCTAAAAAAGATTGCTTTGTGAAAGCGTGTTCTTCTAGTTTTGATGATAATAAGGATGAAGATCTAAAAGTGATTGATGTGTCTCCTATTAAATCTTTGTTTTGCAATATGAATCTTGATGGTACTGGAGATGAGTCAACTTTAGTTAAAAGGTGTCCCAATGATTTGGAGTTTTTAGATCTTGATGCAAAAATTGGTAAAAGTGGGATTGATGAGGTCAAAACTTTACATAGCAATGAACCAACTATTTTGGATTTCAAGGAATTTAATTATGATACTTGTTCTTTAATAGATTGTATTTCCTTGTTGCAATCCGTGCTAAATTCTCCGCATGCTTATAATCAAAATAAAGCTTTTACTAAACATATCGTTGATGCTTCAATGCAATCTTATGAAGAAAATCTTGAATTGGAATTTTCTATCCCTAGAAAACTTTATGATGAGTGGGAACCCACTATTAAAATTAAAATTAAAGATCATGAATACTATGCTTTATGTGATTTGGGTGCTAGCGTTTCCATGATTCCAAAAACTTTGTGTGATGTGTTAGATTTCCGTGAATTTGATGAATGTTCTTTAAATTTGCACCTCGTGGATTCCACTATTAAGAAACCTATGGGAAGGATTAATGATGTTCTTATTGTTGCAAATAGGAATTATGTGCCCGTATATTTCATTGTTCTTGACATTGATTGCACTCCTACATGTCCCATTATTCTTGGTAGACCTTTCCTTAGAACGATTGGTGCAATTGTTGATATGAAAGAAGGGAATAATAGATTCCAAGTTCCGTTAAGGAAAGGAATGGAACACTTTCCTAGAAATAAAATTAAATTACCTTATGAATCTATTATGAGAGCCACCTATGGATTGCATACCAAAGACGATAATACCTAGATCTATTCCTCCCTTTATGCCTAGCTAGGGGCGTTAAACGCTAGCCCTTGTTGGGAGGCAACCCAATTTTATTTTTGTTCCTTGCTTTTTTGGTTCTGTTTAGTGATAAATAATTTATATAGAGTCTGTTTAGATGTGGTTTTATGCTTTTAATTAGTGTTTGTGCCAAGTAGAACCTTTGGGAAGACTTGGGGAAAGTCTTTATGATCTTGCTGTAAAAAACAGAAACTTTAGCGCTCACGAGATTTGCTGCCATTTTTTACTGGAGAGTGAGATTAGGTTGATTATTTTTGCAGAGGATTAATAGATAAATTGCGCACGTTCGGAAGTTTATTTTAGAATTTTTGGATGTACATAAGTATTCGAAACCTACAAATTACTACAGACTGTTCTGTTTTTGACAGATTCTGTTTTTCGTGTGTTGTTTGCTTATTTTGATGAATCTATGGCAAGTATCGGAGGTAATGAACCATAGAGAAGTTGGAATACAGTACGTTTAACACCAATATAAATAAAGAATGAGTTCATTACAGTACCTTAAGTGGTGGTTTGTTTTCTTATACTAACGGAGCTCATGAGATTTTATGTTTAAGTTTTGTGTTGAGAAGTTTTTCAAGTTTTGGGTAAAGATTTGATGGATTATGGAATAAGGAGTGGAAAGATCCTAAGCTTGGGGATGCCCAAGGCACCCCAAGGTAAAATTCAAGGACAACCAAAAGCGTAAGCTTGGGGATGCCCCGGAAGGCATCCCCTCTTTCGTCTTCTTCCATTGGTAAGTTTACTTGAGGCTATATTTTTGTTCACCACATGATATGTGTTTTGCTTGGAGCGTCTTGTATGATTTGAGTCTTTGATTTTTAGTTTACCACAATCATCCTTGCTGTACACACCTTTTGTGAGAGACACAGATGAATTGAAATTTATTAGAATACTCTATGTGCTTCACTTATATCTTTTGAGCTAGATAATTTTGCTTTAGTGCTTCACATATATCTTTTAGAGCACGGTGGTGGTTTTATTTTATAGAAATTATTGATCTCTAATGCTTCAATTATATTATTTTGAGAGTCCTTTAGAACAACATGGTAATTTTCTTTGGTTATGAAACTAGTCCTAATATGATAGGCATCCAAGACGGGTATAGTTAAAACTATCATAGAAAGTGCATTGAATACTATGAGAAGTTTGATACTTGATAATTGTTTTGAGATATAAAGATGGTGATATTAGAGTGTGCTAGTTGAGTAGTTGTGAATTTGAGAAATAATTGTGTTGAAGATTGCAAGTCCCGTATCATGCATGTATGGTAACCGTTGTGTAACAAATTTGAAAGATGAGGTTTTCTTTGATTGTCTTCCTTATGAGTGGCGGTCGGGGGCGAGCGATGGTCTTTTCCTACCAATCTATCCCCCTAGGAGCATGCGCGTAGTGCTTGGTTTTCGATGACTTTTAGATTTTTGCAATACGTATGTGAGTTCTTTATGACTAATGTTGAGTCCATGGATTATACACACTCTCACCCTTCCATCATTGCTAGCCTCTTCAATACTGTGCATTGCCCTTTCTCATCTTGAGAGTTGGTGCAAACTTTGTCGGTGCATCCAAACCCCATGATATGATACGCTCTATCACACATAAACCTCCTTATATCTTCCTCAAAACAGCCACCATACCTACCTATTATGGCATTTCCATAGCCATTCCGAGATATATTGCCATGCAACTTTGCACCGTTTCATTCATGACACACTTCATGATTGTCATATTGCCTTGCATGATCATGTAGTTTACATCATATTTGGGGCAAATCCACCATGCATAATTTATTATACATGCCACTCTTGATTCATTGCCCTTCCCGGTACACCGCCGGAGGCATTCATATAGAGTCATATTTTATTCTAGTATCGAGTTGTAATCATTGAGTTGTAAATAAATAGAAGTGTTATGATCATTATTAATAGAGCATTGTCCCAAATAAAAAAAATAAAAAAAATATAAAGTCCAAAAAAGAAAGGCCCAAAAAAAGAGAAAAAAAAGAAAAGAAATAAAAAGGGGCAATGCTACTATCCTTTTTCCACACTTGTGCTTCAATGTAGCACCATGATCTTTATGATAGACAGTCTCTTGTTTTGTCACTTTCATATACTAGTGGGAATTTTTAATTATAGAACTTGGCTTGTATATTCCAACAATGGGCTTCCTCAAATGCCCTAGGTCTTCGTTAGCATGCAAGTTGGATGCACACCCACTTAGTTTCTTTTGTTGAGCTTTCATACATTTATAGCTCTAGTGCATTCATTGCATGGCAATCCCTACTCCTTGCATTGACATCAATTGATGGCAATCTCCCTAGCCCGTTAATTAGCCGCGTCGATGTGAGACTTTCTCCTTTTTTGTCCTCTCCACATAATCCCTATCATTATTCTATTCCACCCATAGTGCTATATCCATGGCTCACGCTCATGTTGTCAGATTTCGGGTTCCGGCAGAACCTTGAGGTTCGAACACTGGGGTGCACGCGGAGATTTTGCATCCTACCTACCTGCACCCCTCCTCCTCGCTAAGATCTAAGCTAAGGAAAGAACAACACAAGAGACACAGGGTTTATACTGGTTCGGGCCACCGTTGTGGTGTAATACCCTACTCCAGTGTGTGGTGTGGTGGATTGCCTCTTGGGCTAATGATGATGAACAATACAAGGAAGAACAGCCTCGCGAGGGTCTGCTCTTTGCTGGGGGGGGGGGGGGGGACGAACTGCTAGGAGGAGTTCCGTCACCCTTCTCTCTCTCTGATTTCGATCCGATCCTTGATCCTCGATCTCTGTCTCTAACCTACCTTTTACCTCGAACCCAAACTCTTCACTCGAACCCCCATCCTTGTGGGTGGCCGGTCCCATTTATAGGCAACGGCCCTGGGCCTCTTCCAAAATATTGAGCGGGAAGGGCGCCAACAATTGGCCATTTTGAATGGGAACATCTAGGACACTTATCCTGACTAAAGTTGGTCCTCGCCTGCACAAAGCTCTGGTGGTGACGCCGTCTTGGGCTCCACGATGACCTCCGTCTTGCGGTCCTCCTGGTCTTGGTCTTGTTGCACCGAAATGGCAACCTTTGCCTGATGCCTCGGTACTCCGCGGCTGCACTTTCCCCCTTTGCACCAAAGGGGAAAGGAGGACACTGCGCGGGCTGTCGCCCGCTTGGCGCCCTTGGTCGTCATGGCTTGCGTCACGGGCACCTCGTGAGGTACCCGCCCTTGATCTCTCCGCCTCCTCGCGAGCCAGCCTGGTAAGGCCGTGCCTGAGGAAGCTCCGTGTCGTCCGCCCCGCGAGGCTTGGCCCCTCGCAAGGGTCTTGGGTCTGTGTTGATGAAGATGGGCCGTGCTGGGCCCCCCCTTTGAGCCACGCCGCAGGCAGGCAAGTCTGGGGACCCCCGTTCCCAGAACGCCGACACATGTATTGCGTGAAAGTTGAAAAAAGTTTTAGATTACTAAAGTATGAAACAATTGCTTGGCTTGTCAGCGGGGTTGTGCAAGATGAGAGCATTCTTGTGTGATGAAAATGGAGCATGACCAAACTATATGATTTTGTAGGGATGAACTTTCTTTTGCCATGTTATTTTGAGAAGACATGATTGCTTAGTTAGTATGCTTGAAGTATTATTATTTTTATGTCAATATTAAACTTTTGTCTTGAATCTTTCGGATCTGAACATTCATGCCACAATAAAGAAAATTACATTGAGAATTATGCTAGGTAGCATTCCACATCAAAAATTTTGTTTTTATCATTTACCTACTCGAGGACGAGCATGAATTAAGCTTGGGGATGCTTGATATCTCTCCAACATATCTATCATTTTTGATTGTTCCATGCTATTATATTATCTGTTTTGGATGTCAATGGGCTTATTTATACACTTTTATATTATTTTTGGGACTAACCTACTAACCCAAGGCCCAGTGCAAATTGTTGTTTTTTTGCCTATTTCGGTGTTTCGCAGAAAAGGAATATCAAACGGAATCCAAACGGAATGAAACCTTCGGGAGAGTTATTTTTGGAACAAACGTGATCCAGGGGACTTGGAGTGGATGTCAAGAAATCAACGAGGAGTCCACGAGGCAGGGAGGCGCACTTGCCCCTTGGGCGCGCCCCCACCCTCGTGGGCCCCTCGTGACTCCACCAACCTACTTCTTCCTCCTATATATATCCATATACCCCGAAAACATCCAGGAGCACCACAAAACCCTATTTCCACCGCTGCAACCTTATGTACCCAAGAGATCCCATCTTGGGGCCTTTTCTGGAGCTCCGCCGGAGGGGGAATCGATCATGGAGGGCTTCTACGTCAACACCATAGCCTCTGCGATGATGTGTGAGTAGTTTACTTCAGAAATTCGGGTCCGTAGTTATTAGCTAGATGGTTTATTCTCTCTCTTTGGATCTCAATACAATGTTCTCCTCGATCTTCTTGGGGATCTATTTGATGTAACTGTTTTTGCAGTGTGTTTGTTGAGATCCGATGAATTGTGGGTTTATGATCAAGTTTATCTATGAACAACATTTGATTCTTCTCTGAAATCTTTTATGTATGATTCGTTATCTTTGCAAGTCTCTTCGAATTATCGGTTTGGTTTGACCTACTAGATTGATCTTTCTTGCAATGGGAGAAGTTCTTAGCTTTGGGTTCATTCTTGCGGTGTCCATTCCCAGTGACAGCAGGGGCAGCAAGGCACGTATTGTATTGTCGCCATCAAGGATAAAAAGATGGGGTTTATATCATATTGCTTGAGTTTATCCCTCTACATCATGTCATATTGCCTAATGCGTTACTCCGTTCTTACGAACTTAATACTCTAGATGCATGCTGGATAGCGGTCGATGTGTGGAGTAATAGTAGTAGATGCAGAATCGTTTCGGTCTAGTTGTCGCGGACGTGATGCCTATATACGTGATCATGCCTAGATATTCTCATAATTATGCACTTTTCTATCAATTGCTCGACAGTAATTTGTTCACCCACCGTAATACTTATGCTATCTTGAGAGAAGCCACTAGTGAAACCTATGGCCCCCGGGTCTATTCTCCATTATATTAATCTCCCGTCAACTAGCTATTTCTATTACCATTTATTTTGCAATCTTTATTTTCCAATCTATATCATAAAAATCCCAAAAATATTTATCTTATTATTATTATTATCTCTATCAGATCTCACTCTCGTAAGTGACCGTGAAGGGATTGACAACCCCTTTATCGCGTTGGTTGCGAGGTTCTTATTTGTTTGTGTATGTACGAGGGACTTACGTGTAGTCTCCTACTGGATTGATACATTGGTTCTCAAAAACTGAGGGAAATACTTACGCTACTTTGCTGCATCACCCTTTCCTCTTCAAGGGAAAACCAACGCAGTGCTCATGAGTTAGCACCCTCCCCAGGCTCGAGGCCACCCACCCGCTCTGGTGGTCCAAGTGCACCATTACCTTCAGCTCCTCCGACTAGCTCAAGTGCGCGGAAACTGCCGACGCCCTCCCAATGCTATGCACACCCATCATCAGCAATGTCCAAGTCACCAACACCCTCATCGACGGGGGCGCAGGGCTCAATGTCTTATCCGTCAAGACGTTCGACCGCCTCCAAGTGCTATATGATCAGCTGCAGCCGACCAAGCCCTTCTCAGGGGTGACCGATGGCTCCACCACCCCGATCGGGCAGATCTGCCTCCCTGTCACCTTCGACAAGCGTGACAACTACCGCACCAAGCTCGTCGACTTCAATGTTGCCCACATCTGCCTGCCGTACAATGCCATTCTTGGGTATCCAGGCCTGACCAAGTTTATGGCAGTGACTCATCACGACTACAACGTCCTCAAGATGCCAGGGAGCTGCAGCGTCATCATGGTCGCCTGCAAGGAAAAGGACATGGTGTGCTCTCTCGAGCGCACTTACTAGGCTACAGTGGTCGAAGACCCAGATAACGAAGGCACCGTCTACCCGCCTGAGGTGGTCCCCAAGAAGAAGAAACAGTTGCTCTGCGAAGGGCCTCAGGAGAGCGGTGTCTCCAGCGGCACCTCCTCAGGACCTACGCCCACGGATGGGGCGCCCCCTCCCTTTCATAGGAAGGCGTGCCCAGCGCCCTCCTCAGGCTAGACTCGGGGGCTCTCTTCTAGAGGGCCTCTGACCGAGCCCATGCCACGAGGGAGGCACTCGGGCACCACGTGGAGGCATGCTTCACCGTATGCTTCCTTCCAGAGGGCACAAGGCGCAGAGTGCATGGTGCTCACGAGTTTATCACCAAGACGATCGAGGAGCTTCAAGAGGCGAAAACCAAGTGCGGTGACCGCTGCCAACCACCTGGTGCAGCTCCGTGTCCTGGCGAGGACTATGAGCTGCGCGTCTGCATCGACATCCCAGGACTCAACAGGGTGGCATCTCAGGAGCGTTTCTGGCCTTCGCGCGGTGGTCAGTGCGAGGGTCCACCTCACAGCTATACTCGCATGCCATTCGGCTTGCCGAACGCAGATCTCACCTTCCAGAGCCACTTGCGGAGCGTTCTGGCGGCTCCAGAGGCCAGGCATCACGCTGTCGTGGCAAAGATGGCGATGGTTCTTCGTGAGCCGCCCGGGCCCCCGAAGCCTCCCGAGGCTCAGGACCCAGGCGACTCGCGAGGAGCAACCCCTTCAGCATGCTTCTTCAGCCACTTCAATACCTCTCCAACAATGGTACCATGTGACTCTTTCCGGTTTATTCAGTTGGGGGCGCCCCTCGGGCAACATTATCCCCAAGCCACAAGGGCCTGTCCCTGCGACGTGCATCCTTTTGCATCTCTAGCTTACTATGTTGGGGGCGCCCCTTGGGCTGCATCATCCCCAGGCCGCTTGGGTCTATCCCCATGGCATGTATCGTCCTTGCATTTAACTGAACTAGCTTGCCTCCTTGCATGAGTTACCTTATGATTATCACCTGCTTCCCTGCTATCCTTCGCGGCCACCTGCGTTGCTGACCGAACTCCTGCTCATCCCACAACGGGGGCTACACATGCTGGCATGGTGCTTGTGCTCGGGTCCGTCCCTGCAACGCTGACAAACCTGAGTGGTCGAGCTCTGGCTCGCGGCACGCCCCACGCCCGTCACCTCACTAGACGCTCAGTGCCTTCCTCTTTGCGAAAAGACTAGCGGCTGGGCAGCAAGCGCGATTACAAGCTCTATTCTCCCCTCGCACTAACCCGCTGGAATCTTCGAAGCCTAACTATGGGTGGCCCCGCCAGCTCCTTCCTTTCCTCATGCAATTTGCTTGCGCGTTAAAGGGGGAGCTCCTGAGCATCGCATCTCAGGAGCTCTTAATGACTCTCCAGCCCTCACCCCCTAGCCTTGACCACGGCATCGCAACATGGCATACCAGCGGCGGCTGAGCTTTGCTCGAGGGTCGGGACCCGAGGACGTAGAGCACTTAGAAGAGCATGAAATGGGGGGAAGATGGCACGGGCCTAACCTAGCCATACCACCGCCGCTAACGCACAAATCGGGCGCTGCACAAGGAATCGCCTCACGCTCGCTAAGATAAGTCGCGCATTCAAGTTAGCCCAGCGCCATGACTCAGAATTTTTGACTCTTGCAGCCTTGCTCCGGTGATTCCGCCTTCCTTTTCTACCTTCAGGGAGGTGCTTGAACACTAAAGGGGACCTCTTGAGCATCGCGCCTCAGGAGCTCTTACCGGACCTCAGGCCGCACACCTCCTAGCCTTGACCACGGCATCGCGACCAGGCATACCAGCGACGACAGAAGCCTGCCTAGGGACTGGGACCTGTCGGCGTAGGGCGCTAAGCTACCGCGAGGATGAAAAGGGGGGACAATGCCGAAGCAAGACACGCAACCCCGAACATCATAATGGGAGTGAGGGAGTCCTGGATTAGGGGGTCTCTGGACAGCCGGACTATATCCTTTGGCCGGACTGTTGGACTATGAAGGCACAAGATTGAAGACTTCGTCCCATGTCCGGATGGGACTCTACTTGGAGTGGAAGGCAAGCTAGGCAACACGGATATGTATATCTCCTCCTTTGTAACCGACCTTGTGTAACCCTAGCCCCCTCCGGTGTCTATATAAACCGAAGGGTTTTAGTCCATAGGACAACATACAATCATACCATAGGCTAGCTTCTAGGGTTTAGCCTCTCCGATCTCGTGGTAGATCAACTCTTGTACTACTCATATTATCAAGAATAATCAAGAAGGACGTAGGGTTTTACCTCCATCAAGAGGGTCCGAACTTGGGTAAAACATCGTGTCCCCTGCCTCCTATTACCATCCGCCTTAGACACACAGTTCGGGACCCCCTACCCGAGATCCGCCGGTTTTGACACCGACATTGGTGCTTTCATTGAGAGTTTCTCTGTGCCGTCACCGTAAGGAAGGATGCCTTGTCTCATTGTTAAAAACAACATCACCGCCGGGGGCGCCCTGGCTGTCGGCCAAACTCTTCGGCTAGGCAGTTTCATCATGACCGCCCATTCGGCTGCTGCCCCGACGATGACTTCTCGGGTCATCGAAAACAGCCTCCACGTCGGCTAGGAATTCGCCGAGCAGATGGATCCAATGCAGCTCTCTTCCCTAAACGAGTTCTTGGATCACATCGCCGCCTTGGGAGTCACTACGGACTATTATCGGATTGGGCTTAAACCCGATCAAAGGGAGATTAACTCTGCACCGGTCACCCATCATGTTGCGGTGGTGGAGGAACAATGCGGCGATTCTTCTTCTATCTTGAGGACTAACTATGTCCGGATTCCTGAGCTCTCCGAGCTGGATACCCGTTTACGGGAGGACATCACCCAAGCCCTGAACCTAGAGTCAGGCAGCGGGCCAGACTTATCGGGCAACATCCCGGAACCCGAAATTCCAAGATTGGAAACACCTCAGCCCCTGGGTCTCAGATTGGGTAGGGGTTCGGATCCAATTCCACCCACCCACCCAGACATAAACGATCTTTCCCACATCAGGCAAGAGCCCCATGAAACAGTACATCATTATTGGGCCAGACTCCTCCTTGTGATGAACAAGGTTAAGGACTGTCGCGAGGAAGAAGCAGTCTCATTTTTCTGCAATAATTGCACGGACAAGGGAATCCTTAATGCCTTGAGTCACCGTGACATATCATGGTTCGCTGACTTGGCGTCCATAGTACGAAAGTACTGTGCGATGGAAAGTGCCTGGAAAACCAAAAAGAAATTTTGGGATAATCCGGCTCGGAATATACACCCAGTCTGAAGTAAAAGGGTGCACTATCATAAGACACCCGAGTTAGTTACAAAGAAACAAAAACCCACTTCAGGGCATGGAACCGTATTGGAGGGATGGCTTAACGGACCCTGCAAAATTCATAGTACATCGGATACCATACCAACACACAGCCTTAGAGCTTGTTGGATACTCCGGCAGGTGGCCAAAAGTGGTGAGGATCTTCTCATCCCAAATACCACAGAGCACCATCCCGTGGATAGCAATACGGTATTAACAGTCTTTGAAACCTTCGCATCAAATAATAGGCGCAAGCGAACACTCCACAGCCTCGCTGAAATCTGTCACGTGGCAGCAATAAATCCATGGAGTGACACGACTATTACCTTCAATGCCAGTGACGAACCTAAATTCCGAACATCCCGAGCACCAGCTGCACTGGTCCTTAGGCCAATTGTGGACGGGTTTTGACTCACCAAAGTACTCATGGACGGCGGCAGTGGATTGAACCTCATCTATGAGGAAACCCATCAAAAATGGAAATAGACTGGAACCGCATTGAGCAAAGTAGCACAACCTTCAGAGGAATCATCCCTAGCCGGGAAGCACGCTGTGCTGGGAAAATCACACTAGACGTGGTATTCGGCACGCCGGAGAACTATAGGTCCGAAGAAACTACATTCCAAGTGGCCCCGTTCAGTAGTGGATACCACGCCCTTTTAGGATGGGAAGCATTCACGATCTTCCAAGCCATACCCCATTATGGGTACATGAAGCTCAAAATGCCCGGGCCCAACGGAATCATCACTCTCGCTAGTGATCCGGACAAACACTCCACGCCGAAAACAAAATAGCCGCATTGGCCCTCGAGGCATTATCGAAAGCCCTTTCGGCCGAGGAATTAACCGCGCTACGCTCCAAAGTGGACAGGGATGACGTGATACTTGACAAGAGATCCAAGTCCACATCTTTTAAACCAGCGGATGAAATAGTCAAATTCTGAGCCCACCCAATGGACCCTACAAAAACAGCCTCCATCGGGGCAAAGTTAAACCCCGCCGTGGACGCCGCACTACGAGAGTTCCTGCGCAAGAATTGGGATATATTAGCCTGGCACCCCTCAGACATGCTAGGAATCCCACGCAGGCTGGCCGAGCATAGCCTTAATATTCTAAAGGGATTCAAGCCGGTCAAGTAGGCTCTTCGACGTTTCTCTGAACCTAAGAGACAAGCTATGGGAGAGGAACTAGCCAAGCTATTGGAGGCCGGATTCATTAGAGAAATAAAACACCCGGACTGGCTAGCAAACCTGGTGATGGTACCAAAGAAGGACAAATCCTGGCACCTATGTGTCGATTTCAAGGACCTCAACAAGGCTTTCCCAAAGGATCCCTCCCCCTCCCTCGCATTGATCAAATTATCGATGCTACCACAGGACACGAGTCATTGTGTTTCCTCGACGCATACTCCGTCTACCACCAAATCAAGATGGCGGAGTCCGACCAAGCAGCAACGGCATTTATCACACCATACGACCCCTTCTGTTTCAACACAATGCCTTTTGGGCTCAAAAACGCCGGCGCAACATATCAGCGCATGATCCAGACATGTCTGGAGAAGCAGATCAGCAAAAGAGTAGAGGCATACGTAGATGATGTGGTCGTTAAAACCAAACACGTCGATTCTCTAATAGACGACTTGAGGCTCACATTCGGCAACCTCCGAACATACGACATCAAGCTCAATCTGGAAAAATGCGTTTTCAGCGTACCAGCTGGAAAGCTCCTAGGCTTCATGGTCTCCAGTAGAGGAATTGAAGCTAATCCGGCCAAAATCCGAGCTCTGTCATAGTTGGCTATACCAACGGACCTCAAACAAATCCGGAAAGTAACTGGATGTGTGGCGGCTCTAAGCCGCTTTATCTCCCGCTTAGGAGAAAAGGCATTACCCCTTTATCGCCTCCTTCGGCGCACCGAACACTTCGAGTGGACGGACGCTGCCACAGCCAGATTGGAAGAAATAAAAGCCATTCTGGCAACCAACCCAATCCTGGCCGCGCCAAACATCGGTGAACCAATGCTGTTGTACATTGCGGCAACTCATCAAGTTGTAAGCGCAGTGCTCATCGTCGAACGAGAAGCTGACTCACATAAATTCCCTCTTCAAAAGCCGGTATACTATGTATCCACTGTCCTCACTCCTTGCAAATCACGGTACCCACATTATCAAAAGATAGCCTATGTGGTATTCATGGCATCCCGGAAGCTGCGACACTACTTTCAACATTGTTCGATTACAGTAGCCTCGGAAGTGCCACTTAATGAAACAATCGCGACGCTATGGGCTGGATTGCCAAATGGGCCATTGAGCTCCCCTCGTTCGACATAACATACAAACCTCGACAAGCCATTAAATAGCAAGTATTGGCCGACTTTGTCGCTGAATGGACGGAAGCCGAACTCCCTAAAGAGTATGGCGCATACTCCAATTGGATCATGCACTTCGACGACTCTAAAATGCTGGCTGGTCTAGGGGCTGGCGTCGTCCTGACGTCCCGAACCGGAGATACAGTTCAATACGTACTGCAGATACTGTATACAGACTCCACCAACGCAGCTGAATATGAAGCCCTATTACATGGTCTTTAGATGGCAGTTTCCATGGGCATTCAACGCCTGGAGGTGCGTGGGGATTCGAACCTTGCAATATCCCAAATAAATGGAGACTTCGATGCCAAGGATCCGAAGATGGCGGCCTATCGAAACGCTGTCCTAAAGATGTCAGCTCGGTTTGAGGGGCTTGAATTTCACCATGTGGCTCGGGAAAAAAATTAGGCGGCGGATAACCTCGCCCGCATCGGCGCAAAGCGCAATGCGGTCCCCCCAACATCTTTTGGAGAGGTTGTTTAAGCCATTCATAGAATGGGAAGGGGACACCGGTAACAATAGTCTGGACCCGGCCAAAATGCCCGATACCGAACACTCTGACATAATCGGAGGCTCCGGCACCGAAATAACACCTTCAGCCCACGTAATAATGGCCATCATTGCCCCATGGACAGAACCATTCTTGGCCTACCTAACTAGGCAGGAACTCCCCGAGAACCAAAATGAGGCACGCTGCATAGTGCAGTGATCTAAAGCCTACAAGGTCCACGAGGGAGAGTTGTATAAAAAAAGCACTACCGAAGTCCTTCAAAGGTGCATCTCCGAAGTGGAAGGGCGGAAGCTTTTGGCAGAAATTCACGCCGGACTCGGCGGCCACCACGCCATAGCCCGGGCCCTCGTAAGCAAGGCCTTCCATACAGGTTTTTATTGGCCGACGACCCGGGCAGACGCACATGACTTGGTCCAATGCTGCGCCGGTTGCCAGCTTTTTGCAAACCAAAGCCACATGCCACCCACCGCCCTCCAAACAATCCCCATCACCTGGCCCTTCGCGGTCTAGGGGCTTGACATGGTCGGACCCCTTAAGGGGGGAACCCATAAGAAAAAATACTTACTGGTCATGGTGGATAAATTCACCAAATGGATAGAAGCCAAACCTGTTAAAACAGCCGAATCCGGACCGGTGATAGACTTCATATCCGGGGTTGTACACCATTATGGCGTCCCCCACAGCATCATCACTCACAACGGCACAAACTTCACGGCCGACGAGGTAAAACTCTGGTGCAGCAACATGGGCATCAAGCTCGATTATGCTTCCATCTATCACCCACAAACCAACGGCCAAGTTGAGTGAGCAAATGGTCTTATCATGAGCGACATTAAACCCAGATTAGTGCGGTCCTTAACGGAGTCTAACACGCACTAGGTAGAGGAGCTCGACTCCTTACTTTGGGGGTTGCGAACCACGCTGAATCATAGTACCGGATATACAACCTTCTTTATGGTGTACAACACTGAGGCAGTTCTGCCCTGCGACATAATTCATGACTCGCCTCTAGTGCGCATGTACGAAGAAAGAGAAGCCGAGCTCGATCGGCGGGACAGTCTGGACACCCTGGAGGAGGAGCGCGATGTGGAAAAAGCCCGTTCCGCATTCTATCAGCAACAGGCTCACAGATACCAAAGCAGAGAAGTACGGGCCAAAACTTATAACGTTGGTGAGTTAGTTCTACGCCTGCCGGAGAAGAAAAAGACCAAGCTCGAGTCCAAATGGGAAGGTCCCTTCATTATTGACCATGTTCTGACCGGTGGAGCGTACCGTCTGCGAGATGCATCGAATAATCGACTTGAGCCGAACCCATGGAACGCAGCCAGGCTCCGAAGATTCTACGCCTAGCGCCGGACTCTATGTTCGTCTCCTTCCTCTGTCCATTTTTTGAATATATATTATCTGTCTTTTTTCTCTTTCTTTCTTTCATTCTTTCTCAAGGCCTTCAAGGGCCAACTTGTGCCTCGCTTGCACACTATAGATGCGCTAACCGCGCTCATTATACCTGGGGGCTTCTTACACAGAAGCTTAATTATCTATCTGGGCTTCATGCCCAGCACATGTGTTATTCTTCTGCATGTAGCTTTTCTTCGCCATTATATGCATTGATATGACTTAAGTTTTGGCCAAGCTGGGTTGCCTGGCTCTTATATTTATGCCCTACGTTCCCGTTAACTCGGCTAGGGCATAAGGGGAGCACCTCTGCGATTGTTACTGCCGGGTCAGTCGGATGTGTACCTCAGACTTGGTGAAGCCGAAAGCTAGCGTTCTTAAGAGAATATTCGGTTGGGGAACAAAAGATGATTTTTATTTATTTTCCATATGTGCCCCCAGATGTTTTTTCCTGCGTTTCCTCTCGCAGTCCGGACATGCACTTTAGGGCATGCGTACCCAGGGAAAGGAACCCTTAACGGAACTATTCTCCCTGGAAGATGTTTCTTACTAACCATGTAATATAACATAACTAGTTGGGCACTTGTCTGTTCAAGCACTAATGACCCCTACGCCTGGTCTCCACGCATACCCCGGTTCTTATATAACTAAGCGGGTATTCGGATACACTCCGGACTATCGGGTCCCGAGGTTGAAGTGAAAAGGTCCGCCATGACAAATGATCTACAATCCGGCTAGAACGCATTATACATGTCACTTTAATTACATAGTCATGTAGACTGACTAAATTACTCTTCTATACCATCCAACAGGCGGTCTAGCCTACAATCCTGTTGGGAATACTTTGTGGTTAATTCTACTTGCTCATAGACTAAGCTGACGGGGATCTCTTTCCTGTCGGGCCCCACAGGTCCGACCTCGGCCATGTGATTTGGGTCAGCCTTGGTATACCGCATCTTCACCATGGCCCAGGCTTCCATGGCACCTTGACGGCAGGCAGATATCTTCCATAATCAGAAGCGCCGCCATGCTCCCTTGAGCTTCTCCACAAGCTCTCCAACGGCTTCTGGCAGGGAGACGGATGGCCACAAGGCCTGGGCAATACCTTGCATCACCTGCCGAACTTGTTCGTGCAGTTGTGAGAGCTCGGATAGAAGATCACCCGCAGACCTGAGCATCTCCTCCGCGGGACGACCCGTCAGCATACCTGCAGACATAACTCTGTTAGTCGGCTTCTCCGCCGTCCCCTCTATTAAGGGTTTGTTCAAGAACTTACTGAATATGCCGCGTTGAAGCCGCTTATTCTCCTTCTCGGAGTCTGCAAGCTGGGCTCGAACATCTTTCAGTTCCACGCTCAGCTTGGTATTGGCATCTTGGAGATTTTTTTCTCCCCCTGACCTCAGTCAGCATGCGTTCGCCAGCCTTTAGCTGTCGTACGGCGTGCTGCTCCTTCGGATTCTCTCCGGATTCGTCTGCAACATCTATTATTAGATCTGCAGCCATGCCGCACACTATCTGGTAGCTATCATTCTTTGAAAGAAATGTTACCCGCTGGGGACTTTTTAGGTTCCTTTAATGCGGCAACAGCGGCCCGAAGTTGGGTCTTGCATTCCTCCAGCTCCTATGACAGTCGAATATTCTTCTCTGTAAGAACCTGCACAATAAGATGATCCTTAAATCAGTTCTGCTAACTGTTTCAAGTCTCAGGGGCTACTGATACATATAATCATCAGATTTTCTTACCCGTACACCCTTTACATACTGGTCCGTAGCTCTGGCTAGACCATTTTGAGCAGCATGGAGGTACGCCTCTCCAGAATTGAAGGCATCAAATGCCGCTGGTGAGAAACAAGAGTCTTGGAGTACGGCCCAGCGACGCCTATGATTCATGGCGCTCCCCACTTCTGAATTTGTAGCGGATAGTCTATCAGCATCCTCTATAGGGGGAGTATCCGGTGTCCGCCCCATGTCGGCTTCCGCCTCTATGTCCGATCGTGGAGCCCGACTGGTGGAAGCGTGATCGGCAGCCTCACCGAACATATTCTGGCGAGCGTTTTTTCTGTTAAAGAAACATGGACGTCATTACATTTCAAGAAAGACGACAACCACAGAGCGGGGTTTCTGTCATACCTCTGCGCCGGCGTCTCCGTCCTGACCGCCTTCCTTTTTGGCCTGCCCGGCCTCTGTGCCTCTTGTTGGCGAGTTGCTGTGGGTTTGACATGGCGTCCCGAATGCCTTCCCTGCAAAAACACCATATGTATATGGTAGGTGAAGTTTCTAAAAGGGGATCCTAGTTTTTGGAGTTGGGATTTTTGGTTTTTCTTACGTGCGACGCAGGAAGCAGTCCGGGATAGTCGGCTGTAATGGCCACCATGGCGTCATCACAGCTTAATTGATAGAACTGCCGGTCTATCAGCTCCACGAATATGTCCGGATCTTCTTCGAGTTCAGGACCGAGGGCCCAGTCAGGGTCCTCTGGTTGTGGAGATGGGCTGCTGACCTCCCTTATGGCTTTTCGCAGTTCCTGCCGCAAAATGGCAACGTGAGTACATACGACAAAGAATGCGGGAAGAATGGGAGTAAGGATATATAACTCACCCAGCTTGGAGTGTTGTACATGGAGAATCCATCCCGTGGCTTGATGCAGATGAACTCCTCTTCCTCACCCTTGAACAATTCAGACATAATTTTTGCTAAAGCGGCAGCGTTGTCCGGACCCTTACGCCCGCAACGGGTGGCGTCATCTTCCCCGTTAAAGCACCACAAGGGGTGCCCTCGATATTGAAGTGGTTGCACTCCCCGCATTATGCATATTGACATAACCTCGATTACTGTCAATCCTGATTGAGCCAGCGCTTTAATCCGGTTCATCAGGTAAAGGACTTCTCCGTTGTCTTCCTCCTGGGGGCTCCGTGGGCACCAACTTTGGCGTTTCTTCAGAGGAGCATTGCTGAACTCAGGAAGACACCGCCGAACAGGGTCCGGAAGGGGGACGTCCTCCATATAAAACCATTCCGAAGGCCAGTCTTCGGACGTCTTCTTCGGCGTACCAGACAGGTATCCGGTTTCGGCGATGCACCATATTTTGGCTCCGCCCACTTGATAAAGTGACCCCTTCTGTGTGCGAGGGACGAGGCAAAATAACCTTTTCCACAGCTTGAAATGAGCCTCGCAGCCCAAGAATAACTCGCAGAGGGCAACATAGCCGGTGATGTGTAAAATGGAAGCAGGGGTGAAATTATGCAGTTGGAGGCTGTAAAACTCCAGGAGCCGGCGGAGGAACGGATGAATTGGAAATCCGAGTCCCCTTAATAAGTAAGGAACAAGGCATACCCGCTCCCCCGTCGAGGGGCTGGGGAAGCTCTCCGCTTGCTCCCCGCCATTGTAGGTAGCGAGGCCGGCTTGGACGGGAACCATATACACTGGAGGGAGAAATCCCTTGGTCTGCAGCTCGACTAATCGACTGTGTGGGACAGAACACCTCTCCCAATCACCGGGCATAGGGCTACGGGGGCAGGAGGAGGAGCTGCGAAGGTCGGCCATGCTGGAGTGGATCTTTCCGAAGCACGCTCCGATGAATTCTCGCTGGGGGAGGATGGTATGGATTGGATCTAAGAATCCCCATCCCTTTAATAGACAATTTATTTATCTGTCTAGGGGGGCAAATGTAAAAATGCCCTGGCTCCTCGTATTCATTCAACGCGTGGAAGATAGCCCTTATTGGGCGCAAAAGCCAAGAAGCCCAACATTTATGGTACCGGACACTACTTGACAAACGTTCGAAATTTGGAGAGGAACCCTCCTTGCAATGCCGAAGACAACACTGCGCACCGGATTCATCGTCATTGAAGCCTGGTTCAGGTGCTACTGAGGGAGTCCTGGATTAGGGGGTCTCCGGACAGCCGGACTATATCCTTTGGCCGGACTGTTGGACTACGAAGACACAAGATTGAAGACTTCGTCCCATGTCCGGATGGGACTCTACTTGGCGTGGAAGGCAAGCTAGGCAATACGGATATGTATATCTCCTCCTTTGTAACCGACCTTGTGTAACCCTAGCCCCCTCCGGTGTCACTATAAACCGAAGGGTTTTAGTCTGTAGGACAACATACAATCATACCATAGGCTAGCTTCTAGGGTTCAGCCTCTCCGATCTCGTGGTAGATCAACTCTTGTACTACTCATATTATCAAGAATAATCAAGCAGGACGTAGGGTTTTACCTCCATCAAGAGGGCCCGAACTTGGGTAAAACATCCTGCCCCCTGCCTCCTGTTACCATCCGCCTTAGACACATAGTTCGGGACCCCCTACCCGAGATCCGCCGGTTTTGACGCCGACAGGGAGTAATATCGGCACAAAAGCACTACAGATTCTTTACACACCCCCACGAGGTTCATCTCGATTCCTTGTAGGGAACAAAAGAAGAAGGCTTCTAGGGGTCATACCTACAAACATCGTCGCCGATGCCATCATAAACAGTGGGCCATGTGGGGCGGACGCCAACCCCGTCCAGATCACCAACGACGACGAGCAGATGCCATTGCTGTGCTCCGGGCACGGCGAGAGCTCGGGGGCATGTAGCTGTTGTCACTCATCTCCGGAGTCTCGTCAAGCTCAGGAGAGTCGCTGGACTCCCAGGGGCCATCGCTGCTGCTGGTGGGACTACCGGCAGGGTCGGGGCAGGCTCGATGCCCGCTGCCGCGCCATCCTGGCGGCCCCCTCTAGGGCAGCACTCCAGGCGACGGCCTTCCTCGTCAAATACCTTGAAGAACATCGTGGAGGTGCCATCATACTCGAAGTGGATGGCAAGGGCCCCCTCCACGCGGCAAGCGCGGGTGACCTTGCCCCATCCACGGGTCATGAAGATCTTGCCCGGGGAGACGACCTCGACCTCCACCCCTGTAGCCGGGGTGTTGCACTTGGCATGCTGCAACCACAGCTCGAGCGGCCCTCTCGGAGGCATATCTCTAGCGAAGAACTGCGGGAATCTGATCCACGTGCATGGTGGCATCACAGCCCACACCACGAGCTTGTGCGAGGAGCCCTCGACATGAGTTCGTGGGCCAGCGGCACGTGCCACCACAACCTGGCCACCGCGGCCGTGGCGCGAGTGGTGCGGGGCGCTGCCTCCTCCTTCGGAGCCTTGCGCTTGGGCGTACAAGGGCAAAGGGTAGCCAGGAGGAGGCCCCTCGTACCAAGGCCTCATCACCTCCTGCTTCACGACGATGTCGCGGGAGCGAACCAACCTCTTCTTCGGTGGAACTGGCCCTTGCTCTTCGCTGGGGCTTTTTCCTTTCTCAGCGGTGGAGAACCTCCTTATTTGTGCCATGAGTGTCACGACAAGACGGAGAGACGAGGAGGAAGAAGAAGAAGCAGGCGGCATGGAGAATGAGATGAGCAACGGGGACTCCACCCCCTCCTCATTTATAGCCAGAAGGAGGCCAACCGCCGGCCTCCACGATCGTAGGTAATGATGGTTTCCTTCTGCATCCAGCAGGGTTTCGTCAAGTTGAACGGTTTCCGAGGCCACGTGGGGAAGCGAAGGCACCCGCGTACCACCAATGGCCACATGTCAATCAAGGCTGCAGGCGGTTGGGGCCCGCGACGCTCCGCACTTGCCCTTTGGCTTCGCCTCGAAGCCAAGTTCAAGCGCTCGTTGGGCCCGGGGGCTGATGTCTACTACACAACCTTCTTCTTAGAGACGTTGTTGGGCCTCCAAGTGCAGAGGTTTGTAGGACAGTAGCAAATTTCCCTCAAGTGGATGACCTAAGGTTTATCAATCCGTGGGAGGCATAGAATGAAGATGGCCTCTCTCAATCAACCCTGCAACCAAATAACAAAGAGTCTCTTGTGTCCCCAACACACCCAATACAATGGTAAATTGTATAGGTGCACTAGTTCGGCAAAGAGATGGTGATACAAGTGCAATATGGATGGTAGATATAGGTTTTTGTAATATGAAAATATAAAAACAACAAGGTAACTAATGATAAAAGTGAGCGAAAACGGTATTGCAATGTGTTGAAACAAGGCCTAGGGTTCATACTTTCACTAGTGCAAGTTCTCTCAACAATAATAACATAATTGGATCATATAACTATCCCTCAACATGCAACAAAGAGTCACTCCGAAGTCACTAATAGCAGAGAACAAACAAAGAGATTATTGTAGGGTACGATACCACCTAAAAGTTATTCTTTCTGATCGATCTATTGAAGAGTCCATAGTAAAATAACACGAAGCTATTCTTTCCGTTCAATCTATCATAAAGTTTGTACTAGAATAATACCTTAAGACACAAATCAACCAAAACCCTAATGTCACCTAGATACTCCAATGTCACCTCAAGTATCTGTGGGTATGATTATACGATATGCATCACGCAATCTCATATTCATCTATTCAACCAACATAAAGAACTTCAAAGAGTGCCCCAAAGTTTCTACCGGAGAGTCAAGACGAAAACGTTTGCCAACCCCTATGCATAAGTTCACGAGGTCACGGAACTCGCAAGTTGATCACCAAAACATACATCAAGTGGATCACATGATATCCCATTGTCACCACAGATAAGCAAATGCAAGACATACATCAAGTGTTCTCAAATCCTTAAAGACTCAATCCGATAAGATAACTTCAAAGGAAAACTCACTCCATTACAAGAGAGTAGAGGGGGAGAAACATCATAAGATCCAACTATAATAGCAAAGCTCGCGATACATCAAGATCGTGCCGAATCAAGAACACAAGAGAGAGAGAGAAAGACAAAGAGATCAAACACATAGCTACTGGTGCATACCCTCAGCCCCGAGGGTGAAATACTCCCTCCTCATCATGGAGAGCACCGGGATGATGAAGATGGCCACCGGAGAGGGATTCCCCCTCCGACAGGGTGCAGGAACTGGTCTAGATTGGTTTTCGGTGGCTACGGAGGCTTGTGGCGGCGGAACTCCCGATCCAAGTTATGATCTAGAAGTTTGGGTATATATAAGAGGTTTTGGCGTCGGGAACAAGCCAGGGTGCCGGAACGGGTCTAGATTGGTTTTCGGTGGCTACGGAGGCTTCTGGCGGCGGAACTCCCAATCTAGGTTATTTTGTAGAGGTTTATGTATTTATAGGAATTTTTGGCGTTGGTCTCACGTCAGGGGGGTCTCCGAGTCGCCCACGAGGGTGGAGGACGCGCCCTACCCCCTGGGATCACCCTCCTATCTCGTGGACAGCTCGGGGCTCTTCTGGCCCAACTATTTTACCTCGGGGGCTTCTTTTGGTCCATAAAAAATCATCAAAAATTGGCACGTCAATTGGACTCCGTTTGGTATTCCTTTTCTGTAAAACTCAAAAACAAGGAAAAACAGAAACTGGCACTGGGCTCTAGGTTAATAGGTTAGTCCCAAAAATCATATAAAATATCATATAAATGCATATAAAACATCCAAGGTTGATAATGTAATAGCATGGAACAATAAAAAATTATAGATATGTTGGAGACGTATCAAGCAGAGCTTAGTTCCCGCTCGTCCTCGAGTAGGTAAATGATAAAAACAGATTTTTTGATGTGGAATGCTACCTAACATATTTATCCATGTAATTCTCTTTATTGTGGCAAGAATATTCAGATCCATAAGATTCAAGACAAAAGTTTAATATTGACATAAAAATAATAATACTTCAAGCTTACTAACTAAGCAGTCATGTCTTCTCAAAATAACATGGCCAAAGAAAGCTTATTCTTACAAAATCATATAGTTTGGCTATGCTTCATTTTCGTCACACAAAAATGCTCCCATCATGCACAACCCCGATGACAAGCCAAGCAATTGTTTCATACTTTAGTAATCTCAAACTTTCTTCAACTTTCACACAATACATGAGCGTGAACCATGGACATAGCACTATGGGTGGAATAGAATATAATGATGGGGGTTGTGTGGGGAAGACAAAAAAGGAGAAAGTCTCACATCGACGCGACTAATCAACGAGCTAGGGAGATGCCCATCAATTGATGTCAATGCAAGGAGTAGGGATTGCCATGAAACGGATGCACTAGAGCTATAAATGTATGAAAGCTCAACAAAAGAAACTAAATGGGTGTGCATCCAACTTACTTGCTCACAAAGACCTAGGGCATTTGAGGAAGCCCATTGTTGGAATATACAAGCCAAGTTCTATAATGAAAAGTTCCCACTAGTATATGAAAGTGAAAAAACAAGAGACTCTCTATCATAAAGATCATGGTGCTACTTTGAAGCACAAGTGTGGAAAAAAGGATAGTAGCATTGTCCCTTTTATTTCTTTTCTTTTTTATTTGGCCTTTCTTTTTTTTGTCCCTTCCTTTTTTTCCCGGGACAATGCTCTATTAGTGATGGTAATCACACTTCTATTCATTTACAACTCAAAGATTACAACTCGATATTAGAACAAAGTATGACTCTATATGAATGCCTCCGGCGGTGTACCGAGATGAGCAATGAATAAAGAGTGACATGTATGATAAATTATGCATGGTGGCTTTACCACAAATACGATGTCAACTACATGATCATGCATGGAAATATGACAATGATGATGTGTGTCATGATGAACGGAACGGTGGAAAGTTGCGTGGCAATATATCTCAGAATGGCTATGGAAATGCCATAATAGGTAGGTATGGTGGCTGTTTGGAGGAAGATATAAGGAGGTTTATGTTTGACAGAGCGTATCATATCACGGGGTTTGGATGCACCGGCGAAGTTCGCACCAACTCTCGAGGTGAGAAAGGGCAATGCACGGTACCGAAGAGGCTAGCAATGATGGAAGGGTGAGAGTGTGTATAATCCATGAACTCAACATTAGTCATAAAGAAATCACATACTTATTGCAAAAATCTACAAGTCATCAAAAACCAAGCATTACGCGCATGCTCCTAGGGGGATATATTGGTAGGAAAAGACCATCGCTCATCCCCGACTGCCACTCATAAGGAAGACAATCAAAGAAACACCTCATGCTTCAAATTTGTCACACAACAGTTACCATACGTGCATGCTACGAGACTTGCAAACCTCAACACAAGTATTTCTCAAATTCACAACTACTTAACTAGCATGACTCTAATATCACCATCCTCATGTCTCAAAACAATCATCCAGCATCAAACTTCTCATAGTATTCAATGCACTTTATATGAAAGTTTTTATTATACCCCTCTTGGATGCCCATCATATTAGGACTAGTTTCATAACCAGAAAAAATTACCATGCTATTTAGTACTCTCAAAATAATATAAGTGAAGCATGATAGTTCAACAATTTCTTCAAAATAAAAGCACCGACGTGCTCTAAAAGGATATAAGTGAAGCACTAGAGCAAATGACAAACTACTCTGAAAGACATAAGTGAAGATCAATGAGTAGTCGAATAATTATGCAACTATGTGAAGAGTCTCTAACATTTAATAATTTCATATATTGGTATTTTATTCAAACAGCACACAAAACAAAAGAAAATAAAATGACGCTCCAAGCAAAACACATATCATGTGGTGAATAAAAGTGTAGCTCCAAGTAAAGTTACCGATGAATGAAGACGAAAGAGGGGATGCCATCCGGGGCATCCCCAAATTTAGGCTCTTGGTTGTCCTTGAATATTACCTTGGGGTGCCATTTTCATCCCCAATCTTAGGCTCTTGCCACTCCTTATTCCATATTCCATCGAATCTTTACCCAAAACTTGAAAACTTCCCAACACAAAACTTAACAGAAAACTCGTAAGCTCTGTTAGTATAAGAAAATAAATCACCACTTAGGTACTATTGTGAAATCATTCTAAATTCATATTGGTATAATATATAATGTACTCCCACTTCTCTATGGTTCATACCCTCCGTACTCATAGATTCATCAAAATAAGCAAACAACACAATGAAAACAGAATCTGTCAAAAACAGAACAGTCTGTAGTAATCTGTAGGTTTAGAACACTTATGTCACTCCAAAAATTCTGAAATAAATTGGTGGACCTGAGGAATTTGTCTATGAATCATCTGCAAAAATAATCAACCTAATCGCACTCTCCAATAAAAAATGGCAGCAAATCTCGTGAGCGCTAAAGTTTCTGTTTTTTACAGCAAGATCGCAAAAACTTCCCCCAAGTCTTCCCAAAGGTTCTACTTGGCACAAACACTAATTAAAATAATAAAACCACATCTAAATAGAGGCTAGATAATTATTTATTACTAAACATGATCAAAAAGCAAAGGACAAAAATAAAGTTGGGTTGCCTCTCAACAAGCGCTATCGTTTGACGCCCCTAGCTAGGCATGATGATTTCCATGATGCTCACATAAAAGATAAGAACTGAAACATAAAGAGAGAATCATGAAGAATATGACTAGAACATTTAAGTCTAACCCAATTCCTATGCATAGGTATTTTGTGATTAAACAACTTATGGGAACAATAATCAACTAGCATAGGAAGGCAAAACAAGCATAACTTTAAAACTTTAAGCACATGGAGAGGAAACTTGATATTATTGCAATTCCTACAAGCATATGTTCCCCCCTCATAATAATTTTCAGTAGCATCATGAATGAATTCAACAATTTAACCATCACATAAAGCATTCTTTTCATGATCTACAAGCATAAAAAATTTACTACTCTCCACATAAGCAAAAAATTTCTCATTTGGAATAGTGAGAGTATCATAAGAAACTTGAATATTGTAAACCGTTTCCACATTGAAAGAATAAAATTCAGAAAAGGGTAATCATAATCATTACAAGTTTTATAAATATAATCATCACTACTTTTTATAGCATAAGTATCATCACAATAATTTTCATAAGTAACCACTTTGTTCTCATCATAATCGATTGAAACCTCTTCCAAGATAGTGGAATAATTACTAAATAAAGTCACAACCTCTCCAAATCCACTTTAGTAATTGTCACAATAAGATTCAACACTCTCCAAAATAGTGGGATCATTACTTCCTAAAGTTTACACTCTTCCAAACCCACTTTCATCAATATAATCATCATAAATAGGAGGCATGCTATCATCATAATAAATTTGCATATCAAAACTTGGGAGGTTAAAAATATCATATTCATAAAACATATCATCCCCAAGCTTGGGACAAACATTAATTGCAGAAAATAAATTCTCAAACATGTCATTTTCATCAAACATAGCATCCCCAAGCTTGGGCCTTTTCATATCATAAGCATAATCACTCTCATCATTAATAGTATGGATAGCACCAATATTATAGCAACTAATATCATCACAATGAGTAGTAGGAGAAACATCATTTGAGAGGGATGCCTTTTTACCTTTGCTTCTCCGTCGTTTCTTTTCCTTTTCCACATCATGTGTGGGTTTAATCCTCTTTTGGAGCTCCTTATTAGTGAGATTGGTTGAATAGAAGGCTCCTCCTCGTTACCTGATTCATCATAAGAAATAATAGGAGGATATTGGGAAGTCTCTTCCCTTTCATTAGTATTCTCTTAATTTTCTATTTGTTTTATTGTCTTTATGTAATTGGCAATATAAGGATTTTCAACGCAATTCACCGCACAATACATATAAATTTCCTCTAGATCAACACCAAGAACATTATCGAGGGCAAATTCTGGAATATCCTTAGTTATATGTTTCATTTCTTCATAACCCAGAAGCAAACTAAGTTCATTATGATGTGCAAGGGAAATCAAGTCATCACAATTTTTGGACACGATTCGATCATGAAACAACTTGCATTGGGTATTTAAATAACCACGTTCATTGCAAATTTCACAAGGATGGCTAAGAAAATTTAAATTTTCAGCACAAACATCTTGCCTTTCTTGCAACCATTTAGTTTCTAAATACTTATGCGTCTTGCAAAATCTATCTTCCCTATTTAATGTGTACTTGCAAGCCCTATTCACTCCACAAAAATTGACATGCTTATAAGAGACATTTTTGTCATGACTAGTGCAATCATCATTAGTACTACGGATATTCAAAGAGTTCGTACTAACAACATTGCAATCATGCTCATCATTCAAATATTTAGTGCCAAACATTTTAATGCATTCTTCTTCTAACACTTTAGCACAATTATCGGAATCCTTATTTTCATGAAAGACAATAAAAAGATGAAGCATATGAGGTATCCTAAATTCCATTTTTTGTAGTTTTGTTTTATAGACTAAACTAGTGATAAATCAAGAAACTAAAAGATTCGATTGAAAGATCTAAAGATATACCTTCAAGTGCTAACCTCCCCGGCAACGGCGCCAGAAAAGAGGTTGATGTCTACTACAGAACCTTCTTCTTGTAGACGTTCTTGGGCCTCCAAGTGCAGAGGTTTGTAGGACACTAGCAAGTTTCCCTCAAGTCGATGACCTAAGGTTTATCAATCCGTGGGGAGGCATAGGATGAAGATGGCCTCTCTCAAGCAACCCTGCAACCAAATAACGAAGAGTCTCTTGTGTCCCCAACACATCCAATAGAATGGTAAATTGTATAGGTGCACTAGTTCGACGAAGAGATGGTGATACAAGTGCAATATGGATGGTAGATATTGGTTTTTGTAATCTGAAAATATAAAAACAACATGGTAACTAATGATAAAACTGAGCAAAAACGGTATTGCAATGTGTTGAAACAAGGCCTAGGGTTCATACTTTCACTAGTGCAAGTTCTCTCAACAATAATAACATAATTGGATCATATAACTATCCCTCAACATGCAACAAAGATTCACTCCGAAGTCACTAATAGCGGAGAACAAACGAAGAGATTATTGTAGGGTACGAAACCACCTCAAAGTTATTCTTTCTGATCGATCTATTCAAGAGTCCGTAGTAAAATAACACGAAGCTATTCTTTCCATCCAATCTATCATAGAGTTCGTACTAGAATAACACCTTAAGACACAAATCAACCAAAATCCTAAAGTCACCTAGATACTCCAATGTCACCTCAAGTATCCGTGGGTATGATTATACGATATGCATCACACAATCTCATATTCATCTATTCAACCAACACAGAGAACTTCAAAGAGTGCCCCAAAGTTTCTACCGGAGAGTCAAGACGAAAACTTGTGCCAACCCCTATGCATAAGTTCATGAGGTCACGGAACTCTCAAGTTGATCACCAAAACATACATCAGGTGGATCACGTGATATCGCATTGTCACCACAGATAAGCACATGCAAGACATACATCAAGTGTTCCCAAATCCTTAAAGACTCAATCCGATAAGATAACTTCAAAGGGAAAACTCAGTCCATTACAAGAGAGTAGAGGGGGAGAAACATCATAAGATCCAACTATAATAGCAAAGCTCGCGATACATCAAGATCGTACCAAATCAAGAACATGAGAGAGAGAGAGATCAAACACATAGCTACTGGTACATACCCTCAGCCCCGAGGGTGAACTACTCCCTCCTCATCATGGAGAGCGCCGGGATGATGAAGATGGCCATCGGAGAGGGATTCCCCCCTCCGACAGGGTGCCGGAACGGGTCTAGATTGGTTTTTGGTGGCTACAGTGGCCTCTGGCGGTGGAACTCCCGATCTAGGTTATTTTTTGGAGGTTTCTGTATTTATAGGAATTTTTGGCGTTTGTCTCACATCAGGGGGGTCTCGGAGTCGTCCATGAGGGTGGAGGGCGCGCCCTACCCCCTGGGCTCACCCTCCTATCTCGTGGACGGCTCGAGACTCTTCTGGCCCAACTATTTTACTCTGGGGGCTTCTTTTGGTCCATAAAAAATCATCAAAAATTGGTACGTCAATTGGACTCCGTTTGGTATTCCTTTTCTGCAAAACTCAAAAACAAGGAAAAAACAGAAACTGGCACTGGGCTCTAGGTTAATAGGTTAGTCCCAAAAATCATATAAAATAGAATATAAATGCATATAAAACATCCAGGGTTGATAATATAATAGCATGGAACAATCAAAAATTATATATACGTTGGAGACGTATCAGGGGCTACTGTTGGCGTTCTGGGAATGGGGGTGCCCAGACTTGCCTACCTGCGGCCCATGGCGTGGCTCAACCAACGGCCCGGTTCGCCCCAGCTTCGGCAGCAACAACTCAAGACCCTCGCGAGGGGCCAAGCCTCGCGAGGCGGACGACACCAAGTGTGACGCCCCGAGACCGATGCACCAGGTGTCCCAGTTATTCGCTGTTTTTGCCTTGTCTTTCGCTTGCATGTTGTATCTTGTCATGTCATCATGTGCACTGCATCTGCATGTTTTTGAAACTTGCATCCGCCCGGGTCTCCCGGTTTCTTCCGTTGCCCGTTTTGAGCCCAGACACACTTGCACGCGCCCGCGGCACCTCCGAAATAGTATTTTATAAGTGGCAGGAAAATGTTCTCGGAATGGGTTGAGAGGTGACATGCAGTGTTGTTATGTTGTCAGTAGACCGTCTGTCAAATTTCATCGCATTCGGAGTTCAATTGATAGCCCAACCGTTAAACTATAGCGGCAATAGTAGCCGGTCTACCGTCGGACGTTTTCCGGTCTCCGGAAACTGCCACCGGGCTGCTCTGCTTCTCTCTCTTCTTAGCTCAGCATGTCTACATAGCCCACCTGCAGCCCACCTAACCCCTCCTCGCGTCCGAAACCATTCAATCTTGATCGGAGGGTCCAAAAACCCCTCCTAATCCCCCCTAACCCTAAACCTTCCCTATATATAGACCCCCTCATGCCATTTTGGCCTTCTCCTTCCCCCCCCTTGAAATCCGTGCCCCTAAACATCATCCAGCCGCCGCCCACCTCCATTTCCGTGCCGGCCGCACCCCCACCGCCAATTGTCGTGCCCCATCGGCCAACCCCGCCACCGGCAACGCGCGCAGCCAACTAGGCGCTGCCACGTCGCGCCCAGCGCCTCCACCAGCCCTGCGACCCACCTGGCCCAATCGAGGCCCGCTCGGGCCAGAGCCTTCGCCCGCAGCCGCCAGGAGCAGGGCTCCCCTCGATTGGATCTGGATATGGAGGAAGTCCTGAGCGCCGCGCCGGCGAGCCCGCCCCGCTGGCGATCTTCCTCATCGGAGTTCCTCCAGGCACGCTACACCACCGCCCCTCTTCTTCTTCTTCCTGTCTCTCCTTCCCTGAACCTAGCTCTCTCTCTCGCAGCACGCCGCCGCCGCCACGAACGTCGCCGCCGTGCTCACAGTCGTTGTCGTTACCGCGTCACCAACCCGTCCTTCGGCTGGATCCGGGATCCCCATCGTCGGATCTGCCCATTCCCGCGTCCCCGGCCTCCTGCGCGTCGCGCTGCCGCCTCCTTCATGCCGGCAAGCGCTGCAAGCCGCCGCCGCGAGCAACCGCTAGACCCAGCCGCCCGCCCGCCAGCGTCGTGCGTGCGTGGGCCGCGGCTCGAGCCGGCCCAGCCTCTCCAAGACCGAAGGCCCAACCGGTCCTCTGCTGCACCGCGCCTGCCCAGCGCGCCCCTCCTGGCACCTCTCCACAGTCCTGGGCCATGGCCCATGGTGAGAGCCCAGTGCCCAGCCTTTCAGCCCACTATGTTTTTTTCCTGGTCCTGTGAATTTTGCCAATACTCCATAGACAACAGTTTTTACAGAAAAACCCTCTTGTTTCATGCATTTAATAACTCACAAACTAAGCAGCACATGTAAAAACTCTATATATGAAAGTTGCTTAGAAATTTTTGTAGTTTCATAATAGGCCACTTTCATGCATGTTAAAAATGTTTAAACTTGTTGTTTGCTTTGTTTTTCTTTATTGCCATGCTAAAATGCTTTATTTCATAACTAAACAACCGTAGCTCCGATTTTAATAAACTTTATATGTAAATGGGGTAGAAAAATGCCTAGTTTAACATGGTGGCGTTACTTTGCATGTTTAATAACTCTAAAATTGTGTTTATGGAAGGACAGTACCAAATTCAAATATTGTATATGGGGATTTTTCGGAATTGTTGCTTGTTGTTTCCGGCCTCATTTAAACTTGACTAGATAGTTAGTTTATGTATGCTTCACCCCTTGCCATGCTAACCAACATTTAATTTTTTGAGTACTTAATTGGGAGAGAACTAAATAATTATTGTGGTGTCGTCAATATGCAACTCGTTGCATATTGAGCTCCACTTAATTTGTAGGATTGTTTGTGCATTTTGCCATGCCATGTTTCTTTATACCGGACATGCATCATACTTGTTTGCGCATCATGCCATGTTCATGTGGTGGTTGTTTACTATGTTGTTTGCTGCTTTCCAGGTTACTTCTCATGTTAGAGCACCGTGCGGGACCGTCCCTTGGCAACTTGGGTTATGTTGGTACATGTATGCTTAGCTTATCCGGTGTTGCCCTGAGAACGAGATATGTGCAGCTCCTATCGGGATGTCGGCGCATCGGGTGGTCTTGCTAGTCTTGTTTTACCATTGTCGAAATGTCTTGTAACCGGGATTCCGAGTCTGATCGGGTCTTTCCGGGAGAAGGAATATCCTTTGTTTGACCGTGAGAGCTTGTGATGGGCTAAGTTGGGACACCCCTGCAGGGTTTGAACTTTCGAAAGCCGTGCCGCTGTTATGGGCAGATGGGAATTTGTTAATATCTGGTTGTAGAAAACTTGACACTTAACTTAATTAAAATGAATCAACAGCGTGTGTAGCCGTGATGGTCTCTTCTTGGCGGGGTCCGGGAAGTGAACACGGTTCTCGTGTTATGCTTGAACGTAAGTAGATTTAGGATCACTTCTTGATCACTATTAGCTTCTCGACCGTTGCGTTGCTTCTCTTCTCGCTCTTATTTGCGTAAGTTAGCCACCCTATATGCTTAGTGCTTGCTGCAGCTCCAGCTCACTACCCTTTCCTACCCATAAGCTTAAATAGTCTTGATCTCGCGGGTGTGAGCTTGCTGAGTCCTCGTGACTCACAGATACTTCCAAACAGTTGCAGGTGCCGATGATACCAGTGCAGATGACGCAACTGAGCTCAAGTGGGAGCTCGATGAAGATCGCGTTCGTTGTGTTGTTTCGTTGCCAGTTGATCAGTAGTGGAGCCCAGTTGGGACGATCGGGGATCTAGCATTTGGGGTTTTCTTCTTTTATTTTGGTTCCGTAGTCGGACCTTGATTGTATTCTGGATGATGTATGTTTAACTTGTATTTGTGTTAAGTGGCGATTGTAAGCCAACTCTTTATCCCATTCTTATTCAGTATATGGGATTGTATGAATATTACACCTCTTGCGATAAACCTACCATGACGCTATGCCTCTAAGTCATGCCCCGACACGTGGGAGGTATAGCCGCATTGTGGGTGTTACAAGTTGGTAATCAGATCCTTTCCCGACTTAGGAGCCCCCTGCTTGATCAAATTGCTGATGTTGTTGAGTCTAGAACAAAATGTTTTGAGTCTTAGGATTATATATATCGGAGAGTAGGATTCTTTTTACTCCTCAGTCCCTTCGTCGCTCTGGTAAGGCCTCCTGACGTAGAGTTTTGACTCTTCTCTCCTCAAATTTCATGATTTTTTTAGGATCATGCAGTTATCTTGGAATCATTCCGATAGTCTTGTGACAGGAACATTGTTCTTGGTGCCTCCTGACATTTAGGGGTTGTGGCAGTGTCCCGGGGAGTTGAGCTCCGAGGTGTTGTCATCACAATTTTATCGTTGCAGTTCTGGAATACCTGAGTTCGCCGACATCGAAAATCTCTTTTATGCAGTTGTTGGTGAGATAACCACGACGCCACCCAGTACTGGGGTGGGAGTTCAGGAGTATTGCCATAACTTGTATAACGGATGCTTTTCGAAAGTTGAGATACATGATTTCCGAATGTTTCTTGGTTATGTGTTGAAGGATGGATACAACTGGATGTAGGATTTTCTAGTTTGGGTGAGATATTATGCTTCCCCTATATCCCCAACACCTGATTGCATAACCAGAAAATTTCGGGAGTTTATAAGTGGGAATTCAAGTAGCTCCTAGAATATCTTTCCAACAGACACATGATACGATTTGAGGTCCATCATATGTTTGTTTCCGGCTTATTTTGCAAGCCAATCCTTTGTTTTGTTTTGGTTTGTGGTATTCGAGTTGCTTCAAAGTCAAATGTGGATTCCATACCTTTTCTAGGCGGTGTTCTCATATTTCTATGTGGGTGCTAATGCTTGTTGAACATCGAGTTTTTCATGTCAATCCTTTTCAACCGGTGTGCTTTCTCTCCAAGTTAATCATATCCTTTCAATTTCTGCTAGATTAATTATCAGTTCTTCTCAACGGTGTTCATTTCATTCGTCCCAAGATGCCTTTGTTTTCCCACCCTCCCACCCCTTTTCCTTTAAGGACTCTGATTTCTTATTCAAGTGTCCTTTTATTGATGGGGAATCCCTCCATTCTTTTCCGCCAATGCTCTTATCCGGTGATTCTCAGGAAGATACTAACGGAGCTTCAAGTTTATCATTCTTCGTTCTCTTTTCTTCACTGGTGGATTCAATTCAAGCCTTGTCAATCATATCCTTTTCTCGTTTCAAATGTTTTCTCATGCCGGTGCACCTCTTAATCATCCACTTCTCGTTATTCAATTGTTCCGGAGTGCTGAAGATACCTCGAAGAATCGTGTTTCCACTCTGCATTCGTTCAAGTTCTTTTGATTATGTTATCTCATTCAAGCCATTTAAATCAACCGGGTCAATCTCCTTTTCAAGTAACCATTTCAATGGTGTATCTTTTGACTGGGCCCTAACCCACAGGTCTTTTCCCAGGATCTTACCTGACTCATCTAATTTTCTGGGAATTACTCTCAAATTCATTTTCCAAGTTTGACGTAAGAATGAGTTATCATCAGTCAAATGCCTTCTCCAAGATCTTTCACATTCTTTGCATCATTGGTTCAACCTTTCTAATTTCCATTCCGGAGTGCCTCAACAACTCAAGGTGGTGTTTCTTACTGTCATTCTCGAATTTTGAAGACCAAAGAAGAGTTCCTCTTAAATTCTTACCTGTTCTTCCAAAGATTCGTGGCTATAGCTTGATGCCATCCACTCATAATTGGTTTCGATTGTGAGAATTCTTTTCACCCATACGGAGCAATTCAAGAGTCTTTTCTGCTTGATTCTCCGGAGCCCATCATCCTAGAATTATTCATTCCAGCTTTCAGCTCTTGTTCTCCAAATCTTACCGGTGCATCATTCAAATATTCTCTAATCAGCTCGGGATCTCTTCGTTCACTTGTATCTAAATCCCCTCAAGTATCTTCATTCGTTCTTCATATTCTTCCCAATGAATTGTGCCTTTGCTGCTTTCTTGTTCAATTCTTACGGTGGTTCATTCAAGAGTTCTCTTCCTTCGTTATCATACAGATTCATTCGTTCTTTCCAAATCCTACCGGCGGATCGTTGAAGACCTCCTCAAGTTTGCACTATATCTATCTTAATCCTTTCTACGAGAATAAGTAGCATGTCTAATCCATTGCTTGTCATCAATCTAAATTGATGAAGGATAAGCATAGTGTAATTCTTATTCTTGTTTCATCGAGTATATTCAATTCCTTATTCCAGAGGTTCATCAAATTCTCGGTTTCAATTGTTTCATCTTTTCTTTTCCCGGAGTTCCAAGCTCTCTCGATTATATCATCGCGAAGATCCATCTAAATCATTAAAAGGCTTCACCTTGTGTTTTCAACTTCTCTTTCTTTTTATCATCATTTTGTTACCGGAGTTCTCACGATGGCTCAACTTGGTGGTTCGTCAAGGCTTTCTTTCATTCTTCAATTATTCTTCAAGATTTCTCTCGGAGTTAAGATCCACCAAGTTATACTCTAAATTAAACATGGTGTTCAACACATGTCTTGTTTTGAGGAGTTCAAGCATTATTCATGTTGCATTCTGAAGTGCAATGCTTTCATATCTCATCTTTTGAGGTGGTGTTATGTCATTCTTGACAATTTCCCTTCGTTGTTTCACGATTCTGAAATGTCAAGAAGGACATATTCTAAATCCATCATTTTCTCTTCGTTCAAGAGACCTTTTCAACCAATCAATCTCTTCGTTGGAGATATCTTGGATTATATTTCACCTAAAGCCTTGCCTAAGGAATGTTGCTATTGTGGTGCTTATAAATAATCCAAGTTTCCTCCTATTCTCGTGATGAAAGAAGTTTTCATTCTCTTGTTGCTCTCGAGCAAGCAATTGTTTCCGTTAGTGGCAGAATTCCACCTCATAATTTTGAGAAGTTTTTCCTTAAACCCACTACAAGCTTTTTCGTTTCGTTGTCTGTTTTGCAACAACTCCATTATAACCCTCTTGGAAGGGTGCCTTCCAAGCTCATTTGTGGCAGAAGTTGTCATTTTATTCTCAATTCTTTCATTTCCAATGATCCAACTTCTATTCTTTCGTTCCAGAGGCATTGCGATGTTGCTCTTTTCACTCATCATCTCGGATTGTGAAGATCATGTTCTTTCCCTTGCTTATACATTCAACCGGAGTGTTGTGTCATCTGCTCAAGTTCTTTTCGTCTTATCAAGTCTTGCATCTTGTTTCAATCGGAGTGCTTGCATCTACTTCCTGTCCATTGCAACCCATGTCTTATGTCTTTCAACCTACAATGTTCTAGTAATGTTCCTTGTTTCTGTTTTCTAACGGAGCGTTTCAACTTTGTTCATCTTCATTATATTCTTTCTTTCAATTTGTTCAACCTCTCAAGGTTCATTGGTTTCACTCATTTGTCAAAAGAAGCAACTTTGTTTTACCTCTTCATCTTTCGTTTTCTCTCCGGTGCCATCCAAGATCTCGGGACGAGATCCTCTTGTAGTGGTGGAGTGTTGTGACGCCCCGAGTCCGATGCGCCAGGTGTCTTCCAGTTATTCACTGTTGTTGCCTTGTCTTTCGCTTGCGTATTTCATCTTGTCATGTCATCATGTGCATTGCATCTGCATGTTTTTGAAACTTGCGTCCGCCCGAGTCTCCCCGTTCCTTCCGTTGTCTGTTCTGAGCCCAGACACACTTGCACGTGCCCGCGGCACCTCCAAAATAGTATTTTATAAGTGGTCAGAAAATGTTCTCGGAATGGGTTGAGAGTTGACATGCGCTGTTGTTATGTTGTGAGTAGACCGTCTGTCAAATTTCATCGCATTCAGAGTTCGTTTGATAGCCCAACCGTTAAACTATATCGGCAATAGTAGCCGGTCTACCGTCAGACGTTTTTCGGTCTCCGGAAACTGCCGCCAGGATGCTCTGCTTCTCTCTCTTCTCAGCCCAACATGTCTACACAGCCCACCTGCAGCCCACCTAACCCCTCCTCGCGTTCAAAACCGTTCGATCTCGATCGGAGGGTCCAAAAACCCCTCCTAATCCCCCTCCTAAACCTTCCCTATATATAGACCCCCTCATGCCATTTTTGGCCTTCTCCTTCCTTCCCCTTGAAATCCATGCCCCCAAACATCATCCAGCCGCCGCCCACCTCCATTTCCGCGCCAGCCGCACCCCCACCACCACTTGTCGCGCCCCCATCGGCCAGCCCCGCTGCCGGCGACGCGCGCAGCTAACTAGGCGCTGCCACGTCGCGCCCAGCGCCTCCACCAGCCCCGCGGCCCACCTAGCCCAACCGAGGCCCACCCGGGCCAGAGCCTTCGCCCGCATCCGCCAGGAGCAGGGCTCCCCTCGATCGGATCTGGATCGGGAGGACGTCCCGAGCGCCGCGCCGACGAGCCCGCCCCGCCGATGATCTTCCTCACCGGAGTTCCTCCAGGCCTGCTACACCGCCGCCCCTCTTCTTCTTATCCCTGTCTCTCCCTCCCTGAACCTAGCTCTCTCTCTCTCTCTCTCTCGCAGCACGCCGCCACCATGAACCTCGCTGCCGTGCTCGCAGTCGTCGTCATTGTTGCGGCGTCACCAACCCGTCCTTAGCACGGATCTGGGATCCCCATCGCCGGATCTGCCCATTCCCGCGTCACCCTGCCGCCTCCTTCACGCCGGCGAGCGCTGCAAGCCGCCGCCGTGAGCAACCGCTGGACTCAGCCGCCCGCCCGCCCGCGTCGTACGTGCGCGGGCCATGGCTCGAGCCGGCCCAGCCTCTCCAAGACCCAAGGCCCAGCCGCTCCTCTGCTGCACCGCGCCAGCCCAGCGCGCCCCTCCTGGCACCTCTCCAAAGTCCTGGGTCATGGCCCATGGTGAGAGCCCAGCGCCCAGCCTTTCAGCCCGCTATGTTTTTTCCCGGTCCCGCGAATTTTGTCAATACTCCATAGACAACAGTTTTTATAGAAAAGCCCTCTTGTTTCATGCATTTCATAACTCACAAGCTAAGCATCACATGTAAAAACTCTATATATGAAAGTTGCTTAGTATTTTGTGTAGTTTCATAATATGCCACTTTCATGCATGTTAAAAATGTTTAAACTTTTTGTTTGCTTTGTTTTGCTTTATTGCCATGCTAAAATGCTTTATTTCATAACTAAATAACCGTAGCTCCGATTTTAATAAACTTTATATGTAAATGGGGTAGAAAAATGCCTAGTTTAACATGGTGGCATTACTTTGCATGCTTAATAACACTAAAATTGTGTTTTGGGCAGAACAGTACCAAATTCAAATATCATATATGGGGATTTTCCGAAATTGTTGCTTGTTGTTTCCAGCCTCATTTAAACTTGAGTAGATAGTTAGTTTATGTATGCTTCACCCCTTGCCATGCTAACCAACATTTAATTTTCTTGAGTACCTAAACGGGAGAGAACTAAATAATTATTGTGCTGTCGTCAATACGCAACTCGTTGCATATTGAGCTCCACTTAATTTGTAGGATTGTTTGTGCATTTTTCCATGACATGTTTCTTTATACCGGAAATGCATCATACTTGTTTGCGCATCATGCCATGTTTATGTGGTGGTTGTTTACTATGTTGTTTGCTGCTTTCCGGGTTACTTCTCGCGTTAGATTCGGTTTCGTTCCGTGGTTTTGAGGATTCGTTCGACTACGTCCATTTGTCTTCTTCATGGACTTGTTCTTCTTCCTTGCGGGATCTCAGGCAAGATGACCATACCCTCGAAATCACTTCTATCTTTGCTTGCTAGTTGTTTGCTCCATTGCTATGCCACGCTACCTACCACTTGCTATATCATGCCTCCCATATTGCCATGTTAAGCCTCTAACCCACCTTTCCTAGCAAACCGTTGTTTGTCTATGTTACCGCTTTGCTCAGCCCCTCAGGTGAAGATGAAGTTTGTTCCTTGTTGGAACATAGATATTATTGGGATATCATTATTATATTTTATTTAACTAATGCATCTATACACTTGGTAAAGGGTGGAAGCTTGGCCTTATGCCTGGTGTTTTGTTCCACTCTTGCCTCCCTAGTTTCCGTCATACCGGTGTTATGTTCCTTGATTTTGCGTTCCTTACGCGGTTGGGTGTTATGGGAACCCCTTGATAGTTCGCTTTGAATAAAAATCCTCCAACAAGGCCCAACCTTGGTTTTACATTTGTCTAACAACCTATACCTTTCCCTTGGGAGTAATTAACATGAGGGTCATCTTATTTTAACCCTCCCGGGCCAGTGCTTCTCTAAGTATTGTTCTGAACTAGAGCACCATGCGGGACCGTCCCTTGGCAACTTGGGTTATGTTGCCCTGAGAACAAGATATGTGCAGCTCCTATCAGGATGTCGGCGCATCGGGTGGTCTTGCTTGACTTTTTTTACCATTGTCGAAATGTCTTGTAACCGGGATTTCGAGTCTGATCGGGTCTTTCCAGGAGAAGGAATATCCTTCGTTGACCGTGAGAGCTTGTGATGGGCTAAGTTGGGACTCCCCTGCAGGGTTTGAACTTTTGAAAGCCATGCCCGCGGTTATGGGCAGATGGGAATTTGTTAATATCCAGTTGTAGAAAACTTGGCACTTAACTTAATTAAAATGAATCAACAACGTGTGTAGCCCTAATGGTCTCTTCTCGGCGGGGTCCGGGAAGTGAACACAGTTCTCGTGTTATTCTTGAACGTAAGTTGATTTAGGATCACTTCCTGATCACTATTAGCTTCTTGACCGTTGCGCTGCTTCTCTTCTCGCTCTTATTTGCGTAAGATAGCCACCATATATGCTTAGTGCTTGCTGTAGCTCCACCTCACTACCCTTTCCTACCCATAAGCTTAAATAGTCTTGATCTCGCGGGTGTGAGATTGCTGAGTCCTCGTGACTCACAGATACTTCCAAACAGTTGCAGGTGCCGATGATACCAGTGCAGATGACGCAACTGAGCTCAAGTGGGAGCTTGATGAAGATCGCGTTCGTTGTGTTGTTGCGTTGCCAGTTGATCAGTAGTGGAGCCCAGTTGGGACGATCAGGGATCTAGCATTTGGGGTTTTCTTCTTTTATTTTGGTCCTGTAGTCGGACCTTGATTGTATTCTGGATGATGTATGTTTAACTTGTATTTTTTTGAAGTGGCGATTGTAAGCCAACTCTTTATCCCATTCTTATTCAGTACATGGGATTGTGTGAAGATTACCCCCCTTGCGACAAACCTACCATGCGGCTATGCCTCTAAGTCGTGCCCTGACACGTGGGAGATATAACCGCATTGTGGGTGTTACACCAAGACCTCCCTGGGGGCGGCTTCACTAGGCCGGCTCCCGAGGAGTGGAGATATCTATGCAGGGGGCACCTCGCGAGGTTCACATGACGTGAGCCGTGACGACCAAGGACATGATGGCGCCAGCGAGGCAGTGCACCAGTTTCCTCTTTGGTGCCATGGAGGTAAGCACAGGCGAGGAGTCCCGAGGCATCAGGCAAAGGTTTCCATATCGGTGAAACAAGACCAAGACCGCCAGGACGGCAGGATGGAGGTCACCACGGAGCCCACAGCAGCATCACTACCAGAGCCTTTGGCAGGCGAAGACCACCTTTTGTCAGGATAGCTTGTACTAGTTGTCTCCCTTCAAAATTGGACGTTGTGGGATCCCTTCCCGCCTACATTTGGGAAGAGGACCAGGGTCTCTGTAAATAGGACTAGCCACCACCATAGAAACCAAAGGACCTTGGATTGGATCCATTCCATCCTCACATCCACCAGCTCATCTAGCCCAAGAACACCTCACCTCCAGAGGCTGTTCATCCACTGTACTAGTTCATCCTCAGCCCTCGAGGCAATCCACCACCACACTGGAGTAGTGTATTACACCATGAGGTGGCCCGAGCCAGTATACCTCTGTGTCTCTTGTTCTTTGGGTTCATCGAGCTAGGTCGTGGAATCTTTGAGTGAGCGAGCTAGGAAGAGGGTTCTTCATGCACACCCAAAGTTCAAACCTCACAAGGGTTTGCCAGAACCCGTAATCCGACAACAATAGCAATAGTAACTTAGCAAGAGCAATATGTGAAAAACTCATAGGCATTGGATCAGTGAATTCATTGGATGATATTCATCATATAACAATCATAACCTAGGACGATACAAAACTGGCTCCAATTCATAAATATAATGTAGGCATGTATTCCGTAAATAGTCACACATGCTTACGGATAGAACTTGCATGACATCTTTTGTCCTACCCTCCCATGGCAGTGGGTCCCATAAGGAAACTAAGGGATATTAAGGCCTCCTTTTAATAGAGAACCAAAACAAAGCATTAACACATAGTGAATGCATGAACTCCTCAAATTATTGTCATCACCGGAAAGTATCCCGAATACTGTCACTCCAGGGTTTGATGATCATAACACGTAATAGGTGACTATAACATGGAATATCATATCTAGAACATAGATATAACGATGATAACATAAACGGTTCAGATCTGGAATCATGGCACCCGGGCCCAAAGTGACAAGCATTAAGCATGGCAAAGTCATAGCAACATCAATCTCAGAACATATATAATGGATACTAGGGATCAAGCCCTAACAAAACTAACTCGATTACATGATGAATCTCATCCAACTCCATCACCGACCAACGAGCCTACTAAGGAATTACTCACTCCCGGTGGGGAGCATCATGGAATTGGCGATGGAGAAGGGTTGGTGATGACGAAGATCGAAGATTCCCCTCTTCGGAGGCCCAAACGGACTCCAGATCTGGCCTCCCGATGAAGAAAAGGAGCTGGCGGTGGCTCCGTCTCGTGAAACATGACAATTCTTTCACCCTGATTTTTTCTCTAAAAATAGGATTTTATAGCATTGGAGGTAGGGTCAAAGGGGCCACCAGGTGGGAACAACCCACCTGGGCGTGCCAAGAGGGGGGGGGCACCCTAGTGGGTTGTGCTCCCCCAGGGACCCCCTCTGGTGGTTCTTGGCTCTAGTATTTTTCTTTTATTCCATAAAAAATCTCCAGAAAGTTTTTTTCCATTCTGAGAAGTTTTATTTCTGCACAAAAACAACACCATGTTAGTTCTGCTAAAAACAGTGCCGGTCTCGGTTAGTTTCATTCAAATCATGCAAACTAGAGTCCAAGACAAGAGTAAAAGCGTTAGGAAAAGTAGATACGACGGAGACGTATCAACTCCCCCAAGCTTAAACCTTTGCTTGTCCTCAAGCAATAATTCAGTTGATAAACTGAAAGTGAAAAAGAAAAACTTTTACGAACTCTTTTGTTCTTCTTTACATAAATAAGCTTAAGAAGCACCCAGGTTTTCAGCAAACAATATGACTAACCATGTCAACAATAACTCTTAGGAATTATATTAGCTCATATCAATGGCATAAGAAGCTAGAGAGCAAACAATAAGATATCTCAAAAGACATCACTTAGTCAAAAGAATCACGATATAATATGACAACGGTGGTATCTCGCTAGCCCTTTCTGAGACTGCAAAACATAAATGCAGAGCACCTCCAAAGTTCAAGCAGCGACTAAACATTGTAGTTCATGGTAGAAAAGATCCAGTAATGATGCATCCAACATTAGCAACACACAATGCATGAGGATGACAATAGTGCTCTCAGGTCTGTCGTTTATTTAAGAAGGTGATGACTCAACATAAAAGTAAATAGATAGTCCCTGCGTAGAGGAAAACAATGATTTGCAGCCGTGCGAGAGCTCATATCTTTAAAACAGAGATAAGTGCAATTTTGAGAAATGCACCGTTCCTGTTTACTTCATGACCATTAGTTACCGATATCTTCCATTCTAAACACATTAGTGGTGGTTCCCAAGCGATAAAAGTAAAGGTTTACTCCCCCTCCACCAACAAACACGCTCCACAGCTAACCAAATCCACGGGTACCGTCCATACCAACATCATTTTTGGGGGATTTTTATTAATTAGTTGCAATTTTGAATTAGGGACTAGGAATCCCTATTACCGCCCCTCTCGTGCAAGGACAAGTGAATAAACACTCATCGTGAGAATAACCCGCTTAGCATGTAAGATATTGACTACCTCCTGTCACTCGATGAACAATCTAGGCACACAAAAATGGATGTTTATTTGAAGTTTTTAGAGGTGGCATATGCAAATTTACTTAGAGCGGCAGGGTAATACCACATATAGGTAGGTATGGTGGACTCATCTGGAATAACTTGGGTTTTAGGATTTTGATGCACAAGCAGTATTCCCGCTTAGTACAGGTGAAGGCTAGCAAATAGGTTGAGAAGCGGCCAGCTAGAGAGCGAAAACGATCATGAACATGTATTATGCATAAGTAACATTGGATACTAGCATGAGTAGGATATGAACACCATGAACATAAATATCATAGAGGCTATGTTGGTTTTGATTCAACTACATGCATCGACATGTGCCAAGTCAAGCCACTCGAACATTCAGAGGAGGATACCATATCATCATACTACATCACAATCATTTTAACGCAATGTTGACATCCAAGATAAATCATTATTCACTCCTAGCTACCTAAGCATGGCATGGGAAACTATAATCTCTAATTGTCATTGCCAACATGTTTGATCATAATAGGCCGAATCATGGATACTAGGTGACGTCTCCATCGTATCTACTTTTCCAAACTCTTTTGCCCTTGTTTTGGACTCTAATTTGCATGATTCGGATGGAACTAACCCGGACTGACGTTGTTTTCAGCAAAATTGCCATGGTGTTATTTTTGTGCAAAAATAAAATTTCTCTCATTGACCTGAAAATTTACAAAGAATATTTTTGGAATATAAAAAAATATTGGCGAAAGAATCAACCAAAGGGTTTCCACCCATTGGCCACAAGCCTGGCGGCACCCCCTTGGGCGCGCCTAGGTGGCTTGTGGCCCCCCTGGACCTCCTCCGACCCTAATTCCAACGCTATATATTCACATCCGGAGAGAAAAAATCAAGGAGAAGAGTTTAGCACATTTTACAATACGGAGCTGCCGCCACCTTATGTTCTTCCTCGGGAGGGCAGATCTGGAGTCTGTTTTGTGCTCCGCAGAGGGGAAGTCGACGACGTTGTCATCATCAACCATCCCCCACCACCAATTTCATGATGCTCACCGCTAGGAGTGAGTAATTCCATCATAGGCTTGCTGGACGGTGATGGGTTGGATGAGATTTATCATGTAATCGAGTTAGTTTTGTTCGGGTTTGATCCCAAGTATCAACTATGTTCGGAGATTGATTTTGCTATGACTTTGCTATGCTTAATTCTTGTCACTAGGGCCCAAGTGCCATGATTTCAGATCTGAACCTATTATCTTTTCATGAATATATATGTGTTCTTGATCTAACCTTGCAAGTTGTAGACACCTATTACTGGTTATGATCTGCATACCCCAAGGTGACAATAATTGGGATTCTTTCCGGTGATTACCATAGTTTGAGGAGTTCATGTATTCACCAAGTGTTAAAGCTTTGTTCCAGTTCTCTATTAAAAGGAGGCCTTAATATCTCTTAGTTTCCATCAGGACCCCGCTGCCACGGTGTAACGCCCTCGATGCGGCTATATCTCCCATGTGTCGAAGCACGACTTAGAGGCATAACCGCATTGAAAGCAATGTCGCAAGTGAGGTAATCTTCACACAACCCATGTACTACATAAGGGAAAAAGGTACATAGTTGGCTTACAATCGCCACTTCACACAAATACATGATTAAAGCATTACATCATCCAAATACACACAAGGTCCGACTATGGAACCCAAATAAAAGAAGAACCCCAAATGCGACAAGGCCCTCGATCGACCCCAACTGGGCTCCACTACTGATCAACTATAACGAAACAACACAAAGGACAAGATCTTCATCGAGCTCCTCCTGAGCTTGGTTGCGTCATCTGCATGGACTCATCGACACCTGCAAACTGGTTTTGGAAGTATCTGTGAGCCACAGGGACTCAGCAATCTCGCACCCTCGCGATCAAGACTATTTAAGCTTATGGGTAGGGTAAAAGGTATGAGGTGGAGCTGCAGCAAGCGACTAGCATATATGGTGGCTAACATACGCAAAAGAGAGCGAGAAGAGAAGGCAAAGCACGATCGAGAAACTATGATCAAGAAGTGATCCTAGAACAACCTACGTCAAGCATAACTCCAACACCGTGTTCACTTCCCGAACCCCGCCGAGAAGAGACCATCACGGTTACACACACAGTTGATGTCTTTTAATTAAGGTCAACTTCGGGTTTTCTACAACAGGACGTTAACAAATTCCCATCTGCCCATAACCGCGGGCACGGCTTTCAAAAGTTCAAATCCCTGCAGGGGTGTCCCAACTTAGCCCATGACAAGCTCTCACGGTCAACGAAGGAATAGACCTCCTCCCGAGACATTCCGATCAAACTCGGTATCACGGTTCTACAAGACATCCTCGACAATGGTAAAACAAGTCCAGCAAGACCACCCGATGCGCCGACATCCCGATAGGAGCTGCACATATCTCGTTCTCAGGGCACACCGGATAAGCTAAGCGTACGGGAGCCAACGTAACCCAAGTTGCCAAGGAACGGCCCCGCACGGTGCTCTGGGTTGGACCAACAGTTAGAAAAGCACTGGCCCGGGGGTTTAAAAATAAAGATGACCCTCGGGATGCGCGACTCCCAAGGGAAAAAAGCTAGGTGGCGAATGGTAAAACCAAGGTTGGGCCTTGCTGGAGGAGTTTTATTCAAAGCGAACTGTCAAGGGGTTCCCATTATAACCCAACCGCGTAAGGAACGAAAAATCCGGGAACATAACACCAATATGACGGAAACTAGGGCGGCAAGAGTGGAACAAAACACCAGGCATAAGGCCGAGCCTTCCACCCTTTACCAAGTATATAGATGCATTAATTAAATAAGAGATATTGTGATATCCCAACAAAATACCCATGTTCCAAACATGGAACAAGCTCCAATCTTCACCTGCAACTAACAACGCTATAAGAGGGGCTGAGTAGGCGGTAACATAGCCAAGCAACGGTTTGCTAGGACAAGGTGGGTTAGAGGCTTGGCTCAACAATATGGGAGGCATGATAAGCAAGTGGTAGGTATCGTAGCATAGGCATAGCAAAAGAGCGAGCAACTAGCAAGCAAAGATAGAAGTGATTTTGAGGGTATGGTCATCTTGCCTGAGATCCCGCAAGGAAGAAGAACAAGTCCACGAAGAAGACAAACGTACGTAGTTGAACGGATCCTCACAACTCCGGAATGAAAACGAAGCTAGCGCGAGAAGTAACCTGGAAAGAAGCAAACAACATAGTAAACAACCAACACATAAACATGGCATGATGCACAATCGAGTATGATGCATGTCCGGCTTAATAAAGTATGGCATGACAAAAATGCACAACAATCCTACAAATTAAGTGGAGCTCAATATGCAACGGAGTTTCATATTGAAGGAAACACCACATGACTTATTTAGATCGATCTTGTTTATGTACCCAACAATATTAAATGTGGTTAACCATGGCAAGAGGTGAAGCAAAGTAAAATACACAATCTAAGCAATTTAAATGGGGGCGGAACCATCAAACAACAATTTTGGTAAATCCCCATATGCATTTAGTAATTTGGTGCAACAACAATTTTTAAACATTTAAATGTTATTATCATGATGCGAATGACATGAGCAAGTTTTATGCAATATTTATGAATAAGTTGATAAGAGTATTATGAAGCATTTGTCACCGTGGTGGAAAGGAAAGGGGTGCCACGGTGACGAATACGAAAATGATGCCACGGCAACATATCAGTTATCAGGTAGCCCACGGGGATACCGGTGCAAAAAGAAGTGACGGTAGTGTGCAAAAGATGGTGGGGTGATCCCGGTAACCGGGTTCCCACGGGTCGACTGTGGTGCCAAGCGAGGGAAACAACTAACGTTCACGGGCAGATACAACATCCAAACATGCATACGTTCACGGGCAGTCGACTCGGGGTTATACCTTTGAAGCGTGCGTTTCGGAGCGCATCGGTTCGTAGAGGAAGTAGTCGTTCTCACATGCTCTAGAGTCGACGGAAGAGGCTCTCGCGATCTCGGCGACGGTAGTTGTACATGTAGGCGGTAGACGAACTTGACAGTTCCGTTACCCGGTTCTTCCGAGACGGAAGTAGTCGTACACCTTTTCATAGAGGTTCATTGTCAATGACACGGAACTTGACGTCCATGGGGTCTTCAAGGGTCGACGGTAGTGGTTCACGTTTTGTAGCCATTCGAGTCACCGGTGGAGGAACTTGGCGAATACAAATCCCTTCGGGGTTGTCGTGGTACTAAGGGTCTTCGGACATGATGGATCCGATGTCTCCGGGCGTAGGGGTACATGTTCGTTAACTCCACGGTGTTGGCGGATCCACGCGATGGTAGTGGTACACGTTTTCGTAGAGGGACTTGACGAATCTGAGTAACTTGGGGTCGGCGGTGGTCGTTCACGTATCGTCGTGGTACTTGGCGATTTCGGAGACGGCGGAAGACGAACTTGGCGGTCCTCGTTGACCTAGTACTTGGCGTTATTTCCGGTTCAGTGATCGTTTTAGGCGTCGGGCGTCGAGGTACTCCACTGCCAACATCACCCGGGTGCACAGAGGTAAAACTTGTGGCACTGCACCTAAATAGATGCCAAAAGGGAAAGATGCCGGGTCGAGACAGAAGACCGGCGACGCGGCTGCGGGCACCGGGAAGCATGGCTCCAACGGGCAGGGCTGGAGACGAGGCAACTGTCAAGGAGGAGTTGGGCATAGCAGCACCAAGGCAGCAGCGGAGCTCTAAGCTCGGTTCCATGGCGGCAGCTGTGGGCGAAAAGGACCCACACCGACGTGGTCAACGCGGGCTCGCGCGGCCTCCCGCGGGACCTGGCGAACAACACAGAAGCAGGGCAGCGACCACGCTACTCCTGCGGTGGAGGTCAGCACCAATGGGGATGGGGCACCGGAGTTGGGTCCGGCCTTGACCTCGCCGGATCTTGGGGCGAACAACGGAGGTGGAGGACTTGGAGCTCCAGACGTCGGTGCAACTGGAGCACGGGGAGGCGAAGCATGCGGGAGCAGAGGCGAGGTAGAGGCGCCGGGCTCCGGTGAAAGGATGGACGATGGCGACGGGGATAGCACGGGACGCCGGACCGAAGAGCGGGCGTCGCTCGGCGGCAGGGCCGGCACTGGACGTGGCTGCCGGAGGGGGATCGGGCGCGAGCGTCAGAGACAGATGCTCGCGGCCGGAGGGGATCAGGTAGGGGCGTGATGGAAGGAGGGTCACGGATCGGGAGGCGCGGGCGCTCTCCTGGTGCTCGATACGTGTGTGGTGGCGACGCCGAGGAAAAAGGACGGGAGGAGGAGAGATGGAGAGGGTGGTTGCGATCAGCTAGGGTTAGCAGTGGGCTGCGGGACTCCTTGGGTCAGGGAGGCCGGCCCGTCAGAGAGGGTTAGGTAGGCTGGGCTAGCTGCACAAATGGGTCGGTCTAGATGGACAGACCCAAGAGGTTGGCTGGGCTGGCTCTCTTCTCTCTCCCTCTAATTCTCTTTTACTCCTTTATTTCCTGATTTAACAAATAAACCGAGGAATAAGAAATGTAGAGAGAGATAGGAGAAGAATTTGAGCAGGGCGCCAATTTTCTTGGACTCATAAAAATGGTGATCCAAGAAAAATACATTTGGCACCATTCGGAAGGATTGCATTCGAACACATTCGAATGTGATTCAAATGGGTTTGAATTAGGAAAACATTTTTGGAGGGTCCAAAAATGTTCGGAATGTTGGTGGAGCTCCGGAAAATGGAGAAAGGATAAAAGCAAAGTTTGGGGACCAAACTCGAAGCGAGAAAAAGGTATGTGATTATTTGCAAGTGTGTTCATGGGTAAATTCAAAAGAATGGAAATATTTATAATAGCTCCCTAATAACGGGAGGATATGTTATAAAGAGAATCACCAAGTGAATTCCCTCGGTTTAAATGGATCAAAGATCCATGCTATTTATTTAGATGAGATGCAAAAGATTTATGACATGATTACATGATGACATGATGCAAAGCAAACATAAAAGGAGAAAGTAAAAATAAAACACACAGAGAAACCCGGGAACCCTGGAAGGCAACTGAAGCTCCGGTCTTGGGGCGTTACAAAACTCCACCACTACGAGAGGATCTCGTCCCGAGATCTCGGATGGCACCGGAGGGAAAAGGAAGAGGAAGAGAAGAAGTAAAACTAAGCTGCTTCTTTGACAAACGAGTGAAACCACGAACCTTGAAAAGGTTAAGTCATTTCGAGAAAATAATACAACGGAGATGAACGAAGTTGAAAGCACTTCATTAAGAAAGGGGAAAAGAAAGAACCGATTCGGGTAGCACTCCGGTTTAGAAGGGATGCAAGACTTGATAAGGCGAAAAGGGCTTGAGCAAAAAGGTCACAACACTCTAGTTAAATGGATAAACCAAGAAAAGAACACGATCCTGACAGAACAAGATGATGTGTTGAAGAGAGCAACATCACAACGCCTTTGGAAGGAAAAGTTAGAAGATAGATAATTGAAATAAAAGAATGGGGAAGAAAATGCCAAGTTGTGCCACAATTGAGCTTGAAAAGGCATCCTTAGGGAATGGTCGAACGGAGTTGTTGGAACACCAACAACGGAAGGACAAGCTTGAAGTGGGCTTATAGAAGGCATCTCAACATTATGGGGTGACAACTTGCCACTCACGGAAAAGATTTGATTGGATTTATAAGACAAGGGAACGAGAAACTATTTCACCGGGAGGATAAATGAAGAACTTGGGTCATTTATGAGCACCATAATAGTAACAATCCTTAGGGAAGGCTTTAGGTGAAATATAACCCAAGATAACTGCAAAGAAGAGATTGATTGGTTGGAAAGATGACTTGAGCGAAGAGAAAATGATGGATTTAAATACCTCACTCTTGAAAACATGTGAATCATGAAACACGAACTCAAATTATCAAAAATGACATAATACCACCTCCAAAGATACAGTAGAAAGAATTGCACTCCGGATAGCAAGATGAAGAATGCTTGAGCTCCCTAGAAATGAATGTTGATGAACACTTCGAGAAGGAATTTAAAGCCTTGATGAACCACCATGTAGAATCTCCATGAAGAACTCCGATACAAAAGAATAACGAAAAGAAAGAGAAGTTGAAAACACAAGGTGAAACCTTGTAATGATTAGATGAAGCTTTGCGACGAGATAGAGTGGAAACTTGGAACTCCGGAAAAGAAAGATGGACAGCTTGAATCGAGAATTTGATGAACCTACGGAATAAGAAATTAAATCAATTGGATGAAACAAGAATAAGAATTACATTATGCTTATCCTTCACCAATTTAATTGATGACAAGCAATGGATTTGGCACACTACTTATTCTCGTAGAAAGGATTAAGAGAGATATAGCGCAAACTTGAGACGGTCTTCAACAAGCCATCGGTAGGATTTGGAAAACAAGGAATGAGTTGATATGATAACCATGGAATAGAATCTTGAGCAAACCACCGTAAGAATTGAAAATGAATGAAGAGAAGATAAAGAAACACCGGGAAGAATTAGCAAATGAATGAAGATGATTGAGAGAATTTAGATACAAGAGAACGAAGGGATCACGAACTGATTAGAGATTACTTGAACGAAGCACCGGTAAGATAGGAGAATGATAACTGACAGCTGAGAATGAAAAAAAACCTGAATTGATGGACTCCGGATAACAAACTGAGAATACTCTTGAATTGCTCCGGATAGGTGAAAAGAATTCTCACGATCAAAACAATTACGAGAGGATGGCAACAAGCTCGAATCACGAATCTTGAAGAGAATGGAGCAAGATTAAAGAGAAACTCTTCTTCGGTCTTCAAAATCCGAGAATGACGACGAGAAACACCACCATGAATTATTTAGACACTTCGGAATGAAGAATGGAAAGGTTGAGCCAATGATGAAAAGAATTTAACCGATCTTGGAGAAAGACATTTGACTGATGACAATTCATTCTTACGTCAAACTTCGAAAAGAATTTTTTGAGGATAGCTCCGGGAGAATTTGAAGAGTCAGGTAACATCCTGGGAAAAGACCTGTGGGTTAGGGCCCACTCAAAAGAAACACCGTTGAAATGATTTAAAAGAGAGGATTGCACCGGTTGGATTAAATAGCTAGAATGAGATAACAACCTCGAAATAGGTTGAACGGATGTAAAGTGAAAACACAAATCTTCGAGATATCTTGCGCACTCCGGAACAATTGAATAGCAAGAAATGAATGAATACGAGGAGCACCGGTATGAGAAGGCATTTGAAGCAAGGAAAAGAATATGATCAACACAGAAAAGCTAGAATTGAAACCACCGGAGAAGAAAAGAATTAAGGAAGATGACCTTGAGGCTCCGTTAGAATCTTCATGAGAATCGCCGGATAAGAACATTGACGGAAAAGGAATGAAGAGGCCTCGCATAAATAAGATGAATACTTCATTAAGAAATATGAGTCCTTGAGGAAAAAGGGGTGGGCGGGCGGGAAAAACAAAGGCAGCTTGGAACGAATGAAACAAACATCGTTGAGAAGAACTGATAATTGATCTTGCCAATGTTGAAGTGATCGGATCCACTTGAAGAGAAACACACCGGTTGAGAAGAGGATTGACATGACAATATCGATTATCATGAAGGATTGGTATTCACATAGGAATATGAGAACAGCGCTTAGGAAAAGGTATGGAATCAACATTTGACATTGAAGCAACTCGACTTTCACAACTCAAAACAAAACAAAGGATTGGCTCACAGAATAAGCCAGAACAAACATATGATAGAGATTTCGTCCGAAGTTTTCGTGGTGGGGCCTACATGGGCTCGATCGTACAACACCATTATGTACAAGGCAGTGCACATGACATACGAAGCGTCCCCGAGTCGGCATAGCCAAGGACTCTTTAAGACACAACGAGACCACTGTAAAACCGACCGTGAATAGGCAGACCACTAGACGTCGAACCCCAATTTCAAATCATACATTTGTCGGAAAGATTTCCTAAGAGCTACTTGAATTCCCACTTATAAACTCCCGAAATTTTCCGGTTATGCAATCGGGTGTTGGGGATACAGGGGAAGCATAATATCTCACACAAAACTAGCAAATCCTACATCCAGTTGTATCCATCCTTCAACACATAACCAAGAAACCTTCGGAAATCATCTACCTCAACCTTCAAAAAGCATCCGTTATACGAGTTATGGAAGAACTTGGGTCATGCACCAATGGGGACAAAAGCTTGAAGTAGGACAAAAGCTGCCATGCATGTTCTTTGCCATAAGCACGTATGACTATATACGGAATACATGCCTACATTATAATGATGAATTGGAGCTAGGTCTATGTCACCCTAGGTTATAATTGTTGCATGATGAATTCCATCCGACATAATTATCCATCACTGATCCAATGCCTACGAGCTTTTCACCTATTGATCTATGCTAAGTTACTTTGTCGTTGCCACTATTATAATTGCTACAAAACTGCTATAGTTACTTTTGCCACCGTTACCGTTACTTCCATACTATTTTTCTACTAAATACTTTGTTGTAGATATTAAGTCTTTCAGGTGTGGTTGAATTAACAACTCAACTGCTAATACTCATGAATATTCTTTGGCTCCCCTTGTGTCGAATCAATAAATTTGGGTTGAATACTCTACCCTCGAAAAATATTGCGATCCCCTATACTTGTGGGTTATCACTAGGTTAAACATATTTTAAAAAATGGAACAAGTTGAGTTCATACCCGTTTCTCTCTGCCACAGCCAGTTCACCAAATATCGTCATTATTTCCTTTCACTTGCACGACCAAATGCTATGAAAATAATAATAGTGCATGAGTGCCGTGGACTAAGATGGAATCTGCAAACATTTTATTCAAGAGGAGAAGACAAAGCAATTTGAGCTCTTTCTTAGATCAACAATAATGCATATTAGAGCCATTCAACATTTTCATCGTGGCCTTCTCCTCGGTATGACTCAATAAAAAGAAAATAATTTCAGAGAAACATGCCGAAATATTTTTGGAGTTTTTGGTTTTTCGAGAAGAAAGCAAATTAAAGAATAAGGAAAACAAAAACAAGAAAAACTATTTACACGGGAAAGCTCCCAACAAGCAAAAGAAGAACAAGGAAATCTTTTTCGGTTTTCTTTTAAATACTACAATAACTAAGCTAGAAAGAAAAACCGAAAAGAAGCAAGAAATATTTTTGGGTTTCTCAAAGTTTTTCAAACACATAAGAAGAAAGCGAGAAAATAATTCTAGCATGGATGATACAAGGAAAAAGTGTGGACTCCGACAACTGAATTGAAATGTGTGAACATGCATGTAATGTTGGCGGAAATACGTACTCCCCCAAGCTTAGGCTTTTAGACTAGATTGGTAATCACCACTCGAAGTAGCCATCAGGTCCCACGTTGAAGTGCCGGGGAGTGGGCACCTGAGCGTCCCACTCCTGAGGCTCCTCCTCTACTGCTGCCTAAGCATTTAGGTAGGCGATAATGTCATCTGGCATAATCATGTATCCTCCCCCGGCAATAGAATCAAACAAAGCAGGTGCAGGCAACGGAATAATATCACGGGTGTTCTCACTGAAAACCAGGTTGTAGGGAATATCAATAGTAGTGTTCTCGCCATCAATAAACTGATGAGCTGCCATAGCCTGACAATCAAAGTAAACCCTGGGCAAGCGATAATCATGTTGGTGTATCTAAATGTTAAAGTGGCTCGCTAAATGAGTGGCATAAATACCGACATGAATTTTTCCCTTCGTCTTGTTAAGGTGCAAGCGACGTGCAATAATAGCCCCTAGGCTATAGGTGTTATCGCCGTAAAGTGCATGACGTAGGACAGCGAAATCGGGGGCACTAAGTGCACCAACCTTCTCTCTAGCAAGTAAACACTTTGTAATAAATAGAGCATAATAGTGCATAGAAGGAAACTGCAAGCTAGTGGCGGTGATAGTCGATACCCCTCTCTCATGTCCCACTGATAAAGTATGATAAAAGTCCTCAAACTCTGCATGCCTAGGATCTCTTATTTCCCCGTTAGAAGGGATCAAGCATGCATCGCAAAACTCAGTAAGTGTCATCTGATGGGATTCAACATATATATAAGTTAAACTGCACCTCCGGGGGATTATTCCTACTCAAAAAATGGAAACTTTTGCTGTGATGAAGTCGGTGAGCCCGAAATTTGCAGCGAATTGTGCAAACACTTGACGAATTCCAGCTCCATCCATGGAGGGGTTGTGCGGCTATTCACACGGCCGCACCTCCGCCCTTCTCGGAGTATGGAGGTCATTTTCCGATGATTCCCCCATGACTCCCTTGGAGTTCTTCTTGGAAGAAAACTTCCTAAAGAAACTCATCTTATTCCTATAAATAAAACTCTGAAATTTTTAGTCCACGAAATTTTTGTCAACAAAACTTCACAAGATTGATAGCAACTACTCATAGAGATGCATAGAGGCCATTTCAAGCATTCAAACTACTTAGAACTCTAAGAATTCGACATGCAAGCTCATCTACTGCAGCATCAAGAGTAGCTAATTATTCAAAATATAATCCACTAAAGCAAAAACTAATTGGACCAATGGAGGAGTCACATACCAAGTAGGAATCCCCCAAAATAGTTTCGGAAATGGAGCTTCGAGCAAAGAGATCGAAATCTACATGTTTGAGAGCAAGAACACGAGAGAGAGCAATGGTGATTTTTTCTAGAGGTAGGTGATGACATGGGCTAAAGAGATAAGTGAGGGGGCCCATGTGGGGACCACAACCCACCAGAGCGTGCCTGGGGTAGCTGGTGCGCCCAGGTGGGTTGTGCCCACCTGAAGCGCCCCCTCTGATGTTATTTGCACTAAAAGTTTAGAAATATTCAGAAAAAATCGTATTAAATTTTAAGGGCATTCTGAGAACTTCTATTTTTTGGTCATTTTTTTATTGCACGGGAAATTCAGAAAACATACAAATCATGGTATTTTATTTTATTTAAGAAAAACAGAAAACAAAAGGTAAGGACAGAAAGTGGTGCTCACTAAATTCATAAACTTCATACCTCTCAAAAATGATCCATTAATAAGGTTGATCAAGTCTTATTAATTTAACAACCACTTTCGATTAGCATGAAATAGAAGAACTTTCGTAAAACACTAGGTTAACTCAACGGGGATATGCATGTCCCCAACAATAAGCATTTCATATTTCTTCTTGGCAGTAGGTAGAGGTAGTTGAAAACTTCCAATAGTGAGTGTCAGAGATTTTTCAATAACACTAATACCATTCACTTGAAATTGTTTCTTTGTAAAGTGCACCGTATGCTCATTACCATTGATATGAAAAGCGACCTTGCTTTTATTACAATCAATAACAGCCCCTAGATTATTCAAGAAGGGTCTACCAAGGATAATCGACATGTTGTCGTCCTTGGGCATCTTAACTATAACAAAGTCTGTTAAGAAAGTAACATTTGCGACAACAACGGGCACATCCTCACAAATACCGATAGGTATGGCAGTTGATTTGTCAGCCATTTGCAAATACATTTCAGTAGGCATGAGTTTATTCAAATCAAGTCTTTTATATAAGGAGAAAGGCATAACACTAACACCAGCTCCTAAATCACACAAATCAGTTTTGACATAATGTATTTCTATGGAGCAAGGTATAGTTGGTACCCGGATCTCCAAGTTTTTTAGGTACTCCATCCTTAAAAGAATAATTAGCAAGCATAGTGGAGATGTCATCTTCCGTTATTTTTATTTCATTAGTGATGATGTCCTTCATATAATTTGCATAAGGGGCCATCTTTAAAATATCAGTCAAGCGAGTGCGCAAAAAGACTGGCCTAAGAATTTCAGCAAAATGCTCAAATTCTTCATCATGCTTTTTCTTAGTGGATTTAGGTGGAAAGGGCATGGGTTTTGGACCATGGTTCTCATTCTCTTACTTGTTTTCTAGCAACAAAGTCTCTTTTATCATATCTTTTTTTAGTTTGTGGGTTATCAAGATCAACAACAGATTCTATCTCTACATCATTATCTAGTTCTTTATCATTGTTTGGTTGAGTGTCTTCATGAACATCATCATTATATTTTTCATTACCACTAGGTGAATGTTCATTACCAGATTGAGTTTCAGCATCAGAGATAGAAACTTCATGATTATCTTCAGGAGGTTTTTCTATTTCAGGTTCACTAGAAGCATGCAAAGTCCTATAATTTTTCTTTTTAGATGGACCAGGTGCAATAGTGTTATTTCTTTGAGAGTCTTGATCAATTTTTTTGGATGTCCCTCAGGATAAAGTGGTTCCTGAGTCATTTTACCTCCTCTAGTAGCTACTCTAACAGCAAAGTCATTTATATTATTATTCATTTCAGCAAGCAATTCTCTTTGAGATTTAGCAACTTGTTCTAGTATAGTTTGAACCATAGATGCATGTTTCCCTACACCTCTTACGTCATTTGAGACTCTAAATAACAAGTCACTAAAGCGGGCAATCGTATCAGAATTGTGTTTCAATTGTTTCATAACATTGGCATTGAAGTGAGTGTTTCATAATGTAATTATCAAACTCATATAAGTACTGACTAGGATGTTTACCATAAGGGATATCACTTTCATCAAACTTCAATAAAGAATTTACCTCTACCACCCATGGAGGTGGTATATCAAGTCCATGTATTTCTTCAATAGGTGGCAAATTCTGAACATCGTCGGCTTTAATAACTTTTTCCTTCATAGATTTCTTTGCCTCTTGCATATATTCTGGACTGACATATAAGATACCCCTCTTCTTCGGAGTGGGTTTAGGTGGTAGTTCAGGAAGAGTCAAACCGCGATAATTGTTCAATATATTATTCAATAGTTCCTCAGCTTGTTCAATAGTTCATTCCCTAAAAACACAACCAACACAACTATCTAGGAAATCCCTAGAAGCATCAATTAGTCCATTATAGAAGATATCAAGTATTTCATTTTTCTTAAGTGGATGATCAGGCCAATCATTAAGCAATTGGAGAAGCCTCCCCCAAGCTTGTGGGAGACTCTCTTCTTCAATTTGCACAAAGTTAAATATTTCCTACAAGGCAGCTTGTTTCTTATGAGCAAGAAAATATTTTTCAGAGAAGTAGTAGATCATATCCTGGGGAATACGCATACAACCAGGAGCAAGAGTATTGTACCATAACTTAGCGTCACCCCTGGGGCGCACCTGGGTGGCTTGTGGGCCCCCTGGACATCCTCTGACCCTAATTCCAACACTATATATTCACATCCGGAGAGAAAAAATCAAGGAGAAGTGTTCATCGTGTTTTACGATACGGAGCCGCCGCCACCTCATGTTCTTCCTCGGGAGGGCAGATCTGGAGTCTGTTTTGGGCTCTGGAGAGGGGAAATCGATGCCTCATCATCATCAACCATTCTCCATCACCAATTTCATGATGCTCACTACCGGGAGTGAGTAATTCCTTCGTAGGCTGATAACACACAAGTATAGGGGATCGCAAAAGTTTTCGAGCGTAGAGTATTCAACCCATATTTTATTGTTTCGACACAAGGGGAGCCAAAGAATATTCTCAAGTATTAGCAGCTGACTTGTCAATTCAACTACACCTGAAAGACTTAATATCTGCAACAAAGTATTTAGTAGCAAAGTAGTATGGAAGTCATGGTAACAGTGGCAAAAGTAACAGTAGCAGTTTTGTAGCAGTCGTAATAGTGGCAACGGAAAAGTGACGGAGCAAAGATCAATATGAAACGAGTTCGTAGGGAATGGATCAATGATGGATAATTATGTCGGATGACATTCACCTTGCAACAGTTATAACATAGGGTGACACAGAACTAGCTCCAAGTCATCAATATAATGTAGACATGTATTCCGAATATAGTCATATGTGCTTATGGAAAAGAACTTGCATGACATCTTTTGTCCTACCCTCCCGTGGAAGCGGGGTCCTATTGGAAACTAAGGGATAATAAGGCCTACTTTTAATAGAGTACCGGACCAAAGCACGAACTCCTCAAACTACGGTCATCACTCGGAAGTGTCCTGACTATTATCACTCCAGGGTTGCCGGATCATAACAAGTAGTAGGTGACTATAACTTGCAAGATAGGATCAAGAACACAAATATATTCATGAAAACATAATAGGTTAAGGTCTGAAATCATGGTACTCAACCCCTAGTGACAAGCATTAGGCATAGTAAAGTCATAACAACATCAATCTTAGAACATAGTGGATACTAGGGATCAGACCCTAACAAAACTAACTCGATTACATGGTAAATCTCATCAAACCCATCACCGTTCAGCACGCCTACGATGGGATTACTCACACACGGCGGTGAGAATCATGAAATTGGTGATGGAGGATGGTTAATGATGATGATGGTGATGATTTCCCCTCTCCGGAGCCCAAAACAGACTCCAGATCTGCCCTCCCGAGGAAGAATAGGGCTTGGCGGCGGCCATGTAACATAAAACGCAATGAGTCCTTCTCTTTGACTTTTTCTCCCCGAACGTGAATACATGGAGTTGGAGTTGAGGTCGGTGGAGGTTTGTGGGGCCCACAAAAATAGAGGGCGCGCCCTGGGGTTGGGTGCGCTCCCACCCTTGTGGCGAGGGTGTGGGCCCCCTTCGATTGATTCTTTCACCAATATTTTTTATTTATTCCAAAACTGATATTCGTGAAGTTTCAGGTCATTCCGAGAACTTTTATTTTTGCACAAAAATAACACCATGGCAATTCTGCTAAAAACAGCGTTAGTCCGGGTTAGTTCCATTCAAATAATGCAAATTAGAGTCCAAAACAAGGGCAAAAAGTCTGGAAAAGTAGATACGATGGAGACGTATCAACTCCCCCAAGCTATCATTTTTTTATTACGGCAGTCAATTATCTCATTTTTTACCAAGAGAAATCTGGCTCAGTAATGATGGACCATTTCTCTGGGCCGCTGCTTGACGTACATTAGGCCCCATACGCCGGTATTCCCGCGTCCTGACAGTATTCAGCGTGGGAGGTGGGTGGGAAATTTTTTAGTAGTCCCGTCTTCTGCGTGTTCGGGGCACCGGCAGCAGCGAGCCGCGCCTGGGCTATATCCAGCTCTATCAACGTAGTGTTCGGGCGGCCGCCCATGTGTGGTTAGGCCGACTCAGGGTCAGATCCGGTGTCGTAGGCTGGGTCCGAACTTTTATCCTGACGGCTATCCATTTCCGGGCTAGAGACCCGGGTGTATACTATCATAAGCCTCGGAGATCATGATCCTTCTGTCCTCTCTCTGATGCTAGTGACAAGGTGGGTGATGGTGGGGATGTGTATTTCCCTGTTATCAGGTTCAAACGATCTGGTTGTAGGTCGTGGGCCTACTGACGGAGATTCCCATAGCTTGGAATCGATCCGACAGGTTGTCTACCGACGGGGTTGTCACCGGGGTCAAGCCTCCTGGGTGTTCAGTGGGAAGTTCTTTGGGTACTTCAACGGGATCTGGCTTTAAGGCCAGGCCCTAGATTGAGTTGGCTCCCTTTACATCCACCGAGTCTGAGGTCAATGTGTTGGGCTCAGCGGGCTCTTCGAAAGCAGGGCTTCACTGAGGGCCAGCGTCAGACTCCAAGTTCCGAAGGCTGGCCCTGTGATCGTCGATGAGGTTTTCTACCGGGCTCAAACGACCGATGGGGTCGGCGCAGAAAGTGATGCTGCCGAACGTAAAGATCTGGTCGGAGACGGAGATGTCTCCAGCGCTCGAGGGGTTTCAACCGAACAGTTGGGCCGTCGATTCTTTGGTGCTCCACAGCGGAACTCTCAATGAAAGCACCAATATTGGTGTGAAAACCGGCGGATCTCGGGTAGGGGGTCCCAGGCTGTGGATCTAGGATCAATGGGGAACAAGGGACAGTGAACACGACATTTACCCAAGTTTGGGCCCTCTCGAAGAGGTAATACCCAACATCCTGCTTGGTTGTATTCAATGTATGGTATGGTTACAGAGTAGATCTACCTCAAGATCAGACGAGCTAAACACTAAGGTGATGAGGTGATGAATGTAGCTCTACACTACAAGAAAAAGACACATCCGTGGCATTTTGGGCCGAACAAATTTTTTCCTATCATACTTATGACACTTCTATGATGATAATTGTGACAAAACCCGGTATCATCATAGATGTGGTGGGCTTCCACTTCTATGACAAAAAATCATGACAGAAAACGGGCTTTTCATCCTGGGCGGCCCGGAGACGCAGCTGCATGACATTCTTTGGGCCGTCCATGACGGAAAAAACCGTGGTAGAAGCGAGGGTGAGGAAAATATCGGGGTGTTCTCCGTTACGGTGGGTGGTCGGGGCCGAGCGATCCGCGTTTCTCTCGTACACGCACACGAGGCATTGAGCTCTAAATGAACCCGAGCGAGGCATTGGGCTCTAACTGAACCAGAGCGATTGCACTGCAGGCTACGCATTACTGAACACGATCGAGCGATTCCTTCGCTACTGCTGCTAACTAAAGTCGATCAATGCTGCCTCTGGATGAACAATGAGCGTTGCTGGGGGGTTTGGATGAACAGTTCCCGGTGGGGGTGGATGAACAGAACCCCATGGTGTTGCCTCTGGATGAATAGGACCCCGATCGATCAGGACGGTTGGGGCTGGATGAACAGGACCTCGTGGAGGGCAGGATGAACAGGGCCAGCCCGTTGAGGGCTAGATGAACAGTAGACTGTGGAGGGATGGATGAACAGTAGCCCGTGGAGGGGTGGTTGAAGAGGAGCCCGTGGAGAGGGCTGGTTGAACAGTAGCCGGTGGAGTAGCGCGCAGTGGAGGCTGGATGAACAGGAGCCTGTGGATGAACAGTCGCAGGTGGAGGCTGGAGGAAGTCAACGATGGATGAACAGTAGCCTGTGGAGGCTGCAGGGGTCGGCGGTGGAGATGAACAGTATCCCGTGGAGTCCCGTTTTGCGGTACGCCACACCCCTCCCGATGAACAGGACCCCCGTTTCGACCATAGGAGGTTCGTTTCCTCCGTTTTGCGGTACGCCAGACCCCTCCCGATGAAAAGGATCCTGTTTCGACCGTGGCCGGTCGAACACAAGGCCGTTTCCTCTGTTCTGCGGTACGCCAGGCCTCGTTTCCATCGGCTATTCTGTCCAAGCCCTCCCGATGAACACGACGACACATTTCGTTCTGACCCAGCCGGTTGGCTCCCCATGAACACGATGACGATGTTGTTTCTCCATTCTGACCCAGCCATGTACACGAGCCCTGGCCGTACATATGCGCGAGTAGGCATTCGAGACCCTGCCCGTATGCACGTATGTGGACATATTTTCTTTCTTGCACATTGGCCACTGTACGTACGTGTACATGCTACGTGCACACCTCTACTACGACACGTGCGCGCCTCTACATCGACCAGTATGTACATACACATTCGCGACCAGAATGACAACACTACGTACGCTTCGACCAGGTGGGTCCCGACTTTCAGGCAGTTCCTTGCGTGCGAAGATGTAGCTGGTGGGTCCCAGCGGTCAGGGGGAAACGTTTTTTTTCATGAAATATGGTGGCCCGTCCGGTGGTTCCCCGCTGTCAGGTGGAGGAATAATTATTTTGCGTGTAATAAGGAGGCACTTCCTTGCTGCAGCCGTGGACCCAGCTGTCAGCCTCTCCACGTATAGTCCACATCCGATGGAAGCCGTTCCTTGACCACGTTGACCACATCGCGCCGAGAGCACCAGGGCGGTGGACGACGGCGAGGCCTAGGAAGGGGACGACGCGGAGCCGGGGAAGACGCAATAGTGGAAGCCCGCGCAGAGAGGAGTACGAGGGTTCACTGGTTCGGGTGTGGTGTGAGGCTGCCGTCGCCGCAGAATAACTGGGGGTGTGGGTGAGTAGACGGATGGCCTGGCCAGTGATGGGAGTAGTAGGGGGCGGTGAGGCCTCCGCGTCATCGCAGCCGGCCACGGGAGGAAGGAGCACGTCCGGCACTGGTTTAGGTGGCTAGAGCAAGAAGACCAGAGGTTGAAGAAGCACTACGGCTGCTGGATGGACATCATACGGTCAATGGAGCTAGAATCGTGCATATTGACTAAGTTAACAAAGTCCTCCGTCCCCACAAGTCAGCCTCCCACTATACTGGGTCCCAGCTAGAAGGGGGAGTATTCATTTTTGTGTGTGTAATAAGGAGGCACTTCCTTGCGTGCGAAGATATAGCTGGTGGGTCCGAGCTGTCAGCGGCGGTAATGTTTTTTCGCGAAATACAGAGGCCCTTTCGGTGGGTCCCAGATGTCAGGTGGAGGAATCATTATTTTTCGTGTAATAAGGAGGCATTTCCTTGCGTGCGGCCGTGGACCCAGCTGTCAGCCTCTCCATGCACAGTTCACTTGAAATGCATGTCGGTCGTTGACCACGTTGACCACGTTGACCAGGACGCACTGAGAGCACTAGGGCGGTGGACGACGGCAAGGCCTAGGAAGGGAACGACATGGAGCCAGGGAAGACTCGGCAGTTGTTTCCCACGCGGAGGGCAGTATGACTATACGAGGGTTTACTGGTTCGTCTGCCGTCGCCGAAGAATAACAATAGGTGTGGGTGAGTAGATGGATGGCTAGGCCAGCGATGGGAGTACGGTGGGGTGGTGAGGCCTGCGCGGCAGCACAGCCGGCCGCGTGGAGGAGGGAGCAGGCAGTCCCGCCGGCGCTTGTTTGAGCGGCTGGAGCAGGAAGAGCAGAGATTGAAGAAGCACGACAGCCGTTGGATGGAAATCCAACAGTCACTGCTTGTGCGTCAACCTTTTTTTTAGGAAAGCCTCAAATCTATGGAAAACAGCATACAACCCATCTGCCATTATTTCTAATAATTTACAGCCCATTTGCTAATTCTTAAGGTTTTTTTGGAGCCCATATTTTTTTGTTAGCATTACATCCCATATTGTGGCCATAGTTAAAAAAATACGAAATTTTGCATATTTCGGTACAGTCCGAACTACTTTTAATCCCGAAATTTAGAGTCACGTTCAAACTGATTTTAAAAATAAATATATATCAATATAAAATCCAACAAATTGTCCACGCATAAAAATCAATGCAATTTAAAATCTCGAAATGAAAAAAAGAAATTTGAAACTAATTGCCAGTTTGATGTGTTTTAAAAATGTACATCCCATTTCTCATTACTGATAGGCCATTTTCTCGGCCAGCCGAATGAAGCTCTCCTCGTCTTGAAAGATTTGCAGCCCAACAGGACTGACAAAGCGACTTACTTGGAAAATCACAAAAAAATTGGGCTGTGGCCGTGGACCCAGCTGCGGCCGTGGACCCAGCTGTCAGCCTCTCCACGTACAGTACTCTTCTGATGGAAGTCGGTCATTGACCACATTGACCACGCCACACCGAGAGCACCAAGGTGGTGGACGACGGTGAGGCCTAGGAAGGGGATGACGCGGAGCCGGGGAAGACGCGGCAGTGGATGCCCATGCGGAGAGGAGTACGAGGGTTCACTGGTTCGGCTGCGGTGTGAGGCTGCCGTCCCCGCAGGGCCTGGCTAGCGGTGGGAGTAGTAGGGGGCGGTGAGGCCTCAACGGTAGCACAGCCGGCCACTGGAGGCAGGAGCAGGCGGTCTCACCGGCGCTGGTTTGGGCGGCTGGTGTAAGAAGGGCAGCGATTGAATAAGCAGCAGGACCATTCGATTCAAATCCGACAGTTACTGCTGCTAGAATCGTTTGTTGACTAAGTTGACAAGCCCTGCGTACGCGTCAACTTAGTAGGCCCATAGGTCAGCCTCCCAACCTGTGTGCCCCAGATGTCAGTGGGAGGAATCATTTTTTTCACGTAATAAAGAGGCAGTTGATTGCATGCGGCCAGCCCAATGGAGGGAGTAGGGTGGGCCGGGGAAGCCTGCGCGACATCACAGTGGGCCACAAGAGGAGGGAGCAGGCAGTCCCGCCGGCGCTAGTTTAGGCGGCTGGAGCAGGAAGATCAGAGATTGAAGAAGCACGTCGGCCGTTGGATGGACATCCAACAGTCACTACTGCTAGAATCGTGTGTTGACTGACAAAGCCTTGCATAAATAAGTCAGCCTCGAAATCTGTGGCGTGTACCTCCCATTTGCTATTATTTTTATAATTTTTACTCATTTTTGAATTCATATGGAATTTATTGCAGCCCATTTTCCATTTTTAGAATTGCTGCCCATTTTCTGGTCAGTACCAGGGTTAAAAAAATTAACTAAATATGTGGGAATTTGAAAATTTGCAAATTTTTGTTGAGGAAAAAAAATATTCTTAATCCAAAAATTAGTAGCCATACTAAAACAAATTTAAAAATATATTAGTACTATGTCATGTTAAATCCAATGAAATACTCCCTCCGTCCCAAAATTCTTGTCTTAGATTTGTCTAAATACGGATGTATCAAGTCACGTTTTGGTATTAGATACATCCGTATCTAGACTACTGTAAGACAAGAATTTTGGGACGGAGGGAGTATAAGATATCAGTGAGGAACAAAAACGAAAAAAGAAACTAATATCCCATTTGCTATAATTTTTTTTTGAAATTTTCAACCCCTTTTGATATTACTTTTAACAGACACTGACCATACTCTTTGGCCAGGCCAGAATGCATCCCTCCTTGTCTTGAAAGATTTGCAGCCTGGTAAGTCGGAGAAAACAAATAGGCCTAGCTTGGGTATTCTTCAAAAAGAAATACTAGGCTACCTATTTTCCCAAAAAAACTGCTGGGCTGGTCATGTTGTTAGACCGGCCACAGAGACCGCACAACCCAGTTTATAGCGTGCTCCTCTGAATTACTACTAAAAAAAGTTGTGCAATTTTTCCATTAATTGACTATACGTTGAAAATGATGTGGGTCCCAGATATCAGCAGGTTGGATTAGAGTAAAAAAACGAGGGGTTCATCTGAGTAGTAAAAGAGGCGCTTGCTTGTGTTCAGGAGTGGACCTAGTGGGTCCGTACTGTCATACTCACAACTACAATCCTCTCCCGATTCACTATGTTGACCGGGACCATTTCAAAAAAAACTATGTTGACAGGGCCGGACGGTGGCGCCGCGGCGAGCGCACCACGGCGGAGGATAAAGTGTTCTCGCCAATGTGCTGGGCTGGGTTGGACATTCTTATTTAAAAATAAAAATGGACCGGATCTATTTACGATGTTGACTATGATTTGCAAGGGTCTGCTGGTTGCAGGAAGAAAATGCTGGGAGAAATAAGACTAGTCGCTATCTTTGCCGAAGAATAATATCGACTGAATGTAATGACACTATCATAGGAAATAATATCCTCCTGTTAAATCGTGAAATTAAAGAACTGGTGCATGAGCATTTAGCTTTATTTATTTATTTATTTACTTATTTATGTTTAGGGGACCATGAGAATGTACCTAGGCCGGATTCATGTGAGAGCCTCCCTTCCAGTTAATTATGGGCTTCTCTATTGGGCCTTCATCAGTGGGCTGCATGTTATCAACAAGTGGAAAATGTGTTCCGTATGAAAAATAGAATGCACTACGTATGGTACGGGGCACTAAAGGATCGAACCGTGCAACAACTTCCAAAACATTGTGTTTGTCGTTCTAACAACACATTTATTGAACCAACAGACGACATATACTACTGATTGTACATTGAAAACAGCAGCAGCAACAGCAACCAGGGCTGGGGGTGCATCAGAAGCAGTAAGCAGGCCAGAAGAGTGAAGACGCAACTCTCTTTTCCAAACCAAACATCAGCCATGATTACAAAAGGGCTACCAAAAAAGAACAAGTGTATGCATCAAACTAAATAAAGATCCTACTACACCAAGTGTATGCATCTAACTAACTGGCTCAGTTAGACGTTACTATTTATTAAGCTGTGGAGATTAGCTAACGGCTTGAACCAGATGGGTGCCTGACGGGGGACACTCCAGCCATCAGGTTGTAGTCTGATACTTGCGACCCTCTCTCCTACTTTGGGCTGCAGAGCATGGCGGCACATATCAGGGTATGGTGCATGCAGAGACGCATGGTACGCTGTGTAGACACAATTTTACCTGATGAACGAAACCGCGCTGCCATCATGATCCTTGCCGTCGGTTATCTCCTGGTGAATTGGATAATTCAGTCCGACAACATCATATCAAGTTGGAGTCAAATAACCCTAACAAAAGTTGGAGTCATATAAAAAAGGGAGATGGGAGTACATGACCGAAAGTCTGGCGTGACTGGTTCATCAGTCCATGGCCGGACATCGTCCTTCTATCTACGTGGCCCAACCTTGCAGTGCACAAACGCGATGTCCTGTGATAAACAATTCGGGTGGGCCTAGATTTCTGTAGAATGAACAACCAACTACATCGTGGATACTGTAGACGCGAATCCGTGCATTCTGAACCATAGGATTGACATTATCGATGCCTGAAATTACTTCTTAGGCCCATGTTTCAAATTTTCAAAATTGGTACGCTATATAGTAGTATAGATAGATAAAAAACAAAGAATAGTAGTAGAGATAGAGATAAGAATAGAAACTAGGGAGGAGCACTATCTACTGCTTCGTGGGCTACTCCTCCGCTCCATTCAGCGGGCACTGTTGAAATTTAGGGAGCGCACTCTCGCGACTGCTAGCAGCGACAACTTCTTCCCCGACCTCGGCAACCTCTTCCTCAACGACATGGGCGACAACCTCAATGCCAATGGTGCTGCTCCCGTTTCACCGTATGTGTTTCTGTGCTTCCTGTTCGAAATCGTGGTAGAATTCATGTTTCTAGTACGTGTCCTAGATTTGATCTGTTCATCTACTATGCTAGTCTGCATGATTATTTAATCTCTGTTATAGTTGTCATGATTTATTTTTTGCTTATTCGGACTAAATCTCATAGTAACTTGTTCATATATTCAACTGGTGGAACGTCCCCTACAGCCACTCCCATTTCATTGGACGGCCTGGTCGATGCCTCCAAGGAGCCCTTCGTCTACTACAATGAGTGCCCGGTGCCATTTTGGGGCTCGCGGCGGACATCGTGCATCACCTGATGGAGGCGTGCGGCAATCACTACTGGCCCTTGGCGAAGAACATCAAGCACGAGACGTGCTACCCGTTCATCGTGTCGGAGTCACTGGAGGATCACCGCCGTCTGCTAGTCTCGGAGGAGGACGACAGCATCTTCCTCTTGATCGTGGGCACCGGCGAGGCCCGCGCAGGCCGCCGCCCCGTCTCTGTAGTGTGTGTCAGGGGCAACACCGCTGACGATGACACTGACACGAGGCCGATGTATGGGTACGTGCTCACTATTACTACCCCTCGGAGGTACGTGGGCGGCGACACTGGCTACGTCAAGCTGACTTGGACTCTGTCGAGCTGGGACCTTCCCGCCGATGTGGACATGGAAGACACATGGTATTATTTGACCCCCAACAATGTGCACGGGGACTCCAAGGAGGTTCACCTGGACATCTGCATTATCAAGTTAAATGTTGATCATTAGTCTTCGCTCAATGTAATCCGCTGTCTAAGCATGTGGAGACTTCCATGCATGATCTTGCTCTATTGGAGTATCGCGCATGAATAAAAGTGTATCCATTTATGGTTTAGTCTAGAATCTTCCATGTATGAATTTTTACTACAGTACTGGTGAAAGACTTATGATGAACCATTTCTTACATATCCTCTGCCCCCTTCCAAGTCATCCTGATTTAATCCCTCCGTCTAGGTGTATAAGGGCATGGTTAATACTTACATAGTATAGCCAACTATTGACTATAAGAAAGTGCCATGTCATCTGTAGCCAACATGTATAACAATGGATACTCAAAAACTAATTCTTGATGATCATTTCTTGCAAAGTACAATAAGAGTTATTTCTTCACAAGTTTTGGATGAAGGTTGAACAGTTGAACGCTTTTGTTTGCAAAAGATACTTTTTTAATCTATTTCACCCGGATGTTTATGAGCTCTAGAGATGAAATAATGTAACATCCAAAAATTCTAAATTTTGGAATGTTATAATAAATAGATAGTTTTGATTGCTTTGTGATTGATTGACTGAAAGTGAGTGAATTCGAAACATTTTGAAAGTCAAATGAGAGGGAATAAAAGGACTTTCCCAAACTTTCATTCTGCATTTTGATCCCCGTGAATTCAAATTCTTTTCAAATACAACACCCTAGAGAGAAGATGATATGGCTTCTTCCATTTAATTAAATGAAAATGGTTTTTTTGAAAAGATTTGAATTTTATTTGGAAATATTTCAAATTCAGAAACTTTAAGCAACTCAATGATTTCCATGAGAGAAGATAAAATTACTTCTTCAAAATATATGAAATGCGATTTGGAAGTTTAAAAGGATAAAATTTAAAGTCCGTTTGAAATTATTTTCAATTTGGAGTTATTTGGGTTTTATTCAAATTATTTTTCTCCAAAAATAAAATAAATGGAAAATAAGGTAAAATGATTCCCTACATCAGAAAATTGGAGAGAAATAATTTTGAAATCATTTTGGTATTTCTAAAATGATTATTATGGATTTTATTAGGGCCGTAGCACTTTTTGAATTTTTTGAAATTATGTGGATTTTATTTGACTCTAGAAAAATGGTCATGTTGTAGGAAATCTTTTTCTGAAAATTTTGATATATTATATGCCTATATAATATATATTTTTTAATTATGTTTTTATTTGTGAGAAAATGTTTTATAAAAAAACTCTCTCGCGTCGCCGACTGGGCCGGCCCAGCGCCCGAGCCAGGGCGCGGCCCAACGGCCCACCCCCGCTCGTCCCCGAGCTCCGCTCGGTCTCCCGAGCCAGCACGGGAGCGCCGCCGCCGCCGTACGCTGCCCGGACTCCCGCCGCCGCCTCTCTTCTGCCCCCTCGCCCAGGCCACGGAGTCGCCCCGCCCCTATATAAGTGCCGCCTCCGCCGCCCTCTCCCTTCTCTCTCCTCGCTGCCGCCGCAGCTTCCGCCGCAGCCGCTGCTCCGCCCGCACCGTTGCCCTGCGCCGCCCGCGATGCCTCCCGCCGCTGCCGCCTTGCCCCGCTGTTTCCAGCGCCTTCCGCGCTGCGCAGCCCCGTCGGCGGACTCGCCGTAGCCGCTGCCCGCTGCCGCTGTTCGCCGTCCTGCCAGCGGGTTTTTTGGCCTAAACCGCCTAGCCGGCCGAACCGATTGACCGGAGTGTGATGAGTAGATCTATCAAGAGTTTTGAGTGCGAATCATCTTCATCAACAGTACAGGATTCTTACGATGAGTAAGTGATACTTTAGGGTTATGATTTCTACACTCAACTTTGCCATTGGTGTTGATGGGAATCCACAACCTTGTTGTTACTTCCGCTATATGGATTGAGGTAATAGTATTTATGTTATTTATACATGTGATTTACCTCTATTATAAATCCTTGAGTACTGTGTGTGTCAGCATACCGATCCAGGGATGACACTTAAGCATAGAGACTTGACCTTCTGAGGTCGGGTCGCTACAAGATGGTATCAGAGCACATGTTGACTGTAGGGCATGACCCTAGAAGCTGGCAAGCCCATAGGAAGGATTTTCTCTAAAACTTTCTTTTTCAAAAAGATCTTTTACCTCTCTTCTCTTCTGATCTTATTCAAATATTCCCTTTTAGTGAGACCATACCCCTTTCCCCTTTTGACCACACGAAGATTCGACTGATGAGAGCACTTCCAGAAGTACAAGATATCGGACAACTAAGACCATTTTGGAATGAAGAGTATTTACCGTGCATTTGAATAATGGAAACTGCAACGGTTGAAGACCGAAGACAAGGAGAATTTGAAGGCTCTGAAGAATTCCCAGATTTGTATGACCTAGGAAGGCTACCCTTATGGAACTTGGCAGACTATGGAAGCTGTGAATACCGATATCAAGGTGTATCGGAGAAAGACTGAAACAAGGAGCATGAGAACTCGAAGTTTTGTCAAGAAACCCCTAAGGCAGTAGATATCAACTATGGAATGATAGCTCATGGAAATGACAAGAGCAGAAACACGGTTATCTGTGATGTCATCGCCCGCTGATGCTATTGTCACCGTGCTAAGTTAAGGATGCATTTCTTCAGAATGGATTGGATGGAAGAAGGCTGATGGAGCACCTATCAGTAAGATGATGTTTTAACCTTAGCTGGTGTATCGCCAGAATCTAGAGTAATACATTACAAAGTTTAAGATGGACTTGTAGGAAGCTATATATGACAAGGAAGCATTTCGTGAAGAACTCGAAACCCAGAAGCTGAAGGTAGCCATGCTAGAGGAGCAAAACCTCGAGATACTGGAGATTTGTCAAGAACTGACGGACAGTAGGACCATGGTTCATACCAAGGATGTTGAAACCCAGAAGTTGGAAACGCCACTCCAGAAATATTAAAGGATGTCACGAGAGACTTCGCGTCAACAGAGATGATCTTGCAAAAGAACTTGAGAAGGACAAGCATGATTGAAAGAAGCCCATCGGAGATATGAACAAAACTGGAAGAGTTTGGTGACGTTGAAGATTTATTGACCTTTAGAAGACCCAACCCATGTTATATACCTACGTTAGATTCGACGATTGTGAGCTGTCAATTGTTTGATTTTTTTTCGACAGCCACAAATAAAATCTGTCTCTTCAAAACTATTGTTTGCATTGTGTGTATCCCTCTCTATCTCTCTTATCTCACCCCAAAACCCATGGACCCAATAGAGGATGAATGGAGATGAGCTTGTATTTTTTGGACCGATGAGTCAATTGGAGACGGACCGATGGATTCAGAGCATGGAAGATTTCATGAAGAATAGCACTATAGCCGGAAAGAATATGACCCAGCATGATCTTCAGTGTTTTGAAAGAGGTGCTGCTACTTAGTGGAGGATGTTCCAAACCATGAATGGATGGCAAGGAGTAACCACTTGGAAACAAATTAAGTTGACTTTGCAAAGATCTCATCTTGTGTCCCAGAAGTTGAAGCCTTATGGAAAGGATATGAAGAAACCTTGTGCATGCAAGATTTGTGGAGAAATAGGACACACCCATAAAGAACACAATGATGAATGCCCTAATTGTGAAGGAAGTCACCCAGTTGAAGAATGCCCAACTAGGCAGATTACTTGTTTCTTGTGTGAAGGGACTACCCACTATCTCGATTAGTGTCACATTTAACCCATGGTATGAAGAACCGTACAACATAAGAAAGAAGTAAAAGAACGAGCCCTTATGGAAATTTTAGAAGAACTCGTGATGAAGGAAGATGTCGGGGACCCACCCAAAGAAGAACCAATTAAACCCTGCACCAAGTCATGCTATTCATGTGGAAAAGAAGGACACATCTCCCAGAATTGTATGAATGGGGATCCAGTAGAATTACCGACGGAGAAAGTAGAGTATGACCCACAAGAAATAGAAGCCATGACTGGCATGGAAAGGTCCAGGAAGAGAAGTAGATTGGATTTCAGGAAGGAACTAAGTCATATCACCAGTTACAGGTGCAAGGAGTCAGGGCACTACCTCAGCAGTTGCCCAAAAAGGAAACCTCGAGACTTGTCAGAAGTAATATGTTTTCGTTGTAATGGAGCAGGGCATTTTGCCAGAGAATGCCCCAAGGAGAAGGAGACTTGTGAAAATTAGTTGAGTGTGTGAGAAGTATAGTAGTAGAAGTGGGAACATTTTCTTTTATATTGAGGTGTTGAGTTGAGGCATGTAATGGAAATGCAGGAGATTGTAAGAATTTGAGAAATTAATGAAGTTAACATCGTTGGTACTGATTTGGATTTTTATGAGTTGTTGCTCTATGAAGAAAGATTTTGACCATTTTCGAGGATATGAGGAATATGGTCTATGGATGGATTTGTGCATTTTAAGGGTGGTAGTACCCTGTGAGGACCCTTGACCCATGGAAAGGATAATGATATTCCACAAAGTGGACTTTGGACAAAATAAGTAAGAGTTTTAACTCGATATGTGGGATACCCCAAGAATATGAGGGGATGAAGTATTATTGGATATAGAGGAGGTATAATGTTGTTAATATGGAGCAATTGTAACTCCATGATGAGTTGAGTAATCACGTCTGAGTTTGGTACAAATAGAAGGAAGAGAGAATGTGCAATTGGATGGATTTAAGAATGCTAGGAAGCTGGATGTTGGAATAAAGATCAGTTGCCCAGAGGATGAGTTCAAGGTTTACAAGTGATGAGATGGGCCATAACCCACAGGCCCCAGGACCTACCAAGAAGCAAGCACACTCTTGTTGAAGGAAAAACCCTGGAAGAGAGTATGACCTTACCCACCGACGATTTTATAGGAGTAACGCAAAACCTAAGAGTTGACAAGGAACGATAGATGTTTGTTTGGCTTGCAGAATCCAAGAATTTATCCGAACTTAGTTCGTCGATAAGAGAAATTCTGCAATGCTTGTGAGGATGACCGAGTGTTAGAATGCAAGATTCGCTAAACCATGTACAAGGTAATGATTTGGGTACGGGATGGATTGATCACCATACCGACTTATTCTTATTATTCGCCTTGCTATACGGGATAGTAAATCTGAGTGACTTACCTATAGTAGAGAGACGATGATATTAAACCTTGTTGAAACCTTAGAATGGTATAGCAATTTTTTCCCTTGTACGAGGAAGCTTTTGCCAACCGTAGGTTATATGGTGAGGATCAACCCAGACCCATTTCCTGCAGGAGAAACCATAATTGGATGACCGCCATGAGATTATCGATAGTTGTTTAGTTTTGGCGCCAGACCCGTCAGCTAAGAAGACCCAGTCTTGGAATAACCTTACCAAAGATCAAAGGACAGAAGAATTGCGGTAAAGGTTATGCCGCTACCGGAAGAGCCCAAAGAAGGAGTTTTTCCCGAAAATCTAAGAAGACCGACACTGCCAACAATAAGGATGGAGTATAAGAGTCTTGTTGGAACCGTAACCATGATTTTCAGGGTGGTAGCACCCCAGACCCCCTCCTGCAACAATTGATGGATTTTGAGGAGACCCCCAAACCCTAACCTTTTTCTTGTTAGCCTCTCCGAATCTCGAGGACGAGATTCATTTTAAGGGTGGTAGGTTTGTAACATCCCAAAATTCTAAATTTTGGAATGTGATAATAAATAGATAGTTTTGATTGCTCTGTGATTGAGTGACTGAAAGTGAGTGAATTCGAAACTTTTTTAAAGTTAAATGAGAGGGAACAAAAGGACTTTCCCAAACTTTCATTCTGCATTTTGATCCCCGTGAATTCAAATTCTTTTCAAATACAAAACCGTAGAGAGAAGATGATATGACTTCTTCCATTTAATTAAATGAAAATGGGTTTTTAAAAAGATTTGAATTTTATTTGGAAATATTTCAAATTCAGAAACTTTAAGCAACTCAATGATTTTCATGAGAGAAGATAAAATGACTTCTTCAAAATATATGAAATACGAGTTGGAAGTTTAAAATGATCAAATTTAAAGTCCATTTGAAATTATTTTCAATTTGGAGTTATTTGGGTTTTATTCAAATTATTTTTCTCCAAAAATAAAATAAATGGAAAATAGGGTAAAATGATTCCCTACATCAGAAAATTGGAGATAAATAATTTTGAAATCATTTTGGTATTTCTAAAATGATTATTATTGGATTTTAGTAGGGAAGTAGCACTCTTTGAATTATTTGAAATTGTGTGGATTTTATTTGACTCTAGAAAAATGTTCATGTTGTAGGAAACCTTTTTCTGAAAATTTCGATATATTATATGCCTATATAATATATTTTTTATTCTATTTTTATTTGTGTGAAAAAATGTTTTATACAAAACTCTCTCGCATCGCCGACTGGGCCGGCCCAGCGCTCGAGCCAGGCCGCAGCCCAACGTCCCACCCCCGCTCGTCCCCGAGCTCCGCTCGGTCTCCCGAGCCAGCACGGGAGTGTCGCCGCCGCCGTACGCCGCCCAGACTCCCGCCACCGCCTCTCTTCTGCCCCCTCGCCCACGCCACGGAGTCACCCTTCCCCCTATATAAGCGCCGCCTCTGCCGCCCTCTTTCTTCTCTCTCCTCGTTGCCGCCGCCGCTACTCTGCCCGCACCGCTACCCTGCGCCGCCCGCGACGCCTCCCACCGCTGCCGCCTTGCCCCGCCGTTTGCAGCGCCGCCCGCGCCGCGTAGCGCCGTCGCCGGACTCGCCGAAGCCGCCGCCCGCTGTTCGCCGTCCCGCCGGCGGTTTTTTTGCCTAAACCGCCGAGCCAGCCGAACCGATTGACCGGAGTGTGACGAGTAGATCTATCAAGAGTTTTGAGTGCGAATCATCTTCATCAACAGTATAGGATTCTTACGACGAGTAAGTGATACTTTAGGGTTACGATTTCTACACTCAACTTTGTCGTTGGTGTTGATGGGAATCCACAACCTTGTTGTTATTTCCGCTATATGGATTGAGGTAATAGTATTTACGTTATTTATACATGTGATTTACCTCTATTATAAATCCTCGAGTACTGTGTGTGTCAGCATACCGATCCAGGGATGACACTTAAGCACAGAGACTTGACCGTCTGAGGTCGGGTCGCTACAAATAATATCCGAAGAAACCTATCGATACCCGTTACACATGAGATGACCCCCACATCCTTTGACAAAATAAACAATTCCCCAATCAATGCATTTCACTCTTCCGTGCAACGCACGGGCACCTTACTATAGATCAGTAAGACCAAAAATTGAACTAACATTATATATAGTACGATAAATGATGATGCATGTCACCTAATATTATATCATTGAAAACTATGTTCAAATACGAATCCAGCGATATTGTTTTTGTTGACATGCACAAACATTTTGTTAGTTAAATCTTCAGTCAAATTCAATGGGGGATAAACCACGATCGATGTAGTAAACCACGACCGAGTACTAGTGTAGAGGGCGGCGCTGCACGGGAATCTCACCCCCGCTCGTGGCGCGGCAGTAAAGCCGTCATATCACAAAACCCAACCACTCCCAGTAATAAGTGGCCTGGTAAAATAAACGGACAAGCAACCATCATATCCCTTCGTCTTTTTTGCATTTCATCTCTCTGCATTTACTTTCTCCGGTTCATATCGCACACTCGATCCCTAGCTACTACTTCTAGGGCCAGTTCTTTTGGCGGCTTCCCCAGCTTTTCCCATAAGACTAGTCAAAGTGGAGAGTAACTTTAAGGCGCCTCACTCATTTATTTGGTCTTCTAAACTACTACTTGTAGTACCTCCGTTCTCGTTTATTCCTCACCATTGTAATTTGTGCTAAATTTTGACCAAAAATAACATTTCATTAGTTAAATTTATGATCAAAATTTGACACAGATTACAATGGGGACCAATAACCAGGACAGAGGTAGTAGTTATGGGATTACTAATCTAGAAGCCTAAAAGAACTGGCCCCTGATACTCCTACTAGTAGTAGTACTCAAGTTGGAATTCCAATTGCACGGCACAACTTGTTAGGAAAAAAAATTCGATACAGGGTGTAGGAAGCGGTTTGGAAATTTGCATGCCTTTCTGACCACTGAGATACTCCATACAAAGTACGACATAGAAATAACCATAAAGAAGGAAGCTAAAAGTAAACAATCAAATGAGCATTTTTGCATTTGTTTTGCATTGAATCGTTTCACAAGCTTGACTAGTGTCGTTTTCTACTTTTACAAAAACCGCATCGTAATGTTAAAACATGCATTTTCACGTACATAAGTAATAGTAGTACTCCCTCTGTCTAGGTGTATAAGTCTTCCCTCCTTCTTGGTCACGGTGCACAACCAAAGATGACTTATTGACCTGGACGAAGGGAGTAGCACAGTCATCAAGCATATATAGAGAGAGACGTGTAGTGCGATAGTATATAGTAAAGTTTGTGCTATATGCACCTACTATGCGTATAAATACAAAAGGTTTCCAAACTTTCCCTTTTACATACTTAATTAAGGACGCTAATAATTCCTGAACGTCCTGGATTTATCATTTGCGTCCAAAACTAATGAGACCGCCTTACGAAACAAAAATTATACTCCTACTAAAAGCCACGGCGCTCGCAGGAGCGCTTGCGGCACGCCACGAGTGCCCTGGTGCGTGGCCGTTTCCCAGCGCGCCAACACAATGCCTCTTCCTCAGCCTCGCAACTCGCGAGGTGCTGATTGGCAGCTTGCCGGCGGGCGAGCGCGATCTCACCGGTGTGGTGATCCGGCGCCAACAGGTACTCCTCCTTGCTGGAAGTGTGCACCCGGTCCACGTACCGCCAAGCGTAGATGAGGCGCTCGGGCCCGACTGCACTCAGGGCTTCGGCACGGGCGTCCTACGTCACCCTCACGGCCCTTGCACGAGCCTTCTGCCAAAGAGCCAATTGCTTGACTCTCTCGGATGCGACATAGGTCTGCCAGGCAGCTTGTTCCGCGGTGCGCTTCTCTTCCTCGGCCTTCTTCTCCGCCTCTATTTTGGCGCGCTCTGCTAGAGGCAAAGCCTCCCACAAGGCGACATCCATTTCTTTCCAAAGCTCCTCAAGGCTGGGGGGCTCGGCGGGCGGTGCAGCGTCTCCTCGTAGCGGGGAGCCGGCGCGTCCTCCGATGCGCATGCTGGCGAGATTGGGAACGCCAACGCGTCCACCTCGATGCGTCGCGGCGAGGAGCGGAGCACCGACGCGTCCTCCTCGACTAGTGGTGGCGAGGAATGTAACGGCGACGTGTCCTCCTTGATGCGTCGTGGCGAGGAGCGGAACACCGACGCATCCTCCTCGACTAGTGGTGGCGAGGAACGGAATGGGGACGCGTGACCGTCCGCGCGGTGCAGCGAGGGGCGCCTAGGGCTTGGGAGGGGCGATGCCATGGTGGTCGACGTGAGAGGGAGGGGGAGGAGATAGCGATGGACGTGAACATGAAGGGGAGGAGATAGCGATGTCGTGGGAGGCGCAATATTTCTAGCGAGCAATGGCACACCTACGTAAAATATGGACCGAGCTGCACTGACTTAACTTCAGGTCCAGTTGCGTCACTGACATGTGGGCCAGACCCCTGTTGGGTCCATATGTCAGTGACCCAATGCACCTGCAGTTAAGTAACTGAAGCAGCGTCTCGGAAGATATGATGCGTGATTAACGTAAGAGCTACTCCCATCACATGCTCAGATTTCAAGGTGCATTAATTCATTGCATGCGAGAATTATGAGAAACTTGACCAATGCATGTACTTCATGCATGCATGCATTGCAATTAATGCATTGGTAAAGACAATTCTTTGAGAGAAACGAGCGCATTAATTGAGTGCTTTTACAAACCATGAATTTTTTTCCACCACTCATCATCTACCTAGGTTGGTGAGATTTTTGAATTGAGCCCTATACACCGGAAAGGAGGTAGTACGTGGGCATATTTGTTGGAGTAAATTACGGGGGAGGAAAGGGGTGGAAATATTGCTGGTCACAATGGATTGGACGAGCGCGGGGGGAGGAGAGTCATGCATGCTGATTTTTCCACACGGGGTGGAGTGTTGGGACCGCCAGAGGGAGAAGGAGAGTCTGACAGGAATATTGTTTCTACACATGGAGAGGAAAAGATTTGGAGACGAACGGGTGATACGTCTCCAACGTATCTATAATTTTTGTTGTTCCATGCTATTATATTATCAACCTTGGATGTTTTATATGCATTTATATGCTATTTTATGATTTTTGGGACTAACCTATTAACCTAGAGCCCAGTGCCAGTTTCTGTTTTTTCCTTGTTTTAGAGTATCGCAGAAAAGGAAAATCAAACGGAGTCCAATTGAACTGAAACTTCACGGAACTTATTTTTGGACCAGAAGAATCCCATGGAGTATCGGAGATGGTCCAGGAGAGTCCCGGGCTGCCCACGAGCGTGGGGGGCGCGCCCCCTGCCTCGTGGACAGCCCGGAGGTCCACCGACGTACTTCTTCCTCCCATATATACCCATATAGCCTAAAAACTTCGAGGAGCAGAATAGATCGGGAGTTCCGCCGTGAGAAGCCTCTGTAGCCACCAAAAACCAATTTAGACCCTTTCCGGCACCCTTCCGGAGGGGGGGGAATCCCTCTCCGGTGGCCATCTTCATCATCCCGGCGCTCTCCATGATGAGGAGGGAGTAGTTCACCCTCGGGGCTGAGGGTATGTACCAGTAGCTATGTGTTTGATCTCTCTCTCTCTCTCTCGTGTTCTTGAGGTGATACAATCTTGATGTATCACGAGCTTTGCTATTATAATTGGATCTAATGATGTTTCTCCCACTCTACTCTCTTGTAATGGATTGAGGTTTCCCTTCGAAGTTATCTTATCGGATAGAGTCTTTAAGGATTTGAGAACACTTGATGTATGTCTTGCGTGGGGTACCCGTGGTGACAATGGGGTATTCTATTGATCCACTTGATGTATGTTTTGGTGATCAACTTGTGGGTTCCGCCCATGAACCTATGCATAGGGGTTGGCACATGTTTTCGTCATGACTCTCCGGTAGAAACTTTGGGGCACTCTTTGAAGTATTTTGTGTTGGTTTGAATAGATTAATCTGAGATTGTGTGATGCATATCGTATAATCATACCCACGGATACTTGAGGTGACATTGGAGTATCTAGGTGACATTAGGGTTTTGGTTGATTTGTGTCTGAAGGTGTTATTCTAGTACGAACTCTAGGATAGATTGAACGGAAAGAATAGCTTCGTGTTATTTTACTATGGACTCTTGAATAGATCGACCAGAAAGGATAACTTTGAGGTGGTTTTGTACCATACGACAAAATCTTCGTTTGTTCTCCGCTATTAGTGACTTTGGATTGACTCTTTGTTGCATGTTGAGGGATAGTTATATGATCCAATTATGTTATTATTGTTGAGAGAACTTGCACTAGTGAAAGTATGAACCCTAGGCCTTGTTTCCTAGCATTGCAATACCGTTTGTGCTCACTTTTACCACTTGCTACCTTGCTGTTTTTATATTTTCAGATTACAAAAACCATTATCTACTATCCATATTGCACTTGTATCACCATCTCTTCGCCGAACTAGTGCACCTATACAATTTACCCTTGTATTGGGTGTGTTGGGGACACAAGAGACTCTTTGTTATTTGGTTGCAGGGTTGCTTGAGAGAGACCATCTTCATCCTACGCCTCCCACGGATTGATAAACGTTAGGTCATCCAGTTGAGGGAAATTTGCTACTGTCCTACAAACCTCTGCACTTGGAGGCCCAACAACGTCTACAAGAAGAAGGTTGTGTAGTAGACATCAAGCTCTTTTCTGGCGCCGTTGCTGGGGAGGTTAGCGCTTGAAGGTATATCTTTAGATCTTGCAATCGAATCTTTTTGTTTCTTGTTTTAGCACTAGTTTAGTTTATAAAAGAAAACTATAAAAAAATGGAATTGATTTTACCTCATATGCTTCATCTTTTTAATATCTTTCGTGAGTATGATGGGAAGGAAAATTGTGCCAAAGTGTTAGAGGAAGAATGCATTAAAATGTTTGGCACGAAATCTTTGAATGATGAGCATGATTGCATTGTTGTTAGTATGAACTCCTTGAATATCCATAGTACTAATGATGATTGCACTAGTTATGATGAAAATGTCTCCTATAAACATGTCAATTTTAGTGGAGTGCATTGGGTTTGCAAGTACACACCAAATAGGGAAGCTAAATATTGCAAGAGGCATAAGCATTTAGAAACTAAATGGTTGCAAGAAAGGCTAAATGTTAGTGTTGAAAATTTAAAATTTCTTAGCCATACTTGTGAACTTTGCAATTATCATGGTCATCTAAATATCAAATGCAAATTGTTTCATGATTGAATCGTGTCGAAAAATTGTGATGACTTGATTTCCCTTGCACATTATAATGAACTTAGTTTTCTTTTGGGTTATGAAGAAATGAAACATCAAACTAAGATTATTCCAGAATATAACCTCGAGAAATTCCTCGATATTGACCTAGAAGAAATTTATATGTATTGTGCGGTGAATTGCATTGAAAATCCTTATATTGCCAATTACATAAAGAAAAGAAAGCTAATAGAAGATGAAGAGAATACTATCGAAAGGGAAGAGACCTTCCAATATTCTCCTATTATTTCTTATGATGAATCAGGTAACAAGGAGGAGCCTTCTATTCTACCAATCTCATTAATAAGGAGCTCCAAAAAGAGGATTGAACCCACGCATGATGTGAAGAAGAAGAAAAGAAAAAGGAAGAGAGGTCAAAAGATATCTCCCCCAAATAATGTTGCTCCTATTATTGTTGTTCCTCGTGAAAATGAATCAAAAATAATTGTGGAAGATGATGCACTTGATGATGATCTCATTATGCCTATTGCTTGTTGTGATGATTATGATTGGGAAGATAATCATACTTCTTATGATCTTGAAAATCGTTTTGGCACTTTCTTGGAAGAATATGATGATAATTGCTATACTATTGTGCTATCCATAATATTAATGATGAGACTGATTATGCTTATGATATGAAAAGGCCCAAGCTTGGGGAAGCTATGTTTGATTAGGATGACATATTTGAGAATATATTTGCTGCAATTAATGTTTGTCCCAAGCTTGGGGATGCTATGTTTAATGAAGATGATATTTTTAGCCTCCCAAGTTTTGAGGAGGAAACTTGTTATGATGATAGCATGCCTCCTACTTATGATGATTATATGGATTAAAGTGGATTTGGAGAGGTCATGACTTTATTTAGTAATGATTCCACTATCTTGGAAGAGGTTTCAATCGATTATGATGAGAACAAAGTTCCTACTGATGATGATTATTGTGATGACACTTATGCTATAAAAAGTAGTGATGATTATATTTATAAAACTTGTCATGATTATGATTACCATTTTTCTGAGCATTACTCTTTTAATTTGGAAACAATTTATAGTATTCGAGTCTCTTATGACACTCCCACTATTCGAAAAGAGAAGAATTTTGCTTATGTGGAGAGCAGTAAAATTTCTATGCAAGTAGATCATGAAAATAATGCTTCAGGTGATGGTTATATTGTTGAATTCATTCATTATGCTATTGAAAATTATTATGAGGGAGGAATATATGCTTGTAGGAATTGCAATAATATCAAGTTTCCTCTCTATGTGCTTAAAATCTTGAAGTTATGCTTGTTTTACCTTCCTATGCAAGTTGATTCTTGTTCCCATAAGTTGTCTGCTCACAAAATCCCTATTAATAGGAAGAGGGTTAGACTTAAATGTGCTAGTCATATTCTTCATGTTGTTGTCTTTATGTTGCAATTCTTATCTTTTATGTGAGCATCATTGAAATCATCATGCGTAGCTAGGGGTGGTAAACGATAGCGCTTGTTGGGAGGCAACCCAACTTTATTTTTGTTCTTTGCTTTTAGTTACTGTTTAGTAATAAATAATTTATCTAGCCTCTGTTTAGATGTGGTTTTATGTTTAATTAGTGTTTGTGTCAAGTTGAACCGTTGGGAAGACTTGTGGAAAGTCTTTTTGATCTTGCTGTAAAAAAACAGAAACTTTAGCGCTCACAAGAATTGCTGCCATGTTTACTTGGAAAGTGATACTTAGTTAATTCTTTTTTCAGATGATTAATAGATAAATTCCTCACGTCCAGAAATTTATTTTAGAATTTTTGGGTTCCATAAGTTTGTGTTAGTTACAGATTACTACAGACTGTTCTGTTTTTGATAGATTCTGTTTTTCATGTGTTGTTTACTTATTTTGATGAATCTATGGCTAGTAAAAGAGTTTATAAACCATAGAGAAGTTGGAATAAATTAGGTTTAACACAAATATAAATAAATAATGAGTTCATTACAATACCTAGAAGTGGTGTTTTGTTTTCTTTGGCTAACGGAGCTTACGAGTTTTCTGTTAAGTTTTGTGTTCTGAAGTTTTAAAGTTTTGGGTATAGATTCGATGGACTATGGAATAAGGAGTGGCAAGAGCCTAAGCTTGGGGATGCCCAAGGCACCCCAAGGTAATATTCAAGGACAACCAAAATCCTAAAATTGGGGATGCTCCGGAAGGCATCCCCTCTTTCGTCCTCATCCATCGGTAATTTTACTTGGAGCTATATTTTTATTTACCACATGATATGTGTTTTGCTTGGAGCGTCATTTTATTTTTTTTAGTTTTTCTTTCTGTTTGATTAAAATACCAAGATCTTAAATTCTTCAATGTTAGAGAGTCTTCACATAGTTGCATAATTATTTGACTACCCATTGATCTTCACTCATATCCTCTAGAGTAGTTTGTTGTTGCTCTAGTGCTTCACTTATATCTTTTTAGAGCACGGTGGTGGTTTTATTTTATAGAAATAGATGAACTCTCATGCGTCACTTCTATTATTTTGAGAGTCCTAAACAGCATGGTAATTTTCTTTGGTTATGAATTTAGTCCTAATATGATGGGCATCCAAGAGGGATATAATAAAAACTTTCATAAAAAAGTGAATTGAATACTATGAGAAGTTTGATACTCGATAATTGTTTTGAGATATGAGGATGGTGATATTAGAGTCATGCTAGTTGAGTAGTTGTGAATTTGAGAGATACTTTTGTTAAAGTTTGTGATTCCCGTAGCATGCACGTATGGTGAACCGTTATGTGACGAAGTCGGAGCATGATTTATTTATTGATTGTCTTCCTTATGAGTGGTGGTCGGGGACGAGCGATGGTATTTTCCTACCAATCTACCCCCCCTAGGAGCATGCACGTAGTGCTTTGTTTCAATAACTAATAGATTTTTGCAATAAGTATGTGAGTTCTTTATGACTACTGTTGAGTCCATGGATTATACTCACTCTCACCCTTCCACCATTGCTAGCCTCTCTAGTACCGCGCAACTTTCGCCGGTATCTTACACCCACCATATACCTTCCTCAAAACAGCCACCATACCTACCTATTATGGCATTTCCATATCCATTCCTAGATATATTGCCATGCAACTTTCCACCGTTCCGTTATTATGACATGCTTCATCATTGTCAGGACCCCGATTCCAAGTCACACCGATCTAGCATGTAACACATGATATCACTTTGCGGCCTCATGCACGATATTCCCACGGGTGCCACCTTACCTGGCTCGGGACCGTTTGCGCCTTTTGGCTCACGTATATGATAGTGTCGCTAGCATCCATATGACCAAGAACCCGGGCCGACATGACTAGTCGTGAACCCAAAGTGGCACTAACTTACGGGGACATGCATACATGAATCAACATCGAGGATGTCGGTCAGCAGTGTGCCAATCCGCGCTGTAGCACTGGGCTAATAGGACTCCGGTGAACCGGGCTGTAGCAGGCTAGGCAGGACTCCAGATGTCACCGCGTGACATTTCCCCGAAGGGAAAGACATAGGAACGAAGTGAATCACGTGCCGACCAGTCAAGTGTTCCGGAGCAGTAGTGTTGGGCTAGCAGGACTCCGGTGAACCGGGCTGTAGCGGACTACTATGGCTCATGGAAGCACAGGACTACATTTCCCCATATTAGAGGCTACCAAGGATAAACAACTAGGTTGTCGCATCCCACACATACCAAGCATTTCAAATCATACACACAAAATGTCGATATGTGTAAATACAACATGGCATCACAACAAGACTCTACGACTCAAGTATTTATTCATTATGCTCATAGGAGCGAGATATTACAAACATGGGTCTCATGACCCAACATTCAGAGCATACAAGTCAAAGCTCACGCGGAAGCTTAACATGTCTAAGTACAGACATCTACAAATTAAAAAGGCTGAGAAGCCTGACTATCTACCAGATCTTGCCGAGGGCACAAGATCGTAGCTGAGGTATCAAGCTAAACGTCGAAGTCCACACGGAACTACTAGCGAGACTGACGTCTCTCTGCAAAACATAAAACAGGCAAACGTGAGTACAAATGTACCCAGCAATACTTACATCAGAACTAACTACATATGCATCGGTATCAACAAAGGGGGTGGTGGAGTTTCACTGCAGCAAGCCAGCTTTGACTCAGTGGCTATCCTAAACTATGACTACAAGTAACTCTTTTGAGGTGGCGCACACGAGTCCACATATTCACCATATCAATACACCACTATGGATCCGCTCCCGTCTCCCTACGAGAAGGCCATCCATAGCACTCACGCTTATCTTGCGAGTTTTAGAGTATCCACTTTCACTTGTCTATGAACTATTATAGGCAACCCAGAAGTCCTTTACCGCAGACATGGCTATTCGAATAGATCATTTATGACCCTGCAGGGGTGTACTTCTTCACACATGTTTCCACCACTTAGCGTCTGCAGACGACATGTGCTCAGCAGACTTCAAGCGAAAGCCGACATGGGTGTAGACCACGACCTAACTAACCACACAAGTCTCTAGTCCAGGTTTATCGCCTATTCAGGTTCCATCTGCGAGGAGATCCGACCGGGGTTTCACTCATAGCCCCAAACGATGTGTGCAGGGTTCCCGAGACACCAAACGGGCGCCCGACACACCGTGCCACGTGCCTACCGCATCACAGCCCACCCCGCGGTCAGCGCTGCACACGGCCTCCAGCATACTACAAACACCCGAAACTACTTGCAACTCCTGGATAGAGGATAAGGGCGGTTAATAAGTTGAGCGGGGTCATATTTCAGGGCCAAACATGTGGTAGTAGCTGTTCATGGATCACAAACACAGAACTCGGTTCCTAAGGACAGTTTCAATGAGACAACCCACCATGGCCTCTCACCGCTACCTTTACCAAATCGTGTTCACACACTTAGCTCACATACAGTAGGACATGTTCATCACCATTCCAATTCATTCCCGATGAATCAGACCCGACTCAACTCTAAGCAGTAGCAGGCATGACAAACAATCATGAATGAGTAGGCACATCAGGGCTCAAACAACTCCTACTCATGCTAGTGGGTTTCATCTATTTACTAGGGCAATGACATGTCATGCAGAGGAAAGGGGTTCAACTACTGTAGCATGTAACAGTTGAATCGTTGTTGTCCTAATGCAGTAAAAGAGAGAAGAAGCGAGAGAGTGGGATTGTATCGGAATGAACAATGGGGTTTTGCTTGCCTGGCACTTCTGAAGATAGTATAGTTCTTCATTGGTGTCATCGATCTCATCATCGAAACCACGTTTATCGAGAGGGGACAAACACCGTCAACAGAGAAAGAAACACAATCAATGCAATGCAGAATATGATGCATGATCATGAGATGTCAAATGCTGTGATTTGAGCTAATGCAGCTAGCAATAGATTAAATGGAGTTGGTTTGAATCCAAGATTCAAATTCAAACTTCATATGTGGATATTCAAATGCCATGTATGCATTAAAAATGTACACATGGATAGATTGGATTTTTCTGATCATTTTTCATATATAAATTATTTCCTTTGGAGTTACTGTTGATTTTCTATGATTTTTAGAAGTTTTGGCTATTTTCTGAAATTTCCTGTATAAGAATAAATCTAGAAAATGTAATACTGCGTCAGCATGACATCAGGGTGACATCATCTGGTCAAAGGCGCCAGCCCAGGTCAAACCTGACCAGTGGGGCCCACAGGTCAGTGACTCAGTTAGTTAAATGGGTTAATTAGGGTTAGAATAACTCTAACAAAAATGTCAGCAGCGCTGGGCCCACATGTCAATGGCTCAGGTAGTTTAGCGAGGGGATTAACACCTAACAGCGGTGATTAGCACTAACTAACACCTAACTAATCCAGTTAGGGCCGGTCCCACATGTTATAGTCTTTGGGCGGGGCCCAGCCAGGGTCAAAGTGGGTCAAACCCACCGGCGACTCGACGCCGGCGAGGCCCGAGACGGCGGCGCGGCTCGGAAAACGCCCACAGGGCACGGACAAGGCCGTTCTTGGGCTCGTTGGAGAGCTCTTGCAGGCGCGCGTCGAGTGGTGGTGGAGGCCGAGCCTATGGTGGCTGGAGCCGACAACGGCGAGCTCCAAGGCAGCGGCCAGATTTCGGGCAACGACGGGTTCGGCGCTATGGTGCATGGGAGGAGGAGCTAGTGGGCGCTATGGGCTCCTGGGAGTGCACTGAGTGCAGTGACGCGCTCGGTTTGGATGGAGGCGAACCAAAATGACGATGGCGACAAGTTCGGTGCCAGTGAGGTCTCGGTCTCGACGGAAACGACGGCTACGATGAGCTAATGGACATGGGAGTAGGGGGGTCGGTAGAGGAGCTCACGGCGAGTGCAGAGGTGGCCTCGGCGTGCTTGGTGAAGCACCGGAGCGAGCGAGGCGGCGAGAGGGATCTCCGGTGTCCGGCAACAAAGATGATGAAGATGGCGTCCATGCAGGGCCTCCGGCGAGGCGTGGCTGGACGGAGAGGACGAGGGAGGCGTGGCGATGCTCGTGGACACGTCGGGGAGGCGAGGGGAGCACGGAGGTTGCGTCTACGGCATACGGCGGCGACGAGCTCCGCTCGGGCAGAGAGGGAGAGAGAGCACAGTAGGGGGAAGAGGTCGGGAGAGAGTGAGAGAGTTCCAGGGGGTGCGTGTCGGCGTCCAGGGCGTCCAGAAGCTCAGCGGCAAGCAGGAGGTGGCGGAGCGTGTGCTCACGCGCGGGGACCACGCGCGCGCTGTCCTCCTGGCGGGAGGTTGGTGATGACTGGCAGAGGCCAGTGGGCTGGGCCTCTGCTGGGCCATGGTGGGGCGTCGGGTAAGTGGTGCAGGTAGGCTCTCTCTAGTTTTCCTATTTTAGTTTCTGTTTTCTATTATTCTGTAGTTTTAGGGATTTATTAAAAATACTTAAACAGATCCAAAAATCATGAAACTGCTCAATGCCACTGTTCGGAATATACCCAATAGCAAACATTTTAGTTTATGATTATTTGAGCATTTAAAATATATAATAGCATTTATATGCCCAAATGCGAATACTATATGATTTAATTCAGAGCCCAAATATGTCATGGAAAAATGTGCAACACCTCTGGTTATTGCTTCTAGCATTTTCCAGAAATGATGAACATTTTTGAAAGCCATTTGGATTCACTGAGAATATTTTAGTTGAACCTAGTGAATTCCTTTAGATGCTAGGGTTTAAACAATCCCCATTTCAAGTTCATTTGAAACTTAAACATGATGACACTCATGAGGCTAGCCTAGTGCATTGCCAAAAGCTAGGGATGTGACAATCATTGTCATATTGCTTTACATGATCATGTAGTTGACATCGTATTTGTGGCAAAACCACCATTCATAATTCTTTCATACATGTCAGTCATGAGTCATTGCACATCCTGTTACACCGCCGGAGGCATTATATAGAGTCATATTTTGTTCTAAGTATCGAGTTGTAATTCTTGAGTTGTAAGTAAATAAAAGTGTGATGATCATCATTTTTAGAGGATTGTCCCAAGTGAGGAAAGGATGATGGAGACTATGATTCCCCCACAAGTCGGGATGAGACTCCGGACTAAAAAAAGAGGCCATAAAAAAGAGTGAAAAGGCCCAAATAAAAACAGCGAGGGAAAAAGAGAGAAGGGACAATGCTACTATCCTTTTACCACACTTGTGCTTCAAAGTAGCACCATGATCTTCATGATAGAGAGTCTCCTATGTTGTCATTTTCATATGCTATTAGGAATCTTTCATTATATAACATGGCTTGTATATTCCAATAACGGGCTTCCTCAAAACGCCCTAGGTCTTCGTGAGCAAGCGAGTTGGATGCACACCCACTAGTTTCTTTTGTTGAGCTTTCATATTCTTATAGATCTAGTGCATTTGTTGCATGGCAATCCCTACTCACTCACATTGATATCTATTGATGGGCATCTCCATAGCCCGTTGATATGCCTAGTTGGTGTGAGACTATCTTCTCCCTTTTTGTCTTCTCCACAACAACCATTCTATTCCACCATACTGCTATATCCATGGCTCACACTCATATATTGCATGAAGATTGAAAAAGTTTGAGAACATCAAAAGTATGAAGCAATTTCTTGGCTTGTCATCGGGGTTGTGCATGATTTAAATATTTTGTGTGGTGAATATGGAGCTTAGCCAGACTATATGATTTTGTAGGGATAACTTTCTTTGGCCATGTTATTTTGAGAACACATGATTGCTTTGTTAGTATGCTTGAATTATTATTACTTTTATGTAAATATTAAACATTTGTCTTGAATCTTATGGATCTGAATATTCTTGCCACAATAAAGAAGATTACATGGATAAATATGTTAGGTAGCATTCCACATCAAAAATTCTGTTTTTATCATTTACCTACTCGAGGACGAGCATGAATTAAGCTTGGGGATGCTGATACGTCTCCAACGTATCTATAATTTTTGATTGTTCCATGCTATTATACTATCAACCTTGGATGTTTTACATGCATTTATATGCTATTTTATGATTTTTGGGACTAAACTATTAACCTAGAGCCCAGTGCTAGTTTTCTGTTTTTTCCTTGTTTTATAGTATCGCAGAAAAGGAAAATCAAACGGAGTCCAATTGACCTGAAACTTCACAGAACTTATTTTTGGACCAGAAAAAGCCCACGGAGTATCGGAGATGGACCAGGAGAGTCCCGGGCTGCCCACGAGGGTGGGGGGCCCACCCCCCTGCCTCGTGGATAGCCCGGAGGTCCACCGACGTACTTCTTCTTCCTATATATACCCATATACCCTAAAAACTTCAAGGAGCAGAATAGATCGGGAGTTCCGCCGCCAGAAGCCTCCGTAGCCACCGAAAACTAATCTAGACCCATTTCGGCACCCTGCCGGAGGGGGGAATCCCTCTTCGGTGGCCATTTTCATCATCCCGACGCTCTCCATGACGAGGAGGGAGTAGTTCACCCTCGAGGCTGAGGGTATGTACCAGTAGCTATGTGTTTGATCTCTCTCTCTCTCTCTCGTGTTCTTGAGGTGATACGATCTTGATGTATCGCGAGCTTTGCTATTATAGTTGGTTCTTATGATGTTTCTCCCCCTCTACTCTCTTGTAATGGATTTTGTTTTACCTTTGAAGTTATCTTGTCGGATTGAGTCTTTAAGGATTTGAGAACACTTGATGTATGTCTTGCGTGGGATACCCGTGGTGACAATGGGGTATTCTTTTGATCCACTTGATGTATATTGTGGTGATCAACTTGCGGGTTCCGTCCATGAACCTATGCATAGGGGTTGTCACATGTTTTCGTCATGACTCTCCGGTAGAAACTTTGGGGCACTCTTTGAAGTACTTTGTGTTGGTTTGAATAGATGAATCTAAGATTGTGTGATGCATATCGTATAATCATACCCACGGATACTTGAGGTGACATTGGAGTATCTAGGTGACATTAGGGTTTTGGTTGATTTGTGTATTAAGGTGTTATTCTAGTACGAACTCTAGGATAGATTGAATGGTAAGAATAGCTTCGTGTTATTTTACTACGGACTCTTGAATAGATCGATCAGAAAGGATAACATTGAGGTGGTTTCGTACCCTACCATAATCTCTTCATTTGTTCTCCGCTATTAGTGACTTTGGGGTAACTCTTTGTTGCATGTTAAGGGATAGTTATATGATCCAATTATGTTATTATTGTTGAGAGAACTTGCACTAGTGAAAGTATGAACCCTAGGCCTTGTTTCCTAGCATTGCAATACCGTTTGTGCTCACTTTTACCACTTGCTACCTTGCTGTTTTTATATTTTCAGATTACAAAAACCATTATCTACTATCCATATTGCACTTGTATCACCATCTCTTCGCTGAACTAGTTCACCTATACAATTTACCATTGTATTGGGTGTGTTGGGGACACAAGAGACTCTTTGTTATTTGGTTGCAGGGTTGCTTGAGAGAGACCATCTTCATCCTACGCCTCCCACAGATTGATAAACCTTAAGTCATCCACTTGAGGGAAATTTGCCACTGTCCTACAAACCTCTGCACTTGGAGGCACAACAACGTCTACAAGAAGCAGGTTGTGTAGTATACATCAACGGGCTTCCTGCAGGTATGGGGAATGGTGCATAATAAGTCTCATCTTGCATGCCGGGCTAGGTATAGTCTCAATTCATTAAAAACATACACTGCCCACACATGTTCATATTTCAAGGTGCACTAAATTATTGCATGCGATGATTAAGGCTGGCCATAATGGTGGTATCTTAGCTGGTATCATGCACACGGGAATAGCAAACATGCTGATGTGGCAAAGAATTAAAGAAGAGAGGGGGGGTTAGAGTAACTAGTGTTCATGCAAGCATTGGTAAACACATTTTTTTGTGAAGAACTACAAAAACTATTCCACCGCCTCTATCTTGCTAAGAGTAGGTGCAAATTTTGAATCAGGCCCTTTATACTAGAAGGGAGGTAGTAGTACTCTAATAGCTAACCTTGGCCCTGTTTGGATTCATGTGTTAGAGTTAGTTTGGGTTAGTTTGAACTCAACTAACCCAAGAAATAATAAAAGCGATTACTTCCCAAACAATAACAGACGAAGCATTGGACATGGTATAGTTCACGCGCAAGCCTGACATTCCAAGTTCAACTTCCACATCAAACTCATGTTCGCAAATATCTCCACATTCATACATAATGTCCACAACCATGATTCACTTCAAATCCAAAAAATTGAGGAGAGTTATGAATAAAGAAAAACCTCTAGTTCCTGCTACCAGTGCGAGCACAACAAGTCAAGACCATGCGTAATTAATTATATTTTGGTCATTTTTGTGTTCAAAAATGCCGGCCGGCTCGCGGAAGGACGTGTTGCCGGCACACGCGCGGATTCAATGAAGGCAGGCATGGCAGTCTGATGCCGGTTGCATGCAGAGAGGAGGCGTGTTCACCCGGGCCTGCAGGGAGTGGGGCCCTCTTGGCCGGCGCACCGGTTCAATGCCTGCGCTATGAGAGGTCGCGTCTGTGTCAGAGCAATCACTCCCCCCAGTCCTTTTTTGTTTGCGTATAACAAAATCTCGTTTTCCATTCACATTTTACAAGTAAAATTCATGGACAAACTTTGACCCAAAATACGATGGGGACTAGTAAACCAGAACGGAGGTAGTAGTTTTTTTAATCAAAGAAGGATTTCCCCCTTCCGATTTTCATTACTGAAAACCAACATCTAAATCTAAACCATAGTATTTGCCCTAGAACTACTTGGTTCAACATCTCGCAACATTAACCCATACAATGATATGCCAAGGAGGTACGTAGTACTATGAATTCCATTTTCGCTTGCTACGTCTTGAGCTTGCGTTGGTTTTCCCTGAAGAGGAAGGGATGATGCAGCAGAGTTGCGTAAGTATTTCCCTCAGTTTTTGAGAACCAAGGTATCAATCCAGTAGGAGGCCACGCTCAAGTCCCTCGTACCTGCACAAAACGATAGCTACTCGCAACCAACGCGATTAGGGGTTGTCAATCCCTTCATGGTCACTTACGAGAGTGAGATCTGATAGATATAATATTTTTGGTATTTTTGGTATAAAGATGCAAAGTAAAAAGTAAAAGCAAAGTAAAAAAGCAAAGCAAGATTAAAGTGATGGAGATTGATATGATGAGAATAGACCTATGGGCCATAGGTTTCACTAGTGGCTTCTCTCAAGAGCATAAGTATTCTACGGTGGGTGAACAAATTACTATTAAGCAATTGACAGAATTGAGCATAGTTATGAGAATATCTAGGCATTATCATGTATTCTGCATCTACTACTATTACTCCACTCATCGACCGCTATCCAGCATGCATCTAGAGTATTAAGTTAAAAACAGAGTAACGCCTTAAGCAAGATGACATGATGTAGAGAGATAAATTCATGCAATATGAAATAAACCCCATCTTGTTATCCTCGATGGCAATGATGCAATACGTGCCTTGCTGCCCCTTCTGTCACTAGGAAAGGACACCACAAGATCAAACCCAAAGCTAAGCACTTCTCCCATGGCAAGAACTACCAATCTAGTTGGCCAAACCAAACAGATAATTCGAAGAGACATGCAGAGATAACCAATCATACATAAAAGAATTCAGAGAAGATTCAAATATTATTCATAGATAGACTTGATCATAAACCCACAATTCATCGATCTCAACAAACACACCGCAAAAATAAGATTACATCGAATATATCTCCACAAGAGAGGGGGAGAACTTTGTATTGAGATTCAAAGAGAGAGAAGAAGCCATCTAGCTACTAACTATGGACCCGAAGGTCTGAGGTAAACTACTCACACTTCATTGGAGGGGCTAGGATGATGTAGAAGCGCTCCGTGATGACGGCCCTCTTCCGGCGGAGCTCCGGAACAGGCCCCAAGATGGGATCTCATGGATACAGAAAGTTGCGGCGGTGGAATTAGGTTTTTGGCTCCTGTTCTGATCGTTTGGGGGTACGTATGTATATATAGGAGGAAGGAGTATGTCGGTGGAGCACCGAGGGGCCCACGAGGCAGGGGGCGCGCCCTAGGGGGGCGCCCCCCACCCTCGTGACCTCCTTGGAGTAGGGTCCAAGTCTCTTGGATCACGTTCGGTGAGAAAATCATGTTCCCGAAGATTTTATTCCGTTTGGACTCCGTTTGATATTCCGTTTCTTCGAAACATTGAAATAGGCAAAAAACAACAATTCTGGGGTGCGCATCCGGTTAATAGGTTAGTCCCAAAAATAATATAAAAGTGGAAAATAAAGCCCAATATAGTCCAAAACAGTAGATAATATAGCATGGAGCAATCAAAAATTATAGATACGTTGGAGACGTATCTGGCATCCCCAAGCTTAATTCCTGCTCGTCCTCGAGTAGGTAAATGATAAAAAGAGAATTTGTGATGCGGAGTGCTACTTGGCATAATTTCAATGCAAATCTTCTTAATTGTGATATGAATATTCAGATTCGAAAGATTCTAGACAAAAGATTATATTGACATAAAAATAATAATACTTCAAGGATACTAAAAAAGCAATTATGTCTTCTCAAGATAACATGGCTAAAGAAAGTTATCCCTACAAAATCATATAGTCTGGCTATGCTCTATCTTCACCACACTAAGTATTTAAATCATGCACAACCCCGATGACAAGCCAAGCAATTGTTTCATACTCTAACTTTTTCAAAACTTTTTCAATCTTCACGCAATACATGAGCGTGAGCCATGGATATAGCACTATAGGTGGAATAGAATGGTGGTTGTGGAGAAGACAAAAAGAAGGGGAAGATAGTCTCACATCAACTAGGCGTATCAACGGGCTATGGAGATGCCCATCAATAGATATCAATGTGAGTGAGTAGGGATTGCCATGCAACGGATGCACTAGAGCTATAAATGTATGAAATCTCAACAAAAGAAACTAGTGGGTGTGCATCCAACTTGCTTGCTCAGGAAGACCTAGGGCAGGCCCATCATTGGAATATACAAGCCAATTTATATAATGTAAAATTCCCACTAGTATATGAAAGTGATATCATGAGAGACTCTCTACTATGAAGATCATGGTGCTACTTTGAAGCACAGGTGTGGTAAAAGGATAGTAGCATTGCCCCTTTTTATTTATTTTATCTTTTTTTGGGCCTTCTTTTTTTTCTTTGGCCTTTCTTTTTTTTGGGACAATGCTCTATTAAATGATGATCATCACACTTTTATTTATTTACAACTCAATGATTACAACTCGATTCTAAAACAAAGTATGACTCTATATGCAATGAATCAAGAGTGACAAGTATGAAGAAATTATGAACGGTGGCTTTGCCACAGATACTATGTCAACTACATGATCATGCTAAGCAATATGACAATGATGAATGTGTCATGATGAACTAGATGGTGGAAAGTTGCATGGCAATATATCTCGGAATGGCTATGGAAATGCCATAATAGGTAGGTATGGTGGCTGTTTTGAGGAAGGTATATGGTAGGTGTATGATACCGACGAAAGGTGCGCGGTATTAGAGAGGTTAGCAAAGGTGGAAGGGTGAGAGTGCGTATGATCCATGGACTCAACATTAGTCATAAAGAACTCATATACTTATTGCAAAAATCTAGAAGTCATCAAAGCAAAGTATTACGCGCATACTCCTAGGGGGATAGATTGGTAGGAAAAGACCATCGCTCGTCCCCGACCGCCACTCATAAGGAAGACAATCAATAAATAAATCATGCTCTGACTTCATCACATAACGGTTCACCATACGTGCATGCTACAGGAATCACAAACTTTAACACAAGTATTCTTTAAATTCACAACTACTCAACTAACATGACTTTAATATTATCACCTCCATATCTCAAAACAATTATCATGCTTCAATCTTTTCTTAGTATTCAACACACTCAAAAGAAAGTTTCACAAATCTTGAATACCAAGCATATTATTATTAAGCAAATTACCATGCTATTAAGATAATCTCAAAATAATTTAAGTGAAGCATGAGAGATCAATAGTTTCTCTAAAACAAATCCACCACCGTGCTCTAAAAGATCTAAGTGAAGCACATAGAGCAAAATTATAAAGCTCAAAAGATATAAGTGAAGCACATAGAGCAAAATTATAACGCTCAAAAGATATAAGTGAAGCACATAGAGCAAAATTACTTAGCTCAAAAGATATAAGTGAAGCACATAGAGCAAAACAACTTAGCTCAAAAGATATAAGTGAAGCACATAGAGTATTCTATCAAATTTTAATTCATGTATGGCTCTCTCAAAAGGTGTGTACAGCAAGGATGATTGTGGCATACTAAGACACAAAGACACAAATAATACAAGACGCTCCAAGAAAAACACATATCATGTTGGTGAATAAAAATATAGCTCCAAGTAAATTACCGATGGAAGTGGACGAAAGAGTGGATGCCTCCCGGGGCATTGTAACACCCTCGATGCGACTATACCTCCCACGTGTCGAGGCATGACATAGAGACATAATCGCATTGAAGGCATATGTCGCAAGTCAGGCAATCTTCTCAACATCCCATGTAATATAGATAATAAAAGGGGGAGATAACATAGTTGGCTTACACTCGCCACGTCAATCAAGTACATAAAATAGCATTACATCAACCAAACACTCATGGCCCGACTACGGCGCCAAAATAAAAGATAACCCAACATGCGACACGGTCCCGATCACCCCAACTGGGCACCACTACTGATCATCAGGAAAGGAAACATAGTAACGTTGAGAGTCCTCATCGAACTCCCACTTGAGCTCGAGCGCGTCACCTGGAGCGGAATCATCTGGCCCTGCATCTGGTGTAATAGTAATCTGTGAGCAACAGGGACTCAGCAATCTCGCACCCTCGCGATCAAGACTATTTAAGCTTATGGGTAAGGTAAAGGTAAGAGGTGGAGCTGCAGCAAGCGACTAGCATATATGGTGGCTAACATACGCAAATGAGAGCGAGAAGAGAAGGCAAAGCACGATCGAGAAACTATGATCAAGAAGTGATCCTAGAGCAACCTACGTCAAGCATAACTCCAACACCGTGTTCACTTCCCGGACTCCGCCGGAAAGAGACCATCATGGTTACACACGCGGTTGATGCATTTTTATTAAGGTCAACTTCAGGTTTTCTACAACCGGACGTTAACAAAGTCCCATCTGCCCATAACCGCGGGCACGGCTTTCGAAAGTTCAAATCCCTGCAGTGGTGTCCCAACTTAGCCCATCACAAGCTCTCACGGTCAACGAAGGATATTCCTTCTAGCGGGAAGACCCGATCAGATTCAGAATCCCGGTTACGAGACATCCTCGACAATGGTAAAACAAGTCCAGCAACACCGCCCGAATGTGCCGACAAATCCCGATAGGAGCTGCACATATCTCGTTCTCAGGGCACACTCAGATGAGCTGTCCGTACAACTAAAACCAGCCCTCGAGTTTCCCCGAGGTGGCGCTGCAAGGGGCTCTAGTTTGGACCAACACTCAGAGGAGCACTGGCCCGGGGGGGGGGTTAAAATAATGATGACCCTTGAGTCTGCAGAACCCAAGGAAAAGAAAAGGCTAGGTGGCAAATGGTAAAACCAATGTTGGGCATTGCTGGAGGAGTTTTATTCAAGGCGAACTGTCAAGGGGTTCCCATAATAGCCCAACCGCGTAAGGAACGCAAAATCCGGGAACATAACACCGATATGACGGAAACTAGGGCGGCAAGAGTGAAACAAAACACGAGGCATAAGGCCGAGCCTTCCACCCTTTACCAAGTATATAGATGCATTAATTAAATAAGAGATATTGTGATTGCCCAACAAAAAATCCATGTTCCAAACATGGAACAAGCTCCAATCTTCACCTGTAACTAACAACGCTATAAGAGGGGCTGAGCAAAGCGGTAACATAGCGAATCATCGGTTTGCTAGGACAAGGTGGGTTAGAGGCTTGATTCAAAAATATGGGAGGCATGATAAGCAAGTGGTATGTATCGCAGCATAGGCATAGCAAAAGAGTGAGCAACTAGCAAGCAAAGATAGAAGTGATTTCGAGGGTATGGTCATCTTGCCTGAAATCCCGCAAGGAAGAAGAACGAGTCCATGAAGAAGACAAATGGACGTAGACGAATGATTCCTCACAAACTCGACGTTATCGGAACCAACCCGAAGAAACAACACCGGAAAAGAGCAAACAACATAGTAAACAACAAACACATGAGCATGGCATGATGCACAACCAAGTATGATGCATGTCCGGTTAAATGAAGCATGGCATGGCAAAGTGCACAAGCAATCCTACAAATTAAGTGGAGCTCAATATGCAACGAGATGCATATTGACAAAACACCACTGAGGGAGTCCTGGATTAGGGGGTGTTCGGGCAGCCCGATTATACCTTCAGCCGGACTCCTGGACTATGAATAGACAAGATTAAAGACTTCGTCCCGTGTCCGGATGGGACTTTCCTTGGCGTGGAAGGCAATCTTGGCGATGCGGATATTCAAGATCTCCTACCATTGTAAGCGACTCTGTGCAACCCTAACCCTATCCGGTGTCTATATAAACCGGAGGGTTGTAGTCCGTAGGCAATCAACTCCATATACAACAATCATACCATAGGCTAGCTTCTAGGGTTTAGCCTCCTTGATCTTGTGGTAGATCTACTCTTGTACTACCCATACCATCAATATTAATCAAGTAGGACGTAGGGTTTTACCTCCATCAAGAGGGCCTGAACCAGGGTAAAACATCGTGTTGCCTGCCTCCTGTTACCATCCGGCCTAGACGCACAGTTCGGGACCCACTACCCGAGATCCGCCGGTTTTGACACCGACATTGGTGCTTTCATTGAGAGTTCCTCTGTGTCGTCGCCTTTAGGCCCGATGGCTCCTTTGATCATCAACAACGATACGGTCCAGGGTGAGACTTTTCTCCCCGGACATTTCTTCGTCTTCGGCGGCTTCGCTCTGCGGGCCAATTCGCTCGGCCACCTGGAGCAGATCGAAAGCTACGCCCCTGGCCATCAAGTCAGGTTTGGAAGCTTAAACTACACGGCTGACATCCGCGGAGACTTGATCTTCGACGGGTTCGAGTCATGGCCAAGCGCGCCGCACTATCTCGAGGGGCATGATCTAGCTCTGCCTCCGGATAGTGTCCTGGAGGCCGCACATGCATCGGTTCCGTCCCCTAACTCGGAGCCTATTGCGCCAATCGAGGATGAGCGGTTGGACGTCACCTCGGGGGCTTCGATCTCAAAGGCGATCGATCCGAACGCTAGCCCCGCACTCTGCATGATCCGTGACTCCGAGGATCCGGACTCCTTTCCGAACTCCGAACCCCCCGCGCCCCTGCCGATCGAATCCGATTGGGCGCCGATGATAGAGTTCACCGCCGCAGACATCTTTCAGCACTCGCCTTGTGGCGATATCCTGAACTCTCTCAAGTCTCTCTCCTTATCAGGAGAGCCCTGGCCGTACTATGGTCAGCGAGGATGGGATATAGATGATGAAGAAATTCAGAGCCCACCCACCACCCACTTGGTAGCCACAGTCGACAATTTAAACGACGTGTTCAACTTTGACTCCGGAGACATCGACAGCATGGATGACGATGCAGGAGATACCGATGAACCAACGCCCATAGGGCATTGGATAGCCACCTCATCTCACGATGTGTACATGGTGGATACCCCTAAAGGAAGCGACAACGAGGAAAAAGGGGATGGGATGGGAGATCGACCCCCCGAAAAGCAATCAAAGCGTCGGCGTAAACGCCGACCCGAGCCCCGCCTCGACAAAAATCTAGCCATAGAGCAGGATGAGCCGGTAGACGACGAGCAGGCCTTAGAGCAACCGTCCGAACAGGGCAACACGGATAGAGAAACCGAACATCCCTCCTCCGGCGAAAACGGCATTCCGGATGACCTCACGCCGAATAAACCTATGGAGCAGAAGAATCTCCACGAGAGGCTCGTTGCAACTGCACGCAGCCTAAAAAAGCAGAAGCGGAAGCTAAAAACAGCGGAAGATGCACTCCGGATCAGATGGAGCAAAGTAATCAATACAACAGATAAGTACGGCAACAGTCGCCGCACTAAAAGCTATCCGAAAAGAAAGCTACTGCCTGAATTCGATGAAGAGGCCCTAGAGCCCTCACATTCAAAAAATGAAAAAGCCACACGGTCGGATAGACGACCCCATAAAGCGGCATGCGGTGCCGCACCTAAATCGGCATGCGACCCACTTAAGGATTCACATCATGGCCCAGTTAGGTCCATTTATGGGCCAAGAAAGCAAGCTCTCGTAAGCAACGCTATGAAGCCATCATCAGAATCTGGCACACCCAAATACAGGGGCGCCGAACACCCCCTATGTTTCACCGATGATGTCCTGGACTATGAATTCCCAGAGGGATTCAAACCCATAAACATAGAGGCATATGATGGAACAACAGACCCTGGAGTTTGGATCGAGGATTATATCCTCCACATACACATGGCTAGAGGAGATGTTCTCCACGCCATAAAATATCTACCCCTTAAGCTTAAAGGGCCAGCTCAGCATTGGCTTAAAAGCCTTCCCGAAAACACAATTGGAAGCTGGGAAGAGCTCGAGGATGCTTTCCGAGAAAACTTTCAAGGGACCTATGTCCGCCCTCCGGATGCAGACGATCTTAGTAACATAACTCAACAACCCGGAGAATCAGCTCGGCAGTTCTGGAATAGATTCCTCACTAAAAAGAATCAGATAGTCGACTGTCCGGACGCCGAAGCCTTAGTAGCTTTCAGGCTTAACGTCCGAGACGAATGGCTCACCAGACACGTCGGCCAAGAAAAGCCAAGAACAATGGCTGCAGTAACAAGCCTCATGACCCGCTTTTGTGCAGGCAAGGTGCAGCCCCAGCGACCCAAGTACATCCGAAACTAGGGATGGAAACGGAAAACTGCAACGCAACAAGGACCATCGCTGGACTAAGGACAAAAGTCCGAAGAGCACGGCAGTCAATGCCGGATTCAAAGGCTCACGACAAAATCAGGAAAAATCGCCCCCCCAGGATAACAGGGACGATCCATCCAACCTAAATAAAATCCTGGACAGGATATGTCAGATACACAGTACTCCCGGGAAGCCTGCTAACCATACCCACAGAGACTGTTGGGTTTTCGAACAATCCGGCAGACTCAATGCCGAACACAAGGGGCTCGACACACCAAGCGAAGACGAGGACGAACCCCAAAAGAAGAGCACCAGGAAACAAAAGAACTTCCCACAAGAAGTAAAAATAGTGAACTCACTTCACATAACAAAACGTGCGGCGCCCGTAAAGGTACGCACCACACGACCCATCCCCAAAGGGTCCTGCCACTGGTTGTCAAAACCGATCACCTTCGATCAGCTAGATTACTCTAGGAATATCAAGAATGTAGGCTGGATTACCTTGATACTCGATCCAATAATTGGCGGACTCCAGTTTTCAAATGTCCTTATGGACGGCGGCAGTAGACTAAACCTGATATATCAGGATACAATCCAGCACATGGGGATAAACCCAGCAAGAATCCGCCGCAGCAAAACCTCCTTTCAAGGGGTAATACCTGGTCCGGACACCCATTGTATGGGTTTTCTCCGGCTCAAAGTCATATTCGGCACTGCCGATAACCTCCACCGTGAAAAGCTGACCTTCCATATCGTCCCGTTCTCAAGTCGCTATCAAGCACTACTGGGACGCGAAGCTTTCGCTCGCTTTAACGCAATACCGCAGTATGCATCTCTTACGCTTAAGATGCCCGGTCCACGAGGCATCATCTCTTTGAAGAGGAAGCACTAAAGTGCACCTCCCCAAGCGGAGGACTGTGCGGCCGCTTTGACAGCCCCACAGCAAAATGGCCTCACCGGCCAAAAAACTTCGAAATAGGTCATTCAAGACCATGAACGCGGATAGACGAGTTCGGTGCAAAATCATCATTGATGCAGGCCTAGAAGCCATATACCCCCGCACTAGGGGCTCCACGCATATACAATAAGAGACAATAAAGCTCAAGCTTATATATCTTACTTTATACTTTGCTTATTTTAAACTTTTTCGACACGACCCGTTTTCAACTCAGTTCCTCTCTTTTACAGATGAACGTCGTGCGGCGCCTGTCCAGGATACGGCACAACGGAGACACAGGCGCAGACGTGCAGTAGGGACCCGTCCTAAAGGATTCTTTTTAGATTAAGACCCTGCATAGACCTTTTTTACTGTCTCTTGTTGCTACACATCCCCTGGTTTTTTCTTTCTGATATAACCAAGGAGGAGGCTGGCGTCTTGGCATGTGGCCACGTCAGAATTTTTGCACGTACCTGGACACTAGGGGCTTTTTTAATAAAGAGTGTTGTTTCGCCCGCACTCATAAAGACCGAACACCTTAGGGAGTGTTCAGCGTCGCGAGTTTTGGCATTATATGCATCAGCTCCGAATCATGTCTTTGGTCAAACGTTGGGTTGCCCGGCTCCTGAGTTCGGCAACCTTACGTTCCGCTCTATCGGCTAAGGTAGCACCAGGAGAACTACTGCGATTGTGCCCCGGTTCGGCCGGGCGAGCACCTCAGTAGAGAAAGCCAAAAACTGACTGTCATGATGTACCGTGAGACTGGTCAGCCACTCGATGATCTATCGGAATCTATCGGATTCCCCCACTTTAACGAAGGGCCGCTTCCCGGTCAGGCACATACGCGCCCCGAACTCGGACGAGCGCAGTTGCCACCAAGGGGCTACCTAAATAGTCTCACTGTCAAACTCCTATGGCTAAGTGAAAGTGTTAAAGCATTATAGTCCGGTTGCCTGGCCCGCTGCGCTATCACCTCCTTTGTAGGACCAAGACGTTGGGTTAAGTGTGAAAATGCGTCTTCTGCGAGCACCCCCGCACTATGTGCGTGGGGGCTGAAGCCAACGACTGCCATCTTTCAGATTCTATATATATATATATATATATATATATATATATCTTAAAACGGCCGCACAGGAGGTGTTCCCAATATTTGGAGGCACAAGTATAAAAAAGGCCACTACAGTTTATCAAAATATTACTTTATAATTACATATGCTATCATAACATAGCATCTTTCGGGCACTGCGTCTCTATTACACGAGCGCCTTCAAGAACTTCCTGAAAATAGTGCTCGGAGGGTACTCGGCTTTTGTCCGAATCTCGGGACGCAACAACGGTGGTCTCCATCCCTGCCCAGTATGTCTTAACACGGGCAAGGGCCATCCTAGCGCCCTCTATGCATGTTGACCTCTTCATTGCATTTATACGCGGCACCGCGTCAAGGAATTGGTGCACCAAGCTGAAATAACTCTTCGGCTCCGATCTCCCCGGCCACAGGTGACCCATGACGTACTTCATGGCGAGTCCAGACAACCTATTCAGTTCGGACCATTGAGCCAAACGATCATCCACTGCCAGTGGACGCTCTGGATTGTGAAACTGCTACCAGAAAAGTTTTTCCACTTCGCGATCTTTCTGATCTCGAAAGTGTTCGGTCGCATCAGCAGCACTCGCTACCAAGTCCAGATAGGTATCCTCCACACTCCACATCCGGTCCAACGGAGCAAACTTCGGATCACAAAATTTCCTTCGCAGCATAAAGGGCTTTCCAGCCGCAATCTGTTCGGCCTGACGCAGCTCCTCCTTCGCAGCTCTCATCGCAGAGCGCGCGTCCTTGGCATTGGCAACGGCCTTCTCTAAGTCCGTCTGTTTCGCCTGGTCTTCTTTTTCAAGAAGTCTGCAATGGTCTGTAGCGCTTTTTAACTTTTCGGCCATCTCGGCCATCTCTTCCTTGCTTCGGCAATGAGCAGCCTGTTCGGCTCTCAGCTCTTCAAGGGCTTTCCTCATGGCCGCATCACTTTCGCTGGCTTGTTCTTTAGCTCAGGCAAGTTCTGCCCTAAGACTCTCCACGGCGGCCGCACCATCTGTGAAAAGCACACACATCGTAAGACACAGGCATAAAACTGTTCTTACCTGATGCCGCCTGAGGAATTACATACCTTGAGCCTCATTAAGCCTCTTATTGACAAGCGTGCTGTCGACATCTGCCACATCCAGTTGTTGCTTTAGTTCGGCAAAATAGTCAGTTCGGCTCGATTCCGGACACCCTGCCGCCTACATTCAAAGGCGACATCTTAGACCTGGGATTATGATCCTCCGCGTGCCGTCATTTCTTGACAACACGCAGAGTCTTAGGGGCTACTATCTACACAGGGCGCATCTTACTCATGCGCAACTGACAAAAGTATACATTATCTAATGTACCTCGAAACCCGTCAGTAAACTTTTGACGGCCTCATACAATCCGCTCTCTACGGATGAAATCCTTTCAATCACCATGCCCATCAATACACGGTGCTCCTCTGAGATAGAAGCTCGCTCCAGCAGAATCTTTAGATCCTCCGGCCGAGCACCAAACGGTGCCGGGATCGTCCCATGACCTCTTTCGAAGGCCGGACGCGGAGAACCTCGGGGGGCCGCATAGCCACCTTCCACCCCTGCTGGATTTGGAGAAACCCTCCGCGACGACACCTCAGGGTCGCCCGCCTCGCTAGGCAGCACGGCAGGGGGAGGCATCCCGCTCTCCATCATCTCCGGAAGGAGATCCCCCGAAGACGAGCTCTACTGAGAAGGGCTGAGGTCCGAGCTACAAGATAAAGGTTTGGTTAATCTTCTCAGATATAAATCAAGGACTTCCCTCATCCCTCAAAAGGAAAATCTTTTCTCCACTTACGGCTCGCTGGAGGGCTGATCCCCTTGAGGGCGTAGTCCGGCCAAGGAACTCCCTGGCGTCGGACCCTCTGACGAGGATTTTCTCCCCCCTTTCGAGGCCATGGTTTCCGGGTCGTCAGAGGCGGCTCTCTTCTTCCCCTTAGGAGAGGAATTGTCGGTTCCTCCCTTCGGAGCAACCTCCTTCGAGGAGGCCATAGCTTCCTTGTCCTCCCCCTCCAAAGGCATTATCTCCAGCATCCTGACCAGCACGCGATCCGGCCTGGTTTCAGGAAGGGGAGCCGGACACCTGGTCAGCTTTGCCTTCGCTATCCACTCCTGTTTAAAAGGATGGCTCTTTTAGGGGCAAGTTTATGACAATTATACGGATAGAAGGTCCGGGCACAAGGTTGCTTACTTGAGTATCCGGGCGATTGTAGATTAGGCCTGCGTCCTTGGTTAGATCCGGACACATCTCTTGTGATCCGAAGAACAGTCTATACATCTCCGCGGGCGTTGCGCCCATAAAGTTCTGGAGAGCTCGCGGTCCCTCTGGATTAAACTCCCACAGGCGAAGGGGGCGACGTTTGCCGGGCAATATTCGGCGAATCAGCATGACCTGCGTCACCTTGACCAAGCTGAGGTCTCCTTCCAAGAGATCCTTAATTTGGCCCTATAACAGGGGCATGTATTTGGGAAACCCCAATCTAACCCTCTGTTAAGCCATGACGCTAGCCGTGGTGGGGGACCCGAGCGAAAGGCAGGAAGCGCCACCCACTTGGTGCTCCAGGAAGCGGTGATGTAAAACCACTCTCGTTGCCACAAGCCTAGCTCCTCTTGAAAAGAGCCCTCGGGCCATGGAGCATCAGCATTTTTACTTATAACAGCGCCTCTGCACTCTGCGTGCTGTCCCTTGATCATCTTCGGCTCCACTTTGAAAGTCTTGAGCCATAATCCAAAGTGAGGGGTAACACGGAGGAACGCTTCGCATACAACGATAAACGAGGAGATATGGAGGATGGACTCCGGAGCTAAGTCATGGAATTCCAGCCCGTAATAAAACGGCAGTCCCCTCACAAAGGGGTCCATTGGGAAGCCTAACCCCCGAAGGAAGTGAGACACGAACACTATGCTCTCACCGGGCTGGGGACTGGGGATAGCCTGCCTTTGTGCAGGCAACCTGTGCGAAATTTCCACGGTCAAGAACTTAGCCTCTCTCAATTTTAGCACGTCCTCCTCTGTGACGGAGGAGGGCATCCATCGGCCTTGAAGGTCGGAACCGGACATTGTCGAAGGTCTGAGGCGCCCAGAATCTGGAGCCTAGGGTGTTGGAACTCGAGGCGACGGGCGAACTTGTTTTGGGATTGGAGAAAAGGAGTAAGGCCCTGGTCTCTTTATAAGAGGTTGAATACCAGGAGCCCTCCCCGTAACCGTTTGGTACTCGCCTTTAATCGAGAAAACATGCTAACAGGCATGATTGGGTTACCCACGTCCATATTGATGAGAATCCCATAAAAGGGGGGCACACGATCTCTGCTTTGACAAGACGTGCCAAGGAAACCGCCTCGAAAACACGCTGAGGTGGAAAAGTGAAAACGATTTGAGTGAAGGAGTTGGCTGTAGTGTGATGACGCACTGCGGAATACGTCAGCAGATTTGATTTGTAATATTATTCTCTCTATGGCAATATGTGGAAGCTTATTTTGTAGAGCCGGACACTACTCTTGGTGTTTACAATCTTCTATGAAGGACTTGGAGGAGGAACCCGCCTTGCAATGCTGAAGACAATTTGCGCGCCGGACTCGTCATCATTGAAGCCTGGTTCAGGGGCTACTGAGGGAGTCCTGGATTAGGGGGTGTTCGGGCAGCCGGACTATACCTTCAACCGGACTCCTGGACTATGAAGATACAAGATTGAAGACTTCGTCCCGTGTCCGGATGGGACATTCCTTGGCGTGGAAGGCAAGCTTGGCGATGCGGATATTCAAGATCTCCTACCATTGTAACCGACTCTGTGTAACCCTAACCCTATCCGGTGTCTATATAAACTAGAGAGTTGTAGTCCGTAGGCAATCAACTCCATATACAACAATCATACCATAGGCTAGCTTCTAGGGTTTAGCCTCCTTGATCTCGTGGTAGATCTACTCTTGTACTACCCATATCATCAATATTAATCAAGCAGGACGTAGGGTTTTACCTCCATCAAGAGGGCCCGAACCTGGGTAAAACATCGTGTTCCCTGCCTCCTGTTACCATCCGGCCTAGAGGCATAGTTCGGGACCCACTACCCGAGATCCGCCGGTTTTGACACCGACAACCACATTCCATTATTTAGTTCGATCTCGTTATGTACCCAACAATATTAAATGTTCTTAACATGGCAAGGGGTGAAGCAAATGAAAACTACCTATCTAGGCAAGTTTAAATGAGGCCGGAAGCAACGAACAACAATTCTGGTAAAACCCCATATGCATACATTAGGTTTGGTGCTGTTCTGCCCTAAAACCCATTTTAGAGTTGTTAAACATGCAAAGTAAAACCACCATGTTAAACTAGGCATTTTCCCACCCCATTTACATATAAAGATTATTAGGTTCCGAGTTACGATTATTTAGTTAGGAAGTAAAGCATTTTTACATGCCATAGGGGCAAAATATAAGCAAACATCATTTTAAACATTTTTAACATGATTGAAAATGGCATATTACGAAACTACACAAAATTCTAAGAATTTTACATATATGAAGACATTTTAATCCGATGCATGGTTAAATTAGCTATTACATGCATGAACATGAGGGGAAATCTGTAAACATGCAGTTTTCGGGATAATAGCTAAATGCAGCAGCAGGAAATAAAAACGCAACGGGCTGAATCTGGTTGGCCCAACAATGCACAGCGACTGGAGGGGTGGCTTCTCACATAGGGCTTGGCCCGGTTGGTGGGAGGAGGGAGGCCTGGCGCTGGCTTGCGGCTGGGCTGGACTAGCGAAGGGGAGGCAGGCTGGGCCTCTGGCGATCGACGGAAAGCAGCCCATGCGCGGTCTTGAGCGAGGCACGGTCAACGGGGCGAGCGGCTGTGCTGTGAGCGGGCGACCTGGTGTTGCTCGCACCAACAGAAGCAGCAGCTGGTCACGGCGACGCGGAAGACGGCCAAAGGCGTGATGCAGAGGCAGGGGACCCGCGGGCGCGGCGGATCCGGCCAGTCCGAGGGTCGAGGAGGCGGTTCCCAGCGACGAGGATCTTCGGCGGTGGCACTACACGATGGGGCGAAGTAGGGAGCAGCGGGATCGTGCGAGCGATGGAGAGGATGGCGGCGGACTTGGCACGGCTCCTGGATCTAGGCGCGAGCGAGGCTGGCGACGCGACGAAGGAGGCAGCAAAGACGGCCCCGGGCGTGGGATGGCACCAGGAGTCCAGGACGGGGCACCGGCGAGGATCCATGGAGGCAGAGCTCCATTCCGTGGCCATGGAGATCTCCCTGTCCAACAAGAAAGAAGAGAGAGACAGCATGAGAGAGAGGGAGACCGAGGAGGGAAAAGAAGGAGGGGAGGTCAGTGTTGCTGCTGCTATCACCGGCGGCAAGCTCCGGCGCGGGCGGAGGCCATCGGGCACGGGAGTGGCTCGGGGCTGAGCTCGTGGAGGGGAACACGAGGCTGCAGAGAGACAAGCTGTGGATCTCATAGATCGAGGGGAGAAGGCCGGATCAGTGGATCGGGCAAGGGAGATCCCGAGGGGGGGATTTGGGCAGGTGGCGGCGGCGATGGGACAAACTCCTTGGTTTTAGGGTTTGATGTGATATATATACACCATGTGGATTAGGTTAGGTGCTACCTCATCCCTTCGATCGTAATCGGACGGTCGTGAATAAAATAGTTAGGGAGCCCAAATAAGAAAACGATGACGTTTTGTAGATGTTTGGGGATGATCCGGACACAACGGTGGCGACAGTCCGGGTCGGGTCCGGGACAACTTTTCGGACTCGCGCGCGAGGAGGGCCACGGGCACTGTGCAAAGAGGGGTTAGGAGAATGAGGTCAAGTGTGTGGACTGAGAGGAGAGAGGGGAATGCAACCCGGCAACCGTTTCCGGAGACCGAAAACGTCCGACGTTAGACCGACTATAATGTCGCTATAGTTTAACGGTTGGGCTATCAAACAAACTCCGAATGCGATTAAACTTAACAGGCGGTCCATCTACACTGTAATAAGACCACACGTCAACTCTCATCCCATTCCGAGAACATTTTCCGGACACTTATAAAATACTATTTCGGACATATCGCGGGCGCGTGCAAGTGTGTCTAGGCTCAGAACGGACAGCGGAGAGAACGGGGAACCCGGACGAATGCAAGTTTTGAAAACATGATGATGCAATGCACATGATGACATGATAAGATGCGACACGCAAGCAAAAGACCTGACAACGACAGCGAATAACTGACGGACACCTGGCACATCGGTCTCGGGGCGTTACAACACTCCACCACTACGAGAGGATATCGTCCCGAGATCTAGAATGGCACCGGAGGGAAAAACGAAAGAGAAAGAGAAGAGGTAAAACTAAGTTGCTTCTTTAACCAAAGAGTGAAACCAAAGAACCTTGAAAATGTTAAGCCACTTCGAGAGAATAATACAACGGAGATGAACGAAGTTGAAAGCACTCCATTAAGAAAGAGGAACAAGTAAGAACAAATTCGGGCAGCACTCCGGTTGAAAAGAACAAGAATTGAATAAGAACTTGATAGGATGAAAAAACTTGAGCAGAGTACACCACACTCCGGTTAAAAGGATAAGCATGACAAGGACAAGAAGAAGGTTTGAAGAGAGCAGCAACACAATGCCTCCGAGAGAAAGAAATAGAAGATAGATGATTAAAATAAAAGAATGGAGAAGAAAATGCCAACTTCTGCCACAAAAGAGTTTGAAAAGGCATCTTTAGGGGAAGGGTCGAATGGAGTTGTTGGAAAAGCCAACAACGAAAAGGATAAGCTTGATATGGTCTTATGGAATACATCTCAAATTATGATGTGACAACCTGCCACTCACGGGAAAAAGAATTGGATTGGTAAGAACAAGGAGACGAGAAAGTTATTTCACCGGGAGGATAGGTGAAGAACTTGGATCATATGTTATCACCATAAGAGCGACAATCCTTAAAGGAAAGCTTTAGGTGAAATATAACCCAAGATAATTCCAAAGAAGAGATTGATGGATTTAAAATACCTCATTCCTAACAACTTTTGAATCATGAAACATGAATTCAAATTATCAAGAATGGCATAATACCACCTCCTATGATATGGTAGAAAGAATTGTACTCCGGATAGAAAAAAGAAAGAAAGCTTGAACTCCTTAGAAAAGAATCTCGATGAAAACTTCGAGAAGGAATTAAATCCTTTATGAACCCTCATGTAGAACCTTCATGAGGAACTCCGTTAAACAAAAAGAATAACGAAACTAAAAAGAAGTTGGAAACACAAGATGAAACCTTGTAATGATTTAGATGGATCTTCATGACGATATAATTGAGAGAACTTGGAACTCCGGGAAAGAAAGATGAACAAATGAAATCAAGAATTTAATCATCATGAATAAACTCCGGAAGAAAAGATTAACATATGGATGAAACAAGAATAAGAATTACATTATGCTTAACCTTCACCAATTTAATTGATGATAAGCAACGGATTTGGCATACTACTTATTCTCGTGGAAAGGATTAAGATAGATATAGCGCAAACTTGAGAAGGTCTTCAACGAACCACCGGTAGGGTTGAAACAACGAATGAATTGATACGATAAACGAAGGAAGAGAAATCTTGAATGAACCACCGTAAGAATTAAAATGAACGAAGAAAAGATAAAGGAACACAGGGAAGAATTTAGCAAATGAACGAAGATGCTTGAGAGAATTTATATACATGAGAACGAAGAGATCACGAGCTGATAAAAGAATACTTGAATGATGCACCGGTATGATTTGGAGAACAAGAGTTGAAAGCTGGAATGAATAATATTTGAAAAGATGTCCTTCGGAGGAAATAAATGGAAAACAACTCATGAAATGCTCCGAGTGGGTGAAAAGAATTCTGGCAATCAAAATAATTATGAGAGGATGGCAACAAGCTAGAATCACGAGTCTTGAAGAGAATGGGGCAAGATTAAAGAGAAACTCTTCTTCGGTCTTCCAAAATCTGAGAATGACGATGAGAAACACCACCATGAATTATTGAGGCACTCCGGGAGAATCCCAAAAAAAACGAAGAGGTTGAACCAGCGATGAAAAGAAATTGAAAGATCTTGGAGAAAGGCATTTGACTGATGATAACTCATTCTTACGTCAAACTTTGAAACGAATTTAGGATAGCTCCGGGAAAATAGAAGAGTCAGGTAAGATCCTGGGACCTATGGGTTATGGGCCCACTGAAAAAGAAAACACCGTTGAAAAGGTTTAAAAGAGAGGTTGCACCGGTTGAATTAAATGACTTGAATGAGATAACATCCTCGAAATATCTTTAAGGATCTTGAATGACAAGACGAGCCTTTGAGAAAATTTGAGCATGCCGGAACAAATGAATAGCGAGAAGTGAATTATTATGAAGTGCACCGGTATGAGAAGGCATTGAAATGAGGAAAAAGGGTAAGATCAACAAAGCTTGACTTGAAACCATCAGAGAAGATAAAAGAAATGAAGAATGATGAACTAGAAGCTCCATTAGAATCTTCATGAGAATCACCGGATAAGAATATTTACGAAAAAGGATGGAGAGACTTCACAAGAATAAAAGGATACTTGATTAAGACATCTGAGTCGTTGAGGAAAAAGGGTTGGTGGGAGGGAAAAACAAAGGCTACTTGGAGACGAATGAAACAAACACCGTTGAGAAGAAATGATAATTGATCTTGCTGATGTTGAAATGATCGGATCCACTTGAAGAGAAAACACGCCGGTGAAAAGGATTGACATGACAATCTTGATGATCAAGAAGGATTGGTATCCACATCGGAGTTTGAGAACACCATTTGGGGAAGGTATGGAATCAACACTTGACATCGAAGCAACTCGAATACCACAACTCAAAAACAAAAACAACGGATTGGCTCGTAGAATAAGCCGGAACAAACATATGATAGAGATTTCGTCAGAAGTTTTCATGGTGGGGCCTACACGGGCTCGATCGTACAACACCATCATGTACAAAGCAGTGCACATGACATACAAAGCGTCCCCGAGTCAGCATAGCCAAGGACTCTTTAAGACACAACGAGACCACTGTAAAACCAACCGTGAATAGGCGGATCACTAGACGTCGAACCCCAATTTCATATCATACATCTGTCGGAAAGATATTCTAAGAGCTACTTGAATTCCCACTTATAAACTCCCGAAATTTTCCCAGTTATGCAATCAAGTGTTGGGGATACAGGGGAAGCATAATATCTCACCCAAACTAGCAAATCCTACATCCAGCTGTATCCATCCTTCAACACATAACCAAGAAACCTTCGGAAATCGTCTACCTCAACCATCGAAAAGCATCCGTTATACAAGTTATGGCGATACTCCCGAACTCCCGCCCCAGTACTGGGTGGCGTCGAGGTTATCTCACCAACGAACTGCATAAAAGAGATTTTCGATGTCGGCGTACTAAGCTCAGGTATTCCAGAACTGCAACGATAAAATTATGACGACAACACCTCAGAGCTCAACTCCCCGGGACACTTCCACAAAACCCCTGACAGGAGGCACCAAGACAATGTTCTCGTCACAAAACCATCGGAATGATTCCAAGATACCCGCGTGATCCTAAATTTTTTTTTAGTGAAATTTGAGAAGAGAAGAGTCAAAACTCTACGTCAGGATGCCTTACCAGAGCGATGAGGAGACTGGGAAGTAAAAAGAATTCCTAAACTCTCCCATATATAATTCCTAAGTGACTCAAAACATTTTTCTAGACTCAACAACGGCTGCTAAAAACGATCAAGCAGTGGGGGCTCCTAAGGTCGGGGAAGGCTCTGATTACCAACTTGTAACACCCTCGATGCGACTATAGCTCCCACGTGTCGAGGCACGACTTAAAGACATAATCGCATTGAAGGCATATGTCGCAAGTCAGGCAATCTTCACAACATCCCATGTAATTTAGATAATAAAAGGGGGAGATAACATAGTTGGCTTACACTCGCCACGTCAATCAAGTACATAAAATAGCATTTCATCAACCAAACACTCATGGTCTGACTACGGCGCCAAAATAAAAGATAACCCAACATGCGACACGGTCCCGATCACCCCAACTAGGCACCACTACTGATCATCAGGAAAGGAAACATAGTAACGTTGAGAGTCCTCATCCAACTCCCACTTGAGCTCGAGCACGTCACCTGGAGCGGAATCATCAGGCCCTGCATCTGGTGTAATAGTAATCTGTGAGCCACAGGGACTCAGCAATCTCGCACCCTTGCGATCAAGACTATTTAAGCTTATGGGTAAGGTAAAGGTAAGAGGTGGAGCTGCAGCAAGCGACTAGCATATATGGTGGCTAACATACGCAAATGAGAGCGAGAAAAGAAGGCAAAGCACGATCGAGAAACTCTGATCAAGAAGTGATCCTAGAGCAACCTACGCCAAGCATAACTCCAACACCGTGTTCACTTCCCGGACTCCGCCGGAAAGAGACCATCACGGTTACACACGCGGTTGATGCATTTTTATTAAGGTCAACTTCAGGTTTTCTACAACCGGACGTTAACAAATTCCCATCTGCCCATAACCACGGGCACGGCTTTCGAAAGTTCAAATCCCTGCAGGGGTGTCCCAACTTAGCCCATCACAAGCTCTCACGGTCAACGAAGGATATTCCTTCTAGCGGGAAGACCCGATCAGACTCGGAATCCCGGTTACGAGACATCCTCGACAATGGTAAAACAAGTCCAGCAACACCGCCCGAATGTGCCGGCAAATCCCGATAGGAGCTGCACATATCTCGTTCTCAGGGCACACTCAGATGAGCAGTCCGTACAACTAAAACCATCCCTCGAGTTTCCCCGAGGTGGCGTTGCAAGGGGCTCTAGTTTGGACCAACACTCAGAGGAGCACTGGCCCGGGGGGGTTAAAATAATGATGACCCTTGAGTTTGCAGAACCCAAGGAAAAGAAAAAGGCTAGGTGGCAAATGGTAAAACCAATGTTGGGCATTGCTAGAGGAGTTTTATTCAAGGCGAACTGTCAAGGGGTTCCCATAATAGCCCAACCGCGTAAGGAACGCAAAATCCGGGAACATAACACCGATATGACGGAAACTAGGGCGGCAAGAGTGGAACAAAACACCAGGCATAAGGCCGAGCCTTCCACCCTTTACCAAGTATATAGATGCATTAATTAAATAAGAGATATTGTGATATCCGAACAAAAAATCCATGTTCCAAACATGGAACAAGCTCCAATCTTCACCTGCAACTAACAACGCTATAAGAGGGGCTGAGCAAAGCGGTAACATAGCCAATCAATGGTTTTCTAGGACAAGGTGGGTTAGAGGCTTGGTTCAACAATATGGGAGGCATGATAAGCAAGTGGTAGGTATCGCAGCATAGGCATAGCAAAAGAGCGAGCAACTAGCAAGCAAAAATAGAAGTGATTTCGAGGGTATGGTCATCTTGCCTGAAATCCCGCAAGGAAGAAGAACGAGTCCATGAAGAAGACAAACGGGCGTAGATGAACAATTCCTCACAAACGCGACGTTATCGGAACCAACCCGAAGAAACAACACCAGAAAAGAGCAAACAACATAGTAAACAACCAACACATGAGCATGGCATGATGCACAACCAAGTATGATGCATGTCCGGTTAAATGAAGCATGGCATGGCAATGTGCACAAGCAATCCTACAAATTAAGTGGAGCTCAATATGCAACGAGATGCATATTGACAAAACACCACATTCCATTATTTAGTTCGATCTCGTTATGTACCCAACAATATTAAATGTTCTTAACATGGAAAGGGGTGAAGCAAATGAAAACTACCTATCTAGGCAAGTTTCAATGAGGCCGGAAGCAACGAATAACAATTCCGGTAAAACCCCATATGCATATATTAGGTTTGGTGCTGTTCTTCCCTAAAACCTATTTTAGAGTTGTTAAACATGCAAAGTAAAACCACCATGTTAAACTAGGCATTTGTCCACCCCATTTACATATAAATATTATTAGGTTCCGAGTTACGATTATTTAGTTATGAAGTAAAGCATTTTTACATGGCATAGGGGAAAAATATAAGCAAACATCATTTTAAACATTTTAAACATGAATGAAAATGGCATATTAGGAAACTACACAAAATTCTAAGCATTTTACATATATGAAGACATTTTAATCCGATGCATGGTTAAATTAGCTATTACATGCATGAACATGAGGGGCAATCTGTAAACATGCAGTTTTCGGGATAATAGCTAAATGCAGCAGCAGGAAATAAAAACGCAACGGGCTGAATCTGGTTGGCCCAACAATGCACAGCGACTGGAGGGGGGGCTTCTCACATAGGGCTTGGCCCGGTTGGTGGGAGGAGGGAGGCCTGGCGCTGGCTTGTGGCTGGGCTGGACTAGCGAAGGTGAGGCAGGCTGGGCCTCTGGCGATCGGCGGAAAGCAGCCCATGCGCGGTCTTGAGCGACGCACAGTCAACGGGGCGAGCGGCCGTGCTGCGAGCGGGCGACCTGGTGTTGCTCGCACCAACAGAAGCAGCAGCTGGTCACGGTGATGCGGAAGACCACCAGAGGCGTGATGCAGAGGCAGGGGACCCACGGGCGCGGCGGATCCGGCCAGTCCGAGGGTCGAGGAGGCGGTTCCCGGCGACGAGGATCTTCGGCGGTGGCACTACACGATGGGGCGAAGTAGGGAGCAGCGGGATTGTGCGAGCGATGCAGAGGATGGCGGCGGACTTGGCACGGCTCCTGGATCCGGGCGCGAGCGAGGCTGGCGACGCGACGTAGGAGGCAGCAAAGACGGCCCCGGGCGTGGGATGGCACCAGGAGTCCAGGACGGGGCACCGACGAGGATCCATGGAGGCAGAGCTCCATTCCGTGGCCATGGAGATCTCCCTGTCCAACGAGAAAGGAGAGAGAGACAGCATGAGAGAGAGGGAGACCGAGGAGGAAAAGGAGGAAGAAGAAGGAGGGGAGGTCGGTGTTGCTGCTGCTATCGCCGGCGGCAAGCTCCGGCGCGGGCGGAGGCCATCGGGCACGGGAGTGGCTCGGGGCTGAGCTCGTGGAGGGGAACACGAGGCTGCAGAGAGAGAAGCTGTGGATCTCGTAGATCGAGGGGAGAAGGCCGGATCAGTGGATCGGGCAGGGGAGATCCCGAGGGGGGATTTGGTCAGGTGGCGGCGGCGATGGGACAAACTCCTAGGTTTTAGGGTTTGATGTGATATATATACACCAGGTGGATTAGGTTAGGGGCTACCTCATCCCTTCGATCGTAATCGGACGGTCGCGAATAAAATAGTTAGGGAGCCCAAATAAGAAAACGATGACGTTTTGTAGATGTTTGGGGATGATCCGGACACAACGGTGGCGACAGTCCGGGTCGGGTCCGGGACAACTTTTCGGACTCGCGCGCGAGGAGGGCCACGGGCACTGTGCAAAGAGGGGTTAGGAGAATGAGGTCAAGTGTGTGGACTGAGAGGAGAGAGGGGAATGCAACCCGGCAACCGTTTCCGGAGACCGAAAACGTCCGACGTTAGACCGACTATAATGTCGCTATAGTTTAACGGTTGGGCTATCAAACAAACTCCGAATGCGATTAAACTTAACAGGCGGTCCATCTACACTATAATAAGACCACACGTCAACTCTCATCCCATTCCGAGAACATTTTCCGGACACTTATAAAATACTATTTCGGACATATCGCGGGCGCGTGCAAGTGTGTCTAGGCTCAGAACGGACAGCGGAGAGAACGGGGAACCCGGACGAATGCAAGTTTTGAAAACATGATGATGCAATGCACATGATGACATGATAAGATGCAACACGCAAGCAAAAGACCTGACAACGACAGCGAACAACTGACGGACACCTGGCACATCGGTCTCGGGGCGTTACAGGCATCCCCAAGCTTTGACTTTTTGGTGTCCTTGGATTATCTTGGGGGTGCCATGGGAATCCCAAGATTAGGCTCTTGCCACTCCTTGTTCCATAATCCATCAAAAGAATTCTCCCAAAACTTGAAAACTTCACAACACAAAACTCAAAATAGAAAACTCGTGAGCTCCGTTAGCGAAAGAAAACAAAAGACCACTTCAAGGTACTGTAATGAACTCATTATTTATTTATATTGGTGTTGAACCTACTGTATTACAACTTCTCTATGGATCATAAACTATTTTACTAACCATAGATTCATCAAAATAAGCAAACAACACACGAAAAACAGAATCTGTCAAAAACAGAACAGTCTGTAGTAATCTGCAGCTAGCGCGAGATCTGGAACCCCAAAAATTCTAAAATAAATTGCTGGACGTGAGCAATTTATATATTAATCATCTGAAAAAATAATTAACTAAATATCACTCTTAAAATAAAAATGACAGCAGTTCTCGTGAGCACTAAAGTTTCTGTTTTTTACAGCAAGTTCAACAAGACTTTCCCCAAGTCTTCCCAACGGTTCTACTTGGCACAAAAACTAATTAAACACAAAAAAACACAACCAAAACAGAGGCTAAATAATTTATTTATTACTAATAAGGAGCAAAAAGCAAGGAATAAAAATAAAATTGGGTTGCCTCCCAGCAAGCGCTATCGTTTAACGCCCCTAGCTTGGCATAAAAGCGAGGATAGATCTAAGTATTGCCATCTTTGGTAGGCAATCCATAAGTGGCTCTCATGATAGTTTCGTATGGTAATTTTATTTTATTTCTTGTAAAATGTTTCATGCCCTTTTTTATGGAAATTGAAATCTAATATTCCCTTCCTTCATATGAATAATCGCACCAACCGTTCTAAGGAAAGGCCTACCAAGAATAATAGGGCAAGAAGGATTGCAATCTATATCAAGAACAATGAAATCTACGGGCACATAATTCCTATTTGTAACAATAAGAACATCATTAATCCTTTCCATAGGTTTCTTAATAGTAGAATCCACAAGATGCAAGTTTAGAGAGCAATCATCAAAATCGCGGAAATCTAGTAAATCGCACAAAGTTTTGGGAATAGTGGAGACACTAGCACCCAAATCACACAAAGCATAAAACTCTTGATCTTTAATTTTAATTTTAATAGTTGGTTCCCACTCATCATAGAGTTTTCTAGGGATAGAAACTTCCAACTCAAGTTTTTCTTCATAAAATTGCATCAAGGCATCAACAATATGTTCGGTGAAGGCTTTATTTTGACTATAAGCAAGTGGAGCATTTAGCATAGATTGCAACAAGGAAATACAATCAATTAAAGTGCAACTTTCATAATTAAATTCCTTGAAATCCAATATAGTGGGTTTAGCAACATCTAGATTTTTATTTCTTTCAATCCCACTTTCATCAATTTCATCATTAAGATCTAAATACTCCGAATTTTTAGAACGCCTTCTAGGTAAAGGAAGATCGTATTCAGTTTCATCAAGATTAATATTGCAAAAAAAAGATTTAATAGGGGACACATCAATAACTTTTAGATCTTCATCTTGATTTTCATAGGAATTTGAGGAACACACTTTAATAAAGGCATCTTTGGAAGCACGCATCCTAGCGGTTCTTTCCTTGCACTCATCAATGGAAATTCTCATGGCTTTGAGAGACTCATTGATATCATGCTTAGGAGGAATAGATGTAAGCTTTGAAGAATCAATCTCAAGAGAAATTCTATCAACGTTTCTAGCCAAATCATCAATTTTAAGCAATTTCTCTTCAAGCAAAGCATTAAAATTCTTTTATGAATTCATAAACTCTGTAACACTATTCTCAAATTCAGAGGGCATCTTATTATAATTTCCATAAGAGTTATTGTAGGAATTCCCATAATTATTAGAAGGATTACTAGGACTAGTTGTCAACCCATGCATCCGCACGGGCTAGTCTTTTGGATTATAACATTATTTTTTGCATGATTGTTAATAGAAATACCAATTACTTAACTTGCAATGACCATCCAATCCAACTATCAAAACAACGTAAAACTTGAGGTGGCATGCACATAGATATGTACATCCATTGTCGGCAAAAGTTTATAACTTACATTCCATATGTCTTAATTTTTTTTATAAAATTCAGAATTCATTTACCCTCGTAAACAACTACTAAATCATTGTTATTTGTGTTTACCTGCATCTGATAATTTAAAGTACCAAGGACAAAGGGTTCAATAGTCGAGCAATGTCAGCCGCCAGGCTCTCAATGAAAGGAAGAACACAATTTTCAAGAAACAAATGATATATTCTATTTTTTCGAAATAAAATTTGAAAATAGGTAGACCTAGGCCTTAAACAACATGCACCATGCCCGCATAGTTGCAAACAAAATATCCTATGAACACATTGAAAATATCATTTCAAGATGCAACAGTAGTCCAATTTATACGTTTCCAACATAAACAATATTGATAGTTCAGAGTTCATATTGTTGAAAAGAAAATGGAAATGGAAAGTAAGCAATTAAATTGGATTTTACCCAGAAACAAATATATCATTAATTATTATATGAAACATAAGATACGTATTTTGTTATTTGTGAGAAGAAATAAAGAAACAATTCATACATCCAAGGAGGCACTTTTTTGTTGTTTGAAACTCGATCTAACACGCATAGCACTATCACATAACTAACACATCATATTATCATATCAATTGGACAATGCATGCATTTATCCCAAATTTACCATTAGCACCTCATCCGTTCCAATAGGTCTTATAGCTAATTAACATTGCATACAAAATGGTAAATCAGCAACTAAAATACTCATCTAGTCGATCAACTATCCAAAACTTTGAGTAGTTGAGAGAGCTCACACAAAAGAGCAACATGATAGTACCTGGTAACATGGATAGTTGCATCATAGAATACCTGATCAAATGTTGACAAAATAGGATGATCAAACATGCAACTATAATCCGAGTTCCACATTGCCATCCAGAAAAATATAGTAGGAAAGGAGGAATTATATACATTCCCAAGAGATATAAAGCAGGCCCGCTGAGGTAATAAATTACTGGAGTTCATAAGAAAAATACATTAGATGATAAAACATAGATAATATGGCATACTTATTCGCTAGAAATATGCAAGTATAGTTTTAGGGGTAGAAAATACTGCATTTGTCATGCGTACAGTCACATCGATTTGAGGAAAAGAGGAAGGTATATAGAGATTCAATCAGAAGTGTTAGTCACGCAAGATACCACCATAAAAAATGACATATAAGTACGCTTGTCAGTCTAGGACTAATTTTACAAGCAGGAAATTGGTTGGAAGTAAACGGATGCTCGAAATAAAAAAGAATGAACAACTCATAGAGCGATAGGATACTTTTAATCATTTGTTAGCACCCAAAAAACAGTGTACTTAACTCCTTAGACCAGAAGCACGATACTACTAAATTAATCACAAGATAGTCTAGGACTCATGTCTTGGCACAAAATCCATGCGCTATGGCTGAGGCTGTGGAAGGCATCTTGATTTTTAATGTACTTCCCTGATCGAAGCTACATTGTGCTCTAATCCTGATGAACATCCAGATTTACAAATTCAAGCTAATGCAGATCATGATGCAAGAAACATCATATCGGGATGAACTTCCTTATATAAAAATCTGCCCCCAAAAAAATCATGGGATGTCATCTTTGTCGACTTTGGACATCTCTAGTAGGGCTGATAAATAGACACATACATATCAGAAAAAGACATCTATGTTTTGTATAGAAATAGATCAACCTCTAGTAGCGGATTCAATAAACATACGGGCAAGTTATCTCATTTTATCATGTTGTCTATGTTATTATCATATATTGATTTATGGTTTTACTAAGTTCTGTGTCCAATCATATAGGTTAAGAAACACAATATTTCATCCACATAGAAAATATATGGTGGTAAGCCAAATGTTAGAATCCCGAAGTTAATTATATAAGGTATTTTGAAAACGGAAGATAGAATCATGTGACATGCGCACGCAAGTGTGTTTGTCTTGTTCGAAAAGGATGCAGATCTGCCGAATATGCTTCTTATTTTCTTAAATGTAGGGATGTGACCTCTTATACATGTAACTATATCAAAATATGTTCTAACAAAAGAACATTTGGAGAAAAAAAATTGCCCACATATTCCTTACATGTAAGCTAGTGCATTTTTGTAACATGGAATATGGAATAATAGTATTTTGTGTAACATGTGGCTATATTTATTGTTGCATAAAGGATCTAATCACGGATGGTGGCCCCCAAAGCAGCAGAGATAACCTGATAGCTGGGGAGGAATTTCATCACATGAAAATCTTGTAGAAAATTTAGGCTCTGCATGATTGGATGGGCATGCCACTCAATTATTGTTCATCAAAAGTGGCATGCCCCATGTAGTATCTAGCTGGCTTGGTGTAGTTGTTCATCAAAACATGGCACCATGTCATTTTTGGAAGCGAGTGTACCCTATGATGTAGGAAGGCTGCAAAAGAAGAAAACTGGGGAATACACATGAATCCTAAGGTATAGTTGCACGTTCATCCTGTAATGCAGTATCGACCACGTGTAATAGCCATTGACCATGGCAGCCATAGCCTGAATCATTCGATGACCTGGAGAGGATGCGCTGCAAGGATAATTAGCATATTAACCACATGAATTACAGGACAATAGGAGGTTCCCAGTCCTTTTTTCCCTCTGTTTTCACTTCATATTAACGCCAATTCAGCCAAATATTTCCTTTCGAAGTCTCTTGATATGCTGAGCAATCAATAGAGTTAATTTGCATAATGTTTTATAGAATCCATTCGTTTACTTCATAGATTACATCTACATCTAACTGAAGGGCAAGCTGATTGTAAGGGACTCAATCTACAAAAGTTGCGATTAGATGAATGTTTGAAGGAACTTGTCTGACAACCTGCCAAAATTTACAAAATCTGAATCCTAATAAGTCAGTATAGCATATGAGAAATATTTAACCGAATCAAAGAATCTGATATGGGCGAAAGCAGGACTAAAACTGTTCTGTTCAAAATCTTGTATACTAAAGAGTGCAAATAATGATTCAGTTTCTAACATTGAGATTATCCTGAACTGACATATAACCAATTGGTAAATGTACAGCGTACATAACTAAAATTAGTGAAGAAATTTAGGAAATAAAATTTTATTTCCAGTTTTTAAGTCAGAATTGAATTTGAAACTGCATTCAGATTGCACGTAGAGAAAAAAGTAATTGTAAGAATAGAGAATACATAAGTGCATTAGAACTCAAACGGAAAAACAAATAAGGGATCAGTCCACTGACCACCACCGTATGATTTGCCCGTTCTTGGCGAGATACAAGATGCTTCCGCCGTTACCAGAATCTCTTTCTGGATCGCATGAATTCGAGAGACCTCTCCACACTATGCTGGATATAGATATTCTGATGGTAGTCAGCAGCGCTAGAGACATGCATCCATGACTTGCATGCCGCTGTCAACATCCGTACCATACATGCTTCCACCGTTGAGATGTGTGAGAGACGACATTGAGCTGCTCCTTCTAGCCACGCAGGGGCGCTGCAAGTTCCATTGAGATGGCGATTCCGCATTAAAAATATCTTCAACGTGGAGAGATGAGAGATTAGATCGAGATTAACTGCTTTTGTGTAAGAGAAGGCAGTTAATCAGAGCTCTTTTTGTGCAAAAAGATCATGCACATCCATACCATACATGCTTCCACCGTTGAGATGTGAGAGAGACGACATTGAGCTGCTCCTGCTAGTCACGCAGGGGTGCTGCAAGTTCGTTAGAGATGGCGATTCTGCACAAAAAATATCTTCAGCGTGAGAGATTAGGTCAAGTTTAACTACTTGCGTGTAAGAAAAGGAAGGTAATCGTAGCTCTTTCTGTGCAAACAGATCTTCAACGTGATCTTCAAGAACGTGAGAGATCAGAGATTAGATGGAGATTAATGCTGCTGTGCAAGATAAGGAAGGCTACCTAATTGTATCTCTACCAATTTATTTCCTTTTGGCTTACTGCTGCCGTGCAAGATAAGGAAAGCTATCTAAACAATTTTTCATTTTTTCTTTAGGATTCTGTAATCATCCCAAACGTACGTGAAAGCACTATGGGCCTTTGGAAGCATTTTTTTTCTTTTGAGTTATATCTAAAACCGTGAAAATATTGTGGGCCTTCTAAGCGAAAGCAAAAAAATTATAGAATCTACATGAGTTAATCTACACCGTTATAACTCGGTCCCATCAGAGATTAACGACTCCTAAATTCTGATTAATGTGATAATTTCTTGGAAGTCGCTAGAGATAAAAGCATCTTTGCACTTGTTCAATGAATCAATACTATTTTTAGGCAAAGACAAAAACTAAGCTTTAGTACGATCTCTAAGCGAAAAAGGAAATAGCTTCAATTTAATGACATCATTATCGACATCTTTTTTCTTTTGCATATCACATAAATCAACAAAGCTATTCAGATGAGTAGCAGCATCTTCACTAGGAAGGCTGGCGAATTTATCTTTCATAACAAGATTCAACAAGGCAGCATTGATTTCACAAGATTCAGTATTAGCAAGAGGAGCAATCTGAGTGCTAAGGAAATCATTATTATTGGTATTGGTGAAGTCACACAATTTGGTAGTATATTGAGCCATCGCGACAAACAACCAATCTAACACACGGGCAAACAAGAAGCAAGCGGGCAAAAGAGGCAAATAGAGAGGGAGGATAGAGAGAGAGGGTGAATAAAACGGCAAGGGTGAAGTGGGGGAGAGGAAAACAAGAGGCAAATGACAAATAATGTAATGCGAGAGATAGGGATTGTGATGGGTACTTGGTATGTTGTCTTTTTGTGTAGACTCCCCGGCAACGGCGCCAGAAATCCTTCTTGCTACGTCTTGAGCTTGCGTTGGTTTTCCCCGAAGAGGAAGGGATGATGCATCAGAGTAGCGTAAGTATTTCCCTAAGTTTTTGAGAACCAATGTATCAATCCAGTAGGAGGCCACGCTCAAGTCCATCGTACCTGCACAAAATGATAGCTACTCGCAACCAACGCGATTAGGGGTTGTCAATCCCTTCACGGTTACTTACGAGAGTGAGATTTGATAGATATAATATTTTTGGTATTTTTGGTATAAAGATGCAAAGTAAAAAGTAAAAGCAAAGGAAGATTAAAGTGATGGAGATTGATATGATGAGAATAGACCCGTGGGCCATAGGTTTCACTAGTGGCTTCTCTCAAGAGCATAAGTATTCTACGGTGGGTGAACAAATTACTATCAAGCAATTGACAGAATTGAGCATAGTTATGACAATATCTAGGCATGATCATGTATATAGGCATCACGTCCGTGACAAGTAGATCAAAACGATTCTGCATCTACTACTATTACTCCACTCATCGACCGCTATCCAGCATGCATCTAGAGTATTAAGTTAAAAACAGAGTAATGCCTTAAGCAAGATGACATGATGTAGAGAGATAAATTCATGCAATATGAAATAAACCCCATCTTGTTATCCTCGATGGCAATGATGCAATACGTGCCTTGCTGCCCCTTCTGTCACTGGGAAAGGACACCACAAGATCAAACCCAAAGCTAAGCACTTCTCCCATGGCAAGAACTACCAATCTAGTTGGCCAAACCAAACAAATAATTCGAAGAGACTTGCAGAGATAACCAATCATACATAAAAGAATTCAGAGAAGATTCAAATATTATTCATAGATAGACTTGATCATAAACCCACAATTCATCGATCTCAACAAACACACCGCAAAAATAAGATTACATCGAATAGATCTCCACAAGAGAGGGGGAGAACTTTGTATTGAGATTCAAAGAGAGAGAAGAAGCCATCTAGCTACTAACTATGGACCCGAAGGTCTGAGGTAAACTAATCACACTTCATCGGAGGGGCTAGGATGATGTAGAAGCCCTCCGTGATGACGACCCTCTTCCAGTGGAGCTCCGGAACAGGCCCCAAGATGGGATCTCATGGATACAGAAAGTTGAGGCGGTGGAATTAGGTTTTTGGCTCCTGTTCTGATCATTTGGGGGTACGTATGAATATGTAGGAGGAAGGAGTACTTCGGTGGAGCACCGAGGGGCCCACGAGGCAGGGGGCGCGCCCTAGGGGGGTGGGGCGCCCCCACCCTTGTGACCTCCTCTTTGACTCCTTGGAGTAGGGTCCAAGTCTCCTGGATCACGTTCGGTTAGAAAATCACGTTCCCGAAGATTTTATTCCGTTTGGACTCCGTTTGATATTCCGTTTCTTCGAAACACTGAAATAGGCAAAAAAACAACAATTCTGGGCCGGGCCTTAGGTTAATAGGTTAGTCCCTAAAATAATATAAAAGTGGAAAATAATGCCCAATATAGTCCAAAACAGTAGATAATATAGCATGGAGCAATCAAAAATTATAGATACGTTGGAGACGTATCATTGCTCCATACCAATCGTTCTAAAAACTACTTAGTACTTATCACGCGCCATTGAAAATCAGAACTCTTAACCCTGCTAAAAAATGATATTTTAAACATGGCTACTCGATCTATGGCAACTGGCGAGCCACCGCATCCAAGTAGTTCACAAGTGGTCCCGACCATCAACTCCTACTGATCAAATTATCACGCGAGCTGACTATTCCTACAAAGGTGCGCTCCACCATGTACCCGGTACCCGCGAATGCAGCAATCGTGCACCCAGGGTTTTAGGGTTTATTTGTTAACATTTCCTTTATGTAACACTCATGTGTGCGAGACAACGAGAGACCGACTACGTGCGTGCGCCTCTTCTCTTCGTATATGTACTCCACCGTTTGTCTGGTGTCTAAAAAAATATAATAACTACTAGCCATGTGCCAATGCGTTGCCACACGATCAGAGTAGATTAATACATATTCATCGATTTGATAGAAAAAAGTCTAGTTTTGAAATACGTCTATCACTAAAAAAATGTTATGTTTCAATCAAAATATATTCCTTTGGCGGTTTTGATGAGATAAGGGAGGAATGTTGTTGGTTTCAAGATTCGAGAAGTGGTATATGTCTAATTTCTACTCTTACTAGCAAGATGCCCATGCATTGCATGGAGCATCAAGATCTTGTGGGAGAAAAGGATGAATGAGGGAAGGCCTTATCTGCAAATGTGGAGAGGAGTGCGGGTAAATTGCCATAGTTTCGCTCCTATCCGTTAGATATAAATCGGACGACCTATATTGCAGGATGGTAGGCCCACCATCATCAGCAACTCTATTTTTATCCCTACTCTTATAAAAAGGATAGTCGGTGATGACCGTGTGCCTGCCATCCTGCAATATAGGCCGTCCGATATATATCTGACGGATAGGAAGGAAACTATGGCAATTTTGCAAAAAGATACCCACACCCCTCTCCACACTTGCAAATAAGGCCTTCCCTTGTTCATCCTTTTCTCCCACAAGATAAACTACTCATACAAATGCATCTTCATGTTCCATGCAACACATGGGCATCTTGCTAGTTGTTGCAAAAAGCCCATGTGTGAGAGAGAGAGAGGGAGAGAGGAGGAGGACGGAGTACATGTGTGACAAAGACACAAAGAGTGTTTGTGCCAGAGGTATCAGCTTAAAATGAGGCGATAGTGTGTGTGTGTGTGTGTGCACGAGACGGCGTGTCTCAAGAAGGGAAGAAAAATCTACATAGATACAAGGAGCGGGAGAGAGACATGTATGCAATAGTGGTAGCACAAGTGTGCGGGTGTATAAACCTATCTAGAGGCTACTCGATAAATGTTTGTGAGAGAAATATGAGTTGGGGTGCGAAAGCGAGAGTTTTGTGTGTGTGAGAGAGAGACGGTAGTCGCGAAGGGGAGTGGAAGCAGGAGTTGTGTGTGTGTGAGAGAGGGGGGGGAGAGTTTGTTTGATAAGTAAACAAATGAATAATGTCAGTCTGTGATGGAGACGAAAAGAAGACCGCAACAAATGTTGTGTCTACAGGAGAGAGAGAGATAGTAATTTTAGTGGTATGATTCATATCTAGAGACATATAGGGTGTGTGAGCGAATCCCATAGAGAGAAAGACAAAGTGAAAGACGAGTGAAGACTGTGTGTGTGGCGGTGAAAAAGAAAGATTAGGTACCTAGTGATACGAGAGAACGGTAGAGACGTGAGAGATAATGAAAACCGTGTAATGTATAATGATAGGGAGAGTGTGACACTTCTCAAGGGAGACGTCGAGAGACCATGTTTGCGAGGATAGGAGAAACATGAAGTGAGCGTGCGGGTGAGCTGGAGAAAAGAGAGTGATAGCTACATGAAGGAGCATGCATGCGAGAGAGATGGGCGTGAAAGGAGTGAACATAAAAGGGATTCAAATATTTCAATTCGAGATGATGATACATGTAATCCATACTCGAACCAAAATTGATCTATCAAACATGCATACTCATATGAATTCACGCGCATCTATGTTATTTAATATGTAGATATTACTGATCCATATATTTTAGTAGAACATAATTTGGTTTAATTTTTTGAAATAAACCTTATGATTTTGAGATCATTGTATTTGTAAATCATATTATACATATAAAGGAGCAGAATTCTTTGTTGTGCTTTTGAAAGTATACATAAAAATGATGTATATAGAATTTTATTCCAGTCGAAAATGGATCCCTCCCCCAAAAAATAGAGTACAAACGGGATTCGAATTGAGTTGGCACAGTAAACGTGCACTCTGCAAAATTTGAACGAAGCGGGGAACGTCGCAGTAACCACCCGAAACCAAAATCTGCGAGATGGAAATTACTACTGCCTATCCCTACCACGCAAAGCCTATCTGCTCGATTTCTATAGGTTTCGATAGGGGTAGGTTTGTAATTTCACTCAAATGTGACATAACCGCCTCTCACCCAGATTCATACACGGTGGGCGCCAAAACATAGTGTGTCCTCGGCCGAAATCAACTCCCTCCCTGATTCATACACAGTGGGCGCCAAAAATAAACTCTCGTCGGTAAATATTTGGTGTATGCGAGATTACCGTCCTATCCCCAACCAACTAATATTGCTGTGATGTAGCAAATTTGAAATGGGGGCTAAGTTTGTAAATTTCCTCGCATTTGAGACAAGCGCGCCCTGAAGAAATGGTTCCCCCCTTCCTGTCCACCTTCATTTCCCCGTTCGTACTCCATGGGCGCCAAAACACCCTCTCCAACCCAGCCTCCTCCGTCCGCCACCCCATCCACCGCCGTCCTCCTCCACCATGCCGGAGATGATACCCCTACGCTACCGTCCATTACAAGAGATCGACCTCTCTCATCCACGGCTTCGGACCGGGATCCTTGCATCCCGTCCTCTCGCTTCATCCCCACCGTCGTCCACCTTGCCGGCGCCGCTCCTACGACTGTCTTGTCCACCATGCCCCGCCGCCACCGTGTACCCTCCTAGATCTACTTCCATGCCGCCGACAGCCATCGCTACCGCATCACTGTCAAATTCTCAGCAGATGCATACACGGCGCCGCACCAGAGGCGATACTCTTTCGTATCTGCTCAACTTATTTATCACAGCAAGAAAATAGATCGCCACTTCTTTACTCTGATTTCTTGTCCATCACTTACTTGCTAGTTGAAAGCAAACATTGGTTGCAAAGTTGCCTTTGTCCGGTTTGTACCTTCAGATCCGCCATGGCACGCTCAACACTATACTCCCAATGCTTATGGTTTTCCCCTTTTATATTCCACACTAGTTAAATCACAATAGACTAAATTTCAAAATTGGGTCAGTCGATTTTCAGAGCTCGCCGGAGTTCACCGGTGCGAACGAAGGGGCTCGAGTGGGGACTTTGGTTGTGTGTGTGGGGGCGGGGCGGTGGTGGGGCCTCACCGAACGAAGAAAAATTGATGCAGGTGGGGGCGGGGTGGGTGGTGGGAGTGGCGGAGGAACACAGGCGGTGGGGGCCGGCGGCCCGTGCGGTGTTCTGTATGGGAAGAATCAGAGATGAGGAAGAAGGGTTAGGAGACGTAGGATCTTCATCCAACCGCCTGAAATGGTAAACTGACCCAAATGACCAAAGTCACGCGACTTGCATGCAGACATGCCTTTATATTCAGTACAATCATCGTACATGCTTGGCACTCCTCCTGAATCCATCAAGCTAAACAACGTGCCACTCATAATTCTAGACTTGTTGCTCAAGTGTGAATCTGATATGATGCTGATATTACTAAAACAGATAACATTTAGTTGGTCAGCTAATGTTCCTACTTTACTTTCGAAAAAGCACGTGCACCACATATAGAGAGACAACAGGGAGTTGCTTTCTTAATGCGCTCTGGTTCATCATGTGTGGGCACTGCACAACGAACATTTTATTATCCAAAATCTGCTTGCTCTTCTTTAGCATGTTCCTCTTCCGTTCTTCTTTAATAAGTACTCGCTCCGTTCCTAAGTACAAGTCTTTGTATAGATTCCACCGTGGACTATATATGGAGCAAAATGAGTGAATCTACACTCTAAAATGTATCCGGATACATCTGTATGTGATCCATAGTGGAAATCTCTACCAAGACTTATATTTTGGAACGGAGGGAGTATGATAGTAGTATAATTTGTTCCTTGTAGTGAACATGAGCAGAGACATTTGCAGTGTAGAAGTCTATATGGTCGGTCAGTATGGCCACTTTGAACTCTTTGGGCCTCTTTGATTCGTATGATTTTGTAAACATGGGAATAGGATTTGTTGTGGCCTTCCCACTTGAATCCTATAAGAATAGCAAGGAAATGAGCGGAGCTGTGTCGCCTTTGAGAGTTAAACTGATATTAACAGTACCGCACCTTCAGTTGAAGAGAGATGGTATCCGAAGCCTTTCTAGCTGTACCGGCGACACTAGCACATATATTCCAGCAAGTTCCACTTTGTTGATTTTACTCTGATGCTTACGGTTTTCCCGTTATATCTACACTATGATCTGTGTAGCTGCTTTGTGTCGCACTAGCAGCAGTCCACTCTTGAAGCTAAACACCGCAATGACTTACAAAATTGGCACCAAGGCATTGAGTGCCATTCTGGATGCAATGAAGTTCATACGCTCCCCACCTGTTGATTCTTGTTCAGAATATGATCCTAATGACTATTCTAACCTCGAGGAGTCAAAGGCAGATGGCCTGTCCTGTTCACCCATCAAGGTGCCTGTTCTAATTTGGCAAGGTTTTATTGATTTCACGTATCTTGCATATGTTTTCTTACATTTCTTCTACTTTGTTGCACCGCCATCTGCTTAGTTTACTCATCATATATGTCGAGATGCCATGCCCATCCACTATCAATACATTTATCATCTATTATCATACCATGTTTTTCCACTCAAATGCGGTTCTTATGCATCAGACATCAAAAAGGAAGAGGGTGATTGCCGAACCTGAAGGAGCACCAGCAAAGTCCTTGAAAAACGTGGTTGTGGCGAAGAAATCAGACAGCACCCCACTTATATTGGCTGTACAACCACTGACACAAAACGTAGGACCGACTCCAGTAGACTGTACCCATACTTCACTAGCCACACTACTATCCGCACCACACAGGACCTGCACTCCAGCAAAAGGTATGCCGATTTCAGTTGCCATAGCACCTGCCGTACCACAGAAAAATCCCACTCTAGCAAATAGTACAACAAGTACACCGGCCGAAGACCTATCCTAGCTGTAGAGACGACCAATTCCTGCAGATTGGAACCCCATTCCAGTTATTCCCAGTTTAAAAGACAATGCTTTCAATGTTGTTAGGGACTACGTGCATATATTCCCATCATGGGAAAATTATAGTGAAGACAAACACCATTTTCACATCTTCCTATCCCACTTACGTGTAAGTGCTATTATTCATGGTGATTATTTTCGTGTTTTCTGCTGATTGAACACATCAATGATTTACATTACATTGTTGTAAGTAGGTGAGGGTCAATCTGGATAGTCATGAAGAGCAAAGCTTGCTTGCGCTTTTCAAGGAAGAATTGCAGCAGTATTGGTGTTACCTGAGGAAATCACACTTTGATGGCAAGTCTATAAACGAATTTCTGGTGAAGTCTCCTGTGCTAAATTTAGAAGACATTGAATGGAAAAAACCTTGTTATGCACTGGTCTCGTTCCGAGGATGACGTATTGTCTATGACATCGCATGACAATTTGAACTTCTACTTTTCCGCATGTGCCTTACGGATCTTTTTTGCAGGAAATCTGCTTGAAAAAGAATTCCAGTTTGAAAAGAACGACAGGATATCGCAAATATGCTGCCCGCTGCTTTGCTGTTGTTAGTACCTGTTGTCCTGTATCACTGTACTTGCATACATACCTGGTTCATTATGTGACAATAGTATGCATGATAGCCTGCTTATCAATCGTTCGCTCCAAATTATCTGATCTGTATGAATGGTTACATTAGTGTAGTATATATCCAATGCCAATGAATTTTTTTAGCTCTGCATTGATCTTGTAAGTACCTGCTGTCCTTTATCAGTGTACTTATATTGACAGGTAGTTGTTCATGTACCATCACTCTGCAGCTTATTTTCCTTTGCCCTCCATTTTCTACACATAAGATCTATATTTACTCTTACCATAAGGTTGGATAACACCGATGGTACTAAAGAAGTTTAGCTCTGCATTGCTCTTGGCTGTACCTTTTGCGTGTATTATTGTACTTACATTTATAGCTACTTGGTTATGTAGCATCACTCTTCATATTATCTTAAATATTCTCCATTTTTTCTTATATTGTCACATCTATATTTACTCTTAACAAAATGTACAATAAAGGCAATGCTTATGAAGAAGATTCTGCGGTAAACTTCTTGAATTGCTCCCCCATCAGCATGGACAAGGGCTTTATAGAGCCTGCCTTCACCAATAATGTAAGTTTGTCCTTCTCAAGCCTTCAAACTTTGTTGTATATATTTGGTTAGGCATGACTGCAACAACTGTTTATTTTTTGTGTTTGCATTAAATTGGATGTTTAAAGTTTATTATGTAGTTCATAAACAAAAGTTTGTCGTTCTCAATTTAAGTTTTCAGTTGTACAACCAAGTTCCTTCTTCATACCATGTAAATTAAACTATACAGAGCAAGTGATCTTCTTTTGCACTGCATGTATGCTTCTGTTCTTGATCCGTAATCCATTGGTGTGGTGAACCTACCCAGTACAGCACAATGTCATATTCTGCAATGTCTTAACTATGAACAATGTCATATCATTCTACTATTATTTAAATTGTCTCTTTATTTACCAATCTGAAATGGGATAAATTGACAGCGCACTAACCATTGATACTTAAGAGTTCTTGATCTGTAATCGAGTAGTGTCGTGAAGCTGCCAACTCCTTCACAATGTCATTTCATGCCATGTCTTGACCTGAACAATACCATATTGTGTTAATGCAATTTTAAACTATGTCACTTTATTGGTCAGTAAGAAATGTGATGAATTGTCAGCACTGATACTTTTAGGTGCAAAACATGTCATCTGTCTGCTTGTTTATCTTCCAGAGTGAGGAGGATATAAGTGTTAAACAAGCGCAGTCTCATCAGCTTGCTCAGCTGCTTGCGCTGCAGCTCCCCAGCAGGGCTAATCTTTCTTGAACTCTATTGAAGTGCTGTCGGTTTTGTATATTATTTTGCTGGCGTGTTTAGTTGCACTGGTGGCGATCTTTGATGCCCCGTGTATGTAATCTGCTGTCTGCTTGTGCTTTATTATCATAGTGGCGAACTTTGATGCCGAGTGGATGAAATATGTCGTAACTTCTTTATTGTATAGTCTAGGTTTTTTATTATTCATGATGCCGCAGTTATTTTACTGTATATATATGTTGTCCTCGCAGTAAACCAGCCAAACCATAAAATTACGGTACATAATTGGGTCATCATGCAATCACGATGTATGTCTGCATCATGGGCCCCGTCATCTTGGTCCGTTAGAAGGCCGGAAACGTGCCGAACAGCTCACGGGCCGGCAGTAGCCCAAAATGGACCCCGATCCATGATTGTTCCAATCAAAGCACGGGCTTTTGACATGCCAAATTTGTCTCGGTCCTTGTTTGGCCCAATCAGATTATCAGCTGTGAGCAGGCCGGATGCAAACCGGGCCGTAGTTAGGCCCAACTATATGACGAGCTTTTAACATGCTGAAATTAATATAGGGCCTAAATGTTAAACATGCCCTTAACATGCCGAAACTAATATCAGGCCAAATTACTAAATGGGCCTTTAGCAAGTGGGCCCAAAAGCATAGCGTCTAGTTGACATGCCGAATCTGATATGGGCCAGAATTTAGCCCAAAGCCTTAAAGGGCCGGACCTGATCTGGGCCGTAATTTGGCCCAGAACGTGGTAGGATTTTAACAGGCCGGATCTCATATGGGCCATTTTTAGGCCCGGAACGTGATAGGCCATTAATGTACCGGATCAAATATGGGCCGACATTGGCTCAAAACATGGCAGCCAGTTAATGGGTCGGCCTACTAGGATCCTCAAAATCTTGTGGGCCTACAGCTGGGCCGGCCCATTAATGTCGGCGAAATCTCATGGGCCCTTAGCTGGGCCGACCCATTATGGTCCACAAAAATCTTATGGGCCTTCACCTGGGCCGGCCCATTATGGCCCGTAAAAATCTTGTGGGCCTTTACCTAGGCTGGCCCATTATGGCCCGCAAAATCTTGTGGGCCTTTAGCTGGGCCAGCCCATTATGGTCCACAAAATCTCATGGGTCTTTAGCTGGGCCGGTCCATTATGGTCCACAAAATCTTGCGGGCCTTTTGTTGGGCCGGCCCATTTAAACTTTATGGGCCACTTTTGGGTCGGTCCACGTGTCAACATATCATAGGCGCATCTCGCCCATTGCATGAGTGACACCTGTGCCAATGCGGAGCTGACACGTGTTTCCGTCAGCCAATCAGAATGTTACACGTGGAAAATTCCCATTGGTCCGGGCTGTTAACGGGTTATCGGATCCAAAACCGGACCCGATAACTTAACGGCGTTCCCTTATGGTGGATGCCACGTGTCGGTCACCCTCGACGAAAGCACTTCTGTGACGCGCGATATATTTTCATGGAAGTGGACACTTCCGTGATGATAATTTTGGTAATATCATGTAACACTTCTACGACAACACAGGTATGACTATCTTGATTCTGTCATAAAATTGTCATGGATGTACATGTATGACAGAAAACGTGACCTAATGTGACAAACACATATCATCACGAAAGTGTATTTTTTCTGTAGTGCTACCTAAGGCCCCTAAACCCTCTGGTTTATATAGACACCAGTAGGGTTAGGGTTACAAGCCATCGGTTACAATGAAGGAAAGATCATGCCAATCTTGACTTGGAGGCACACCACGACTTCGAAGATCTCCTGTCCGGTTACAGGTCTGCACTCCTAACCTGATCTCATAATGGCCCATCAGTTCGGCCCATAGGTAAAGGGTCGGCGGCTCGAGGACCCCTTAATCCAAGACTCCCTCACCTGGGCCCACCTATCAACCACTGTGGGTATAAAATGTATTTTTTGTTTAAATTCGAAATAATAATATTAAGTCCAAAAAATGATTAAAACTTTGAAAAATCATATAAAATAATCCGTAACTTGGATAAAATAATTTATATATGAAAAATGATTAGAAAAATATAACGAATTCGAATATGTCCTCCACATACCTTCCACATGCCTCTAACATAGCAAACATGGAACCTTCCCCTCCGGATCTATACAGAAGAAATTGCCCGGAACTGGGAAAATATTTCCCGGATATTTTCCCGCTCCGTCTAAAATACCTAGCACTGCATTTAGGGCTCCCCTAGCTTAGCTCACTGTCATGTCATCCATCGTGCTCCATTGGTGTGATTTATATTTACTATTTGCCCCCCTCTTCTTCTCCGGTAGACTCCGAGACTGACACTACCCCATAGTACGACTACGACATCGACGACCCGTCCTTCTCCGCAGAGCTTCCAGGCAAGCAAAACCCCGTTGATCATTCCGATACCGCCTATTCGTTCCCTCTACTGCTTGCATTAGAGTAATATTACTTCCTTATCATTTGATCCTATACTGCTGCATAGTCTGTCCTTGCTACTACTGTTGATACTTACATGTTATCCTATATGCTTAGTATAGGTATGTCAAAGTGCAACTAATCCCTGGGTGGTTTTGGTAATTCATAACAACATATAGCTCATTGAACTAATATTCACTCAACTTGATTATTTTAGAAAGTTCAATGATTGGCATGGCATGGACTAGAGAGGTGGACCCCTCAAAATACTAAGGACAAATATTGGCAAAACTCAAGACTCTTCATTTCTATTTTAGTGATCCAAGATCACATTGAGTCCATAGGAAAAGGCAATACTATTAAAAGGGGATGAGGTGTTGCTTAATGATCTACTTGCTCAAAATGCTTAGTGATATGCTCCAAAGCCCTCAGCCACTTTCTCAAATCCAAATATGTCCAAAACCTAAAGCCAAACTCGGCTCCATCGATTTGATCCATCCGCCGCCATCGACTTCACGTGACATAGCCATAGCCAGAAACCCTAATCAGTCCAGTCTCACCGATAGGTATCTCGGTCTCACCGAGATGGGATTGCAAAATCTCTGTTTCCTTTTGTAATGTTTCAGTCTCAACAAAATGAGTGATCGGTCCCACTGAGTTCACAGTCTAAACTCTCTGTTTTCCCTTCGTAATGTTTCGGTATCACCGAAAGGAGCGATCGGTCCCACCAAGTTTGCCTGACCAACTCTCTATTTTCCTATTACTGAAGTCGGTCTCACCGAGTTCATGTAATCGGTCAAATCGAGACGAGGTTTGCCCTAACCCTAGCTCATCGGTCTCACCGAGTTGATCATGTCGGTCCCACCAAAAAGCCTAACATTGACATTTTGAACTGAATCGGTCTCATCGAGTTGATATATTCGGTCTGACCAGGTTGGCTCAAATGTGTGTAAGGGTTAGATTTTGTGTGCAAGATGTATATGTACCCTTCCTCCCTCCTCTCCATTTGATAGAGAGCCATCAGAACGTGCCTATACTTCCACTACTCATTTTCTGAGAGAGAACCACCTACTCATGTGTTGAGACCAAGACATTTCAATCCAACCACAAGAATCTTGATATCTAGGCTTCCCCAAGTTGTTTCCACTGAAATCATCTTTCCACTATAACCAAATCTTTGAGAAAGAGTTGAGTGTTGGGAAGACTATCATTTGAAGCACAAGAGCAAGGAGTTCATCATCAACACACCATCTATTACCTTTTGGAGGGTGGTGTCTCCTAGATTGGTTAGGTGTCACTTGTGAGTCTCCGTCAAGATTGTGGAGTTGAACCAAGGAGTTTGTAAGGGCAAGGATATCACCTACTTCGTGAATATCTACCCAAGTGAGGCAAGTCCTTCATGGGCGATGGCCATGGTGGGATAGACAAGGTTGCTTCTTCGTGGACCCTTCGTGGGTGGAGCCCTCCATGCAGTCGCGCAACCGTTACCCTTCATGGGTTGAAGTCTCCATCAATGCGGATGTACAATAGCACCACCTATCAGAACCACGCCAAAAAACTTTGTGTCTACATTGTGTTTGCCTTTCCAAACCCCTCACTTTGCCTTCATATGCAATGTTTTACATTCCACTGCTATACTCTTAGAATTGCATGTGTAGGTTGATTGCTTGACTTGTGCTAATTTGCTAAAATCTGCCAAGACTTAAAATTGGGAAAATGCTAGATTTTTATTTGGCCAAGCAGTCTAATCAACCCCACTAGACCTACTTTCGATCCTACAAGTGGTATCAGAGCTTTGGTCTCCATTTGCCTTGATTTCCATAGCTTTGGTGATCATAGCCTTGGTTTCAAAACCTAGGAGAGTATGGCGTCTAGCGAGAGAAATTATCACCATAGAGGTCCCACTACTGGAATCAGGATCTTTGTCGTCAGCCAGTTCGTTGCCATCTGCTAACTGATGGCAAAGAAGGTCGTTGTCATCAGCTTACAGAAAACTGGCGGCAAAGTAAGAGCTGACAGCAAAGATCATGTTTGCCGTCGGCTAGCTCTTTGCCGTCCGCTAGCAGACGGCGAAGTGGTAGGGTGGCCCACTAACGAGAACAACCTAACGACCACTTTCTTTGCCATCTACTAGCAGACGGCAAAGCTTCTTTGCCGTCAGCTAGCAGACGACAAAGAAAGTGGCCAACCTAATGGCCATTCCCCCGGCCCCACCCTACTAGCTACGCTCTTTGTCGTCTGCTAGCAGACGATAAAGAGATTTTCAATATGCCACCTTAGACCCGCGCCCCACCCCTGTCTCTCTCCCCTCACCTCATCGGGCTGCCCCCGTGCCCGAGCTGCCGCCGCCCCCGTGCTCGAGCCGCCGCCGCCCCAGGCCACCACCGTCGCCGGCCGCCCCACCCCGTGCCCGAGCCGCCCCCGCCCTGCACCACCCCATCATCGACCACCCCGCCCCGTGCCCGAGCCGCTGCCGCCCCGCACCACCCCCATCGCCGGTCGCCCCACCCCACCCCGCACCACCCCTGTGCCCCAGCCGCCGCCGCCCCGCGCCACCCCCATCGCCGGCCGCCCCATCCTGCCCCTCCCCTTGGTGATTTCTTTTTTTTCTCTTTTTTTAGATTTAGTGTATATTTGTTTAGTTTAGGTTAGTTCAGTTTAGGTTAGGTTAGTTCAGTTTAGGTTAGTTCGGTTTAGGTTAATTTAGTATATATTAGGTCACATTTAGTTTATAGTTTAGTTTAGGTTTTTTCTTCTTCTATTTTTTAAGAATAAACAAGAAATTGATGATAAAAAAGAAGTAAAAGAAGAAGAGGAAGAAGAAGATGATAAAAAAAGAACAATAAGTAGTAGTAGTACTAGTAGTAGTAGTAGTAGTAGTAGTAGTAGTAGTAGATGATGATGAAAAAAAGAAGTAGAAGTAGAAGATGAAAAAAAGAAGTAGGAAAAGTAGAAAAAGAGGGACGCCGAGGGGTCGTCAAGTGGTTGAGGGGTCGAGGATCGAGGGGAAAAGGAGTCGAGGGTCTAAGGGTCAAGGATCGAGGCGCCAGGGGTCGAGGGTCGCCGAGGGGTCGAGGGGTCGAGGATTTGCCATCCCGACCCCGACACCACCACCCCCTGACCCCGACACTGACACGACACCCCGACACGACACCCCGACACAGTACCCCGACCCCGATATGGCCCCCCCGACCCCGACACAGCACCCCGACCCCGACACCAGACCCCCGACACCCCGACCCCCGACACCTCACCTCACCCCGACACGGCACCCCCGACCCCGACACAGCACCCCGACCCTGACACGACACCCCCGACACCTCCCAAAAAGGTGCTCTTAGGCCTTCCAGAGGCCGACAGGGTCATATATTGGGGAATTATGAGTTAGGTCACATATTTTGTGATTTTTTATAAAAAGCATCATATTTGTGTTGATTAGGTGGTTTTAAATGTGCAGTTGTTTCGTCATTGCGAGGGTCTAGTGTTCGACGACCTCCCCATGCGTTCGACGAGCTCCGCCCCTACGTTCGTGGGTGAACACAAATGACATATCCTCCTCCCCCCTTCATTTGCTTTATTCTAGTCTTCGTGCTGATGAACCTTGCTAGCTATAGGTGTCTTCAATCATCAGTATGCGTGACCACTATGCGTCTCCTGTTCGAAATGGTTACATCTATAAATATCACTAGTAGAAAAAGGGGCTTTGGTCCAGCCAGAAAAGAGCATTAATTCCAGTTGCATTACGAACCGGGACTAATGTGAGCATTAGTCCCGGTTCAAGCAGCGAGAGCACCATACAGGCATTACTCCTGGTTCAAATGGGACCTTTAGTCCCGGTTCGTGGCACGAACCGGTACTAAAGGTCCATTAGTACCGGTTCGTGGCACGAACCGATACTAAAGGTTAGACCTTTAGTACCGGTTCGTGCCACGAACCGGTACTAATGGGGTTGAGACCTTTAGTACCGGATCGTGCCACGAACCGGTACTAATGGTGCAATTTTCAAATCCTACCCCCCGGTGCATCGCCTTTTCAGTTTTGTAAAAAGCAAAAGAAAATGATAGAAACTTCAAAATTTAAAATCCTTTGAGATGTAGTTATGTTACTACATCTACTAGTTAGGAAAATTTTAAAACTTAAATTTGGACATGTTTTGCAAAAAGTGTAGGGAAAATGTAAAACGGCTATAACTTTTGCATACGATGCCGGGAAAAAATGTATAGTATATCAAAATGTTCGGAACAAAAATCCGCATCCGATGGAGACGGCCTATGGCCTGTTTGCAAATTTTTAGAATCCTCAAATTCTAAAAGGAAAAAAAGTTATGCTCAAATTTCAGTTTTTTTTGAATTTTTGTTAAATCTGGTCAAACTATGGTCAAACTACTTATTCAAGAAGTATTATTGTTACTAAATAATTATTCAAGAATATTAGTGTTACTAAATAATTATTTCAGTTTTTTTGAATTTTGGTCAACTGTGGTCAAACTATGGTCAAACTGTGGTCAAACTACTTATTCAAGAAATATTAGTGTTACTAAATAATTATTGATTTTTAGAACAATAGTTTCAAACTCAAACAGTGAAATGCGTGACTTCATGCTCAAGCTAAATTTCTGAGGGTTAATAGGATTGACATCTTACTATTGTCAGGAAAACAATAAGTGCAGACTTGGAAACGAGGGAGAATAGAACCCGAAAGTTAAGCGTGCTCAGGCTGGAGTAGTGAGAGGATGGGTGACCGTTCGGGAAGTTAGATGATTTGGAATGATGAGGGGTGATTAGAGACTAAAGGTTAAATTGAGCAGTGATGATGGGTGATTAGAGATTAGAGGTTAAAATAATACAGAAATTCAAAATTCAAAAAAAATTCAAAAAAAATTCAAAAAAAATCATAAAATTTCGTTTAGTACCGGTTGGTGTTACCAACCGGGACTAAAGGTGGACCTCCAGGCAGCGACCACGTGGAGGGCCTTTAGTCCCGGTTCCAGTTAGAACCGGGACTAAAGGGGGAGGCTTTAGTACCGACCCTTTAGTCCCGGTTCCAGAACCGGGACTAAAGGCCCTTTTTCTACTAGTGTATGCATGCATTTGCATATTTATAACCGTGATTCTTTCGAATTGTCCAACGTTATCCATGGACAGCCTGAGTATGTGTAGATTGGGTTCGTTTTCCCATATGCTCTGCTCCGGATCTGATGCAGAATTTTGTCAGTGCCTCCCGTTGTTCTCCGGGAACACATCCTCTCTTCTTATTGCCGATACGTGTATCAGGAGACCAGTGGGGAGGTGTTGCCAAAATTTTGCGTCAGATCCAGAGCATAAGATGGGAAAACGAACCCAATCTACACATACTCGGGTGGGATTAGGACCTATCTTTACTATTAGCGTCTAGGTTGCTTGGACGTTATAAAAGTGAAGAACTCCATTAACTGATGAGTATATACATGCTGATTTATATATATATATATATATATATATATATATATTTCTTATGTGTCTGGTAGCTAGGCAAGATGAGTGATCGTGTGTGGATGTACACCGTTCACACTAGTCAAAAAGACATGACCATTGAATGGTTAACAAAAACCAAGGGGTTTTTGAGAGCCGCATTTGCCAATGGCCAGAGGACAACCTAGTGCCCCTGTGGCAGGTGCGACAATTGGCACAAGAGGACAGAGGATGAAATGGGAGAACACCTGCCGAAGTGGGGTTTTACGCCCGGTTATATGTTGTGGACATTTCATGGCGAGTTTTCTCAACATGCCAGAGCTGAGGTGCTTCGTCGTCGCATGGACGAGCATGGTACCGGGATGGAAGACATGGTGCAAGACTTTGATGATGCTCGGGACTCGGACGATGAGATGGAGGAATCTGCAAAGGCCTTCAATGAAATATTGGAGTCTTCAAAATCTCCTCTCCACGAGCACACTGAGCTTGGTCAACTGGATGTCATCTCACAAATAATGGCTCTGAAGGCTCAATTCAACTTGGGTAGAGAATGCTACGACGCGATGATGACAGTTTTGGACGTTTTCTACTCAAAGGCGATGTACTACCTGCAAACCTATACCAGTCAGACAAAATCCTCTGTGCTCTTCAGATGCCCTATGAGAATATACATGCTTGTGAGAAAGGATGTGCCTTATTTAGGCTTCAGTATGCGGACTTGAACTATCGTTCCATTTGCAAGTCATCTTGGTATGTTGTGGTAGACAACGGCATGGGTGAGAAGACGCAGACCAAAATCCCAGTGAATGTTCTTTGGTATATGCCAAGCGTACCAAGACTTCAATGTCTTTTCATGGTTGAAGAGTCGGCCAGACAGATGACATGGCACAAAAAGGGCAAAAGAACCCAACTAGATGCAGATGGGAAGCTGATGATGGTGCACACATCGGACAGTGAAGCATGGAAGCGCTTCGATGCATTACATCATGAAAAGCGGCATATCCAAGGCATCCTCGATTCGCCATCAGCATAGATGGGTTCAGTGTGTTTGGTCTGACGGCAGCCCAATAAAGTTGTTGGCCCATATTTGTCATTCCACTCAATCTCCCCCGGACAGATTATGCAAAGAAAGAACATTTTCCTGATGTTGATAATTCCAGGGCCCAACTATCCGGGGAAGAATATGATTGTGTACATGCAGCCACTGAAGGATGAATTGCAAGAAGCCTGGGATAATGGGTTCAATACATACGATGCCTTTAGCAAACAGAACTTCATAATGCGTGTCTGGTACATGTACTCGACGCATGAGTTGGCGGCGTATGCGCTATTCGTTGGCTGGTGTGTGCATGGAAGTTTCACGTGCCCCACACGCAAGGGAGCTCTTGAGTTTCGTTGGCTTCAGGCCGGTCGCAAGTTTTCTTCCTTTGACTTGCATGGATAGTTCCTGGATGCTTGCCATAAGTTCAAGAAAGACATGAAGAACTTCATCAAAGGTAGAGTTGTCAAAAACTCTGCACCACCTACATTGACAAGCCAAGAGATCCTTGATCATTCAAACGCTCTCGAGCCAGATCCAGAGTGTCTGTGGTACTTCAAGGGGTATAATTCGAAACACGCCTAGACTCACAAGATATGCTTGTGGGATCTGCCTTACTTCAAAGATCTCCTTTTCCCACACAACATCGACGTGATGCACACTGAAAAGAATATCGCCAGGGCACTTTTTGGTACATTGTTTGGCATAGAGGGGAAGTCAAAGGATAATACTAAGGCTAGAGTTGACCTGGAGGCGCTATGTGATAGACCGTTACAAAACATGCAACCACCAAAAGGAAAGCGGAACTGGACAAAGCCAAAGGCATGGTTCAACCTTGGAAGGCCGGCTATGAGGGAAATTATCTTGTGGGTGAAAATGCAGTTGATGTTCCGTGATGGGTATGCAGCGAATCTAAAGAGGGGAGCGAATCTTGAAAAATTAACGATATTTGGTCTCAAGAGTCATGATTGGCACATATGGATTGAGCGGGTAATGCCTGTGATGTTGCGTGGCTTCATCCCTGAGGATGAATGGCTAGTACTGGCAGAGCTGAGCTATTTCTTCCGTGTTCTTTGTGTGAAAGAACTATCGCCTGGCCTGCTAGAAGAAATCGAAGAGTTGGCACCGAAGTTGATCTACGAGTTAGAGAAGATCTTTCGCCGGGCTTCTTTAATCCAATGCAGCACTTGATTTTGCATCTCCCAACCGAGGCAAGTTTGGGGGGCGGGCGGGGGGGGGGGGGGTGTGCAAAATCATTGGTGCTACGCAACTGAGAGGATGCAAAAGACGCTTCGAGCAAAATGTAAAAATAAACATAGAATTGAAGCATCGATGGCTGAGGCATGCATTGCTGAGGAGGCGGCAAACTTCGTGATAACACACTACGAAGCCAAAAATCATCATTTGCATAATTCGAAGCCTCGGTACATTGATGGCGACCCTAAAAGGGTGGATCCAACCTCAGCCTATTCAAAGGGGATCTCGCACCAGCCGGTGCTTCTAATTCCTTAACGTTGGATGTTGAAGAATGGCAGACCATTTCGTTGTATATCTTGAACAACCTAACAGAAGTGCGGCCGTACATCGAGCAAGTTCTCGGTACATTGTTTCGCAACTTCTAATTCCTTTGAACTGTTCTTATTCCCGGATAAATTTGATACAGTCGATACGTTGCCAAATTCTCGTATGGAGCGGTGATCCAAAAGGATTCTGCCGAAGAGTATGAGCATCTGGCAAAGCATGGATGCAGCTATCCCGGTTTCATCTCTTGGTTCAAAAAAACGGTAATTTCTATTAGACCATTTCATTTCTTCGTCTAATTTGCGCCTAATGCAACAACCCCTTTCATATTAAACTTGTTGGCTAATTAGTTTATGGACGTCGAATTGAGCCAAGTCGCTAATGGTTTTGACTTTAAGGTCCTTTCATTTGACAAATACGACATCAACAGGTATCGCTTTTGTACCTATGGCAAAGAGCTATCTATGGCCGACTGAAAGTCTAGAAATTGTTGTGTCTCTGCTATCGGCGAAGGAGATACCGAGTATTATGGAAGAGTTGAAGCAATTTATGAGCTTCAATTGTATGGTGTAAACCCACCAAACGTCGTAGTGTTCAAATGTTATTGGTTCCAGCCAAAGGAGACTAGAAGGACTCATGAACATATAAGGCTACTGGAAATCAAACAAAGCACCCATTTGGATGTTCTCGATGTCTATATTACGTCTCAACAGGCAACCCAAGTTTTCTATCTACCGTGGGCCTGTGAAAGTGATCCAAATCACAATGGTCGGGATGCCGTTTATGAAGTGCCGCCATGTTAGACCACCTCCCCCAAATGAAGAGGATTATGAACCTCACATTAATCCAGACACATATGAAGGAGAATTTGATAACCCACAAGTATAGGGGATCGCAACAGTTTTCGAGTGTAGAGTATTCAACCCAAATTTATTGATTCGACACATGGGGAGCCAGAGAATATTCTCAAGTATTAACAATTGAGTTGTCAATTCAACCGCACCTGAAAGACTTAATATCTGAAGCAAAGTATTTAGTAGCAAAGTAATATGGAAGTAACGGTAATGGTGGCAAAAGTAACAGTATTGGTTTTATAGTGATTGTAACAATGATAACGGTAAAGTAACAAAGCAAAGAACAATATATGAAAATCTCATAGGCAATGGATCAGTGATGTATAATTATGTCACATGCAATTCCTCATGCAACAATTATAACAGAGGGTGACATAGAACTAGCTCCAGTTCATCAATGTAATGTAGGCAAGTATTCCGAATATAGTCATACGTGCTTATGGAAAAGACTTGCATGACATATTTTGTCCTACCCTCCCGTGGCAGCGGGGACCTATTGGAAACTAAGGGATATTAAGGCCTCCTTTTAATAGATTACTGGAACAAAGCATTAATACTTAGTGAATACATGAACTCCTCAAACTATAGTCATCATCGGGAGTGGTCCCGATTATTGTCACTTCGGGGTTACCGGATCATAACACATAGTAGGTGACTATTGATTTGCAAAATAGGATCAAGAACTCACATATATTCATGGAAACATAATAGGTTCAGATCTGAAATCATGGCACTCGAGCCCTAGTGACAAGCATTAAGCATAGCAAAGTCATAGCAACATCAATCTCAGAACATAATGGATACTAGGGATCAAACCCTATCAAAACTAACTCGATTACATGATAAATCTCATCCAACCCACACCGTCCAGCAAGCCTATGATGGAATTACTCACGCACGGTGGTGAGCATCATGAAATTGGTAATGGAGGAAGGTTGATGATGACGATGGCGACGGATTCCCCTCTTCGGAGCCCCGAACGGACTCCAGATCAGCCCTCCCAGGAGAAATTAGGGCTTGGCGGCGGCTCCGTATCGTAATACATGATGAATCCTTCTCCCTGATTTTTTCTCCCAGAACGTGAATATATAGAGTTTGAGTTGAGGTTGGTGGAGCCTTAGGGGGCCCATGAGATAGGGGGCGCGCCCCCACCCTCGTGGACAGGGTGTGCCCCCCTGACGTTGATTCCTTTGCCAGCATTTTTTAAATATTCCAAAAAATTTCTCCGTGAAGTTTCAGGTCATTCTGAGAACTTTTTTTATGCACAAAAATTATCATCATGTCAATTCTACTGAAAACAGCGTCAGTCCGGGTTCGCTCCATTCAAATCATGCAAGTTAGAGTCCAAAACAAGGTCAAAAGTGTTTGGAAAAGTAGATACGATGGAGACGTATCAGAATTCTTCCAAGAAACACGGCTTTACAAAAAATGTTTCAAGAACCGCTCTACTTCACCCCATAACATTGAAGTAGATAGCGACATTGAACCTGACTTCACCCCTAAGCCGGAACAAGAAGAGCCTGAACTAGAAGAGGTTACTGCTGCAGATGACCTATCAATGCTTGATCTTAGGCAAAGGTGGCCTTCCACATGATGATGCATTTATTGATGATGATGATGATGAGTATGTCATTACTGATAGTGCTGATGATGATGATGCATTTATTGATCCCGGAGCATTTATCGAACCCGATGATGCAGATTATTATTAGGTATTCAATATTTTATGTTGTACTTGATTTATATAGTTACTTGTATGATTGTATGATTTATATAGTTAGTTTTATATTTTTCTTACTTTGTATGATTGTTTGTTATACATAGTGCCATGGTCTTGATATCCGTCCCCGTCGGCCCTCCCACTTTATGATTTGGATGTGGTAAATTCTCTTTTATAACTATTTTTTGCTTTTCGTATTTATGACAATTATGGCCATCAAGTTGACATAGAGATATTTTTATCTAGGAGGCATGTGAACATGAAATTGCAACCGACCCTCTTGTTGAGAAGTTAAATTTAGTTGAAATAGAAAATGAGTATTTGAAAGAAAAAAAATAAAAGAATTGAAGAGAAGATGATATTGGAGTTGTATGTTGTCGATGTCGTCGATAATCACAAGAGGAAGATGAATGCAATGCGCTTGAAGATGGATGCAATGCGCTTGAAGATTAAGAAGATTAGAAAATATGCCATTGATAATGAGGCTTCGTATCATTATGCCGTTGGATCAATTGTTACCTTAGTTGCGATGTTCATCGCATTTGCTGTGATGAGGGTAATTTTTTTATAGGGTTTTGCTTAGCAAATGCATACTTAGCTTACTTTCCTCCTAAATGGTATAATTACTTAAGTTAGATAAAAAATGAGCTATACTTACGTAAGTTGGCTCAAAAATGGTGTCATCACCTAGGTTACCACAAAAAAAACCTATACTTACCTTATTTTTTCTCAAAATTGACACAATAAGCTTAGTTGACCTATAATTTACCTAGGATAGCTATAATATGACCTATACTTAGCATTTTTTCCTCCTAAATCACTCAATATGCTTAGTTAGCTTAAAAATGGCATAACTACCTAGGATAGCTCAATAATGATCTATACTTAGCTTACCTAGTTCATTTATGACACAATTAGCTTACTCGGGTAAAAATTGGCATAATAACCTTGGTTTAGCTCCAAGCTGTCACAAAATTAGTTTATTTTCCTCCAAAATGACAAATAACCTTACCTAGCTCCAAAATGACCGATTTTAACCAGGATAGCTCTAAAATGACCTACACTTACCATTTTGTCTGCCAAAATGAATAAATATGCTTAGTTAGCTCAAAAATGGCATAACTACCTAGGTTAGCTCAAAAATGACCTATACTTAGCTTCGTTAGTTCATTTATGACATACTTAGCATACTTAGGTAAAAAATGGCATGATAATCTTTGTTACCTCCAAAATGACATAGACTTAGCTTATTTTCCTTGAAAATGACATAATAATCTTACTAAGCTCCAAAATGACCTATTTACCTAGCTTAGCTCTAAAATGACCTACACTTAGCATTTTTACCTAGGTTAGCTAAAAATGGCATTTTTACCTACCTTAGTTAGCAGAAGAAGAAGATAAAGAAGAGGAGAGGAGAAAAACAAAGAGAAGAAAAATTCTTCTTCATCTTCTAACTTTCTTCTTTCCCAATTTGCAGATTTGCTTTAGATGAGAAAGCTTGCATTGGTGGAGTCTACTCTTCTCCTTGTGCTTCCTTTTTGTTTTGATTTTGTAGGATGAACAATGTGAAACTTGCTACCTATATATTTATGTATGGATGAAACCATTGTATGCTTGTTGTTGGATATGTTGGCTAGCTATATATGTTGCATATGGACTTTTGATTTGGTATGTATATGTGTTGGATGATCATATCCATATGGCAAGGATATGATTTGGTATGTATTTGTGTTGGTATGCTTGTTGAAAGTATTTTAAAATATGTGTATATATATATATGTGAATTTCTGTGAAATTGATTGAATTTAAGAAAAAAACAGGGGCTATACAGGCACTTTGCTGTCTGCTGGCTGACGGCAAAGCTGCCACGTGTCAGCTACCTATGCAACCCGGGGTGCACTGGGCTAGCCTATATGGCATGCTTTGCTGTCTACTGGCAGAAGGCATAGAACTTTGCATCTTTGCAGTCCACCAGCAGACGGCAAAGCATGCCACATGTCAGCTACCTGGGGGCAACTGGGCTGGCCTATTTGGGCACTTTGCCGCCTGCCAACAGATGGCAAAGCACGCTGTTAACCCCTTGACATACCTAAGCTTCCACGTGTGCTGTCCAGGCCCTTTGCCGTTCGCTGGCAGACGGTAAAGACCTTTGCTTCTTTGCCTTCCGCCAGCAGACGGCAAAGAGCCCTTTGCCGTAGTTTGTTCAGCCAGATGTGTTGCCATCTGCTAGATGACGGCAAAGGCCTTTGCCGCCCACCAGGCATGCTTTTGCCTTCAGCCATGGCAGATGGCAAAGTGCTTGATTCCTGTAGTGGAAATGCTATAGAGCTACCCCCTACTTATCTAGATTATAATGCTATGGTTCACCATCAGTTTCTTGAGAGGAACAAATAGTTCCTCCAATACCGACTAATCTTTGACAGACGGCGCATCGTCCATGTTGCCCTCCCTACTCCTACTTTCTTTAACTTTCAGGCAAAAGGAGATATGTTATAACCAGGGAGGAGGCGAGCGATTACGAGAGGAGGATGGAAGCAGCTCGCCTCCAACCTGCAGCTCTTCAAGCAGTAGCTGTTGCATCTCAGTACGGCCCCAGTTACAACTTTGGATATCCACCAGGCCAGCAGTGGCCATAGACCAACTTAGGCCAAAAGCCTAAGCTTGGGGGAGTACGTATTTCTCACTGACATTACATTCATGTTCACACACTCATGCCAGTTGTCGGTGCTCATACTTTTTCATTGTACTATCCATGCTAGTTTATTTTCTTTTCTAAGCCTTCTTCTTGTGTGTTTGAAAAACCTTAAGAAAAACAAAAAAAATAGTTGTAGCTAGTTTACTTTCCATGCCTGTAATAGTAGTTATTAAAATAAAACCCAAAAATATTTCTCGTTCTTCTTTTGCTTGTTGGGAGCTTTCCCGTGTAAATAGTTTTATTTCTTTTCTTATTCTTTGGGGGCCGAGAGGAGAATACCATGAGGAAAATGTTGAGAGGCTCTCATATGCATTATTGTTGATTTAATGAAGAGCCCATATTACCTTGTCTTTTCCCTTGTATTAAATGCTTGCAGATTCCAGCTTAGTCCAATGCACATGCACTATATTATTATCCACACTGTTTGGTCATGCGAGTGAAAGGCAATAATGACGATATATGATGGACTGAATGAGATGAGAGAAGCTGGTATGAACTCGACCTATCTTGTTTTGTAAATATGATTAGTTCATCGTTCCTGATTCAATCTATTATGAATGAAACATGTTTGTAATGACAATTGGAGATCATAGTTGCCCATGCCATGCTTAATTAGCTAGGAGTTTATAATGGTTTACCTTGCATGCCAACATGCTATTAAAATGGTTGTGATGTGGCATGATAGGGTGGTATCCTCCTCTGAACGATTCGAGTGGCTTGAGTTGGCACATGTTCATGCATGTAGTTGAAACAAAATCAACATAGCCTCCATGATATTTATGTTCATGGTGATTTATATCCTACTCATGCTTGCACTCATTGTTGATTAATCTTAATGCATGTTCATGACTGTTGTCGCTCTCTAGTTTGTCGCTTCCCAGTCTCTTTCTAGCCTTCACTTGTACTAAGCGGGAATACTGCTTGTGCATACACTTCCATAAACCCTAAAGTTATTCCATATGAGTCCACCATACCTTCCTATAAGCGGTATCTACCTGCCATTCCAAGTAAATTTTTATGTGAAAAACTCTAAACCTTCAAATGAAATTCTATTTTGTATGCTCAAATAGCTCATGTATGAACTAGGGTTGTCTATATCTTCCATGCTAGGTGGGTTATTCTCAAGATGAGTGGACTCCGCTCATCATTCACAAAAAATGGCTGGTAACCGGGATGCTCAGTCCCATGCTCAAATCAAAATAATTGCAAACAAAACTCCTCGGGGATTGTTGTTAGTTGGAGGCACCCGTTGTTCCGGACAAGCCATGGATTGATGTTTGTTGGTGGTGGGGGAGTATAAGCTTTACCATTCTGTTTGGGAACCGCCTATAATGTGTGTAGCATGGAAGATATCGAGATCTCTTGGTTGTTATGTTGACAATGAAAGTATACCACTCAAAATATTATTTATCTCTGTTTCAAAACTTGAGCTCTCGCACCTCTACAAATCCCTGCTTCCCTCTGCGAAGGGCCTATCTATTTACTTTTATGTTGAGTTATCATCCTCCCACTACTGCAGGATGCTGCTAACCCGACACTACGATCAAAGACCCTTTTACGACACTATGTGCAATGCATTAATCACAAACGGGGATGTAAAAATCCGTCAAAAAGGTGCAAAACATTTGCAATGGAGGATGCATCAAACACGGTTCAGATTTTAGTTGCGTGTGTGATCCAGGGCATACGGTTCAGTCCAATGAATCGTTTATGATGAGGCAGAACAAAAGAAACGGGCAGCCTGATGAAGGCGTGTGCGATGTACAACATACGGTTCACTTGGATGAACTGTTTGTGATTAGGCAACACAAAAGAAACGGTCAGCCAGATCAAGGTTTGTGTGATGTATAGCATACAGTTCACTTGGATGAACCATTTGCGATGAGGCAGAACAAAAGAAACGGGCAGCATGATGAAGGCGTGTGCGATGTACAGCATACGGTTCACTCGGATGAACTGTTAGTGATTAGGAAACACAAAAGAAACAGCCAGCCAGATCAAGGTGTGTGCGTTGTACGACATGCGGTTCACCTGGATGAACAGTTTGCGTTGAGACAAAAATGGTTCAATATAACAAATACCATAAATATTGCAATGTTCGAGTTCAAAAATTACAACGCCCAAATTCAAACATTGCAAGCTGCGTCATTTCTGAAAAGGGATCAGCCGCTGACAAGTCATGTATGGTTTGACACAATAACTTCCAATTGCTTTTCCATATGCTCTTACAATACGAAGTTTGGCATTTTTGGAGGCACTCCCATTCCGCAGTGCCAGCCGCCTCTGATAATCATACCATTGATCTTTCCTAGTTAAATGCGTGTTCAACCTTAGTACCCTCATCACATTTGCTCTGGCAAGAAAGAACATGGCGAGTGTAATCTCTGGTGGAGTCCCTCGGTAGGAGTTCAAAGTAATATTTGAGAGATGTAGATCCAAGCATTCGATGTGATTGTCGTTATCAACATCTTCCACCGGGCCTAATATGCACTGCAAAAGTAGAGAACGTGTTAGTGCCTACATGCAGTTTTGAACAGTGCTACACGCCCATTTGGTTTGCAGGATTTGTAAAATGCACCAATGTGCCATCTTCAATCTGTCATGGTTAACATGGGCATTAATTTGACTACAACCTAGAAACATGTAGCCTTCTTCACAAGAGGTTGGATTGGATGAAAAATTCCCTAATAAAACTAGTACGGATGAATCCAAAGGAGAAATGCTTATGGACGATTGTAACCATATGAATGAAGCAACCAATATGGGGCGGGGGTGTATGTCGTAAAATCCTCTAAAATTCCTTCAGAAGTGGTAGTACATAGTCATTGTAAACTTGGGAAAAGGTGCAAAAAATTGAACTCCCTTATGGTTAACATTTAACATGAAAGGAACATCACCTCGATATACTGCTTCTTTAGGCACGGAAAGCATCTCAGGCAACTGAAAACTTGGTCCAGGTTGGGGACGACAGATTCCAGTGCCAAGACCTTCACTGTGCCCAGAGTCTGGGTGAAGCTTCGCTGGATGACACACGAACATACATCTTCAAAACTAGTTATAACGTTGATATCAAGAAGGAGAGGTATATAAGGCAACTGTTGTACCTGAAAGTGGTAGTATTTGACAAATGCGTAGCCCACCACTTTCAATTTCGGCACACAAATGACATTGATTCTTGTTAGACATTGTTGATCAACTACAAGTAATTTCTCAAGTGAAGGTGTGTCCTGGATGACAATATTATGGTCCACCTTTTGTGATCTCTCGTTGCAACACCAGCAACACGTATAAATAGTGCGGAGAGTTCTGGAGGTGATGTGCAAGGTACTCGACGAATTCATCGCCTTAAGACGAAGGACCTCGAGTGCAGTACAGCCGCGGAGCAGACGCTCCATGTCATCCTTTGGGATGCGTACAGCGACGAGCTCGAGGTGCTTCAGTCATGGTAGAAAAAGAGCGGGCACATCATTAAGGGGGGATGGTAGTTCATGAACTTGGCGAGGCGCAGTGTGGGTGCGAAGTGGAGCGTGGACGTTGGCAGCAAGCTCATATGCCCATCATTATAACTTGGCTTCTCGAGATGATCTATGGCGCGGGATTGGAACCACTCGTCAAGCTTGGCTCGCTCCTTGCCATTGGAACGGAACTTGCCCGCGATAAGGCCTTTGATTGGGCCATGGTGACTGCCGAGGATCTGGGAGAATGCATCCAAGCTTTGGCGAGCCATGGCAGAGCTTGTGGGCATGGAGGAGGTCGACAGGGGTTCAGAGCCATAGGGTGCGCCACGGCCGAGAAATGGCGGCTGTCCTCGCCCAATTTCTGATTGGGAGGAGGGATATGATGATTATCAACATATCATCGGGGAGGTTGTTGATGAAGTCTAGGCCTGCTGGAGTCGCTTGTGGTTCTTTCTCGACCTGCCTCTGGTTGTTGGCAGCCTTGTTCTCCACCTCGTCGGTGGGGATGGGAACCTCTGTCTCCATATTCACGCCATGCTCCGGTGCTTCAGCAGCCCCGGCGTCGCCAGTCCCTCCGATGGGGCGCTTCGGTGGCATCCTCGTACACTGACGGCTTTGAGGACTCAGAGCGGCGTCGAGGATGCGGGCGAAGAGATAGGAATTGTGTGTGTGGCGAGGATGGGGGGGTGCGGCCGCTCGGCGGCAGTCCATGGCTTTCTCGCTTCCCGGTGAAAACAACTACTTAATCTCTAGTATGAATGAAATCTATGCTTAATTACTGAATTTTAGTTGCAAAAAATAGATGCTGATATTGATTTTTAGCTGCATATTTTGACAAATCACAGTTTCTCTTTGCTTAGCACCGAAGTCTAGCTTTAATTTTCATACCGTAATCCGAACCATTTGCGTTGAAGAGATGCACGGATCCTGCGTTGAACAGCTTGTACGCTTCCCGGTGAGCCTGCGCACCGCACTGCGCTCGCACGCCTCCCATTCAGTCAAGAAGCTATCCACACGGCACCTCCTATAGCCATTAAAAACCAAGACACGTGGCATCAGGTGAATGGTTAACCGAACGCACACAGTTTGACTTATACAAACGTTTGAGATATTAAAGAGGCAGCTATTTTTTTCCAAAATGCCTTTGTTGGCTCTCATTATTCGAGTGCACCTTCTCTCAAAATGGACACGAAAAATACCACAACATGTCAGGTGCCCTTCCATGATAGCATGCCAAGTATCATGAATTTCAGACGAGTTTTGGGTTTACTAGAATTTAAAAACCAGGCATCTCAATGTTTTGCCGGCAATCAACGGTGCCCTGGTGTTTGAAATTCATTCCATTTCTTGCATGGGACCTAAGCATGCACGCAAGGACACATATTTGATTATTCATCCAATTTATATACACTGAAGCATGCGTATGTAGTACAAATTTGAATTATGCACATAAATGCATTGAAAACTCAGTTAATTCATAAAAATGTCCAAACGAACCCCGAAAAATCACAAAAATTCACACAACACTCCTGTTGTTCTATGTTGACACGAGAAAAAAACTTGAAAGCAATAAGAGGCAATGGTATCATTTCGTCCCCAAAGGTGGGACGTTCCCAACAGAAAACCAGCATGCTTGTTGTGAGAAGCTCCGGTTTGTGAGAAGCATATACCCCAAACCTGCCGCAAATGGGACAAAATTTGTACCACGGTATGTTGACGCCACTCCGTGATAGCATGCCAAGTTTCATGAATTTCAGATGAGTTTTGGATTTACTAGAATTTAAAAACTATGCATCTCAATGTTTTGCGGGCAATCAACGGTGCCCTGGTGTTTAAAATTCATTCCCATTTCTTGCATGGGACCTAAGCATCCACCCAAGGGCACATATTTGATTTTTCAACCAATTTATATACACTGGAGCATGCGCATGTAGTACAAATTTGAATTATGCACATAAATGCATTGAAAACTCAGTTAATGCACAAAAATGTCCAAACGAACCCCAAAAAATCACAAAAATTCACCCAACACTCCTGTTGTTCTATGTTGACATGACAAAAAAACTTGAAAGCAATAAGAGGCAATGTATATCGTTTCGGCCCCAGAGGTGGGATGTTCCCTACCGAAAACCATCATGCTTGTTGTGAGAAGCTCCGGTTTGTGAGAAGCATATACCCAAACCTGCCCCAAATGGGACAAAATTTGTACCATGGCATGTTGATGCCGCTCCATGATAGCATGACAAGTTTCATGAATTTTAGACGACCTTTGGATTTACTAGAATTTAAAAACCGAACATCTCAATGTTTTGCTGGCAATCAATGGTGCCATGGTGTTTGAAATTCATTCCAATTTCTTGCATGGGACCTAAGCATGCACCCAAGGACAAAGATTTGATTTTTAAACCAATTTATATGCACTGGAGCATGCGCATGTAGTTCAGATTTGAATTATGCACATAAATGCATTGAAAACTCACTTAATGCATAAAAATGTCCAAACGAATCCCGAAAAATCACAAAAATTCACACAAAACTCCTGTTGTTCTATGTTTACATTAGAAAAAAACTTGAAAGCAATAAGAAGCAATGGATATCATTTCATCCCCAAAGGTGGGACGTTTCCCACTGAAAACCATCATGCTTGTTGTGAGAAGCTCCGGTTTGTGAGAAGCATATACCCAAATCTGCCCCAAATGGGATAAAATTTGTACCACGGCATGTTGATGCCGCTCCATGATAGCATGACCAGTTTCATGAATTTTAGACGAGTTTTGGATTTACTAGAATTTAATAACCAGGCATCTCAATGTTTTGCCGGCAATCAATGGTGCGATGGTGTTTGAAATTCATTCCCATTTCTTGCATGCGACCTAAGCATGCACGCAAGGACAAAGATTTGATTTTTCAACCAATTTATATGCACTGGAGCATTCACATGTAGTTCAAATTTGAATTATGCACATAAATGCATTGAAAACTCACTTAATGCATAAAAATGTCCAAACGAACCCTGAATAATTCCAATTCTTTTATGATCACTGCAGATAAAAGTTCTAGCAATTCAAACACCGTCCATGGCTGCTGTGACCCCATTATGTAATTCAAATCAAGACCAAAAATCAAGTAGATCCCACACAATTTATTATAACCAACCATGTGAGATGCAACACAAAATATCTTCAGACCGTGTCTGAATAAGGGACCGTGTCTGATGACACTTGGCGCGCCAGTTTTTTGTCTGAAGCGATTCCAAATTTTTGCCTTCTGCGGAAATATATACCTCCCGCCCCCTCCCCTTACCAAAAGCCACATTTCCCCCCTTTTCGCCTTCCTTTCCAAGTTGAAACCTTCACTCCATGCTTGCAGCGCCGCCGCCTCCTCGCCGGCGACCCTCCTTCATGTTGCTCGGCCTCGCCTATCTAGTCAGGTAATCCACACCCGACCCCATCCTCCTCCTCCTTCCACATCCCACATGCCCCGACCGCCGGCGCGAGCGCGACACCTTCCACCCAAATCACCGACCCCTCCACCAAATAAGCGCCGGCCTAAGCCATGGTGCACGCGGTATAGCCAGGACCTCAAGGAGCATTTGATAGCGGACAAGAAAATCGTGGCCGCATGCGCGGATGAGGCCGCGATGGCTGCCATTCATGCCGACCCCCAGATCTTGGAGGAGCACCTCGCCATCAAGACCACCATTGATGCCTCGCGCACCGACGCTGCGACGCGGTTGGCTGCTTTAAACGACATTTCGTGGCGTTTTCTCGAGGCCACTGTCGATGCCTTAGACGAAGACTACGAGGTGTTTTTTCAGCGTGCACGTGCTTACCTCATCTCAAGAGCCAGTAGGTTGGTGCCTGGAGAGGCTGAGGCAACTCACCACTACAACGAGGGCACCCACGATGCGGAGTCCTCGCCCTCTTCCATGTCCAAGGAGCAAATCGTCATCGATATCTCCGACAATGAGGAGTAGCTTGTATTATTCGCTCACTATAAGGACCCATGTTCAGTTTGCTAGCTACTACCTTTCCTTAACAAATTCTAGTGAATTGTGCTATCTACTTTTACCATGTGGTGTTGAATTAACTGCTTGGTTCAATTCTGCAAATGCGATGTTCAATTCTTTAGGGTGCAATATTTCCAAGTTGTTAAGCATGCTTGGTTTGGTTAAATGTCTGATCTTCTATTAGGAGTATGTTATATTGTTCAATTAGTGTTTACTTATCTACTTGGTTCATTTGTTGTGGCTTGGTTCACTTGTTGTGGTGTTTAGTTAACTGCTTGGTTCAATTTTCCAATGCGATGTTCAATTGTTGTGGCTACATTATGTTATTGTATACCATGTTTAGAATAAATCAAATTTGGTTGTACTAAATACATGAGAAACAAATACAGTTGCTATATTTCCAAGTTGTTAAGCATGCTTGGTTTGGTTAACTGTCTGATCTTCTATTAGGAGTATGTTATATTGTGCAATGTGGTGCTCAGTTAACGTTTGGTCCATTTGTTGTGGTGTTTAGTTAACTGCTTGGTCCAATTCTGCAATGTGATGTTCAATTGTTGTGGCTGCATTCTGTTATTGTATACCATGTGAGGAATAAATCGAATTTGGCTGCACTTAATACATGAGAAACATATACAAGTGTTATATTTCCTAGTTCTTAATCATTATTGGTTTGGATAAATGGGTTTCCCATGTGGCTTGAATTAATCTGATGAATCTCCAATGTGCTTATTTATAATCAACATATTTAACTGATAGCATGCGAACCCTTAAATAACCTGATGACTAACTACCTTATATTTGTTGCAGGGAAACAATGGGAAGCACTGAGGTTTACAAGATGGTACTAACTATTATACCTTGTCATTTTGTATTCCTTTGCCCCATTTCCAATATAGAGAAGATATTTATGCACATCCTTGTTTTCAGGCTTCACTGATGACTACCTCTCAAACCACCTCTGTGGTCAGGAGGCGAGGAAAGTTTTCGTACAACACCCACGGTTGAATATTGAAGTGTTCCTGAAGAGGTCGAAGGATGGACGGTCAATCATCCACAGTCACTGGCGTAAAGTTGCAAAGACTTTCAACATGAATGAAGGCTGAGTATTCGCCTTCCACTTCAGTAGTTTTTTAGATGAGATGCATCTCTCTATGTACCGTCTATGATGCTAATTTCGAAAGGTTCTAGATGTTGCATGTGAAACTTGCTGCTGGTACAGTTGTGTAATGGGGTAGCTGAGTGCTGAAGCTATATCATGTTGTACTCTGATGTATTTCAATTATGAAATCATGCTTCCTTAATATGGAATTGGAATATATTATGTGCTTAATATGAATGTCAATTGGATTAGTAAATGGATTATTAATAATAGGGTAATTAGCCTGCTAATTGGCAAATTAGCTTGCTAATTGGGTTTTGCTATTGCAAACAGTTGTTGAAAACATACCGTGGGCGATTACCTCAGGCAACGCACAAAGTTTCTTGGAATAAACTGTGTTGGATCAATGAACAATCACACACGACATTCTCTTCAAAACTGTTTAAGTTACACCACCTGGCGCAAACATTTTCCTTGTAGTGACTGTGTGGGATGTATATATGAACGAAAATTTTTAGTGGTGACTGACAGTGTGGGATGTACTTACAACCGGAAACTATTTCTCCTATATAATTGTATTTTTTTAGCACTACTGTGCATATTTCTGTATTTGGGTGCTTGCCGGTCGCGCACGACCTCATTATGCCGAGCGTGTGTGCCAGGAGGGCATATCCCCAACGGTTTCTGGGTCGTGTGGGAAGGACCCCCTATCGCCCACACTCACTTGGCCACGGTTCCCAATGCTGTCGCAGAAAGGGGTTAAAAACCATTTTTTAGGACTGATGCACACCAATGTCTTATTACAAAGCACTAGTTGGAGAGCAACGATGTCATTCGCATGCATTGCTACTAATTTACATTGAGTATGACTATGACTGGATCTCTTTTACCATGAATTACAATGTCTAGTCAGTCCTTGATCTTCAGGGGTGCTCCGCATTTATGTTTTGTGGTCTCAGAAAGGGCTAGCGAGATACCATCTTGTTATATCATATTATGATTGTTTTGAGAAAGTGTTATTGTGAACATGAGACCTAAATGTTATTGTGAATATGGTTAGTTCATAATCTTTGCTGAAAACGTGAATGCTGGCTTTACATATTTGCAACAACAAGATCAAACAGAGTTTGTAAAAGTTTTTGTTTATCACTTTCATTTTGTCAACTAAATTGCTTGAGGACAAGCAAAGGTTGAAGCTTGGGGGAGTTGATACATCTCCAACGTATCTACTTTTCCAAACACTTTTGACCTTGTTTTGGACTCTAACTTGCACGATTTGAATGGAACTAACCCGGACAGACGCTGTTTTCAGCAGAATTGCCATGGTGTTATTTTTGTGCAGAAATAAAAGTTCTCGGAATGACTTGAAAGTTCACGGAGACACGTTTTGGAATTTATAAAAAATACTGGCAAAAGAATCAGTGTAAGGGGGCCCATACCGTGTCCACGAGGGTGTTGGGCGCCACCCCTTGGGGCGCGCCCCTGCCTCGTGGGCCCCCTGAGGCTCCACCGGCGTCAACTCCAACTCTATATATTCACGCTCGGGGAGAAAAAAAATTAGAGAGAAGTATTCATCGCATTTTACCATACAAAGCCGCTGCCAAGCCCAAATTTTCATCAGGAGGGCTGATCTGGAGTCCATTCGGGGCTCCGGAGAGGGGAATCCGTCACCATCATCATCATCAACCTTCCTCCATCACCAATTTCATGATGCTCACCGCTGTGCGTGAGTAATTCCATCGTTGGCTTGCTGGACGGTGATGGGTTGGATGAGATTTATCATGTAATCGAGTTAGTTTTGTTAGGGTTTGATCCCTAGTATCCATTATGTTCTAAGATTGATGTTGTTATGACTTTGCTATGCTTAATGCTTGTCACTAGGGCCCGGGTGCCATGATTTCAGATCTGAACCTATTATGATTTCATGAATATATGTGAGTTCTTGATCCTATTTTGCAAGTCAACAGTCACCTACTATGTGTTATGATCCGGTAACCCCGAAGTGACAATAATCGGGACCACTCCCGGTGATGACCGTAGTTTGAGGAGTTCATGTATTCACTAAGTGTTAATGCTTTGGTCCGGTACTCTATTAAAAGGAGGCCTTAATATCCCTTAGTTTCCAATAGGACCCCACTGCCATGGGAGGCTAGGACAAAATATGTCATGCAAGTTCTTTTCCATAAGCACGTATGACTATATTCATAATACATGCCTACATTACATTGATGAACTGGAGCTAGTTCTGTGTCACCCTATGTTATAACTATTGCATAAGGAATCGCATCCGACATAATTATCCATCATCGATCCATTGCTTACGAGCTTTTCACATATTGATCTTTGCTTAGTTACGTTTCTGTTGCCATTGTTACAATTGCTACAAAAACTACTACTGTTACTTTTGCCACCATTACCGTTACTTCCATATTACTTTGCTACTAAATACTTTCTGCAGATATCAAGTCTTTCGAGTGTGGTTGAATTGATAACTCAACCGCTAATACTTGAGAATATTCTTTGGCTCCCCTTGGGTCGAATCAATAAAATTGGGTTGAATACTGTACCCTCGAAAACTGTTGCGATCCCCTATACTTGTGGTTTATCAATGATCTATGTACCCCCTAACTAGATCTAGCCTTGTCAAGAAGAGCTTTGTCCACCTTTGATCTCCCTACTACATCATCATCTCCACCACGTGGTGTGCTCAATCTCGATATAGGTGATTAAAAATTAATGCTTTTGCAAGAATGGAAATATGTGTATGTGTGTGCGATATGACATAATCGGGAAATATGATGGAAATTATGTGTGTGGCATGATTTGACGCCAAATTGTGCTTTTGAGTCACCTATGTTTTGCTGAAATGTCGATTTATTTCCATTTGGGCAAATTCCGGGCAAATTCTATATGTCCTATTTTTAGGGAAGGTCATGCCAATTTTTTGTATGACTTTGATGCATGCACACATTTTTATAATCAATTTGTTTATTATTACTGTGCAGGCACTCATGATGGTCAGTGGAACAATGGTGGATAGGTGGTTGCGGTCGGCGGTGCATGACATGATAGAAAATAACCTGACATAGGTTTAATGTCCGTGTCGAAGATGCAAAGGAATAGTTTGGCTCGACCCCTATGACGATGGCTGTGTTGAAGCGCACCTGCTCATGACTGGTTTCATGGATGGCTATACTCAGTGGATAATTGAAGATGAGTATGATGATGTTGAGAACGCCGACGGGGCAGACAAGGATGACATGTGGCAAGACGAAGAGATGATTGATAATGGCGGCGGGGAAGAGGCCGGACATGACGGCGGAGAGAACGTGGACTCCACGCCGCTGAGTTCGTCGGTATTAAGTTCAATCGTGCGAGACCCTCATGTTCAACAACTGCTTCGCAATGAGACGAGTACTGAGAGAGATGCTTCTAGAGAGGAGGCCAAGATGCAGCAACTGGTGGTAGACTCGAACACTCCATTGTATCATGGTTGCAATCCTGAGGTGACCCGCTTGAGTTTCACGCTCCAACTCCTGAAGACGAAGGCTAAAAACAAATGGACCGACACTAGCCTCAATGACCATCTCTAGTACCTAAAGGATGTTCTTCCCGCGGGAAATCTTTGTCCTACTAGTGTGGATGAGGCCAAGAAGATCGTGTGCCCTCTTGATCTGCCGCACGTTAGATACCATGCATGCATCAAGAATTGCATAATTTATCGGAAGGAGCACGCAGAAAAAACAAGCTATCCGATGTGCAGTGCTTCTCGATACAAGAAGGCCGAGAAGAAATCTCCCTAGAATTTGTATGGTACTTACCGATCACTTCCGGTCTCTAGCGGTATTTCATAGATCCCAAGGAAGCAAAGCTCATACGCTGGCACGCGGAGAGGAAGAAGCCCAACGATAGAGATGATCTGAAGCCGAGACACGTCAAGCATGGAAGCCAGTGGAGAGCGTTGAATGGCAAATATCGGTAATTTCGAATGTGATGCAAGGAACATTGTGCTTGGTGCGTGTACCAATGGCATGAATCCGTTTGGCAACCAGAACACCAACCATAGCACATGGCCCGTGTTTGTATGCATGTACAACCCCCCTGGTTGTTCATGAAGTCGAAGTACATTCACATGAGCATGCTGATTCAAGGGCGGAAAAACTGAGAAATACTATTAATCTATATCTGGGGCTACTTCAAGAGGAGTTAGACACGTTATGGAAAACACCGACCAAGACATGGGACGCCAGCAAAGGCGAGTATTTCTATATGAGAGCCGCGCTGATCACGACGGTGCATGACTATCTCGGTTACAGGTATGTTGCAGGCCAGGTGTGCCATGGATATTGCGGATGCACGCGGTGTGTGGATGATACGACATCTCAGCAGCTAACGTCAAGGAAAGATGGCGGGTCTAGAAAAATCATGTTCATGGGGAATCGAAGATGGCTCGAGAAGGACGACTCGTGGAGAAACCTTGGAGATCTATTCAATAGTGAGGCTGAGAATCGAGGACCTCCACATAAGCAGAGAGGCGCCAAAATCGACGAGCTATTGAAAAACTGGGAACAGTGCCCCACGCCGGGAAAGACAATGAAAAAGGCATGGGTGCCGTTGTTGAAGGTATGGAAGACAAGGTCTGTTTTCTAGGACTTGGAGTACTGGCACAAACTCGACACACCTCAGTGCCTTGATCAAATGCATATGTGTAAGAATGTCCTTGAGAGCTTGCTCACGACACTTATGAACAAGCCGGATAAGACCAAGGATGGGCCGAAGGCAAGAAAATACTTGCAAGATTTGAAAATCAGGGAAGATCTACACATGCCACCCATAAAAAGTCAGAGGAGACAGAGGCGGAGACAGAGGCACACGAGAAGAAGGGCCAAAAGTAAAGAAAGAGGATTATTGCCCCCCTTCTTGCTTCACCTTAATTCCATCCGAAATCGATTAATTCTTTAAGTGCCTTACCGGAGTCAAAGTTAGTTCCGGTTACTGTGGCAAGATAAGCAGATATTTATACATGAATAAGAAAAGGTTCAGCGGGATGAAGTCCCACGACTATCATGTGATGATGCGCATATACTACCTGTTGCCCTTAGAGGGATAATGGACAAGCACGTCTGTGAAAAGCTTATTGGTCTCTGCAACTTTTTCGACGTCATCTCTCGAAAGTCGATCAGTGTGAAGCAACTCCGAAGGCTATAGGAAGAGATCATTGTGATACTGAATGAGCTTGAGATATACTTCCCGCCCGCGTTCTTTGACGTCATGGTGCATCTGTGTGTCCATATTGTGGACGACATAATAGACCTGGGGCCGTCATTCCTGCACAAAATGATGTCGTTTGAGAGGATGAATGGGATCATCAAAGGATTCATTCATAACATATCCCGTCCGAATGGAAGCATCGTCCAGGGATATCTGACACAAGGGTGCATCTCTTTCTGCGAGAATTTTCTATATGGCGCAGACCAGCCACCTGGTGTTGGTGTTGGTTTGCCCGTTAACAAGCACGATGGGAGGCTCGAAGGAGAAGGTCACTCCAACGGTCGCAGGGAACTACACGTGGCATACTCGGATTGACGCAACGACTTTGACAGAGCAAACTTGGTAGTGCTACAACACCTAGATGAGGTAGATCCTTTCGTGGCACTGCACAAAGAAATTATCGCAAAGAAGTATCGTGACCAGGGGGTATGCAGGACGGACGCCGAAGTTACTAGAGAGCACAACTCCACTTTCCTGCACTGGTTCAAAGAGCATATTATTGCTAATCCCCCGGAAGAGGGCTCTAAGGACGGATTGCTCATATACGCCTTAGCACATGGCACCTCGCCCAACCTCGTCACCTATTAGGCATACGATATCAACAGATACACGTTCTACACGGAGGCCAAAGATATGGACAGTGATGATCAGAACTCAGGGGTGACGATGGAATGTATGACCAGCAGCGACAACGGCGCAACTGAGAGATTTTACGGAAGGGTCGAGGAGATCTAGGAGCTTGACTACTCTGGACTGCACAACGCGATGATGTTCCGTGTCAGATGGGCGAAGAATGTCGAAAGATAAAATCGATATTTCACTACCATGACTACACCCGACGCCAAGAGCGCTACCGTGAACGCTATCGCAAAAAATGAGCCATGGGTACATGCTAAGCATGTGACACAATGTTTCTTCATAACCGACCCATGCAATCCCAGCCGTGTTGTCGTGAGGAGAGGCAAAAGGAACATCATTGGAATGGATGGAGTCGCCAACGAGGAAGACTACGACCAGTACGGCAACCCAATGAGGGAAGATGACGATGATGATGAAGGATATGTCAAAATAAGAATCAATACTACATTACCTAAGAAAGATCGCACTACATGGAAAAGGAAAAGTCACAATGAGGGGCTCAATTATTCTTCAACGAACAAGAAGGGAAAGAAGTGAAAGTGCTTGTTATCTACTAGAGGGGGGTGAATAGGCAATTTTTACGAAAGTCTTCAAAACACGAGGTATTTGAAGATAAATGATAGAAATGAACCTATTGATATGCAGCGGAAGGTAGACTACACTAGATAAGCCATAGTCAAGTATGCAATGAAGTGAAAGCACGAAGACTATCAGCAGGTAGGTAGTATGGATCAGGATGGAAGACAATATGAAGCCATAAACTAAACAATCTTCAGTCAGTGAAGTCATTCAGATCATATAGGCAAGCAATGACTTCACGAAGACAAACTACAAAGTAAATGGAAGTGAAGGATAGAACCAGTTGCTTGGTGAAGACAATGATTTGGTAGACCAATTCCAGTTGCTGTGACAACTGTACATCTGGTTAGGGAGGATGAGATTTTAACTCAGAAGACCACGTCTTCACCTTATTCCCCTTGAGCTAAGGACACCCAGTCGTCGCCCAATCACTTTGGTAAGTCTTCAAGGTAGACTTCCGAACCTTCACAGACTTCGTTCACCGGCGATCCACAATGGCGCTTGGATGATCAGAACGCAACACCTAACCGGCTGGAGGATTCACAGTCCTCAAGTGTAACAAGTCTTCAGGTCACGCGAACAGAAGGACTTCAGTGACACCTAACACTCTTTGGCTCTGGGTGTGTTGGGCTTTGTCCTTGCAAGGATCTCTCTCTCAAATGCTTCGGAGGTGGGTTGCTCTCAAACAACAAAAGCCATGCACTAACTCTGAGAAGCCACTAATTTATGGTGTAGGGGGTGGGCTATTTATAGCCAGGAGGCAACCCGACCTGATTTGTCTGAAATGACCCTAAGTCACTAAGGAACCGACATGTGTCCAACGGTTGGATTTCAAACACATGCACCAACTTGACTTGGGGTACAAGTAAAGCTGACTCATCCATCTTTGGATAAGATTTGCTCTAATTGTCTTTGCTCGAAGACATAGGATTTGGTTGAGCATCACTTCAGTCACTCTGACTTTGTTCACTTGAACCCCACTTAACAGTACGATGGTTCCTATGACTCAAGAAAGAAGACAAGGAAACTACAAAACAACTATGTCTTCGCACTCCATAGTCTTCATATGAATGTCTTCTCATGTCATAATCTGCATCGTGAATGTCTTCACGAACCACCATTTTGTTCATTGTCTTCACACATTTTTAGGGGTCATCTCTGGTAGGTAAACCGAATCAATAAGGGACTACTACCTATGTTATCCTGCAATACTCACAAACACATTAGTCCCCCAACCAAGTTTGTCGTCAATCCTCCAAAACCAATTAGGGGTGGCACTAGATGCACTTACAAGAAGCTCACTCAAAAACCAAAACGTCAACGCTGAGGAACCGTTATCAGTCAAATGATGTAATATATATATAGTCATATTTTGTAAACATACTTAACCGTGAAATGATGCAATATATATCGCCTTAGTTATATACATTGTATCACCTTCCCTTCATTCACTGCTCTTAGGAAAAAGGAAAACAAAAAAAAGAAAAGGGAGAGAAAATAAAGGAAAAGAAAATAGAATAAGCAAACAGGAAAACTGCTATAGGTACAGGTTATAGTAGTAGCGCTTTTCGTAAAAAGAGCTATAGCTAGTCAACCTAGCGGTAGCGCTTGAAGGAAATATGCCCTAGAGGCAATAATAAAGTTATTATTTATGTTCTCATATCATGATAAATGTTTATTATTCATGCTAGAATTGTAATAACCGGAAACATAATACATGTGTGAATACATGGACAAACATAGTGTCACTAGTATGCCTCTACTTGACTAGCTTGTTAATCGAAGATGGTTAAGTTTCCTAGCCATGGACATGAGTTGTCATTTGATTAAAGGGATCACATTATTAGGAGAATAATGTGATTGACTTGACCCATTCCATTAGCTTAGCACTTGATCATTTAGTATGTTGCTATTGCTTTCTTCATGACTTATACATGTTCCTATGACTATGAGATTATGCAACTCCCGTTTATCGGAGGAACACATTTTGTGCTACCAAACGTCACACCATAACCGGGTGATTATAAAGGTGCTCTACAGGTGTCTCCGAAGGTACTTGTTGGGTTGCCGTATTTTGAGATTAGGATTTGTCACTCCGATTGTCGGAGAGGTATCTTTGGGCCCTCTCGCTAATGTACATCACTATAAGCCTTGCAAGCATTATGACTAATGAGTTAGTTGTGAGAGGATGTATTACAGAACGAGTAAAGAGACTTGCCGGTAACGAGATTGAACAAGGTATTGAGATACCAACGATCGAATCTCGGGCAAGTAACATATTGATGACAAAGGGAACAACGTATGTGTTATGCGGTTTGACCGATAAAGATCTTCGTAGAATATGTAGGAGCCAATATGAGCATCTAGGTTCCGCTATTGGTTATTAACCAGAGACGTGTCTCGGTCATGTCTACATAGTTCTCGAACCCGTAGGGTCCGCACGCTTAAAGTTAGATGACGATCGGTATTATGAGTTTTGTGTTTTAATGTACCGAAGGTAGTTCGGAGTCCCGGATGTGATCACGGACATGACGAGGAGTCTCGAGATGGTGGAGACGTTAAGATTGATATATTTTAATGTTATATTCGGACACCGGATGAGTTCCGGGGGTTATCGGGTAGATACCGGAGAAACCGGGAGGTTACCGGAACCTCCCGAGGGGTTATTGGGCCTCATGGGCCCAAGTGGTGGAAGAGGAGAGGCGGCCAACTAGGGGCGCGCGGCCCCCTAGCCCAAACCGAATTGGACTAGGGGGCCGGCCCCCTTTCCTTCTTCTTCTCCTCCCCTTCCTTCCCCTCTCCTACTTGGACTAGGAAAGAGGGGGGAATCCTACTTGGAGTAGGATTGCCCCCCTTGGGCGCACCTCCTCCCCTTGGCCGTCCCTCTCCTCCTCCTCCCCTCTTTATATACGGATGAGGGGGCACCCCATAGACACAACAATTGATCTCATGATCTCTTAGCCGTGTGTGGTGCCCCCCTCCATCATATTCCACCTCAATAATATCATAGTTGTGCTTAGGCGAAACCCTGCGTCGATAGCATCATCATCACCGTCACCATGTCGTTGTGCTGACGGAACTCTCCCTCAAAGCTCAGCTAGATCGGAGTTCGAGGGATGTCATTGAGCTGAACGTGTGCTGAACTCGGAGGTGTCGTACGTTCGGTACTTGGATCGGTCGGATCGTGAAGACATACGACTACCTCAACCGCGTTGTGCTAATACTTCCGCTTTCGGTCTATGAGGGTACATGGACAACACTCTCCCCTCTCGTTGCTATGCATCACCATGATCTTGCGTGTGCGTAGGATTTTTTTTTAAATTACTACATTCCCTAATAGTGGCATCGGAGCCAGGTTTTATGCGTAGATGTTTATGCACGAGTAGAACACAAGTGAGTTGTGGGCGATACAAGTCATACTGCTTACCAGCATGTCACACTTTGGTTCGGCGGTATTGTTGGATGAAGCGGCTCAGACCGACATTACATGTACGCTTACGCGGGACTGGTTCTACCGACGTGCTTTGCACACAGGTGGCTGGCGGGTGTAAATTTCTCCAATTTTAGTTGAACCGAGTGTGGCTATGCCCGGTCCTTGAGAAGGTTAAAACAACACTAACTTGACGAACTATCGTTATGGTTTTGATGCGTAGGTAAGAACAGTTCTTGCTCAGCCCATAGCAGCCACGTAAAACTTGCAACAACAAAGTAGAAGACGTCTAACTTGTTTTTGCAGGGCATGTTGTGATGTGATATGGTCAAGGGATGATGCTATATTTTATTGTATTAGATGATCATGTTTCATAACCGAGTTATTGGCAACTGGCAGGAGTCATATGGTTGTCGTTTTATTGTATTCAATGCAATCGCCCTGTAATGCTTTACTTTGTCACTAAGCGGTAGCAATAGCCGTAGAAGCATAAGTTGGCGAGACGACAATGATGCTACGACGGAGATCAAGGTGTCGCACCGGTGACAATGGTGATCATGACGGTGCTTCGGTGATGGAGATCACAAGCACAAGATGATGATGGCCATATCATATCACTTATATTGATTGGATGTTATGTTTATCTTTTATGCATCTTATCTTGCTTTGATTGACGGTAGCATTATAAGATGATCTCTCACTAAATTTCAAGATAGAAGTGTTTTCCCTGAGTATATACCATTGCGAAAGTTCTTCGTGCTGAGACACCACGTGATAATTGGGTGTGATAGGCTCTACGTTCAAATACAACGGGTGCAAAACAGTTGCACACGCGTAATACTCAGGTTAAACTTGACGAGCCTAGCATATGCTGACATGGCCTCGGAGCACTGAGACCGAAAGGTCGAGCATGAATCATATAGTAGATATGATCAACATAGTGATGTTCACCAATGAAACTACTCCATCTCACGTGATGATCGGACATGGTTTAGTTGATTTGGATCACGTGATCACTTAGATGATTAGAGGGATGTCTATCTAAGTGGGAGTTCTCAAGTAATATGATTAATTGAACGTAAATTTATCATGAACTTAGTACCTGATAGTATTTTGCTTGTCTATGTTGATTGTAGATAGATGGCCCGTGCTGTTGTTCCGTTGATTTTTAATGCGTTCCTTGAGAAAGCAAACTTGAAAGATGATGGTAGCAATTACACGGACTAGGTCCGTAACTTGAGGATTATCCTCATTGCTGCACAGAAGAATTACGTCCTGGAAGCACCACTAGGTGCCAGACCTGCTGCAGGAGCAACACCATATGTTATGAACGTCTGGCAGAGCAAAGCTGATGACTACTCGATAGTTCAGTGTGCCATGCTTTACGGCTTAGAACCGGGACTTCAACGACTTTTTGAACGTCATGGAGCATATGAGATGTTCCCGGAGTTGAAGTTAATATTTCAAGAAAATGCCCGGATTAGGAGATATGAAGTCTCCAATAAGTTCTACAGCTGCAAGATGGAGGAGAATAGTTCTGTCAGTGAACATACGCTGAGAATGTCTGGGTATAACAATCACTTGATTCAATTAGGAGTTAATCTTCCGGATGATAGTGCCATTGACAGAATTCTTCAATCACTGCCACCAAGCTACAAAAGCTACGTGATGAACTATAATATGCAAGGGATGGATAAGACAATTCCCGAGCTCTTCGCAATGCTAAAGGCTGCGGAGGTAGAAATCAAGAAGGAGCATCAAGTGTTGATGGTCAACAAGACCACCATTTTCAGGAAAAAAGGCAAAGGGAAGAAGAAGGGGAACTTCAAAAAGAACAGCAAACAAGTTGCTTCTCAAGAGAAGAAACCCAAGTTTGGACCTAAGCCTGAGACTAAGTGCTTCTACTGCAAGCAGACTGTTCACTGGAAGAAGAACTGCCCCAAGTATTTGGCGGATAAGAAGGATGGCAAGGTGAACAAAGGTATATGTGATATACATGTTATTGATGTGTACCTTACTAATGCTCGCAGTAGCACCTGGGTATTTGATACTGGTTCTGTTGCTAATATTTGCAACTCAAAACAGGGACTACGTATTAAGCGAAGATTGGCTAAGGACGAGGTGACGATGCGCGTGGGAAATGGTTCCAAAGTCGATGTGATCGCGGTCGGCACGCTACCTCTACATCTACCTTCAGGATTAGTTTTAGACCTAAATAATTGTTATTTGGTGCCAGTGTTAAGCATGGACATTATATCTAGATCTTGTTTGATGCGAGACGGTTATTCATTTAAATTAGAGAATAATGGTTGTTCTATTTATATGAGTAATATCTTTTATGGTCATGCACCCTTGAAGCGTGGTCTATTTTTGTTGAATCTCAATAGTAGTGATACACATATTCATAATATAGAAGCCAAAAGATGCAGAGTTGATAATGATAGTGCAACTTATTTGTGGCACTGCCGTTTGGATCATATTGGTGTAAAGCGCATGAAGAAACTCCATACTGATGAACTTTTGGAATCACTTGATTATGAATCACTTGGTACTTGCGAACCATGCCTCATGGGCAAGATGACTAAAACGCCGTTCTCCAAAACTATGGAGCGAGCAACTGATTTGTTGGAGATCATACATACTGATGTATGTGGTCCAATGAATGTTGAAGCTCGCGGCGGGTATCGTTATTTTCTCACCTTCATAGATGATTTAAGAAGATATGGATATATCTACTTAATGAAACATAAGTCTGAAACATTTGAAAAGTTCAAAGAATTTTAGAGTGAAGTGGAGAATCATCGTAAGAAGAAAATAAAGTTTCTACGATCTGATCGCAGAGGAGAATATTTGAGTTACGAGTTTGGTGTACATTTGAAACAATGAGGAATAGTTTCGCAACTCACGCCACCCGGAACACCACAGCGTAATGGTGTGTCCGAACGTCGTAATCATACTTTACTAGATATGGTGCGATCTATGATGTCTCTTACTGATTTACCGCTATCGTTTTGGGGTTATGCTTTAGGGACGGCTGCATTCACGTTAAATAGGGCACCATCGAAATCCATTGAGACGATGCCTTATGAACTGTGGTTTGACAAGAAACCAAAGTTGTCGTTTCTTAAAGTTTGGGGCTGCGATGCTTATGTGAAAAAGCTTCAACCTGATAAGCTTGAACTCAAATCAGAGAAATGTGTCTTCATAGGATACCCAAAGGAAACTGTTGGGTACACCTTCTATCACATATCTGAAGGCAAGACTTTTGTTGCTAAATTTGGATCCTTTCTAGAGAAGGAGTTTCTCTCGAAAGAAGTGAGTGGGAGGAAAGTTGAACTTGATGAGGTAACTATACCTGCTCCCTTATTGGAAAGTAGTTCATTGCAGAAACCGGTTCCTATGACACCTACACCAATTAGTGTGGAAGCTAATGATATTGATCATGAAACTTCATATCAAGTTGCTACTGAACCTCGTAGGTCAACCAGAGTAAGATCTGCGCCAGAGTGGTACGGTAATCCTGTTCTGGAGGTTATTTTACTAGACCATGATGAACCTGCGAACTATGAAGAAGCGATGGTGAGCCCAGATTCCGCAAAATGGCTTGAGGCCATGAAATCTGAGATGGGATCCATGTATGAGAACAAAGTGTGAACTTTGGTTGACTTACCCGATGATCCGCAAGCCATTGAGAATAAATGGATCTTCAAGAAGAAGACTGACGCTGACGGTAATGTTACTATTTATAAAGCTCGACTTGTTGCAAAAGGTTTTCGACAAGTTCAAGGGATTGACTATGATGAGACTTTCTCACCCGTAGCGATGCTTAAGTCTGTCCGAATCATGTTAGCAATTGCCGCATTTTATGATTATGAAATTTGGCAAATGGATATCAAAACTGCATTCCTGAATGGATTTCTGGAAGAAGAGTTGTATATGATGCAACCGGAAGGTTTTGTCGATCCAAAGGGAGCTGACAAAGTGTGCAAGCTCCAGCGTTCCATTTATGGACTGGTGGAAGCCTCTCGGAGTTGGAATAAACATTTTGATAGTGTGATCAAAGCATATGGATTTATACAGACTTTTGGAGAAGCCTGTATTTACAAGAAAGTGAGTGGGAGCTCTATAGCATTTCTGTTATTATATGTAGATGACATATTTTTGATTGGAAATGATATAGAATTTCTGGATAGCATAAAGGGATATTTGAACAAGAGTTTTTCAATGAAGGACCTCGATGAAGCTGCTTATATATTGGGCATCAAGATCTATAGAGATAGATCAAGACGCTCAATTGGACTTTCACAAAGTACATACCTTGACAAAGTTTTGAAGAAGTTCAAAATGAATCAAGCAAAGAAATGGTTCTTGCCTGTGTTACAAGGTGTGAAGTTGAGTAAGACACAATGCCAGACCACTTCAGAAGATAGAGAGGAGATGAAAGATGTCCCCTATGCTTCAGCCATAGGCTCTATTATGTATGCAATGCTGTGTACCAGACCTGATGTGTGCCTTGCTATAAGTTTAGCAGGGACGTACCAAAGTAATCCGGGAGTGGATCATTGGACAACGGTCAAGAACATCTTGAAATACCTAAAAAGGACTAAGTATATGTTTCTCGTTTATGGATGTGACCAAGAGCTAGTCGTAGATTGTTACGTCGATGCAAGCATTGACACTGATCCGGACGATTCTAAATCGCAAACCGGACACGTGTTTACATTGAACGGTGGAGCTGTCAGTTGGTGCAGTTCTAAACAAAGCGTCGTGGCGGATCTACGTGTGAAGCGGACTACATAGCTGCTCCAGAACTAGCAAATGAAGGAGTCTGGATGAAGGAGTTCATATCCGATCTAGGTGTCATACCTAGTGCATCAGATCCAATGAAAATCGTTTGTGACAATACTGGTGCAATTGCCTTGGCAAAGGAATCCAGATTTCACAAGAGGACCAAGCACATCAAGAGACGCTTCAATTCCATCCGGGACCAAGTTCAGGTGGGAGACTTAGAGATTTGCAAGATACATACGGATCTGAATGTTGCAGACCCGTTGACTAAGCCTCTTCCACGAGCAAAACATGATCAACACCAAGGCTCGATGGGTGTTAGAATCATTACTGTGTAATCTAGATTATTGACTCTAGTGCAAGTGGGAGACTGAAGGAAATATGCCCTTGAGGCAATAAGAAATTTATTATTTATTTCCTCATATCATGATAAATGTTTATTGTTCATGCTAGAATTGTATTAACCGGAAACATAATACATGTGTGAATACATTGACAAACATAGTGTCACTAGTATGCCTCTACTTGACTATCTTATTAATCGAAGATGGTTAAGTTTCCTAGCCATGGACATGAGTTGTCAATTGATTAACGAGATCACATTATTAGGAGAATAATGTGATTGACTTGACCCATTCCGTTAGCTTAGCACTTGATCGTTTAGTATGTTGCTATTGCTTTCTTCATGACTTATACATGTTCCTGTGACTATGAGATTATGCAACTCCCGTTTACCGGAGGAACACTTTGTGTTCTACCAAATGTCACAACATAAGTGGCTGATTATAAAGGTTCTCTACAGGTGTCTCCGAAGGTACTTGTTGGCTTGGCATATTTCGAGTTTAGGATTTGTCACTTCGATTGTCGGAGAGGTTTCTTTGGGCCCTCTCGGTAATGTACATCAATATAAGACTTGCAAGCATTGTGACTAATGAGTTAGTTGTGAGATGATGTATTACAGAACGAGTAAAGAGACTTGCCGCTAACGAGATTGAACTAGGTATTGAGATACCAACGATCGAATCTCGGGCAAGTAACATACCGATGACAAAGGGAACAACGTATGTTGTTATGCGGTTTGACCGATAAAGATCTTTGTAGAATATGTAGGAGCCAATATGAGCATCCAGGTTCCGCTATTGGTTATTGACCGGAGACGTGTCTCGGTCATGTCTACATAGTTCTCGAACCTGTAGGGTCCGCACGATTAAAGTTAGATGACGATAGGTATTATGAGTTTTGTGTTTTGATGTACCGAAGGTAGTTCGGAGTCCCGGATGTGATCATGGACATGACGAGGAGTCTTGAAATGGTAGAGACGTTAAGATTGATATGTTGGAATATTATATTCGGACACCGGATAAGTTCCGGGGGTTATCGGATAAATATCGGAGAAACCGGGAGGTTACCGGAACCTCCCGGGGGGTTATTGGGCCTCATGGGCCCAAGTGGTGGAAGAGGAGAGGCGACCAACTAGGGGCGCGCGGCCCCCCTAGTGCAAACCAAATTGGACTAGGGGGCCGGGCCCCCTTTCCTTCTTCTCCTCCGCTTCCTTCCCCTATCCTACTGGGACTAGGAAAGAGGGGGGAATCCTAGTTGGAGTAGGATTGCCCCCCTTGGGCGCGCCTCCTCCCCTTGGCCGTCCCTCTCCTCCCCCCTTTATATACGGAGGAGGGGGTCACCCCATAGAGACAACAATTGATCTCTTGATCTCTTAGCCGTGTGCGGTGCCCCCCTCCACCATATTCCACCTCGATAATATCGTAGCGGTGCTTAGGCGAAGCCCTGCGTCGGTAGCATCATCATCACCGTCACCACGCCGTCGTGCTGACGGAACTCTCCCTCAAAGCTCGGCTAGATCGGAGTCCGAGGGACATCATCGAGCTGAACGTGTGCTGAACTTGGAGGTGCCGTACGTTCGTTACTTAGATCGGTCGGATCGTGAAGACGTACGACTACATCAACCACGTTGTGCTAACGCTTCCGCTTTCGGTCTACGAGGGTACGTGGACAACACTCTCCCCTCTCGTTGCTATGCATCACCATGATCTTGCGTGTGCGTAGGAATTTTTTTTGAAATTACTACGTTCCCCAATAGCGCTTTCTGGATAAAAAATGCTATAACTACATGTAATAGCAATAGCGCTTTTTGGCTAAAAGCGCTATAGCAAACTTAGCTATGGCGCGTTTGTCCAGAACGCGCTACTGCTACCTCGACTTAACCCCTAAAATCCTCAGTCTCTGCTTCTTCCCACCTCTTCTTTTCCCCCAAAATCCCCACTCTCTCTTCCTTCGTGTCGTCACTGCCAGAGCCCTGCCCGTGCCGCACCCCTACGCTCGCCCCCGACCCCGGTGACCCTCGGTGTTGTGTCGTCTCCCCCGACCCTGCCTCGCCTCGGTGCCGCGCTGTCTCCTCCAACCCCATCTCTCTGCCCTTTGTAAGCCCTCTCCCCTCCCCTCTTCTCTGCTATTTAGTGCTATTTAGTATGAAATAGTATGAACCATAGGCTATTTTTTAGTGTAAGAAAAAAACAGAATTGATTATATATATGTTTCTTGCATTTTTTAGTTAAGGCAATTGTTGTTATTTAAATTTTATAGTGCCAGTTAGTTAATTAGAATTAGTATGAAACCTAGGACAGATTAGTTAAAACAATTGTTGCTATTTAAAAAAGAATTTGAAGTGGATAGATTAGTTAAAGCAATTGTTGCTATTTAAAATAACATTATTTGAAGTGGACAGATTAGTTAAAGTAACTGTTTCTATTTAAATTTTTTAGTTAAAGTAATTGTCGCTATTTTTTAGTTTGAAATTTAGGTAGGCAGAATTTAGTTTCAAATATTGTGAAGAAAAATGACTTCTTGCATTTTTCTTCAAGTTCTATATTTTTCTTCCTTTTATATGCAAATTTGAAGTGGACATGTGATATGTGGACATGTGATTTGGACATGTCATATTTGGAATTTGGACATGTCATTTGGACATGTGATGTTTCAGACATGTCATATTAGGAAAATGATGATTATGTGCAGGGTAAATGATCTGATTGGCCTATGTTACACTAGAATGTTGATTCATTTTCGTTCCGGTGAATTTCAGGCGCTCGATATGTCCACTTTTAGCAAAGGTCATGCCAAAAAAATTCGTGAATTTTGGCATGACTTGTGCTAGAAAGTAGGCATGTCGAGTGCCGGGAGTTGTTGGGAAACGGCATTCCGGCAAACATAGATCTTTTTTATGTCATTTCTCATGTTTTATATTTTTAGAATTAAACGAGGAGACTTAATCATAGGAAAGATGTCTAACAACGAAGAAAACCGGGCCTTCTGACCAAGATGCATACGAGATGGATTATGACGGTGAACAACAGTACCTCGAATTTTTGTCTGCTAAGCACAGTCAAGGTTTGCAGGTTGGCGTCGATGATGGTACTAACACCGACATCGACACTGATGGTTCTGGCACCGATGGCGGCGCCAAGACCGGTGGGGAAGGTACCGGGGAGGAAGATACCGGCGGGGAAGGTACCGGCGCCGATGCCTCTATCGAAAAGAAGAAGCGGAAGAAGTAGTGGATATGAAAACCTAACAAACTCGGCATTGGATGACTGGTGATCACAAAGATAGCACCTGGCAAGTTTGAGCCATTAGAGCCAGAAAACCTCGCAAGTTCTATGGGAACCAAGTAGGATGCATCCTACGAGAATGTGCGAGCATCAACAACGATGACTTAAGGAGTAAAGAAGATTTGAGGCAGTTGCTCCTGACGAACTTGCACAAGAGATTCAAGTTCCCCGGTCGGGATGATAGCGTAGAACAACCGTGCGATGATCCGAAGGTGAAAAAGATTAAAAATCACGCCATGGGCATGTTCAGTAATGATTTGGCCTCCTGGAAAGGGAGGGTGAAACGAGCTATTGAGGCTAAGGAACCCCTGTCCAAGATTTTGGAGGAAAATCTGACACTTATGGAAGAGGAGTTCGAAAAGTTCAACGACACTTGAGCTACCGAGGCAACCAAGGCTAAGGCAACGAAATTCAAGATCCTTCAGCAAAGGAACACGGGGAAGCATCGCCTCAGTAGCTGTGGCTACCTCCGTAAAAGGCACATATGGGATAAGGAGGATGTAGAACGTGAAGCCGCGGGTCTCCCAGACCCCTTCGCGAAGTTCACCAACCCCTTGGAGCGTGACTTCATCAGGGCCCACTATAAGTGGGACAAAGAAAAGAACGTTTTTTACACGGACCAGATCACGAGGAGATTCATTAGAATACAAGTAATTATTCTTTTACCACCTTACATTTAGGTCCTGATCAAGTTGACTACACATTCGTAAAAGGTTCATGTTCCTTCTGTAGGAGAAGCAACACCATCTTGCAGCTGAAAGCCCTACTTCACCGATGAGGCCCATGTGGGACACCCCTCTCAACCGAGCCTTGAATGAACTTAAGGGACTCCCTTTGGGCCAGTGGCCACAATATGGACGTTTGCACGGTGCCAGAGACGGCGCCATGTGGAAGGTGTTTTACAATGAGGGCCCGGAGGCCAAGAAGCAAAAAAAAGAAGTTTAGACAGACGGACATCGACGAGAAGGTGAAGCTTGCGTTCGAGAAAAAGAAACTGAGGATGCGAAAAAACAGCCAAGGACAAAAATGAGTTGGTACAATAGGCAGTCAATGCAGCTATAAATGCCTGCAGAAATGATTTGCTACTAACTTGGTCCCGACTATCATCAACTAGACGGAAAATCCAGACAAGATGGTACATGATTTCCCCATGCATAGTTTCGTCGTGAGCAACTCCGTGAACAACACCATAGCACCATCACCTGCTCATGCAACCGGGCCTCCTCTCGCAACCGCACCAGCAACCGCACCCGCTCGTAGGAGCCCGTCCTCAGTCTCTGGCGCGCTAGGCAGGCCTTCGTCTTTGGCTGAGCTCGACGCGCTCACGGTAATTACATGTCGCACCAACATATATATCTAGAATATTCCATTTTCGTTGACTTTCAGATGTTTTACGCCGCAGACATGTGTTTGTAGGCCGACGAAACCCCCTGCACCATACTCTACTTGATCAAAGACCAGAAGGTGGACATGGGAAAGGGGGTGATAACCAAGCCCTTGGAACTCATGTTCCACAACCAGCCGATCCCCGCTGGGCACTTTAGGGTTACCTTGTCGAGTGTGAAATTGGGGCACGAGGATTTTCCTCCTCGAGTACAGCTAGGGGGAGAGGACGACGAGACCCTACAGCGGATTGGAAGCTGCAAGGGTTGGGTGCTGCTATGGCCGAAGAATCTTCTTCGTCTCGAGCCGGTCGAGAGCACACCAATAACCACAGATCAACAAGCATGTATGGAGACCACCACCCCGCCTACGGAATTACCAACTCCTGTAGTGTCGGGTGAGAGTGGCGGATGATGTGACGAAGGGGTTCCAATAGTGGCTGATGTAATCGGCCCCGTAGAACAAAGAATGGATGTTGAGATGGAGGACACGGAGGACCCAATGAGTTCCCTCAATACATGCGCCTATGACGGCGACTTAGATATGATGACTCATCCATACAACGAATCAGGCTATCAGCATGCTAATGAGGATATGGATGATCTGCCTGGGCAGGAACGTCTCAGCACAGATTGGAAGAAGTCTCTCTTCATGAAATCGTCACAAGACACGTCCGAAGATGCCGCCTCAACACAGGCTCAGCCCGGCAACACCGGGGCAGGGGTTAAGGAAGGGTCTGGAAGGTGTGCCCAAGAAAAATGCGAGGAAGAGACCGGGGAAGATAGGCTCGGCTACCTACAAACAAGCTAGAGCACATAGCAGCCAGACGGTGGATTTTGAAGAGTGTGTACCCATCAAATGTGCGGCCATGTTCCATGTCACGAGCGAGCGGATGCTACTGCCGAAACCACTGGAGGCACTATCAGGGGATCTCAGGAGACAGCACGACCATGTGTTGTCGACTGAGAAAAGCCTAGTAGCCTTGATGGATCTAGGATACCCGACATACGCGGCGTGTGCCTGAGGGGAAGTGCTACATCGACACACGGACCACGGAGGTGTAGTTCATGCGGTTTGACCATATCTTCGAGATGTTTCTGACAAGGAGGCTCGATTTTACAATCCTCCACTTTTTTGTGCTACATATGAGCTCTATCATGAAGAGAGAAGAAGTCTCGCAAATCTGTGTGGCGGATCCGTACTACATGCATGAGTCCTTCTTGAGTCTCGGCGACTTTGAGCGTGAAAATGCTAGGGAGTACCTCCAAAACTTCATGGTACATAATAAGGACAAGGAAATTGTCCTCCTGCCTTATCATCCAAAGTAAGTCAGTTCCGGACAACCCTTTTGTACATTTCAATCATTCCTTCTCGCTCATATGGAGAATAATTTGAGGTGTTTTTCCCCGTAGCAACGAGCGCGCCGTCCTTATCGTTCTTTACCCGCGAGTCTCCCACGTTGTGTATTTCGACCCTACTAGAAACTACGAGAAGAAGGACTACACCCACATAATGAATATTCTATATGATGGTCTCCAAGGCTTCAGCATTATGGGTGGCCACCTGCAGATCAGGAAACAAAGGAACAAGAAGTTGGGTTTCTCGCATAAAACTAACTTCTGCTGCATCCAAGTCCCAAAACCAAGCAAGAAAGATGGATTATACCTCCTCCATCTCATGATTGAGTTCAGCATGGATCACCAAAAGCTTCGCATGACAAGCAGAAACGATGATCATATCCGCAAGTGGGTAGAATCTCATGGAGAAGTGGATTATAAACTTAGAGATGACTTCTTTCGCATCCAGAGGGACATTGCGACGATCATCATGAAAGAAGTCGTCCATGAGAAGGGGATGTTCCACCATGGCCCTATATCGTGAGCTGACGTCCGAACTCGCATAGGCATGCGACGTCATTGAGTGAGTCCTGGATTAGGGGGTCTTCGGACAGCCGGACTATATCCTTTGGCCGGACTGTTGGACTATGAAGATACGAGATTGAAGACTTCGTCCCATGTCCGGATGGGACTCTACTTGGCGTGGAAGGCAAGCTAGGCAATACGGATATCTATATCTCCTCCTTTGTAACTGACCTTGTGTAACCCTAGCCTCCTCCGGTGTCTATATAAACCGGAGGGTTTTAGTCCGTAGGACAACAGACAATCATACCATAGGCTAGCTTCTAGGGTTTAGCCTGTCCGATCTCGTGGTAGATCTACTCTTGTACTACTCATATTATCAAGAATAAATCTAGCAGGACGTAGGGTTTTACCTCCATCAAGAGGGCCTGAACCTGGGTAAAACATCGTGTCCCCTGCCTCCTGTTACCATCCGCCTTAGAAGCACGGTTAGGGACCCCCTACCCGAGATCCGCCGGTTTTGACACCGACATTGGTGCTTTCATTGAGAGTTCCTCTGTGTCGTCATCATTAGGCTTGATGGATCCTTCGATCATCGATAGCGATGCAGTCGAGGGTGAGACTTTTCTCCCCGGACAGATCTTTGTATTCGGCGGCTCCGCACTGCGGGCCAACTCGCTTGGCCATCTGGAGCAGATCAAGAGCTACGCCCATGGCTGTCAGGTCATATTTGGAAACTTAAACTACACAGCCGACATCCGTGGAGACTTGATCTTCAACGGATTCGAGCCCTTGCCGAGTGCCCGCACGGTCACGATGAACATGATTTAGCTCTACCATCGGACAGTATTCGGGAGATCGCACCAGCGACTGCTCTGACCCTCAATTCGGAGCCAATTGTGCCATCCAGTGATGGGTGGATAGACCCCGCCACGGGGGCTGCACTCTCATTGGCGATCGAGCCGAATATCAACCTTACCCTTCACGAGAGCCGTGATGCCAAACTACCGGATTCTTCCCCGGCCACAGACTTCGAACCGCCTGCGCCCGTGCCTATCGAATCCGACTGGGCGCCGATCATGGAGTTTACCTCCGCGGATATCTTTCAGCACTCGCCCTTTGGCAACATACTGATCTCATCAAGGTCTCTCTCCTTGTCAGGAGAGTCCTGGCCAAACTATGTCCGGCAGGATTGGGATGCGAATGACAAAGAAATTCACCGCCCACCCACCCCCCACTTAGTAGCCACTATCGACGATTTGACCGACATGCTCGACTTCGACACCGAAGACATCGACGCTATGGACAACGATGAAGGAGACGAACAGGAACCACTGCCCACAGGGCACTGGACGCCCACTTCATCATATGACGTATACATGGTGGACACACCCAAAGAAAACGATGATGAGGAACGGAAGGACGCAGCAAAGGGTTGTTCCCTCGAGAAGCAATCAAAGCGGCGGTGTAAGCACCGCTCCAAATCCCGCCTTGGCAGAAACAGCGATCATATAGACCCAGCGTTAGAGCAGGGTGAACCATCGCCCGACCACGGCAACACGGAGAATCAAACCGAACTACCCGACTCCGTCAAAGATAACAGTCCGGACGACATCACACCGGACAGGCACCCGAAGCAACAGAAGGCCCATCAAAGGCTTGTTGCCACTGCGAGGAGTCTAAAAAAGCAGAAGCAAAGGCTCATGGTTGCAGAAGACACACTCAGAATCATATGGAGTGAAGTACTCAACACTACAGCGAAGTACGGCGGTAATCGCCACACCAAGAGCTACCCGAAGTGAAAGTTGCTACCTGAATTCAATGAGGAGGCCTTAGATCCCCCGCAATTAAAAAACAAAACGGCCATCCGGTCGGATAGATGACCTCGTGGCCAACATAGAACGGAAAATGATGCTACACATAAGCCTGTACGTGATCCACGCGAGGGCTCGCATCAAAAGGATGGCGTAACCAGATCCATATACGGGCCACGCAAGCGCGCTCCAGCATGCAATGCAACACAACAAACATCCGAACACCACAGTACACCCAAATACATGGGTGCCGCACACCCCCTATGTTTCACCAATGAGGTGTTGGACCATGAATTTCCAGAGGGATTCAAACCCGTAAATATAGAGGCATACGACGGAACGACAGACCCTGGGGTCTGGATTGAGGACTACATCCTCCATATCCACATGGCTCGAGGAGACGATCTCCACGCCATCAAGTACTTACCCCTCAAGCTCAAAGGGCCAGCTTGGCACTGGCTTAAAAGCGTCCCCGAAAGCTCCATTGGAAGCTAGGAAGAGCTCGAAGACGCTTTTCGGGCAAATTTTCAAGGGACCTATGTCCGACCACCAGATACAGATGATTTAAGTCATATAACTCAACAGCCCGGAGAGTCAGCCCGAAAGCTTTGGAACAAGTTCCTCACTAAAAAGAACCAAATAGTCGACTGTCCGAATGCTGAAGCCTTAGCAGCTTTCAAGCACAGCGTTCGAGACGAATGGCTTGCCAGACACCTCGGCCAAGAAAAGCCAAGAACAATAGCAGCGTTAACAAGCCTCATGACCTGCTTTTGCGCGGGCGAGGACAGCTGGTTAGCCCGATGCAGCACCAGCGACCCAAGTACATCCGAAGTCAGGGACGGAAATGGGAAATCACGATGCAGCAAAAACAAGCGCCGGAATAAAGAAGACAACCCGAAGAGCACGGCGGTAAACGCCGGATTCAGAAGCTCTCGACCAGGTCAACAAAAGCTGCCCTCCAAAGGCAACAGAGACGAATTGTCCAGCTTAAACAGGACTTTGGATAACATATGTCAGATCCACAGCACCCCCAATAAGCCCGCAAATCATACCGATAGAGAATGTTGGGTCTTCAAGCAGTCCAGCAAGCTCAACGCCGAACATAAGGGGCAGGATACACCAATCAAAGACGAGGACGAGACTCGCAAGCAAAGCACTGGGGAACAGAAGAAATTCCCACCAGAAGTCAAAATAGTCAATGTGTTACATGTGATAAAGGGGAGAAACAAAGCGGCACTCCCAGAGACACATGCCCCAGGGCCTATCACCGTGGAGTTCTACCATTGGTCGTCCCAACCGATCACCTTTGACCATCGGGATTACTCGGCAAGTATCCGGTGTGCAGGATGGGCTGCCTTGGTATTAGACCCAATAATTGACGGATACCACTTCACACGAGTCCTGATGGATGGCGGCAACAGTTTAAGCCTGATATATCAGGACACAGTCTGCAACATGGGCATAGACCTAGCAAAAATTAGCCATAGCAATACTACCTTTAAAGGAGTAACACCAGGCCCAGAGGCCCATTGCACGGGCTCCCTGCTACTAGAGGTTATATTCGGCTTTCCAAGTAACTTCCACAGCGAAAAGTTGACCTTCCACATCGCTCCATTCCGAAGTGGCTATCAAGCACTACTCGGACGCGAAGCTTTCGCTCGCTTTAACGCAATACCGCATTACACTTCTCTCATGCTTAAGATGCCTGGTCCACGCGGCATCATTACAGTAAATGGAAATATTGAGCGCTCCTTGAGCGCGGAAGACCGTGCGTTTGCCTTGGCAGCCGCACACTAAACGGCCTCACCAACTAAAGCATCTGACAGGTCGTTAAGACCACGGACGAGGTTAGACGAGTCCGGTGCAGGTATATGTAATTGAGACAGATGAGCATCGTGCTACACCCGTTCAGGATACGGCACGACGGAGACACAGGCGCAGATGTGCAGCAGAGACCTGTTCCAAGGATTCTTTTTAGATTAAGACCCTGCGTAAACCTTTTTTACTGTCTCTTGTTGATACACATCCCCCGGATTCTCAGTACAATTGAGAAGGATGCTGGCGTATTGGCATGTGGCCATGTCAGAATATTGCATGTACCTGGACACCAGGGGCTTATTACAAAGGGCACTGCTTAAGCCCGGTTTCCATTATAAAGACTGAATACCTTAGGGAGTGTTCGGCGTCGCGAGTTTGGCCTTATATGCATCAGCTCCGAATCATGTCTTTGGTAAAATGTTGGGTTTTCCCGGCTCCTGTGTTTTGCTGCCTTACGTTCCGCTCTATCGGCTAAAGAGGCACTTGGAGAACTACTGCATTTGTGCCCTGGTTCATCCGAACAAGCACCTCAGTAGAGAAAGCCGAAAACTGACTGTCATGATATAGCATGAGACTGGTCAACCACTCGATGACCTAGCGGAATCTTCAGGATTCCTCCGCTTTAACAAAGGGCCATTTCCCGGGCAGGCATGTACGCACCCCGAATTCGGACGAGTGCGGAACCACCAGGGGCTATATAGTAGCCCCACTGTCAAACTCCTCTGGCTAAGTGAAAATGTTAAAGCATTATAATCCGGTTGCCTAGTTCGCTGCGCTATCACCTCCTTAATGGACCAAGACATTGGATCAAGTGTGAACATGCGTCTTCTGCAAACACCCCCGCATTATATGCGTGGGGGCTGAAGCCGACGACTACAATCTTTTAGGTTATATATATATATACATAAACGGCCGCACAGGAGGCATCATAGCACTTTTGGGAAAAAGTATAAATACAGCCTTGATAAATTCAATAAAACATTGTTTTTACAATGGGAATACCTGTCACTCAAACATAATATTCTTCGAGCACTGAGCCTCTATTGAACGAGCGGCTTCAAGAACTTCTTCAAAGTAGTGCTCGGCAGCCACTCGGCCTATGGCCGAACCCTGTGCCGCAACAGTGGTGGCATCCATCTCCGCCCAGTATGTTCTGACACGGGCAAGGGCCATCTGCGAGCCTTCTATGCACGCCGACCTCTTTACAGCATTGATGCTTGGCACAGCGCCAAGGAATTGTTGCGCTAAGCTAAAGTAGCTATTTGGCCTTGGCCCTCCTGGCCACAAATGATCCACAACGGACCTCATGGCTAGTCCGGATAATCTATGGAGCTCGACCCAACCAGTCAATTGCTCATTCAGCAACAGCGGATGGACTGGAGCATGAAACTATGACCAGAACGTCTTCTCCACTTTAGGACCTTTTTGATCCTTGAAGTACTCGGTCGCATCCGCAGCACTCGCAGCCAAATCCATGTACTCATCCGCATAACTCCATAGCTGGTCCAGAGGAGCATATTTTGGATCTTCGAACTTAGTTCGCAACAAGAAGGGCTTCCCAGAAATGATATCTGCAGCTTGATTCAGCTCCTCCTTCGGCGCTCTAATTTTGGAGCGGGCCTCCTTGGCAGCCACCCGGGTCTTCTCCAGGTTCGTCGCCTTCACCCGGTTTTCTTCTTCAAGAAGCCGGTAACGGTCAGCAGCATCTTTTAACTCCATGGCCATCTTGGCAACTTTTTCTTTGCTCCCGCAATGTGCGGCCTGTTCGGCCCTTAACTCTTCGGCCGCATTTAAAGCGGCCGCATTACTACTCCTTGCTTGCTCCTTGGCTCGGGCAAGCTCCGCCCGAAGGTTCTCCATGGTGGCAGCTCCATCAGCAGTCACAACATATTAAAGATACTGACATCATGCTACTCTTACTTTGTGACATTCACCAGAAAAATCACCTACCCTGTGCCTCGTCAAGCTGCTTGTTAACAAGCACGATGTCGGCATCTGCCGCATCCAGTTGCCGCTTTAGTTCGGCAACCCCATCAGTCCGGCTAGCCATCGGAGCTTCAACCACCTGCACAGAAAGGCGGTCTGGTTCTTACCAGGGACTACGATCCTCTATTTGCCGCCATTCTCGACGACAACCAGAGTCTCAGAGGCTACTATCTACACAGGGCACACCTAAAAATGTGCGGTACTGTCAAAAATGTACATCATTTCACGTACCTCAAAACCCGTCAGTAGACTCATAAAGGCTTCATGCAACCCGCTTTCGGCGGACGAAATCCTTTCAATCACCGTACTCATCAATGTACGGTGCTCTTCTGGGATAGTCGCTCGCTCTAGCAGATCCCTTAGTACGTCCGACCGCATACCAGATGGTGTCGGACTCTTTTGATTGCTCTCTGCAAGAGCCGGATACTGGGGACTTCGGGTGGCCATAGGATTACCTGCTGGCCTTGCCGGATCATGAGAAAACCTCCGCAACAACACCTCGGGGTCGCCCGCCTCGTGAGGCGGTGTGGCAGGGGGAGGCGTTTCGCTCTCCATCATCTCTGGAAGAAGATCCCCCGAAGACGAGCTCTGTTGAGGAGGGCTAAGATCCGAACTGCAAGATAAATGCTTCGGTTATTTTCCTCAGAAGTAAGGTAGGATATCTTCACTATTAAGTACTTTTTGATTACTTACAGCTCGTTAGAGGGCTGATCCCCGCGCGGACATTGTGCGGCATGAGCACCCTCCTAGGCAGGACCCTCTGGCGGAGATTTCTTCTGCCGTTTGGAAACTTTGGTTTCCGGATCTTCTGAGGTAGTCCTCTTCCTTCCCGGGGAGAGAGAATGTCAGATTCTACCCCTAGGTTATCGTCCCTCGCGGAGGCGCTCATTCCCTCGGTTGGAATAGGTAGCGATGGTGGCCCGCTTTCGCCATATTTATTCCACCCTTCATCTTCCTTTGAGGGCACCAGACAAGGTGCTGGCTCGAGCATCTTTTCCAGCACCGGATTGTCCAAGCCTTCGGGAAGGGGGGGCGAACACCGGATCATCTTCGCCATTGTTATCCAGTCCTGGTCAAAGAGCGATTCTTCAGAATGATGTCATGATAAATAAAAGGACAGTGTGTTCGGCCATGGGATTACTTACTTGGGCAGCGGTGCGGTTGCTGCTCAAGCCCACGTCCTCGGTAGTGTCCGGACACTCTATTTGTGGTCCGAAGAACGATTTGTACATCTCCTTGTGCGTCATGCCGAGGAAATTCTGAATAGTGCACGGTCCTTCCGGGTTGAATTCCCACATGAGGAGGGGCCGGCGTTTGCAAGGCTGGACTCGACGAACCAGCATAGCTTGCATTACCATAACCAGACTGAAATCTCCCTCGAAGAGATCTCGGATGCGGCTCTGCAGTATTGGCACGTCCTTGGCTGGACCCCAGCTCAACCCCCTGCTGATCCCTGACATCAGTTGTGGTGGAGGTCCTGAGCAGAAGGTGGGGGCAGCTACCCACTCGGCACTTCGGGGAGCTGTGACGTAAAACCACTCTCGTTGCCACAATCCGGACACCTCTAGAAAGGAACCCTTTGGACATGGAGCGTTAGCAATTTTTCTTATTAGAGCACCTCCGCACGCTGCGTACTGCCCCTCGACCATCTTCGGCTTCACATCGAAGGTCTTGAGCCACATGCCGAAGTGAGGGGTAATGCGGAGGAAGGCCTCACAAACGACAGTAAATGACGAGATGTGAAGAAGAGAATCCGGGGCCAGATCGTGAAAATCCAGCCCGTAATAGAACCTAAGACCCCTGACAAAGGGATCCAGAGCGAGGCCTAGTCCTCGGAGGAAGTGGGAGACAAACACAACGCTCTCGTTGGGTTCGGGAGTAGGGACGACCTGCCCTCGGGCGGGCAGCCTATGCGAAATTTCGGTGGTCAGATATCTGGCCTCCCTCAACTTCTTGATGTCCTCCTCCGTGATGGAGGAAGACATCCACCAGCCTTGAAGGCTGGATCCGGACATGATTGAAGGTCCGAAGCACCTGACCTGGGCTTTGGGTGTTAGAACTCGAGGCTGGGGAAGGATTCGATTGAGCACGTGATGGAAAAAAGTAAAAGCTTTGTCCCTTTATAAGGAGGGTGAATATCAAGCGTCCTCCTCGTGGCCGTTTGGGACTTGCCTAAGATCTGGGAATCCTAGGCACGATTGGGTTACCCACATCAGTATTAATGAGAATCTCGTAATAAAGGGAACACGATCTCTGCTTGGACAAGACGTGTCAAGAAATTGCCTCGCATTATGTGCGGGGCTGGTTAGAGAAAAACGGTTCAAATAATTACCGGGCCGTGGCGTGATGTCATGCTGCCAAAGCATGTTAGTAGATTAGATTTGTGGAAATATTATTCTCTCTACGGTGGTATCTGGAACTTATTTTGCAGGGTCGGACACTACCCTTGTATTCAAAACTCTTCCGTCGTGTATTCGGAGGAGGAACCCGCCTTGCAATGCCGAAGACAACACTGAGGGCCGGACTCATCGCCATTGAAGCCTGTTCAGGGGCTACTGAGGGAGTCCTGGATTAGGAGGACAACAGACAATCATACCATAGGCTAGCTTCTAGGGTTTAGCCTCTCCGATCTCGTGGTAGATCTACTCTTGTACTACTCATATTATCAAGAATAAATCAAGCAGGACGTAGGGTTTTACCTCCATCAATAGGGCCCGAACATGGGTAAAACATCGTGTCCCCTGCCTCCTGTTACCATCCGCCTTAGACGCACGGTTAGGGACCCCCTACCCAAGATCCACCGGTTTTGACACCGACAGTCATGACCTCACGTCGTTCAAGAAGCTAGGGTCCATCCTTGATGATATGGAAGGAGGGAACTTCTAGTGACTTACGATGCCGATGATGATGATATGTGTCGGTTGAACTTGTATACTTTCTGTAGCGATGAAAATTTGTGATGTCCACGGCCCTGCCAAACTTGCGTAATGCTATTTTGGTAGTTTGGGTACGATGACCTGCGTACCTCTAGTTAATTATTTTGCGTACTATATGTTGCATCTAGTTGCTAACCCTTTCTTTTTCGTGTTTCTCTAGTATATTATGTTGCATATGATTGTACATTCTCTTGATGAAGATGCATCTCTAATAGGTAGCTAGATTCTTGATGTTGAAGAAGCGGTGCTATGTCGTGTACAAAGGGAATGTTCCGGGAGTGTACGACGAGTGGCATGAGTGTCAGGCGCAAGTGGATGGGGTCTCGGGCGCTAGCCATAAAGGCTTCAAAAGCAGACAAGAAGCCAAAGCTAGTTACTGGAGGTTCACGCTAGCGCGAGAGAGGACTCGTAACTGCCACCTCATGTACTGCATAGTTCCGCTCTCACTCACAGTGATAGCTCTTCTCGCGTATATCATTGTTTAGATGGATGACAATGTAGTTGCAAGTATTCGAGACTTGTATTGCTATTTTCGAGATGATGACGAGAGACCACTTTGTGTTGGATGATGATTATGATGATGACATGATTTGATGAGACTATTTGTATGTATATGCTATGATTTCATTTGTGTGTGTATGATATGCCAGAGATTATTGTATAAAACCCTAAACAAAATTCAGTAGCACAAAATATGGAGCAGAAAAAAATCAAAAACTTATAACAGTAGCGCGGGGTATGGCTTTATTTGCAGTGAGTTCTTAGCAGTAGTGCTCTTTATTCAAGGGCGTTGTGATGACCCACAAGTATAGGGGATCAGTTGTAGCTCTTTTCGATAAGTAAGAGTGTCGAACCCAACAAGGAGCAAAAGGAAATGACAAGTCGTTTCCAGCAAGGTAATGTCTACAAGTGCTGAAATTGTAAGTAAGAGAGTAGTTTGATAGCAAGATATTTTGTAGCAAGCAAGTAATTATAATAGTAGAAAAAGTGCAACAAGGTAGCCCAATCCTTTTGAGGCAAAGGATAGGCCAAAATGGTCTCTTATGATAAGCAAAGCGTTCTTGAGGGTACACGAGATTTTCATCTAGTCACTTTCACCATGTTGGTTTGATTAGTGTTCGGTACTTTGATAATTTGATATGTGGGTGGGCCGGTGCTTAGGTGTTGTTCTTACTTGAACAAACCTCCTACTTATGATTGACCCTGCCGCAAGCATCCAGAACTATGAGAAAAGTATTAAGAATAAATTCTAACCATAGCATTAAAATTTTGGATCCAACCGGTCCCTTACGGAATAGCGCATAAATTGGGGTTTAGGCTTCTGTCACTCTCGCAACCCATCATCTAATTGCTACTCCATAATGCATTCCCTTAGGCCCAAATATGGTGAAGTGTCATGTAGTCGACATTCACATGACACCACTAAGGGAATCACAACATACATACTATCAAAATATCGAACACATATCAAGTTCACATGATTACTTGCAACATGATTTTCCCGTGACCTCAAGAACCAAAGTAGCTACTCACAAATTATAATCATGCAAAATATCAAAGGGGTATTAAATAGCATATTGGATCTGAACATATAATCTTCCACCACATAAACTGTCGGGGGTTGGGTGCGACATATGCCAAAGGATGGCTTATCATGGTGGGAGCGAGTAGAACGTCGCCAGTGCCTGGAAGCGGGATTAGGCGTAGAGACGAACGCCGGCGTACTTTACCCAGGTTTGGGGCTCTCCTAGGAGATAACACCCCTAGTCCTACTCTGTGGGGTCTCCTCATGATCACTAAGGCAAAGTGAGTACAAGGGTGCTCCTCGAGCTGTATGCTGGAGGTAGGAGAAGGCAAGGCTAGCTTTCTCCTTCCTATATCTCTGGTCTAGTTCTAATGGCTCCGAACCCTTTGCATGGGTGCCCTGCGGGGTTTATATAGGCCTACCACCCAGGGGTACAAGGGTAATATGAATGGGCGCAGGCCCAGCTGTCAATCTCTTCGGCTACCGATTTCTCCACCGACTGCTGGGGCCCATCGATGGGGGGCCCCGCCGACTGGCCTGGTACGGAGCCGACAGGCCGTACCTGCCGCTTGGGGGTCTTGCCGGCTGCTGTTCACTGTAGTTGTGCTTCTAATGATGTAGGCTTGGTCGAAGGATCATGGCTACAGCACCGCCGTCATGGCGGGCGATTACTGTAGCCACTCCCCGTAATGTCTGGTTAAGGGCGTGTGGGGCCCGTGGGATGAGCAGGCCGACTCCTAGGGGCCGATTCCCATCGGATCCGATTGGTAGGTCTCTTCGCCGTCTTCTGGACTCTTACTGAGTGGTGCGGCCCGTCATCCTTGGGCCGTACAGACAGGTCGTCGTGGGAGCAGGACTCCGCCGGCCTGTAATGATGTCAGGGCTGGCATTGCAACAGTGCCGCGCCGGGCGGGGCTCCTCGTTGGTACAACACACTGTGGCCGCGCCAACCCTTAGAAAGGGGAGGGGATGGGCTGCACTGTAGCCATCCCCTGTCCCGTCCCCCTTGATGTGGGTACGGGCTTTGAAGGGGCCGCAAGCCGACTTCTCGGAGCCGGCTTCTCTGGAAGCCGCCTGGCAGGAGTCAGCTTGTCTCGACCTCGCCTTCTGGACTCGGCCGTCTACAGGCAGCCGGCTATTTCTCCAGCCAGCTTCCAGAAGGCGGCTCTTTACCTTGGCATCCTGAGGGGCGCGGTCAGCCTCGATGTCTCGAAAGACTTATGGGCGTCGGGTTAGCCTACCCGTGGCCCATTACACCGACAGTAGTCCTCGAATTGGTGAGGCGCCGCGGGCGACTGCTCGAGGAGCCTCAGTAGTTTCCTTTCTCTGAGTGCTTGAGGCGAAGCTTCGTTCGACTTCTGCTGGGCCGACTGGCAGGAGTCGGACTCACCTAATCTGACTTGTCGAAAATTTTCGAACGCCTCGGCGGGATCCAAGAGGCGTGCTAGCTAAGCTTCCGGGCTGCCGCCCGTTTCGGGCCTGTGACGTGGCGACGAGTGGTCGGGCCAGTCTGCCCACCCACGCACGCGACGGGACACGCCTATAGGCGGGGCCCACCACTACCATGCCTCGGCACGCGAGCAGATCCGCTGCGGCCGGGGTGGACGGTTGAGATTCCCGCGGAGTTATTGCGCGCAGTATCTTTGCGCGATAAACGTGGGGGGCGTGGGGTAGTGGGTGCAGTAAATTCCACACCCGCCCCCTCGGCTTCGCAGCCCACTGGTCTATAAGTAGGGGGAGGAGGGGGAGCGGCAGAGCACGCGCGCCCCTCCTCCTCACTGCATCCTCCTCTTCTTCCTCTCGCCGTCGCGCCCCAAGCTACGCTGAGCGCCGTGGTGATCCGTTCCCGATGAGCTCTTCTTCCGCCGCCACGCCCCCCATGGTGCACTCCGTCACCTGGGACGGTTCGGAGGTCCACGATGATCACATAGATTTCCTCCGCATGACACGGCGGCTGCCTGGCAAGGACTTTGTGAGGGTCCACCTCGCATCGAAGAAGGAAATCTCGCCGGCGCCGGAGGAGGGTGAGTGGGTCGTCTTCTGCTCGCACTGCCTACGCGGCCTTGGCCTTCCAGCGAGCGGCTTCTTCCGCGCCTTTCTCGAATTCTACGGTCTCCAGCTGCACCACCTCACCCCCAACACGGTGGTGCTACTGTCCTCCTTCGTCGCCTTGTGTGAAGGCTTCTGCGGCGTTCTCCCCACCATCAAGCTCTAGGGGGGAGTTCTTCTACTCCAAGCTCGGCACCCAAGGCGCAGGCGTGCCGGCTCAGTGCGGCGCATTCATCGCCGTGCGGAGGTCGGGGGCCGACAGCCCGTTTCCCCCCATCCGGCAGATAAAGTTGGTGAAGATGTGGCAGCGGTCGTACTTCTACGTGAAGAGCGTCTTCGCGGAGGGCGACTGGGTCAATCTGCCGGCCTACGTGGCTGGCCCGCCGGATGGGTGCCAGCCCAACTAGTCGTATCGGGCCAGGACGTTGACGCCCGCAGGAGCCGGCGCCATCGCGTGACTCTGAGTGCTGACCGGGCCAGATTTGCTGGCCGCCTTCGTGGCGTGCCGAGTGCTCCCACTCCAAAGTCGCCCCCACATGATTTGCCAGATGAGCGGGCATCGGGACCCGAGTCGTCTGTGCACCAAGGAGATGCCTCACGCGGAGGTAGCCCACATGGTGAACTACCTTGCGAACTGCGAGCTCACGGGAGAGTGGCAGTTCGGCAAGGAACCGTATTCACGCGCCAACCCTCCGCCCATGGTGAGTTGTTTCTTTTCCTTTTTCTTTGACTCCTTTACTGCCGAGTCCGTCTTGTCCAATCTGACCAATCGGCTTTGGTCAGAACCCCCTCCTTCATCCGGCAGCCGGCACCGTGGGGCCGGCCCGCGAATTCCTCCCCGACCGGGCGGAGAGTGACGTCGACGACCCCGACTTGGGAGCGGCGGCCTTGGAGGACGACGCCGAGGGAGGAAGCGGCGAAGTGGGAGGCCCGAGGCTCGGGGCCAGTTTCGAGGACTGGCCTGACGATGACGCGGAGGAAGTCGCCCCACGCCACCAGCCAGGAGCCAGTCAGCCCGGCGCGAGCTCTTCTGCCATGCCGGACGCCCAAGGCGGCGCGAAGAAGCGCAGGGCCGCGCCGAGCACATTTGGCAGCCGACCGAAGAAGCCCAAGGGCTCGGTCGCGGCGACCAAGCGGGACGAGGCGGCTGCAAAGGCCCACCGCTTGCGCAAGGAAGTGAAGAAGCCACTGCTGGTCTCCGCGTAAGTGCTACCTTTCTTGCGCATTCATTTTTTCTTTCGTTGCTCTTGTCTGAGTTCGCTTGCATGTCGCCCTTGGGTCCAGGGCTCCCCTCTCTCTTGACAAGGTCGCTGCCGCCTCCATCGTGGGGTCGGCAAAAACTTCCGCCACCACTCGGCGGATTGACCCTGCCGCCGACCTCCGGGAGGCGACAGAGCGGAACGCACGAGAGGTGCGTGAAGAGCAGGAAGCCGCCCGCCTGAAGAAGGCGGAGGCTGAGAAGGCGGAGGCCGCCGCCAAGAAGAGACTGGCGGAGGCCGAGGCCGCCGACGCGGTGAAGAAGCGAGCTGAAGAAGCCGTTCACCGCCAGTCGGCGGTTTTTGTTATTCCTCTGAACTCCGCGCCGCCACACCCGGAGTTCTCGGCGCAGACTAGGGAGGCCGACGGCGAGAACCCGGTCATGGAGAGGGATGGCGGCGACACCACCATGCCGGACGTGATCGTACCGCCACCGCTGCCATCTGGGAGCGTGCAAGGCGAGCAGCCGGCGGACCCGCCGGTGCTGCTGACTAAAGACGAGGTGGTGGCGGGCCTAGTTCTCTAGGTCGGCATGCCGACGCGTCGTCGTCTTGCGAAGGCGGCTTTGGCGCCACGAGCTCCACGATCCCGGACACCGAAGCGACGAGCGCCGTGCCCACTGGGTGGGTGCGGGGAGGCTAGACGGGCCCATTGAACCGGGCGCTTCTGGACGTCCAAGCCAAGATCCGAGTCGAGGGCGATGCCATCAAGAACTGCACCAAGGCGTATCTGGCATCGTGAGAAGCCATCCGGGTACGTTCCTTTCTTCTTTGTCTCCGTTTTTTTTCTTCTCGGTAGGGGCGCGCCAGCGCACCCACTAGGTGTAGTCCCCGAGTTTTGGGCCGACTGCTGAGCAGGTGGCTCGGAACTCTGATCGGCGAGTTGCAAGTACTAACACTTGTCTGAAATTTTGTCACAGGACTACCACAATGTTCGCATGACCACCTTCAATGCCAACGTCGAGGAGCTAGCCAAGCGGACCGCCGACTTGTCAGAAAGCCGGAGTGAGTCCTCTTCCTTCTCTGCGGGGGCGCGCTGGCGCACCCGCGGATTGTAGTCCCCGAGATTCGGGCCGACTGCCGAGCAGTCGGGCCGGATCTCTTCGGCAACTATTCTTCCTTGTTGGTGACTAACACCTTGTTCTCTTCTTTGTTCTGCAGAGGCCAACGCCACCCTGCAGCAGCAGCTGGGCGAGGCCAACACTGCCCTGCGCACCAAGGGGGAGGAGTGCGGCCAGCTGATTGAGGAGCGCGACCGGCTGGTCATGTAGCTGGCGGAACAGAAGGAGCTGCTCAAGAAGGCCCAGAAAGAGGCGGAGGACAAGGAGACCGCCCTCCTTGCCGAATTCGCATCCGAGCACTCCTCCTAGACTGACAAGGAGGCGATGCTGTCCTCCGGCTTCCATGAGATCAAGGATCTCGTCGACGGTGAGCCTCTCCTCACTTTCCTTCTTTGAGCTATGGATGTTGGTCGTGCCGGCTTCTAATCTTTCATTTGGCTCTTTGCCTTCCTTTCCTGGCAGACTTCTTCCCTAGCCACTCGGACACCGCCAACCCGGCCATCGAGGCTGATCGTGAAGGGCGGATGGCGCGAAGATCGCCGCAGACGCCCCCCAAACCCTTAGCGAGCAGATCCTGAGCATTGAGGCTCGTCCTCGGCCGGCTCACCGGATGCTGCGCCGGCTTCAACGTGTCGGCGCCCAGGCGATCGCCGCCCTATGGCCGGATATGCATGCACCGCGCACCCCAAGTCGGACTGCCGACTGGCTGGAGGTAGCGGCTGGCCGTCATGAGGCCTGGAAAGGCTCTTCGGCCTGGGCTGGAGCGCGCCTTCGTCAAGGCGTGGTATCCTGGGCTGAGTCTAGCCCAGCTAGCCACGTTCCGCCTAGAAGCTCAGGCGGAGTTGGCGGTCGTGGAAGATGACCTCGTCAAGCGCGCGGCGTCGATCGCCGACTACACCGACACCAACGTCTTTGTCCCGGAGTAGGCTGAGAATGGCGACGAGGTGCCACCGGAATGGTTCGGGATGAATCCGGCTGACGGCGAGGATTCAGCGGAGGTGATCGACTCCAGTGGTGAGGAAGAAGGTAGGCGGAGGAGGAAGGCGAAGGGGAGGCGCCGGAGGTCGTAGCGGATGGCCAGCCTCAGCTCGACCGCGCCTCCAACAATGAGCCACGCCCAACCGAGCCGGCTACCACTGGAGGCGACCAAGCGGAGACTTCCTAGCCGGCTGCTCCACCAGCCGGTGCCGCCGATTCCGCCGTTCCACCAAGCCCGCCTGCTGCTTCCTAGGCTGTCACTTTACCTTTGTTTATACCTGCTTATCGGTCTTGATGAACTTTGTTAATTTTGCACAATTCCACCCGCGGGGTGTATCTTGAACTGCTATTTAAAGATTGGCCAAAGGCCTTTGCTATGTAAATACATTCCGAGTTCTATCTCTTCTTGCCTGTTGCTCTTTGGCTTTTTTCCTTTGCCGCCTTCCCTTGGTTGCCCTCTTTCCAGTCAGACAGCCGCTCTGCGGACTGTTGCTGGATCAAGTTCTTAGCTTCTTTGGGGAAGCCAAGTACTTAGCCGTTTAGAGTTCTTTGGCAAGTTAAGTAGAACATGGCGAGCCGGCTGCTCAACAGTCGGTTGTAAGAGGCGGGAAGCCGGCTTAAACTATGCCCATGCTTGTGTCCTTAGCCATTTTTCATATGGGCACCCTTTCTACCTTACTCCTGAACACCGTACAGTCGCTCTGCGAGTTGCGGCTTCTGGCAGGAGATGGCTTAGGTGTCACACATTACTTGTCCGGCTGCAGGAAGCATTTCATAGTGCAAGGCGGCAAGTCCCCGGGCTGACTAGTCGGACCCGGTGCCAAGCAGCATAAAAAATAACATACTTATCGGCATAATTCTTATCATATAGATAAAAGAGGGCAGTCCCCGAGCCCGTCCCGGGGGACCCAGAGTCTCCGTACTTAATACAAAAGGTAGCGTGGTACATACTGCTTTAACTGTAAAATCTTCGAAGGAGGTTTGCATTCCACGACCGTTCCGTCTCCTTGCCGGAGTAGTCCCTCTTGCATGCTCGAGGCTTCTGAGCATCGATCAGGTAGTAGGAGTCATTGCCTAGCACTTTGCTGATGACGAAGGGGCCTTCCCAAGGCGCTGAGAGCTTGTGCTAACTGGTTGTTCGCTGGATCAGCCAGAGCACAAGGTCTCCCTCTTAGAAAGATCTCGTCTTGACCTTCCGGTTATAATATCGGTGCAGGCTCTGCTGGTAGATGCTAGATCGACTAAGTGCTAACAGTCGTCCCTCTTCCAGCAGATCGACGCCGTCTTGACGTGCTTCTTCTGCCTCCTCTTTGGTGTACATGGTGACTCAAGGGGAGTTGAACTCAATGTTCGTTGGGATGACGGCTTCGGCACCGTAGACGAGGAAGAAGGGCGTGAAGCCGGTTGACTTGTTTGGAGTTGTGCGCAGGCTCCAGAGGATGGCCGGCAGCTCGTCGAGCCAACATCCGGCTGAACGCTCCAGAGGCTCGACCAGTCGAGGCTTGATGCCGGACAAGATGAGGCTGTTTCCTCGCTCTAGTTATCCGTTTGACTACGGATGGGCAACGGACGCTAAGTCCAGTCTGAGCCCTGCGTCGCGCAGAAACGGGCCAAGGCGCCTTTGGCAAAGTTTGTGCCGCTGTCGGTGATGATACTGTGCGGTATGCCGTATCTGATGGTTATGTCGGAGATGAAAGTCACAGCAGTCAGACCGTTCAACTTCTTGATTGGTTTGGCCTCTATCCAGTTGGTGAACTTGTCCATCGCGACAAGCAGATGGGTCATGCCGCCTCGTGCTGTTTTGAATGGTCCCACCATGTCCAGGCCCCAGACAACAAAGGGCCAGGCAATGGGAATAGTCTTGAGCGCAGAAGCCGGCTGATGTGGCTTGGAACGAAACTTCTGGCACCCTTTGCATTTTTGGACCAATTCCTTGGCATCTTCAAGAGCAGTCGGCCAGAAGAAACCATGGCGGAAGGATTTGGCAATGAGTGCTCTTGAAGCCGCATGGTGGCCCCACTCGCCTTGATAGATGTCTTTGAGAATCGCTTGGCCTTGCTCCGGCTCCACGCAGCACTGGTAGACACCAGTGACACTGCGCCTCACAAGCTCTCTGTTGACAATGGTGTAGGCTGCTGCCCGACGTTGCACTTGCCGGGCCGAGATCTCATCAGTTGGTAGCTCTTTGTTCACCAAAAAATTGAGGATGAGCTGGGGCCATGAAGGTGCTGCGACTTCTCCAACTGTCAGGACTACAACTTGGACAAGGGCGGCTGGGCCGGGAGGCGGCGGGTTGGAGTCGGCAGCCGCTTGCTGTGTCGATGAAGTCCACAGGCCGATTGGTGCAGTCCACGGGCCGAGTTCTGAAGTCCCCGGGCCGGGTTCTGAAGTCCCCGGGCCGGGTGCGACTACTGCGACCCCCGGGCCGTCCGTCAGAACTCCCATGCCGGCTGATTGAGATCTCAAGTCGGATCCGACTGCTTTATGAGGAGCCCGCACGAAGATAGAATCTGACTCTGGTGATGGCTTGACAGACGGTTTGAGAAGGCGCTGAAGGGCGACGCCGGTTGGTATTGCTTGATGGGTGGAGCCGATTCTTGCCAGGGTGTCTGCTTGGTCGTTGTCGTTTCTTGGCACATGGAGAAACTCGCATCCCTCAAAATATCCACTGAGTTGCTGTACGAGGAAGCGGTAGCTCGCCATGTTTGCATCTTTGGCATCCTAGTCGCCTGACGACTGCTGGACCACCAAGTCGGAGTCCCCATAGCACAGGATCCGGTGAATGCCGAGCTCTTTGGCAAGCTGGACCCCGTGAATGAGTGCCTCGTATTCGACGACGTTGTTGGAGGTGGCAAAGTGGATTTACAGCACATATTTGATCTTGTTGCCTTTGGGAGAGGTGAGGACGATGCCGGCTCCCAAGCCGGTGGGCATTTTGGAGCCGTCAAAATGCATCCGCCAATGGGTGGAGTCGGGCGTTGGCGGCAAGTACTGGGTCTCGGCCCAGTCGACGAGGAAGTTGGCCAGCGCTTGTGACTTGATGGCGGTGCGAGGCTGGTAGTAGATGGTGTAGGTAGCCGGATCTATGGCCCATTTGGCCACTCGGCCCAAAGCATCTCGGCTTCCAATGATCTCGGCCAGTGGAGCTGTGCAGACCACAGTGATTGGATGCTCTTGAAAGTACGGTTTCAATTTTTTGGCGGCAAAGTGCACGCCGTAGCACATCTTCTGGTAGTGGGGGTAGTTTTGCTTGTAGGTCGACAGTACTTCACTCAAATAATATACCGGTCTTTGGACTGGTAGGGCTTTGCCTTCCTCCTTGCGCTCTACCACGATGATTGTACTGACCACTCGGCTGGTGGCGGCGATGTATAGGAGCATGGGATCTTTAGGAGTCGGAGCCGCCAGGACAGGTGGAGTAGTCAACATCTTCTTCAACTGGAGAAAAGCTTCGTCAGCCTTGTGGTTCCACTTGAAAAAAGTGGTCTTCTTCATGAGTTGGTATAGGGGGAGAGCCTTCTCGCCCAGCCGACTGATGAATCAGCTGATGGATGCCAAACAGCCGGTGAACTTCTGTACGTCCAGCAGTCGGCTGGGTACTTCCATCCTCTCAATGGCCTTGATCTTCACAGGGTTGCATTCTATGCCGCGTTCGGAGACCAGGAAGCCAGGAAGCCGGGCGGCTGGTACTCTGAAGACGCATTTCTCTGGGTTGAGCTTAATTTGAAATCGGCGCAAGTTCTCAAAGGTCTCCTTGAGGTCTTCTAGCAGTGTTCCACGCTTCTCCATCTTCACCACCACATCGTCCACGTAAACGTGGGCATTTCTGGCGAGTTGCTTGAGGAGGCACTTCTGCATGCAACGTTGAAAGGTGGCGCCGGCATTCCTCAAGGCGAACGTCATAGTCAAGTAGCAGAAGGCTCCAAATGGCGTGATGAAAGCGGTCTTCAGTCTGTCAGCCGGGTTCAACTTGATCTGGTGGTATCCTGAATATGCATCCTAAAAACTCAACAGCTCGCATCCGGCTATGGAGTCTATTACTTGGTCGATTCTTGGTAAAGGAAACGGGTCCTTGGGGCATTCTTTGTTGAGGCTGGTGTAACCAATACACATACACCACTTCTTGTTCTTCTTCAGCACAAGGACCGGGTTGGCCAACCACTCTGGAAAGAACACCACCATGATGAAGCCGGCAGCCAGCAGCCGGGCAATTTCTTGTCCGACGACTCTTCTCTTCTCTTCTGACAGGCGGCACAAGGGCTACCTAATTGGCTTGGCATCAGACCGGACATGTAATTTGTGCTCCGCGAAATCCGTCGGGACACCTGGCATGTCTTTGGGGGACCATGCGAAGATGTCCCGATTCTCATAGAGGAAATCGACGAGCTCGCCTTCCTATTTGCTGTCGAGGTTTTTACCTATGACAGCGTACCTCTCCGGGTGCTCTGGGTCCAAGTGTATCATCTTTGTTTCTCTGACCGGCTTGAATGAGCCCTCAGCTTCTGACTCCTTGGGATCGGGCGACATCTCTGGCTGCTTGCTTGCCATCGCCACAACCTGGTCAAGGAGCCGCTTCTCAGCTGCGATCACGAGGGACTCGGCCAATCGACTTCTCTCTGCTGCGCAGGAGGACGACTTCTTGTAGTCGCCAGCTATGGTCAGAATCCCCTTGGAACTCGGCATCTTCATCTTGAGCTAGGCATAGTGGGGGACAGCCATGAACTTGGCCAGGGCAGGCCGGCCAAGTAACGCATGGTATGGGCTCTCAAGGTCCACCACTTCAAACCATACTGATTCTCGGCGGAAATGATCTTTGTCTCCAAAGAGGATGTCTATCAGAATCTTGCCGATTGGTGAGCAGGAAAGGCCAGGAACTATGCCATGGAATACTGTCCGGCTGGGCTGAAGCTGCCTCTGTTTGATTCCTAATTTCTCCATGGTATCCTTGTATAGGATGTTAATGCTGCTGCCGCCGTCTATCAGGACTCGGGAGAAGCGAGCTGCTCACTTGTCCGTGGCAAAGGTGGCGTCCAAAATCAGGGCATAGGATACGGGCTTTGGCATCACCTCCGGGTGGTCAGCTCTGCTCCAGCTGATGGGCTTTTCAGACCAATGCATGAACTCTTGGGGTCTCTGATGCTACCGCATTTACTTCTTGTTGCTGTAGCCGCCTGCTACGTCGATCATCAGCCACACTGGTGAAGATGACATAGGCTCCATGCTCTTCTGGGTATTCATCTTGTATTGCGCCGACTGGTCTGACTGCCGGCTGCTGGGGCGGGGGAGGAGGCGGCTGCCCAGCATGCGGGGGAGGCATGAGGTCGTCTCCCTTGACAATCCTGGTGAGCCAGTGGAACTTCCGAGTGGTGTGGTTGGACGGCTTCGCACCACTATGGAATTTGTAGGGAGCTTCCAAAGTCTTCTCATGTGAGAAAGCTGGCAACCAGTTGGGTTTGCCGCCCTTCTGTCGTTTGGGCGGAGGTGGCCCCTCCGGCTGCTGGTCTTCGACTGTTGCCACCTACCGGTTGGTGGAAGCCGGCTACGTGGCCTTGCGCTTGTGGTCGTTCTGTTGTTGACGCCGACTAGCGTCTCCTGCCGGGGTTCGAGGAGCTTGAGGAGCCACCTTGCCAGTCGCACTAACTTAGATTTCCGCCTTCATGGAGGATTCGGCCGTGGCATATTTGTCTGCTATGATCAGCAGCTCGTAGAGGGTCTCTGGCTCATCGCAGAGGAGCTTGTGCTTGAGGAGGGTGCCCTCTCGGCACCCGACGGTGAAGTATTCGATGGCCTGCACCTCGTGCACGCCCTCGTAGGAGTTACGGAGCTCGGCCCAGCGCGTGAGGTAGTCGCGAGTTGACTCGTTGGGGCCTTGCACGCACAAGGAAAGCTGGCGTGGTTTGGGAGGCCGCTTGTACGTGCTGGTGAAGTTGCAGACGAAGGCATCGGCGAAGTCGACCCAACTGTTGATGCTGCGGGGCTTCAAGTTGTTCAGCCAAGTCCGGGCCGTGCCCTGGAGCATGAGCGGAACATACTTCATGACAACACGCTTGTTGCCGTTTGCTATGTTGATGGTTGTGGAGTAGTCAACCCGCCAATCTTCCGGCTTCACAGAGCCGGTGTATTTGGGCGTGTCTCTTGGGAGTGTGAACCCTCTGGGGAAAGGCTCGTCTCGAATGTGGGGGCCAAAACACGGCGGACCCAACTCATCTTCTTCTTCAAGCGCGAGGGATCGGTGGAGACGGTCGATCCAGTGGCGGGCATCATTCTCTCCGACTCCCTCTCGGCGGCCAAGACGGTCACCAAGTGCCGGGTGGTCAACAGGCGGCGGGGAGACTCGCCTTTCCTTGCGAGGGGGAGGAGGCGGACAGTCGTCCCGTCGTTCCATTGCTCTTGGGTGGCTGTCTTGGTCGCGCTCTATGGTGATATGAGTCTGACTGCGGCTAGCAGCCGGCTCCTTGTCTGTTCTTCCACGGACGCCACCGGTTGGCGTCCGAGATGTCGCGCCTTGGTCTCAGTGGGGATGCAGGTCGTCATTCTGCCGACGCAGCGCGTCGGTGCGGCAGCCGGCCTCGTTCTACTCGGCAGCCGAGTCAAGGAGCCGTTGAACGCGCTCCGCCATCAGGCGACGCCCCTCGCCCTCGAACTTGTCCAACTCGTCTGCTGCCGCTTGGGCAGCTCAGATGTTTTCAGCCGGCGTGGCGTAGACGGGGCGATCTGCCCCGAACAGGTTGGCGATGGCCATGCCGCACTTCTGGACTACGCCAAGGCGCTAGGCCCGGCGAGAGCCGGCGTGCCGCCCACAGCGCGGTCCATCTCGCGCTGTTAGGCCTCCGACAGGCGTCTCATGCTGGCCAGCTTGTTGGCACCTTCGACAAGCCGAAGGCGGCGCGCCTCCAGCGTCTCGGCGTCGGCGACTTCGGGAATGGGCGCGGTCAGGTCTTGTAGTGCCGCATCAAGCGGGTTGCGAGCACCTCCGTCGGAGTGCTCGCTGTGTCTGATGCCAAGTACCTCCGTGACGGTGCTTCTGCCACTCTCCGCGCGAGGGAGAGGCTCGTCGTAGACCACCACATTGGTGGGGAACGCGTCGAGTGACGTAGTGTCGGAGTCGACCAGCATCGGGTCGGTGGAGCCTACGGACTCCAAGTCCATAGCAGGCTTGCTGGCGACGTGGAGTTGGTCGAGGAGGCCCGCGAGGAGGCTCTCGGGGCCGCCTGTGCCCGGGTCGGATGCGGGCTCGTCGGAGAGGCGGACCTCACCGACAAGATCGGCGAGGCAACTGGCCGCGCAAGCGATTTCCGTGCCAAGCAGCGCGTTGGCGCAGACTCCGTCTGGCGTGCCGGGCTGGCTGCGCTCGCCAGGGAGAAAAAGGGTTCCCGTCCAGAATAGGTCTCCGGATGATGGTGCACTTGTCCCCATGGTGGGCGCCAAATGTCGGGGGTTGGGTGCGACATATGCCAAAGGATGGCTTATCATGGTGGAAGCGAGTAGAACGTCGCCAGTGCCCGGAAGCAGGATTAGGCATAGACACAAACGCCGGTGTACTTTACCCAGTTTCGGGGCTCTCCTAGGAGATAACACCCCTAGTCCTGCTCTGCGGGGTCTCGGCATGATCACTAAGGCAAAGTGAGTACAAGGGTGCTCCTCGAGCTGTATGCTGGAGGTAAGAGAAGGCAAGAATATTCTCAAGTATTAGCAGCCGAGTTGTCAATTCAACCACACCTGGAAACTTAGTATCTGCAGCAAAGTGTTTAGTTGCAAAGTAATACGATAGTTGTGGTAATGGTAACTAAAGAGTAATGAAAGCAAAGTAATATTTTTTGTATTATGTAGTGATTGTAACAATAGCAACGGGAAAGTAAATGAGCATAAACCCGTATATGGAAAGCTCGTAGGCATCGGATTAGTAATGGATAATTATGCCGGATGTGGTTCATCATGTAACAGTCATAACATAGGGTGACACAAAACTAGCTCCAATTCATCAATGTAATGTAGGCATGTATTTCGAATATAGTCATACGTGCTTATGGAAAAGAACTTGCATGACATCTTTTGTCCTACCCTCCCGTGGCAGCGGGGTCCTAATGGAAACTAAGGGATATTAAGGCCTCCTTTTAATAGAGAACCGGAACAAAGCATTAGCACATAGTGAACACATGAACTCCTCCAACTACGGTCATCACCAGTAAGTATCCCGATTATTGTTGCTTCGGGGTTAACGGATCATAACACATAATAGGTGACTATAGACTTGCAAGATAGGATCAAGAACTCTCATATATTGATGAAAACATAATAGGTTCAGATCTGAAATCATGGCACTCGGGCCCTAGTGACAAGCATTAAGCATAGCAAAGTCATAGCAACATCAGTCTCAGAACATAGTGGATACTAGGGATCAAACCCTAACAAAACAAACTTGATTACATGGTAAATCTCATCCAACCCATCAGCGTCCAGCAAGCCTATGATGGAATTACTCATGCACGGCAGTGAGCATCATGAAATTGGTGATGGAGGATGGTTGATGATGACGATGGCGATGAATACCCCTCTCCGGAGCCCCGAACGGACTCCAGATCAGCCCTCCCGAGATGTTTTAGGGCTTGGCGGCGTCTCCGTATCATAAAACGTGATGAAATCTTCTCTCCTATTTTTTTCTCCCCGTAAGCAAATATATAGAGTTGGAGTTGGAGTCGGGAGGTCTCCAGGGGGCCCACGAGGTAGTGGGCGCGCCCTAGGGGGGGGCGCCCCCCACCCTCGTGGACAGGGTGTGGGCCCCCTGGTCTTCATCTTTGGCGAGGATTTTTTATTATTTATTGTAAGATATTCCGTGGAGTTTCAGGTCATTCCGAGAACTTTTGTTTTCTGCACATAAAACAACATCATGGCAATTCTCCCAAAAACAACCTCAGTCTGGGTTAGTTCCATTCAAATCATACAAGTTAGAGTCCAAAACAAGGGCAAAAGTGTGTGGAAAAGTAGATACGACGGAGACGTATCAACTCCCCCAAGCTTAAACCCTTGCTTGTCCTCAAGCAATTCAGTTGACAAACTGAAAGAAATAAAGAAAAACTTTTACAAACTCTGTTTGCTCTTGTTGTTATAAATATGTCAAGCTAGCATTCAAGTTTTCAGCAAAAATTATAACTAACCACATTTGCAATAATGCTCAGGTCTCATGATTACCCATATCAATAGCATAATCAACTAGCAAGCCATAATAATAAATCTCAGATGACAACACTTTCTCAACACAATAATAATATGATATAACAAGATGGTATCTCGCTAGCCCTTTCTGAGACCGCAAAACATAAATGCAGAGCACCTTTAAAGATCGAGGACTGACTAGACATTGTAATTCATGGTAAAAGAGATCCAATCATAGTCACAACCAATATAAATTAACACTTATGAATGCAAATGACAGCTGCGCTCTCTAGCTAGTACTTCTAATAAGAGGGTGATGACTCAACATAAAAGTAAATAGGGAAGCAGGGATTTGTAGAGGTGCCAAAGCTCGGTTTTGAAATAGATATGAGTAATATTTTGAGCGGTATGCTTTCATTGTCAACATAACAACCCAGAGATGGTGATATCTTCCATGCTACAAACATTATAGGCGGTTCCCAAACTGAATGGTAAAGTTTATACTCCCCCTCCACCAACAAGCATCAATCCATGGCTTGCTCGAAACAACGAGTGCCTCCAACTAACAACAGTCCCAGGGGGAGTTTTGTTTTGCAATTATTTTGATTTAGTTTGCATAAAGCACGGGACTGGGCATCCCGGTGACCAGCCATTTTCTCGTGAGTGAGGAGCGAGTCCACTCCTCTTGAGAATAACCCGCCTAGCGTGGAAGATACAGACAGCTCTAGTTGATACATGAGCTATTCGAGCATACAAAGCAGGATGATTATTTGAAGGTCTAGAGTTTGGCACATACAAATTTACATGGAACGGCAGGTAGATACCGCATATAGGAAGGTATAGTGGACTCATCTGGAATAACTATGGGGTTTAAGGGATTGGATGCACAAGCAGTATTCCCGCTTAGTACAGGTGAAGGCTAGCAAAAGACTGGGAAGCGACCAACTAGAGAGCGACAACAGCCATGTACATGCATTAAAATTAATAAACATTGGATGCAAGCATGAGTAGGATATAATCCACCATGAACATAAATATCGTGAAGGTTATGTTGATTTGTTTAAACTACATGCGTGAACATGTGCCAAGTCAAGTCACTTAAATCATTCAAAGGAGGATACCACCCCATCATACCACATCATAACCATCTCAATAGCATGTTGGCACGCAAGGTAAACCATTATAACTCATAGCTAATCGAGCATGGCACAAGCAACTATGATCTCTAATTGTCATTGCGAACATGTTTATTCATAACAAGCTGAATCAAGAACAATGAACTCATCATATTTACAAAAACAAAAGAGGTCGAGTTCGTACCAGCTTTTCTCATATCAGATAGTCCATCATATATCATCATAATTGCCTTTCACTTGCACGAGCGAACGATGTGAATAATAATAAGAGTGCACGTGCATTGGACTAAGCTGGAATCTGCGAGCATTCAATAAACAGGAGAAGACAAAGCAATATGGGCTCTTGGTTAAACCAACAATAAAGCATATAAGAGCCACTTCAACAATTTAATCATGGTCTTCTCCTATTGACCCCCAAAGAAAAGAAAAGAAATAAAATTATTTACACGGGAAAGCTCCCAACAAGCAAAAGAAGAACAGGAAATCTTTTTGGGTTTTCTTTTTAATTACTACTATACAAGCATGGAAATTAAACTGATTAAAAGCTACAACTAATTTTTTAGTTTTTCTTAAGGTTTATTAAACACACAAGAAGAAAGCATAAAAGGAAATAAACTAGCATGGATGATACAATGAAAAAGTATGAGCACCGACATCTAGCAATGAGTGTGTGTGAACATAAATGTAATGTCGGTGAGAAATACGTACTCCCCCAAGCTTAGGCTTTTGGCCTAAGTTGGTCTATGGCCACAGCTGGCCTGGCTGATATCCATAATAATAGTTGTTGGGGTCGTACTGTGATGCAGCGGCTATCGCTTGCCGAGCTGCAGCGTGACGACGAGCGGCCTCCGCCCTCCTCTCGTACTCATCTGCCTCCTCTCTGGTAATAGTATATCCTCCTCTTGCTTGATAATCAAAGAAAGTAGGAGCAGGGAGAGTAATACGGACAGCACGACGTTTGTCAAAGATTAGTCGGTACTGGAGAGGTGATTCGTTCCTCTCGACAAAATGGCGGTGAATGTAGATAGGCAGGAGGTAATTCAATATCATCTTCACGTACATCTATACCAAGAAAATTAGCTACGCGAGTTGCATAAATTCCACCAAAGAAATCTCCATTAAGTCTATTAAGATGCAACCTACGTGCAACAATGGCTCCCAAATTATATGATTTGTCTCCTAACACAGCACTCCTAAGAATACTGAGGTCAGGGACACACACATGACATGCCTCATCTTTACCATTTATGCATCTACCTATAAAGAGAGCAAAATAATGTATAGCAGGAAAGTGGATGCTCCCTATGGTAGCTTGTGTAATATCTCTAGATTCTCCCACAGTTATATTAGCAAGAAAATCTCTAAATTCAGATTTGCGGGGATCCCTTATACTACCCCATTGTGGAAGTTTGCATGCAGTGGTAAAATCCTCTAAGTCCATGGTATAAGATTTATCATAAAGATCAAACAGGACAGTTGGAGAATTACGTGAAGTGGAAAATTCAAACCTCCTCACAAAGGAACCAGTGAGGTTATGATACTGACTACACTTCTCTTCCTCGAAGCTCACAAGATCAGTGTTACGCAAATATGCGTTGAATTCTTCTTTTATTCCCGCTTGATCCATAAAATTTTCAGAAGGCCACTCACAAGGACGCACTAGAGCGTCTCTTGGTGGCTCTTCGTCAGCATCACGCATTGCAAGCCTGGGTCCTTGCCTCTTTGAAGAACCACCTTGGAACATCTTCCTAAGCATTTTTCTTCCTCTAAAAAATTCTAAAAAAAATTAGTAACTTCAAAATAAAAGTAAACCAAACTCAATAATATTGATAGCAACTACTCCTACAAGTGCCTAGGGCCTATATCATGCATCAAAACTACTTTTGACCATATAAATTTGACATGCAAGCTCAAGAACCGGGTCACCTAAGCAGCAAAAATTTGCAATGAATAAAGCACTAGAACAAAAACTAATTGGACCAATGGAGGAGTCACATACCAAGGAACAATCTCCCCAAGCAGTTTTGTGAGAGGTGCTTTGAGCAAGGAGATCGAAAATGGCAGCAAAGAGGGTTGGAACTCGTGCTTGAGTTTGTTTTTCGTGTTTGTGGGAGGAAGAAGAAGAGGATGGGTGCATGAATAAGTGGAGGAGGGCCACTGTGGGCCCACGAGGCAGGGGGCGCGCCCTCCACCCTTGTGGCAAGGTAGTTGGCCCCCCTGGTGTGTTCTTTCTTCCATAAATCCTCAAATATTCTAGAAAAAATCATATTTAATTTTCAGGGCATTTGCAGAACTTTTATTTTCGAGGTATTTTTATATTGCACGGATAATCAGATAACAGATAGGAAAATACTATTTTTACTTTATTTCAACTAAATAACATAAAGTATAGAGAAGGCATAGAAGGTTGTGCTTCTAGTTTCATCCATCTCATGCTCATCAAAAGGAATCCACTAACAAGGTTGATCAAGTCTTGTTAACAAACTCATTCCGATTAACATGAAACCGGAGAAATTTTGAATAACACTAGGTTACCTCAACGGGGATATGCACATCCCCAATAATAAGCATATCATATTTCTTCTTGACAGTAGGAAGAGGAAATTCAAAATCTCCAAATATAATTGATGGAATTTTTCTGATAGAATTGATACTATGAACTTGAGGTTGTTTCCTCGGAAAATGTACCGTATGCTCATTACCATTAACATGAAAAGTGACAGTGCCTTTGTTGCAATCAATAACAGCCCCTGCAGTATTAAGAAAAGGTCTTCCAAGAATAATAGACATACTATTGTCCTCGGGAATATCAAGAATAACAAAGTCCGTTAAAATAGTAACGTCTGCAACCACAACAGGCACATCCTCACAAATACCGACAGGTATAGCAGTTGATTTATCAGCCATTTGCAAGGATATTTCAATAGTTGTCAACTTATTCAAGTCAAGTCTACGATATAAAGAGAGAGGCATAACACTAACACCGGCTCCAAGATGACATAAAGAGGTTTTAACAAAGTTTCTTTTAATGGAGCATGGTATAGTAGGTACTCCTGGATCTCCAAGTTTCTTTGGTATTCCACCCTTAAAAGTATAATTAGCAAGCATGGAGGAAATTTCAGCTTCTGGTATCTTTCTTTTATTTGTAACAATATCTTTCATGTACTTAGCATAAGGATTCATTTTGAGCATATCAGTCAATCGCATATGCAAAAAGATAGGTCTAATCATTTCAGCAAAGCACTCAAAATCCTCATCATCCTTTTTCTTGGATGGTTTGGGAGGAAAAGGCATGGGTTTCTGAACCCAAGGCTCTCTTTCTTTACCATGTTTCCTAGCAACAAAGTCTTTCTTGTCATAACGTTGATTCTTTAATTGTGGGTTATCAAGATCAACAGCAGGTTCAATTTCTACATCATTATCATTACTGGGTTGAGCATCATTATGAACATCATCATTCACATTTTCATTAAGTTCATGTTCATTGCCAGATTGTGTTTCAGCATCAGACATAGAGATATCATTTGGATTATCAGGTGGTTCAGCAATAGGTTCACTAGAGGTTTGCACAGTTCTATCATTTTTCTTTTTCTTCTTTTTAGAAGAACTAGGTTCATCAATATTATTTCTCTGAGAATCTTTCTCAATTCTCTTAGGTGGCCTTCAGGATACAAAGGTTCCTCAGTCATACTACCAGTTCTAGTAGCCACTTTAACAGCATAATTATTTTTCTTACTATTCATCTCATTGAGCAATTCCTTTTGAGCTTTAAATACTTGTTCTACTTGAGTGGTAACCATAGAAGCATGTTTGCTAACAAGTTTAAGTTCACCTCTAATATTAGCCATATAATCACCCAAGTATTTAATCATATCAGCATCTTGTTTTCATTGTCTACCAAAATAAGCATTGAAGTCTTCTTGCTTAAACACAAAATTATCAAACTCATCCAAGCACTGACTAGCAATTTTAGTAGGAGGGATTTCAGCTCTGTCATATCTATAGAGAGAATTTACCTTTGCTACCTGTGTCAGGTTATCGAGGTCTGGAGGTTCTTCAATAAGTAAAGGATCAAGATCATATGTTTCTTCGGCAGGCGGTAAATTAAGACCATGTATTCCTTCAACAGGAGGTAATTTCTTAACATCTTCAGCTTTAATACCTTTCTCTTTCAAAGATTTATTTGCCTCTTGCATATATTCGGGACTGAGAAATAGAACACCTCTCTTCTTTGGAGTTGGTTCAGGAATAGGATCATTAATTGGAGCAGGAACTGGCTCAGGAAGTGCCCAATTATTTTCATTTGTCAACATATTGTTCAATAGGATTTCAGCTTCATCTGGTGTTCTTTCCCTGAAAATAGAACCAGCACAACTATCCAGGTAATCTCTAGAAGCATCGGTTAGTCCATTATAAAAGATATCAAGTATTTCATTTTTCTTAAGAGGATGATCAGGCAAAGCATTAAGTAACTTGAGAAGCCTCTCCCGAGCTTGTGGGAGACTCTCTTCTTTAATTTGCACAAAGTTGTATATTTCCTTTAAAGCAGCTTGTTTCTTATGAGCAGGGAAATATTTAGCAGAGAAGTAGTAAATCATATCCTGGGGACTACACACACAACTAGGATCAAGAGAATTAAACCATATCTTAGCATCACCCTTTAATGAGAACGGAAATATTTTAAGGATATAAAAGTAGCGAGATCTCTAGTGAACAGGGTGGCTATATCATTTAATTTAGTAAGATGCGCCACAACAGTTTCAGATTCATAGCCATGAAAAGGATCAGATTCAACTAAAGTAATTATATCAGGATCAACAGAGAATTCATAATCCTTATCAGTAACACAGATAGGTGAAGTAGCAAAAGCAGGGTCAGGTTTCATCCTAGCATTTGGAGATTGCTTATTCCATTTAGCTAATAACCTTTTGAGTTCATATCTATCTTTGCAAGATAGAATAGCTAAAGAAGCTTCTTGATCAAATAAATAACCCTCAGGAATAACAAGTGATTCTTCATCATCACTTTCATCATCATAATGAGATTCAATATTTTCAATCTCTCTAGCCCTAGCAAGTCGTTCCTCGAGCAAATCACCAAGTGGCACAGTAGTATCAAGCATAGAAGTAGTTTCATCATAAGTATCATGTATAGCAGAAGTAGCATCATCAATAACATGCGACATATCAGAACGAATAGCAGAAGCAGGTTTAGGTGTCGCAAGCTTACTCATAACAGAAGGTGAATCAAGTGCATAGCTAGATGGCAATTCCTTACCTCCCCTCATAGTTGAGGGATAAATTGTTGTCTTAGCGTCTTTCAAGTTCTTCATAGTGTCCAGCCGATATAAATCCCAAGTGACTCAAAGAATAGAGCTATGCTCCCCGGCAATGGCGCCAGAAATTAGTCTTGATAACCCACAAGTATAGGGGATCGCAACAGGTTTCGAGGGTAGAGTATTCAACCCAAATTTATTGATTCGACAAAAGGGGATCCAAAGAATATTCTCAAGTATTAGCAGCTGAGTTGTCAATTTAACCACACCTGGAAACTTAGTATCTACAGCAAAGTGTTTAGTAGCAAAGTAATACGATAGTGGTGTTAACGGTAACAAAAGAGTAATGAAAGCAAAGTAATATTTTTGGTATCATGTAGTGATTGTAACAATAGCAACGGGAATGTAAATAAGCGTAACCAGTATATGGAAAGCTCGTAGGCATCGGATCAGTAATGGATAATTATGCCGGATGTGGTTCATCATGTAATAGTCATAACATAGGGTGACACAGAACTAGCTCCAATTCATCAATGTAATGTAGGCATGTATTCCGAATATAGTCATACGTGCTTATGGAAAAGAACTTGCATGACATCTTTTGTTCTACCCTCCCGTGGCAGCAGGGTCCTAATGGAAACTAAGGGATATTAAGGCCTCCTTTTAATAGACAATCGGAACAAAGCATTAGCACATAGTGAACACATGAACTCCTCAAGGTACGGTCATCACCGGTAAGTATCCCGATTATTGTCACTTTGAGGTTAACGGATCATAACACATAATAGGTGACTATAGACTTGCAAGATAGGATCAAGAACTCTCATATTTTGATGAAAACATAATAGGTTCAGGTCTGAAATCATGGCACTCGGGCCCTAGTGACAAGCATTAAGCATAGCAAAGTCATAGCAACATCAATCTCAGAACATAGTGGATACTAGGGATCAAACCCTAACAAAAAAAACTCGATTACATGGTAAATCTCATCCAACCCATCAACGTCCAGCAAGCCTACGATGGAATTACTCACGCATGGCAGTGAGCCTCATGAAATTGGTGATGGAGGATGGTTTATGATGACGACGGCGACGAATCCCCCTCTCCGGAGCCCTGAACGGACTCCAGATCAGCCCTCCCAAGAGGTTTTAGGGCTTGGTGGCGGCTCCGTATTGTAAAAACATGATGAAATCTTCTCTCCTATTTGTTTCTCCCCGAAAGAAGATATATAGAGTTGGAGTTGGAGTCGGGAGGTCTCCAGGGGGCCCACGATGTAGGGGGCGTGCCCTAGGGGGGCGCCCCCACCCTCATGGACAGGGTGTGGGCCCCCTGGTCTTCATCTTTGGCGAGGATTTTTTATTATTTATTGTAAGATATTCCGTGGAGTTTTAGGTCATTCCGAGAACTTTTGTTTTCTGCACATAAAACAACATCATGGCAATTCTGCTGAAAACAGCGTCAGTCCGGGTTAGTTCCATTCAAATCATACAAGTTAGAGTCCAAAACAAGGGAAAAAGTGTTTGGAAAAGTAGATACGACGGAGACGTATCACCGAGCGGGGCTCCTCGTTGGTACAACACACTATGGCTGCGCCAGCCCTTAGGAAGGGGAAGGGATGGGCTGCACTGTAGCCATCCCCTGTCCCGTCCCCCTTGATGTGGGTACGGGCTTTGAAGGGGCCGCGAGCCAACTTCTCGGAGCCGGCTTCTCTGGAAGCCGCCTCGCAGGAGTCGGCTTGTCTTGACCTCGCCTTCTGGACTCGGCCGTCTACGGGCAGCCGGCTATTTCTCCAGCTGGCTTCCAGAAGGCGGCTCTTTACCTTGGCATCCTGAGGGGCACGGTCAGCCCCAATGTCTCGAAAGGCTTATGGGCGTCGGGTTAGCCTACCCGTGGACCATTACTCCGACATAAACCATATAGTAATCAGCTACAATATGTAATCAACACTACTAGTCACCCACAAGCACCAATCTATAGTTCCGGTAACAAGATTGAACACAAGAGATGAACTAGGGTTTGAGATGAGATGGTGTTGTTGAAGATGTTGATGGAGATTGCCCTCCCCAAGATGGGAGAGTTGTTGGTGATGATGATGACGATGATGTCCCCCTCCGAGAGGGAAGTTCCCCCGGCGGAATCGCTCCGCCGGAGGGCAAAAGTGCTCCTGCCCAAGTTCTGCCTCGAGACGGCGGGGCTCCATCCTGAAAGTCCTCTCCTGATTTTTTTTCTAGGTAAAAATGATTATATACCAGAAGATGGGCACCGGAGGTGGGCTTGGGTGAGCACAACCCACCAGGGCGCGCCTGGGCTCCCTCGCACACCCAGGTGGGTTGTGCCCACTAGGTGGGCCCCCTTTGGTAGTTATTTTCTCCAATATTCTTCATATATTTGATAGAAAATCGCCGTGAAGTTTCACCTTGTTTGGAGTTGTGCAAAATAGGTAGCCTGACGTAGCTTTTCCAGGTCCAGTTTTCCAGCTGCCGGAATTCTCCCTCTTTGTGTATACCTTGCATATTATGAGAGAAAAGGCATTAGAATTACTCAAAAAAGCATTATTATGGATAAAAACATCATAAATAACAGTCAGAAAACATGATGCAAAATGGACGTATCACGTTGCAGCTATTTGTAACAGTGCTTGTTGCACACCAACGGCTGCTATCCCTACATAGCAGTAGTGCGGGTCAAACCGCGCTACCGATAAGCATTAGCTGTAGCGCCGTACCAGTAGCGCGGACACCCGCGCTACTGATAAGCATTTAATCCATTCTACTACTAGGCTTTTCCCTAGTAGTGATGGAGAAGAAGATGGTGGTGGCTAGAGGTGGAGGAGGGGCTCGGCTGGCTTGAATTTGAGGCGAGGCCGAGGCGGCAATGGTGAACGGCGATGGACAGAGGCGACGGAGAGGTGCTCTGGTGGGCTAGAGAGACGGGGGAGGGGTGGACGAGCTGCGTAAGACCACGAAGGGGCTAAATATAGCCGAGGGGAGGTCACAGGAGTGCTCTAGAGAGCTCCAGCTCGCTGCCAATGGAGGACAGGGCCTGCTTGTGACACGGGCGCGGCGATGGTGACCACACCACAACGATGCATGGCGAGGCAGCAATGCCGGGCGATGCAGTCAAGCACGGGCTAGCTACTGGACATGGTTTGAGGTCGAGACAACGAGGGAGACGACGGGAACAGTGGCCGGAACGAGCCAGAGCACGCAATTAGGCATGACGCAAGCGTGATCACCACGAGCACTAGTGCAAATGGCTAGTTTCGGCTGGACTGACCATGTCTAGTAGATAGACCTTAGTGCCCTTAGTCAAAAGGAAGAAAGAATTCGGTCTAGGGGCAAAGAAGTGATTTGGAGGAGGAGCCAAAACATTTTGGCAGCAAGGTGTTTGATGTGAATTGCGAGAGCTAGAACAGTGCAATGACTCGGGGCTTTGGTACAGCATTATCAACCACTATGGTGATGTTTATTGCCAAAAATGATCTTAAGAGGAGAGGTTTAGAGGGTACTTGCTGTAGAATGCACCATAATGGCCAGAATTAGAGATGATGAAGTTGCACTCACATGAAGAGGTAAGTTGAGCTGAAATTGGGCATGGCCCAATGATTTGAATATATGAAGATGCTCAAAAAGTTTCAAGCCATTTGGATAAACCAAACTAGCACTTGCTTCACTATGCTTCATTCTGACCAGATACTTGGAAACATAGCACAGGGCAATTGGCTTGATGAAATGAGCCAAAACTTGGTGGAGGGATTTGATATGGATAGGAGAATGCCCTGGAAAATTTTCAGATTAAATGAAGTAATATAAAATAAAGTTGCTTCACAAATTGAAAATCTGACCAGAAACTAAGATTTGGAGCTGAGCTCACATAGATGAGTTACATGATCTCTAATTTGGTGTAGAGGCATGATTTGATTATATGGAGGACCTTGCAAAATTTCAACTCATTTGGATATGCCTAGCTTGTACTTCCTTCACAATGACTTCCCTTAGACAGGAACTTTAAAAAATTGCTCAGGAATATTTACTAAGCAAATTGAGTTGAAGTTTTGCAGGGGGAATTATATGGACAGGAAAAGATGTCCAAAAAGTTTGGAGTCAATGAAGCAAAGATAAATAGCACTTGCTTCACAAACTGCCATTTAGGGAAAAATAGGAAAATAATTATTGGAGGATTATTTTTGAACATGGAAATGAAATGTTTTGCCATATTTGAGCAATATATGAACCAAAAAATGTATGAGAATTATTTGGGAATTATTGGAGTGACAGAAATATAGGTTTCTTCACAACCTAGGGCAAAAAGGATTATTCCTTTACTAGAAAAATGAATATTCCCAAGAAGAAAAGAATATTGGATTAGGTCAAGGATGGAAATGACATGATCTTGGGTTGATGATGAGGGTGAGAAACCACCATAAAACCTAGGAAGACATGATCTTCCCAAGTTTCAGAACCACATAGCCGCAGAAAATCAAATCAATAAATCCAAGAAAATCATTAGAAAAAGAAAAGGGCAAAATCCAGGGTGTTACATATAACTTGGTAATGCATGATGAATATAATGTAAGAACTATTTGATATTTGATTCTTATATTATTTTTCATCAAATGTTGAAAAGGTGATAGCATCTATCGATCTCGCAGTTATAGCTTCCTACGATGACTCAACTTCTGTTAGGGTTGACTTCACGATCAAGGAGGAGCATGCGTGAGGACCCTTTGGATGAGCTCCTTAAGTCACACCCCTAGCTCATCCTACTGAAGCATTTTCAGGATTTTTCCAAGAAGAATCCACCTACTAAAGAGAGCGAGGGACCGCCACGTATGGAGAGTGTTCACCCACCACTCAGCATCATTCCAGATGATGCTTGCTCCTCAAATATAGGGGATATGCCCACCTCCTCTGACTCCATGATCACTGGCTTCACTGACTATGTCTTGGAGTAGAGCTCCATTCTTGTAGTTATGTGTTTGATAGTTTGACGATGATGTAGGGATGGTGTACTTATGTAGATGATGATGTGCACTCGGATGACAACTTCTGATGCTTTTGGTATATTAATCATAAAGCCTTATATTGCTTATATATGTATTCATGCATGTGTTTTTCTAACGCTTTGTTATGTGTTGAAATTTTGTTATTCTCCCTTATGTAGATGAGGTGGTATGTGGTGTACTCAGGTAGTCATGCCATGAACAAGTCAATCATTACAAATACAATTGCTACAAAGGGTATGATACTAGAGAGGAGACAGAGCATGCTTACTCCATGTATTTGCTCCAAGTAGGGAGAAATCAAATCGGGTGGAAGTGGATGAATTATCACTTTGTCCTACTTGTGATCTTTATTAGTTTAATGCTTGCATGGTCCATGTAAGAAAAATGGGTCACACTGAGGTTTTAGTAACTATTTGAGACTTGTAATGATGCTTTAGTTAGTTTGATGAAGTACTTTATACTTGCTATGATGCTTTAGTTAATTTGATGAAGAATATTGAACTTGTTATGATTCTTGTGCATTGCCTATGATGTGGTACTATCTGTGGACAAAATTTTGCTGTTTATATGTATTTTGTTTCAGGGCCCATGCAGAAACAAATAAAACAAAAGATATGACTTCATGTTTGTCGAGTACGCTACTCGGTAAAGCCAGTTTGCCGAGAACACAACTTGGAGAAATAGCCATGTGTCCTTCTCTGAAGCCGTGCTCCATATCTTTCACTACATGAACTAGGCACTTTGTCGTCTGCCATGGCTGAAGGCAAAGGCATGCCTGGCGGACGGCAAAGGACTTTTCCGTCAGCCAGCAGATGGCACCATGTCCGGCTAAACGAACTACGACAAAGGGCACTTTGCCGTCTGCTGGCAGACGGCAAATATGAAAAGGTGTTTGCCATCTGCTAGCAGACAGCAAAGTGCATGGATGGCACATGTTAGGGTTAGGTCTGTTAAGGGGTTAATGGCATGCATTGCCATCTCCTGGCGGATGGCAAAGGCCTTTGCATCTTTGCCATCTGCCAGCAGACGACAAATTGCCCATATAGGCCAGCCCAGGTGCCCCCAGGTAGCTACCACGTGGCTTACTATGCCGTCTGTTGGCAGACACCAAAGATGCAAAGGTCTTTGCCGTCTGCTAGAAGATGGCAAAGCTACCAAATAATCTAGCCCAGTGCCCCCAGGTTGCATAGGTAGCTGCCACGTGGCAGCTTTGTCGTCTGCTGGTAGACGACAAACCTCTTTGCTGCCTGCCAGCAGACGACCAAGTGCCTATATTGCCCATGTTTTTTCTTAAATTCAATAAAGTTCACACACACACACACACATTTGAAAATACTTTCAACAAGCACACACATATCCCTGCCATATGGATATGATCAACCAACACATATACATACCAACTCGAAAGTCCATATCCAACATATATATATAGCCAATATATATCCAACAACAATCACACAATGGTTGCATCCATACATACATATATAGGTAGCAAGTTTCACATTGTTCATCTTACAAAATCAAAACAAAAAGGAAGGACAAAGAGAAGAGTAGACTCCATCAACGCAAGCCTCCGTGATCTAAAGCAAATCTGCAAATTGGGAAAGAAGAAAGTTAGAAGAAGAAGAAAAAGACTAGAAGAAGAAGATTTTTTCTTCTCTTTCTTTTTCTCCTCTTCTTTATTTTCTTCTTCTTCTTCTAACTAAGGTAACCTAGGTAATTATACCCTTTTTAGCTAACTAAGCATATTAAGTCATTCTGGAGGAAAAAATGCTAAGTGTAGGTCATTTTAGAGCTAAGCTACGTAAATAGGTCATTTTGGAGGTAAGCAAGGTTATTATGCCATTTTCGAGGAAAATAAGCTAAGTATATGTCACTTTGGAGGTAACCAAGATTATTATGCCATTTTTGACCTAAGCATGCTAAGTATGTCATAAATGAACTAACGAAGCTAAGTATAGGTCATTTTTTAGCTAACCTAGGTAGTTATGCCATTTTTGAGCTAACTAAGCATATTTATTCATTTTGGAGGACAAAATGGTAAGTGTACGTCATTTTAGAGCTATCCTAGTTAAAATCGGTCATTTTGGAGCTAGATAAGGTTATTTTGTCATTTTAGAGGAAAATAAACTAATGATATGACAGTTTGGAGCTAAACCAAGGTTATTATGCCATTTTTACCTAAGTATGCTAAGTATGTCATAAATGAACTAAAGAAGCTAAGTATAAGTCATTTCTGAGCTAACCTAGGTAGTTATGCCATTTTTGAGCTAACTAAGCATATTTATTCATTTTGGAGGACAAAATGGTAAGTGTAGGTCATTTTAGAGCTATCATAGTTAAAGTCGGTCATTTTGGAGCTAGGTAAGGTTATTTTGTCATTTTGGAGGAAAATAAACTAATTATATGACAGTTTGGAGCTAAACCTAGGTTATTATGCCATTTTTTACCTAAGTAAGCTAATTATGTCATAAATCAACTAGCTAAGATAAGTATAGATCATTATTGAGCTATCCTAGGTAGTTATGTTATTTTTTAGCTAACTAAGCATATTAAGTCATTTTGGAGGAAAAATGCTAAGTATAGGTCATTTTATAGCTGTCCTAGGTAAAATATGTCATTTTGGAGCAAAGTAGGATTATTATGTCATTTTTGAGGAAAATAAGCTAAGTATAGGTCATTTTGGAGCTAAATAGGTCATTTCTTAAGCTAAGTATGCATTTGTTAAGCAAAACACTTGGGAAAACTTACCATCATCACGGAGGTGAAGGACCGGTCGGGGTTGCGCCAATGGCAGACAGAGAAGGATCGATTGATTCTTGTCGGAAGACATGCTGCACCATAGATCATTTGCAATGTCTTGTTAGCATGATGCCACTCAAATTTGAATACTAGTAACTAATGACCATTCAAATGCAACTCACCGTGGGCTCTATACCAATCTGGGGCATCGGCGGAGGGGTCTGACCCTTGCTCCCGCACACGGACTACACATTTTGTTTTCATGAGTCAGTCATATTAGTTAGTAATGAAACGAACATTACGTGCATGATTTGGCTAATATGCAGGAGAAACTTACCATGGGGAGCTCGTATAGGGCCCGGTGAGATGCGTCGTTCTGGTTCCTCTCCTCCTCCAATAGCCTAGCCGCCCTCTCCTCCATGTCCCTCTCCCTCTCCGCCCCTTGCCTGTTTGCCTCCGCCAGAAGCTCCTTGGCCCTAGCATCGATGCCAAAGCTCCATTGGTCGTGGATGAGGCATTATCTCAGGATCGGAGCTCATCTGGCACTTCTTGATCTTTGGGAGAGTTCTAGGACAACATATTAGATCATCCCCAATGGCTACCGAGCCATGGGACCTCCCGCCACCAGATATCATCACAAGCTCTGGATCAAAAGGACTCTAGCTCGGGTTAAAGTGCCCTTTCGTCGTCTTCCCCTCATCTCTGTACCTCACAAGCTTGTGGTGGGAGGAGATGATGGTGAAGCTCTCTGGATGATCGAGGTCAGACTCAGAGAATGGCTTGTCCTTCTTGTATGGTGAAGTATGGGCCACGGGCTGCACTTCCTTCTTGTTGTGTCGTTCCTAAAAGAGAGGAACAACATATTAGTTAAGGGCTCAAGCTAGCATAAAGAATGAAATTGCATGAATCATGAAGCAAACCACATAACCAGTTATCCCCGTACTCAAACAGGTTGGAGCTCCCTTGATGGAGTGGGACACCTTGCAATTGGGAACGCTTATCCTTGGCCTTGTTGTGGACGGCTAGACAATGGGGAGAGCACCACTCATCCACCAACGCCTCCCAACAGTCCATCCTATCCGCACACCATCTCGGGTGCACCTAAGTTAGTCAAGAGAAATTTCAGCGCTACGCCTACGAATCAAATCAAGAAAACTCAGTACAAGGCTTTAAGAATAGGTAATTACATTCATGTACTTCTCCTTACTCAGAAACTTGACGCGGCACTTCGTCTTGGACCTCTTAATACCAGTCGAGGCGTAGTAGTCTCGAACAGCCTGCACCCGAGCCTCGTGCCGTAAGTTTTGAAGTAGACGCTTGCACTCGGCTTCGACAACCTTAGCCGCGGCTTCCTCCTATTCCTCAAGACACTCGTAGAAGGCCTGCAATCAAACAAGACAATGCTGATTAGTACAATCACTAGGTATTGTTGATTTTTAATTCTGTAAAGGAGAAATTACCCAAAATGTCTGGATCACAATGTCGGCCACCGTCTCACACAAGACACCATCAACCCTCTCCTCCAATGGGGCCGGGGAAGCCAAGTACAGCTCCCAGCTCAGTGCTAGCTGTGGAACCTAACCCTCACCAGGCAACGTGACCCATGCCGGGAAGTTCTGCCAGCCAAGGACACCAGGGGCATGTTTCCAACCCCTGCAGTATGACAAGGCCAACACATTAGAGATTAGTTTGAAGAAACATGAAGGCAAAAGGTTAAAAAATAGTAAATGCACTTACTTCTCCCCATTAGGCTCAATCAACCACCTCTGATCGCGGTTCGTCGGCACGGGCGGGGGCATTGTACCACCATGTTGGTAGACCTTGCCCCCCTCAACCAGCTCGCCCTCGCTATAGCTATCCTCAGCAAAAGCTGTCCTCGCCACCATCAGCATGGCCACTAGCCTCCGTAGTCACGTGGGACGAAGAATCTAGGACCGGAGTCTCGTGGGACGAAGACTCTGGGACCGGAGTCTCGTGGGACGAAGGCTCGGTGACCCGAGGCTCATGGACCAGAGTCCGAGATGGGTCCACCTCAGACGGAGCAATCCTATGGTCGGGTGAATCAGTTGGGGCGGCGGCGAGGAAGGTGTAGTAGCCTTCTTACCTCTCCCACCGCCACATCCACCTCTAGCACCCGTCTTCGTCCTCCCCTGACCTCTCCCGGCTGAAGAAGAAGCGCCCCCCGGTGGTGTCTGCATACTGTCTAGCAGCGCTCTCCGAAGGTGCTTGGGTGGAATGGAAGCACCCCTCCCAGCACACACCGAGGAAGGAGGCTCGGAGCGCTCTCGACCCATGCCCACCATCTGTCAACGCCTGCAATGACAAAGAGTAAACAAAATTAGTACAAGATAAACATAATAAAAAATTTAAGTGTATCATCATCATTGTCAGATCGTGGATTCCGGCAAACCCTTGAGGTTCGAACAATGGGGTGCGCACGAAGATCTCTCTCTTCCTCGCTCACTCTTGCAATGATCTCTAGGCCTAGATTGCCGAACCCAAGGAACAAGAGACACGAGAGTTATACTGGTTCGGGGCCACCGTTGTGGTGTAATACCCTACTCGAGTGTGGCATGGTGGATAGCCTTGTAGGCTGAGGACGAACTAGTACAGTGGGCGAACAGCCTCCTGAGGAGAGGTGTTCTTGATCTTGATGAGCTGGTGAAATGGCCTTGGTGGAATGGCTCCGATCCAAGATGAGCCGATCCCTTGCTAAGGTGGTGGCTAGTCCTTTTTATAGAGGCCCTGGTCCTCTTCCCAAATGTTTAGGCGGGAAGGGATCCCACAATGACCAATTTCGAAGGGAGACAACTAGTACAACTTATCCTGACAAAAGGTGGTCTTTGCCTGCCAAAGGCTCTGGTGGTGACGCCGTCGCGGGCTCCACGATGACCTCCGTCCTACCATCCTGCTGGTCTTGGTCTTGTTGCACCGATATGGAAACCTTTGCCTGATGCCTCGGGACTCCTCGCCTTGGCTTGCCCCATTAGTACCAAAGAGGAAACAAGTACTCTGCGCCTGTTGGCACCCTCCTGGCCTTGGTCGTCATGGCTCACGTCACATGAACCTCGTGAAGTGCCCCTTGCATAGATATCTCTGCTCCTCAGGAGCCAGCCTAGGGAGGCTGCCCCGGGAGGTCTTGGCGTCATCCACCTCGCGAGGCTTGGCCCCTCGCGGGGGTCTTAAGTGGTTTTTGATGAAGATGGGCCGAACCAGTCCGTTGGTGGAGCCACGCCCTGGGCCACAAGCAGGCAAGTCTGGGTACCCCCGTTCCCAAGACGCTGACAGTAGCCCCGAGCCCAAGGCGCGCTCGGACTTGGCTTCGAGGCGAATCCAAGGGTCAAGTGTAGAGCACCGCAGGCCCCAATAGCCTGCAGCCTTCACTACAAAAAAAAGACACATCTGTGACATTTTGGGCTGAACGAATTTTTTTCCTGTCATACATATGACACTTCTATGACGATAATTGTGACAAAACCCGGTATCATCATAGATGTGGTGGGCTCCTACTTCTATGACAAAAAATCATGACAGAAAATGGGCTTTTCGTCCTGGGCGGGCCGGAGACGCAGCTGCATGACATTCTTTGGGCCGTCCATGATGGAAAAAACCGTGGTAGAAGCGAGGGGGATGAAAATTTCGGGGAGTTCCCGGTTACGGTGGGAGGTCAGGGGCCGAGCGATGCGCGTTTCTCTCGTACACGTACGCGCGTGTGTGCGAGGCGTTGGCTGTAACTAAACCCGAGCGAGGCATTGGGCTCTAACTGAACCCAAGAGATTGCACTGCAGGCTACGCGTTACTGAACCCAAGTGATCGATCGATGGCTGTTAACTGAACCCGATCGAGCGATTCCTTCGCTACTGCTGCTAACTGAAGCCAATCGATGGGATGAACACTGAGCGTTGCGGGGGGGTTTGGATGAACAGTGAGCGGTGGCGTTGCCTCTGGATGAACAGGACCCTGTGGTGTGGTGGAGGGCTGGATAAACAGTAGACGATGGAGGGGTGCCTATGGAGGGGTGGACGAACAGGACCCCGTGGTGTGGAGGGCTGGATGAATAGTAGACGGTGGAGGGCTGGTTGAACAGGACCCCGTGGTGTGGAGGGCTGGATGAACAGTAGACGGTGGAGGGGTGCCCGTGGAGGGGTGGTTGAACAGGACCCCATGGTGTGGAGGGTTGGATGGACAATAGACTGTGGAGGGGTGGTTGAACAATAGTCGATGGAGTAGCGCGCGGTGGAGGCTGGATGAACAGGAGCCCGTGGAGGCTGGAGGAGGTCGACGGTGGAGATGAACAGTATCCCGTGGAGTCCTATTTTGCGGTACGCCACACCCCTCCCGATGAACAGGACCCCCATTTCGACCGTAGCGCTCCAACACAAGTCCGTTTCGTCCGTTTTGCGGTACGCCATACCCCTCCCGATCAACAGGACCTCCGTTCCGACCATAGGAGGTCCGTTTCCTCCGTTTTGCGGTACGCCAGACCCCTCCCGATGAACAGGATCCCGTTTCGAACATGGCCGGTCGAACACAAGGCCGTTTCCTCCGTTCGACGGTACGCCGGGCCTCGTTTCCATCGCCTGTTTCGTCCAAGCCCTCCCAATGAACATGACGCGTTCCGTTGCCTCCCCATGAACACGACGCATTCCGTTGCCTCCCCATGAACACGACGCATTCCATTGCCTCCCCATGAACACGACGACGACGTTGTTTCTCCGTTCCGACCAGCCATGTACACGAGCCCTGGCCGTACGTATGCGCGAGTAGGCGTTCGAGACCCCGCCCATATGTACACATATGTGGCCGTATTTTCTTTCTTGCACCCTGGCCGATGTACGTATGTGTAAATGCTATGTGCGCGCCTCTACTACGACACGTACAGTAGGGGGCGGTGGACCGAGCTGTCAGCATCTCCGCGTACAGTACTCTTCCGATGGAAGTCGTTCCTTGACCACGTTGACCACGCCGCGCGGAGAGCACCACGGCGGTGGACGACGGCGAGGCCTAGGAAGGGGACGACGCGGCAGTGGAAGCCCGCGCGGAGAGGACTATGAGGGTTCACTGGTTTGGCTGCGGTGTGAGGCTGCCGTCGCCGCAGGGCCTGGCCAGCGGTGGGAATAGTAGGGGGCGGTGAGGCCTCTACGGCAGCACAGCCGGCCACAGGAGGCAGGAGCATGCGGCACGACTGGAGCTGCTTTGGGCGGCTGGAGCAAGAAGACCAGAGGTTGAAGAAGCACTACGGCCGTTGGATGGACATCATACGGTCACAGGAGCTAGAATCATTCATATTGACTAAGTTGATAAAGCCCTCTGTCCCCGTGAACTTAGTAGGCCCACAAGTCAGCCTCCCAGTAAGGTGGGTCCCAGCTAGCCGGGGGAGTATTCATTTTTTGTGCGTAATAAGGAGGCACTTCCTTGTGTGGGAAGATAGCTGGTGGGTCCGACATGTCAGCGGGGGGCACTTTACTTCACGAAATATAGAGGCCCTTCCGATGGGTCCCAGATGTCAGGTGGAGGAATCATTATTTTGCGCGTAATAAGGAGGCATTTCCTTGTGTGCGGCCGTGGACCCAGCTGTCAGCCTCTCCATGCACAGTCTACTTCCGATGGTGTCGTTCGTTGACCATGTTGACCACGCCGCACCGAGCGCATCCAAGGTGGTGGACGACGGCGAGGCCCCGGACAGCAACGAGCCGGAGATGGGAAGACGCAGGAATAGAGTCGCAGACATGGAGGTGTACGAGGGTTAACTAGTTCTAGTGCGGTGTGGTTCGACAGTCGGTGGGGAAGAACAGGAGGTGTGGAGGGGTGGAGGGATGGCCTGGTCAACGGTAGAGTAGCGCTTCATAGCGAAGCGTGCTAAGTAGAGCAGCTAGCAGCAGGGGGCGGGAGCTGGTCCCAGCGGCGCTGGAGGAAGAAGACGAGAGATTGAAGATGGATGCCGGCTGTCAGGACCCCGATTCCAGGTCACATCGATCTAGCCGGTAACACCTCATATCACTTTGCGGCCTCACGCATGGTATCCCACGGGTGTCGCCTTACAATGGCCCGGGACCGTTTGCGCCTTTTGGCTAACGTATATGATAGTGTCGCTAGCATCCATATGACAGATAACCCGGGCCGACATGGCTAGTCGTGAACCCAAACCGGCACAAACCTATGGAGACAGGCATACATGAATCACATCGAACATGTCGGTCATCAACGAGTGATTTCGGGCTGTAGCACTGGGCTAACAGGACTCCGGGGAACCCCGGGCTGTAGCAGGCTAGGCAGGACTCCGGAAGTCACCGTGTGACATTTCCCCAAAGGGACAGACATAGGGAGGAAGTGAAACACATGCCGGCCAGTCAAGTGTCCTGAACAGTAGTGCTGGGCTAGCAGGACTCCGGTGAACCGGGCTGTAGCGGACTACTATGGCTCGAGGAGCACTAGACTACATTTCCCCATATGAAAGGCTGCCAAGGATAAACAACTAGATTGTCGGATCCCACTCATACCAAGCATTTCAATCATACACACAATATGCCCGATATGAGTACATACAACATGGCATCACAACAAAACTCTACAACTCAAGTACTTTATTTAAAGGCTCCAGAGAGCCATACATAACATGTTCATACAGATAGGGGTCACATGACCCGACACTCAAGTCATACAAACATACAAGCGCGTGCGGAAGCAACTAGTCTAAGTACAGACTCTAGAAAGAAAGAAGGCTTCTCGAAGCCTGTCTATCTTCATAGGCCCTCCATGGCCAGGGTCACCACCTGGGTGGCTAGTCACTCGTCGACGTCAATGTCTACATAGAACCCATCGGAGGGGGCAGCTTTGTCGTCTGAAACCAGCAAATAAGCAAACATGAGTACAAAGGTACTCAGCAAGTCTTACATCAGAACCTACTATACATGTTTATTCTCAAGAAGGTGGTGGGGTTAATGCAGCAAGCCAGCTTTGACTCTTGGCTAAGCTATCCTACGGAACTTCACCAGTAAAATAGTTTTCGCACACGAGTCCACTACTCACCAACACAATACTCCACCGGGGATCCTCCCTCGTCACCCTACGAGAGGGCCATCCTCGGTACTCACGCTTATCCTGAGTCTTTTAGTAGTATCCATTAACTTGTCTATGAACTGTATATGCAACCAAGTAGTCCTTTACCACGGACGCGGCTATTCGAATAGTTTTATACCCTGCAGGGGTGTACTTGGTCACACATGTTTCCACCACTTAGCGTCTGCACACGACATGTGCTCGGCAGACTTCAAGCGAAAACCGACATGGGTGTAGACCACGACCTGACTAACCTCACAAGTCTCTAGTCCAGGTTTATCACCTATTCAGGTTCCATCCGTAAGGAAATCCGGCCGGGGTGTCCTCAACGGCCCCAAACGATGTGAACACGGTTCCCATGACACCAAACGGGTGACTCGGTACACCGTGCCACGGTGTATCTACCGCAACATACCCCACCCCTAGGGTCAGCGCTACGCACGGCTGCCAACACATGTCCTACAAACACCAGAAACTAGTTGCAACTCCTGGACAGAGGCGAGAGGGGTCAGTAAGTCGAGCGGGGTCATATTTCAGGGCCCAATGTGTGGTAGTAGCTGAATCTTAAATCACGCATACAGATCTCAGTTCTTAGGGACGGCCTCAATGAAACAACCCACCATGTACTCCTACATGGCCTCTCATCGATACCTTTACCAAAACATGTTCAACGCATCCCTCACATTACCGGCATAAGCATTTCACTCTAGCCCATCTCCCAGATGAACCAGACCTGACACAACTCTAAGCATAGCAGGCATAGCAATGTAAGAATCACATACATGGCTCAGTCAACTCCTACACATGCTAGTGGGTTTCATCTAGTTACTGTGGCAATGACAGGTCATGCAGAGGATAAGGGTTCAACTACCGTAGCACACAACAGTTTGAATCGCGTTGTCTTAATGCAGTAAACAAGAGCAGAAGCGAGAACATGGGTTTGTATCGGAATGATCAATGGTTGCTTGCCTGATGGAGTGGTAGTGGGATACTGCCCTTCAGTTGGATACTCGTGGATATCCTCGGAGGCAGAACCTACCACGAAGAACACATCGTAATACAATCAACACATGACGATATGTAACAATATGATGCATGCTATGACATGGCAATATGAATGTGTCTTGGCCTAATGCAAGTAATATTAGAAAGGAATGAACTCATTTGAATCAAAGATTCAAATATTAGCTCATTAAACATGGCCTTAATAGTGCATTTCCTTATTCTGCCTAAACAGCAAGGTAACTTGTTTTGTCATGCATGAAACCATTACAGATGGATAGATTGAATTTTTCTGATAATTTTTCATATATAATTTATCTCATTTGGAGCTATGGTTGAATTTCTATGAATTTTTGAAGTTTGAACTATTTTCTGGAATTTCCTGAATAAGAATAAATCCAGAAAATCAATTACTGCGTCAGCATTGCGTCAGGGTGATGTCAGCAGGTCAAAGGCGCCAGCCTAGGTCAAACCTGACTGGTGGGCCCCTTTTGTCAGCCTCTCAGCTAATTAGCAAAATTAGATTAACACTAATTAGTTGTCAGTGGGGCCTGGGCCCACATGTCAGTGACTGATTTAATTAAAATTAATTAAGACTAATCCTAATTTAGTTAGCCGACCGGCCCCACCTGTCATAGACTTAGGGGGGGTCTTCCTGGGCCCACCCAGGGGTCAAACTGGGTCAACTCGCCGGCGGCTCGACGCCGGCGAGGCCCGAGACGGCAGAGGGCTTCGGATTTGGTCCTCCGGTGACCAAATCGACGGCGGAGACTATCTACGGGTAGCTGGGAACGAGCCGCAGCATTTGGTGGTGGTAGTTGGGCTCGGGGTGGCCGGAAACGTCGCCGGCGACGAGCTTGGCGGTCGCCGGAGTCGGGTGAGGTCGGTTTCGAGGCTACGGTGCACGGGAGGAAGAACTGGGGGTGGCTACGGGTTCCTGGTGCTGCACTAAGCATGGTGAGGCGCTCGGACGCGTGCTTACACGGTCGTAGCCACGACGGCGACATGGCCGGCGGCGAGGAGCGCTCGGGCTCGGAGGGGGCGGTGGCTACGAGGCGTAATCGAGCACGGGAACTAGGGGGAAAGGAAGAGGAGCTCACAGCGGAGTCAGAGAGGGGGTCAGCGGGCTCGGGGAGGTCCTGGCGGCGGCGAATTCGATCGGAGATGGCTCGGGTGCCCGAGGTTGAAGACGAGGGCGAAGGCGGCGATGCATGGCTCGGTGGGGAGGACGAGGGAGTCGAGGCGGAGCTAATGGGCTCGTCGGAGGGGCGAGGGGGTGTTTGTGGTGGCAACTACGGCGATCGGCGGCGAGGTACGCGCTCGGCCGTCGCGGGAGAGAGAGAGGGAGACGAGGGGGAGAGTGAGCGAGTGCGAGAGGGAGACGTGGGGGTCGCGTGGCACTTCAGGGCGTCTCCCGGGCATCGGCGGAAGCAGGAGGTGGCCGGCGTGTGGCCGCGGGCGCCGGCCACGCGCTGCGCGTCCTTCTGGTGCGAGGAGGACGACGACTGGCAGCGCCAGCAGGCTGGGCTGAGCCAGGTGGCTGGGCCAGCACAGGTAAGGCCCAGGTGGGCTTTCTTCTCTCTCTTTTTGATTTTTGTTTCTGTTTTCTATTTAACTGCAACTGTTTAGCTTTAAATAAAATACTAAAACATTTCCAAAAATCCTGAAAATAAATGTGGCCTCTGTTTAGATTATTTCCAACAGGAAACATTTACTCCCAGAATTATTTGAGCAATTAGATTATTTTATAGCATTTAAATGCCCAAATTCAAATACTTATGATTTAATTCAATGACCTTCTGTTGACCTAGAAAATTGTGCACCAATTTTGCCAGAGGTTCTAACCTAAGACAAAGAGGGTGGAATTTTTAGAAGGGCATTTCAGGTTCATTGAAAATATTTTTAGTAAACCCTAGTTGTTTCAAGGGGGTGTTGGGGGTTTCTGCCTTCCCCATTTCAAATTTAAAAGAAATTTAAACATGATGCACACTCTAATGCTTGAACTAACTAGGGTGTGACAACTCACCCCCACTCAAAAGAATCTTGTCTCGAGATTTAGGATCCTCTGGGAAGAAGGCGGGGTACTCGAGTCGAAGACGATCCTCCCTTTCCCAAGTGGCTTCTTCCTCGGAATGGTGTGACCATTGAACCTTGAGAAACTTGATATTATGACGTCAAGTGGTACGCTCGGCTTGATCAAGGATACGAACGGGATATTCCCGATAAGAAAGGTTATCTTGTAGATCAAGCGTTTCGTGATCCACTCCACGGATAGGATCCGCGAAGCAACGCCTGAGTTGTGAAACGTGGAAGACATCGTGAACTCTAGAAAGATGTGGAGGTAGTTCCAATTGGTAGGCCACTTCTCCTCGTTTGGCAAGAATGCGAAAGGGTCCAATGTAACGAGGAGCCAATTTGCCTTTGATACCGAAACGATGGGTTCCCTTTAACGGAGTAACCCGAAGGTAAGCCTTCTCGTCGATTTCATAAGTCATAGGCTTATGTTTACGACCATATTGACTCTTTTGACGAGATTGAGCATATCTTCCAGAATTTGATTGACTCGCTCTACTTGACCACTTGATTGAGGATGGAAGGCGGTACTAAAAGAGAGACGAGTTCCCATAGCATTTTGGAAACTTTCCCAAAATCGAGAGGTGAAGAGACTCCCACGGTCTGAGTTAATTTCCAATGGAACACCATGAAGAGACACTATTCGGGAGATGTATAACTCGGCTAGCTGGCTAGCGGTGATACTCTCACGAACAGGTAGAAAGTGGGCTACGTTGGAAAGTCGGTCGATCACAACGAAGATGGCATTATTCCCTTTCTTGGTCCTGGGAAACCCGGTGATGAAATCCATACTGATTTTATCCCATTTCCATTCAGGAATAGCCAAAGGTTGAAGGGTACCAGCAGGCCGTTGATGCTCTGCTTTAACACGACGACAAACGTCACAATTAGCAATGTATTGAGCGATTTCTCTCTTCATCCTAGTCCACCAAAACCTCTGGCGTAGGTCTTGATACATTTTAGTACTACCGGGATGAATGGTGAGAGGGGATTCATGAGCTTCCTTAAGGATCAACTGGCGTAGATGTTGTTTCTTGGGAACCACCAAACGGTTCTCGAAAAAGACCGCACCTTGCTCATCCATGGAGAAACATTTAGCAACTCCGCTAGCGATGTTTTCCTTAATCCGGGATATGCCCTTATCACGCTTCTGGGCAGCTATGATTTGATCCATAAGGGTAGGTTTTGCCACCAGGGTGGATAGGAATCCTCGAGGAACAATGTGAAGATTAAGCTTACGAAATTCCTCATGGAGAAATGGTTGACTTGGTTGTAACATCAGGTTGTTACAATAGGACTTACGGCTTAGCGCATCAGCCATGACATTGGCTTTACCCGGGGTGTAAGTTATTCCTAAGTCGTAATCCGAGATCAACTCAAGCCAACGTCTTTGCCTGAGATTCAAATCTGGTTGGGTGAAGATATATTTCAAACTTTGGTGATCGGTGAAGATCTCACAGCGATTACCGAGAAGGTAATGTCGCCAGGTTTTAAGTGAATGGACTACAGCTGCAAGCTCTAGATCATGTGTAGGATAATTTTCCTCATGTGGGTGTAATTGCCATGAAGCATAGGCAATTACCTGACGATCTTGCATGAGTATGCAACCTAGTCCTTGTCGCGAGGCGTCGCAATAGATAATAAAGTCCTTGGAGAAGTCTGGTGGTACCAGTACGGGAGCAGATGTCAGGCGTCTTTTCAGTTCCTGAAAACTGAACTCGCACTGTGGAGTCCACTCGAACTTTTTATCTTTCTTGAGGAGTTCAGTTAGAGGTTTAGCAACCTTGGAGAAATTTTCGACGAAGCGGCGGCAATAGCTCGCTAAGCGAAGGAAGCTCCGAACTTGCTTAACCGTCTCAGGTGGAGTCCAATCAAGGACGGCTTGAACTCGCTCGGGATTGACAGCAATACCCTTACCATAAATTACATGGCCTAGATAGGTCACTTCTGGCAACCAAAATTCACACATGGAGAATTTGGCATAAAGGCGATGCTCTCGAAGTTTCATCAATACCAGCCTTAGATGTTCAGCATGTTCCTCTTCATTCTTGGAGTAGATGAGTATGTCATCGAGGTATACTACGACGAATTTATCCAAGTACTCCATGAAGACTGAGTTCATTAACCGAGAGAAGGTAGCCGGGGCATTGGTTAAACCGAAGGACATGACGGTGTACTCGTATTGGCCATAACGAGTAACAAAGGCCGTTTTGGGAATGTCCCCGTTTTTTATTTTGATTTGATGGTAGCCCAACCTCAAATCCATCTTGGAAAAGACTGAGGACCAGCGAGCTGATCATACAGATCGTTGATCCTGGGAAGCGGATATTTGTTCTTGATGGTGACCAAATTGATAGGTCGGTAATCCACAACCATTCGATTCGTTCCATCCTTCTTCTTGACGAAGAGGACGGGGCAAGCCCAAGGAGAGGAACTAGGACGGATGAAACCCTTTTTTAAGGACTCATCGAGTTGGTTCTTAAGCTCAGCTAGTTCTAAGGGTGCCATCTTGTAGGGTCTTCTAGAGATTGGAACGGTTCCTGGGACAAGGTCTATCACGAACTCAACATCCCTGTCAGGTGGAACACCTGGCAGTTCTTCTGGAAAAACATCCAGAAAGTCTCGGACTACCGGAGCATCCTCAAGGTCTGGAAGAGGGTTGGCATTTAGAGAGTAAAGCTGGCGCTTGGCCACTCGAGTTAAGACATTGACTGTCTTGCCCGATGGGTGAGTAAGTTGAACGGTTCTAGTGGCACAATCGATCTTAGCATAATGAGCTGACATCCAGTCCATACCCAAGATGATATTTATGTCGGAGGACTTGAGAGCTATTAAGGATGCAAGGAAGACAAGTCTGTCGACAAGAATTTCGTTCCCATGGCTTACTCTAGAAGTTTGCCATTTGGAACCCGGGGTTTGAATTACCATGGATGTGGGCATGTCACAGAATGTCGTGTTATGCAATCGAGCATAGCTTTCGGATATGAATGAATGAGATGCTCTAGTATCGAAAAGAACGGATGCCGGATGGCAGTTAACAAGGAGCGTACCAAGGACGACGTTGGGATCCTCATGAGCCTCCTCGGCTGAAACATAGTTGACATGGCCACGTGCAGTGGTGGCCGACTTGGAGTAGAATGTTTTCCCCGCTGGCTTACCATGGCCAACGGACTTTCCAGTTTGATTGGAGTTGTTGTTCTGGGGACACTCTCGGCTATAGTGACCCGGCTCTCCACACTTAAAGCATGTCACCACATTGGGGCGTGGAGCAGCATTAGCAGCGGGGCCACCATAGGGCTTGGGCGGTGCTAATTGCTAGTTGGGACGAGGCGCCTCAAAGGATGGCCTAGGGATGAACCTGGGTGGCAGTGCCGTGCTTGGGATCCACACCCGGCGCTTTTGAGCTCCCGAGCCGGATGAAGAGCCAAAATCACGGGAGTGCTTGCTTGAAGCGTCATAATCAGTCTGGCCTGTCTCAGCGCTGATGGCTTTATTGACTAGCTTTTGAAAAGATGTGCACTCGTGTAGACGGAGATCGCGGCGAAGCTCAGGGCTAAGTCCCTTGCGGAACCTTGCCTGCTTCTTAGCGTCAGTAGAAACCTCTTCAGGGGCATAGCGTGCCAGATTCCCAAATTCACGACTATATGCATCCACAGTCAGTCTTCCTTGGGTGAAGTTGCAGAACTCCTCCCTCTTGCGATCCATGAGACCTTCCCGAATGTGATGCTCACGGAAAGCTTCACTGAATTCAGCCCAAGAAGTGATTTGGCTGACCGGGCGCATAGCTTCGAAGTTTTCCCACCAAAGGCTAGCAGGGCCTTCGAGGTGATAGGCAGCATAGGTAACCTTGTCGGCTTCGGCTACGTTGGCAGAACGTAGCTTGTGGGTGATGCTGCGAAGCCAGTCATCCACGTCGAGGGGCTCGACGGAGTGATTAAACTTTGGCGGGTATAGCTTGATAAAGTCATTGATTGACACCAAGTCATTTCGCGGGTGGCGTGCAGTGTTCTGCTCAATCCGCTCTAGCAGGCGGTTAGTCTCACGCTTGTTTCTTTCCGCCTCTAGCATCACTTCAGCCAGAGAAGGCGGGTGAGGCAGATTCTCACCTCTAGCTGCACTGGCTTCCTCCTGCTCCGGGGCAGCAGGGTTGCTGCGGGTATTGACCATCCTAGGAGAAAACAAGACAACGGTTTAGACAAGGATGGCTCAAACTTAGCAAGGAAGTGCAGAATGTAATGGAAAACACGGAATGCAGAGATGTTCATTCGTATGTCATGGTAATATAAAACTGCCATATATATACCAACGATCATACACATCTTACATAGTTTAGTACAAGCCCAGGCTACAGTACAACTATGATGAAAGACATTACATCTCATCGGAGGCATTCCAAGCTCCTATATATTATTTGTCTACACCTCCGGAATTGATTACACACAAAGTCATATTCCACAAGTCACACAGGACAGTGGAGATACAACTACTACAATACTAGTGGTACTACTACTAACTCAGACAGCTCCGTAGTAGTTCTCATAGAAGTCGCCTCCGTAGCCTGGAAGTTCAACATGACCATCCGGGAACAGGCAGTCCTGAGGAGCCTGTGGACCAAAGGGGCTAGGATGAGGTCTTGGACCAACAAACGGTGGCCTGCGGGGACCATGGGGTGGGGTGATGCCTCCCACATCACGCCAATCCACCACTTCTGGCAGAGCTGATCTCACAGGATACAGATCCCTTGTATCCATACATCCAGCTTGCACCGCAGGTGCAAACCGAGTCAATGTGGCCAATGATCAGCACGGGTATTGAAAAGCTCCAACCTCAAGGCCCGATTCTCTCGGTCCTTATCTTCGAGCATCTCGGCAGTGGTACGAGTTAATGAGTCCTCCTGAGTGGAGTCAGCATAGATAGCTTGAAGATACCCTTGCGCTCCCGAAAGTGAAGCTGGCATGTAACGGAAGTCGGTGTTCCGAAGCAGGCCAGTCCGGACTCGCAAGATGGTCATCATGGAATAGGCAGCATCCTGCACAGCCATCTCAACAGTAACCCCGAGTCCATAGGAACCGTGAAGGGGCTCGGTAGATCCAGGATAAGAAGGAAATATCCTGACGGTGCAGAGATATTGGCTTTGATTAAAGTCGCGGAACTGCTCTTCGACGGTGTATTCGGGATACCAACGGTAGCCCGTCTCGATCATTACCCGGACTAACATAGCAGTATGACCGGGCACGTCGAGGCACCGGGTCAGGCGAACCACTTGATTTTGAACATGGTTGGCCATCTGAAAGCACAACCACAATGCAAAGGCATCAGAATTTCTAGGGAAAATTGGACAGCATAACAGCTGTAAATGCTCAGAAAAAGATTTGAGTCATCCACAACAGTTCGCAATACCACTCAACAACATCATATCAAGATTCTGATCCAATTAGCAACATACTAAAGTAGTAGAACTGAACTGGGGCTTGTAACAACAATCCTATAAGCTACTACGGATTAGTAACACGTGAACCTGATAGAAGAAGAGAGCCTAGTCCTTAACCCACGTTGAATGAGAAGAGAATGACTCAGATCAGAGGCATAGGTAAAGGAGTAAAAGATCCTTACGTTCCCTCCCACAATCAATTCCCCTACATATAACTAGAGCATTTCTAGACTCGACATCTACCAGTTTGGCTCAACGAACCTACAGGCAGTCCGGCTCTGATACCAACACTGTCAGGACCCCGATTCCAGGTCACATCGATCTAGCCGGTAACACTTCATATCACTTTGCGGCCTCATGCACGGTATCCCACGGCTGTCGCCTTAACATGGTCCGGGACCGTTTGCGCCTTTCGGCTCACGTATATGATAGTGTCGCTAGCATCCATATGATAGAGAACCCGGGCCGACATGGCTAGTCGTGAACCCAAAGCGTTACAGACCTATGGAGACAGGCATACATGAATCACATCGAACATGTCGGTCATCAACGAGTGATTCTGGGCTGTAGCACTGGGCTAACAGGACTCCGGGGAACCCCGGGCTGTAGCAGGCTAGGCAGGACTCCGGAAGTCACCGTGTGACATTTCCCCGAAGGGACAGACATAGGGACGAAGTGAAACACATGCCGGCCAGTCAAGTGTCCTGAACAGTAGTGCTGGGCTAGCAGGACTCCGGTGAACCGGGCTGTAGCGGACTAATATGGCTCGAGGAGCACTAGACTACATTTCCCCATATGAAAGGCTGCCAAGGATAAACAACTAGATTGTCGGATCCCACTCATACCAAGCATTTCAATCATACACACAATATGCCCGATATGAGTACATACAACATGGCATCACAACAAAACTCTACAACTCAAGTACTTTATTTAAAGGCTCCAGAGAGCCATACATAACATGTTCATACAGATAGGGGTCACATGACCCGACACTCAGGTCATACAAACATACAAGCACGTGCGGAAGCAACTAGTCTGAGTACAGACTCTAGAAAGAAAGAAGGCTTCTCGAAGCCTGTCTATCTACATAGGCCCTCCACGGCCAGGGTCACCACCTGGGTGGCTAGTCACTCGTCGACGTTAATGTCTACATAGAACCCATCGGAGGGGCAGTGCTGTCGTCTGAAACCAACAAATAAGCAAACATGAGTACAAAGGTACTCAGCAAGTCTTACATCAGAACCTACTATACATGTTTATTATCAAGAAGGTGGTGGGGTTAATGCAGCAAGCCAGCTTTGACTCTTAGCTAAGCTATCCTACGGAACTTCACCAGTAAAATAGTTTTCGCACACGAGTCCACTACTCACCAACACAATACTCCACCGGGGATCCTCCCTCGTCACCCTACGAGAGGGCCATCCTCGGTACTCACACTTATCCTGAGTCTTTTAGTAGTATCCATTAACTTGTCTATGAACTGTATATGCAACCAAGTAGTCCTTTACCGCGGACGCGGCTATTCGAATAGTTTTATACCCTGCAGGGGTGTACTTGGTCACACATGTTTCCACCACCTAGCGTCTGCACACGACATGTGCTCGGCAAACTTCAAGCGAAAACCGACGTGGGTGTAGACCACGACCTGACTAACCTCACAAGTCTCTAGTCCAGGTTTATCGCCGATTCAGGTTCCATCCGTAAGGAAATCCGGCCAGGGTGTCCTCAACGGCCCCAAACGATGTGAATAGGGTTCCCGCGAGACGAAACGGGTGACTCGGTACACCGTGCCACGGTGTATCTACCGCAACATAGCCCACCCCTAGGGTCAGCGCTACGCACGACTGCCAACACATGTCCCACAAACACCAGAAACTAGTTGCAACTCCTGGACAGAGGCGAGAGGGTTCAGTAAGTCGAGCGGGGTCATATTTCAGGGCCCAATGTGTGGTAGTAGCTGAATCTTAAATCACGCATACAGATCTCAGTTCTTAGGGACGGCCTCAATGAAACAACCCACCATGTACTCACATGGCCTCTCATCGATACCTTTGACAAAACATGGTCAACGCATCCCTCACATTACCGGCATAAGCATTTCACTCTAGCCCATCTCCCAGATGAACCAGACCTGACACAACTCTAAGCATAGCAGGCATAGCAAGTTAAGAATCACATACATGGCTCAGTCAACTCCTACACATGCTAGTGGGTTTCATCTAGTTACTGTGGCAACGACAGGTCATGCAGAGGATAAGGGTTCAACTACCGTAGCACACAACAGTTTGAATCGCGTTGTCTTAATGCAGTAAACAAGAGCAGAAGCGAGAACATGGGTTTGTATCAGAATGATCAATGGTTGCTTGCCTGATGGAGTGGTAGTGGGATACTGCCCTTCAGTTGGATACTCGTGGATATCCTCGGAGGCAGAACCTACCACGAAGAACACATCGTAATACAATCAACACATGACGATATGCAACAATATGATGCATGCTATGACATGGCAATATGAATGTGTCTTGGCCTAATGCAAGTAATATTAGAAAGGAATGAACTCATTTGAATCAAAGATTCAAATATTAGCTCATTAAACATGGCCTTAATAGTGCATTTCCTTATTCTTCCTAAACATCAAGGTAACTTGTTTTGTCATGCATGAAACCATTACAGATGGATAGATTGAATTTTTCTGATAATTTTTCATATATAATTTATCTCATTTGGAGCTATGGTTGAATTTCTATGAATTTTTGAAGTTTGAACTATTTTCTGGAATTTCCTGAATAAGAATAAATCTAGAAAATCAATTACTGCGTCAGCATTGCGTCAGGGTGACGTCAGCAGGTCAAAGGCGCCAGCCCAGGTCAAACCTGACTGGTGGGCCCCTTTTGTCAGCCTCTCAGCTAATTAGCAAATTAGATTAACACTAATTAGTTGTCAGTGCGGCCTGGGCCCACATGTCAGTGACTGATTTAATTAAAATTAATTAAGACTAATCCTAATTTAGTTAGCCGACCGGCCCCACCTGTCATAGACTCAGGGGGGTCTTCCTGGGCCCACCCAGGGGTCAAACTGGGTCAACTCGCCGGCGGCTCGACGCCGGCCAGGCCCGAGACGGCAGAGGGCTTCGGATTTGGTCCTCCGGTGACCAAATCGACGGCGGAGACTATCTACGGGTAGCTGGGAACAAGCCGCAGCGTTTGGTGGTGGTAGTTGGGCTCGGGGTGGCCGGAAACGTCGCCGGCGACGAGCTTGGCGGTCGCCGGAGTCGGGTGAGGTCGGTTTCGAGGCTACGGTGCACGGGAGGAAGAACTGGGGGTGGCTACGGGTTCCTGGTGCTGCACTGAGCACGGTGAGGCGCTCAGACGTGTGTTTACACGGCCGTAGCCAAGACGCGACATGGCCGGCGGCGAGGAGCGCTCGGGCTCGGAGGGGGCGGTGGCTACGAGGCGTAATCGAGCACGGGAACTAGGGGGAAAGGAAGAGGAGCTCACAGCGGAGTCGGAGAGGGGGTCAGCGGGCTCGGGGAGGTCCCGTCGGCGGCGAATTCGACCGGAGATGGCTCGGGTGCCCGAGGTTGAAGACGAGGGCGAAGGCGGCGATGCAGGGCCTCCGGCGATGCGTGGCTCAGTGGGGAGGACGAGGGAGTCGAGGCGGAGCTAATGGGCTTGTCGGAGGGGCGAGGGGGTGTCTGTGGTGTCAACTACGGCGATCGGTGGCGAGGTACGCGCTCGGCCGTCGCGGGAGAGAGAGAGGGAGACGAGGGGGAGAGTGAGCGAGTGCGAGAGGGAGACGTGGGGGTCGCGTGGCACTTCAGGGCGTCTCCCGGGCGTCGGCGGAAGCAGGAGGTGGCCGGCGTGTGGCCGCGGGCGCCGGCCACGCGCTCCGCGTCCTTCTGGCGCGAGGAGGACGACGACTGGCAGCGCCAGCAGGCTGGGCCGAGCCAGGTGGCTGGGCCAGCATAGGTAAGGCCCAGGTGGGCTTTCTTCTCTCTCTTTTTGATTTTTGTTTCTGTTTTCTATTTAACTGCAACTGTTTAGTTTTAAATAAAATACTAAAACATTTCCACAAATCCTGAAAATAAATGTGGCCTCTGTTTAGATTATTTCCAACAGGAAACATTTACTCCTAGAATTATTTGAGCACTTAGATTATTTTATAGCATTTAAATGCCCAAATTCAAATACTTATGATTTAATTCAATGACCTTCTGTTGACCTAGAAAATTGTGCACCAATTTTGCCAGAGGTTCTAAACTAAGACAAAGAGGGTGGACTTTTTAGAAGGGCATTTCAGGTTCATTGAAAATATTTTTAGTAAACCCTAGTTGTTTCCAGGGGGGTGTTGGGGGTTTCTGCCTTCCCCATTTCAAATTTAAAAGAAATTTAAACATGATGCACACTCTAATGGTTGAACTAACTAGGGTGTTACACCGGTCGTTGGATGTAAATCCAACGGCTAACATGTCAGAATCATTTGTTGACTAAATTGACAACGACTTGCATTGGCTTCGACCTATTGGCCCACATTTTAGCCTCCAAAAATGTGGCACATATTTAACCCATTTTTCAGAATTTACAGTATTTTTTTGCGCGATAGAATTTACAATCAATTTGATATTTTTTTTGAATTACATCCATTAGCTGGGTTGGGTGAACAAATAATGTAGCGTCCATGCGGCCCGTTTATTTTATTTCCTAAAAAATTACAGCCCATTTGCACTTTCTTGAAATACATGATTTTGCTGGGCTTATTCTAGTTATAATGTTGGGTTGGGCCAGCAATGTTATCAAAAAGTAAAAAGGGGCTGAGCATTTTGTTATAAATATATTTAGATAATAAGTGATATTATTACATTCGTCCTTAAATCTTACCAAGCTTTTGTACACAATCACTAGGATTTTCCTGCCAAAACAATCCAGGATTTTATTTGTTAAGAAATTATTTTTATAAATTAATAAGATGTGGGATATTATTTTCTTACATATGTAAGTATCTGTAAAATATATGATGACAATAAAAATAATATATAATAACATATAAAATAATTTTTTTTAGAAAAACAGGGAGCATCTCCCCGGTTCCATTGCTGAGAACGAAACCACAACATATTTTGATACAGCAGCTCAAAGAGCAGTTCGAAAGCAAAGGTACAAAAGCTACAAAGTAGGGGGGTGGATGAACAAGTTCTCTGAATAACACAAATCACCCGAGCGGTGCCAAAGGCAGAGCGGATAGAGCACTCAAATGACACAAGGAGGGTCCAGCGAAGCCTTCATGGTCTTCAGCCGAGGGGCCGTGTCAGCCTGCGGTGACTAGTAAGCAAGCGGAGACACCGGGCTAGGAGGCATAGCATGGTGGATGTCCCTCTTTTTCGGTGCCAGGTGCCCATCATCTTCATCAGAGATCTTGAGACGAGCCCACGGGTCCAGCCCCAGAGCAGGTCGAGCCTTGTTCAGCCACAAGTGATCGCCAACGGTTTCTGGAGGGATCTTATTAGGGTTTCCATGAAGCTCATCAACTTGTCCTTGTCCGATCCGGAGGAGAGAATTGCCCAGTTCCTCACCATGTTCCTGATCAACCTCAAGACCTGCGCAATGGAAATCCAGGAGGTGTTACTGAAAATCATAGCATTTCTATATTTCCAGAGGCACCAAAGGACAGCTGAGCTAACAGTGTTTAAAACTGAGCACTTTTTGGTAGCAATCTAGAATCTGGCGACAGATTCGAAGGATGAGCCAATCTGACTAGAGAAATATTCCTCAATGTGGGCCTAGAGATGTTTAGCAACTATACATTCAAAAAATAGGTGAGAAGAAGACTCTTGTTCCAAGAAGTAAACACAATCAAGGGGTTTTATGATATCTCTCTTCCTAAGGTTATCCCTAGTCATCAATTTGTTTTTGGAGAGAAGCCAGAGAAATACATGAATTTTAGGGGGAACTCTCAATTTCCAGACAACAGGGATAACACGGGTTGAACCCCTCTAAAGTTGATAACATGATAGAGGGAGCTGGAGGAATACTTCCCCTTATTGTCCAGCTGCCAAATCAGGGCATCTAGCTCGGCAGTAAAGGTAATGCTTTTGGCAATTTCCTCCAACTTGAACCATTGTTCCATGAGATTATCACTAAAGGTCCTTCTAAAAGAGAGTTTTAGGCATTGACCATCCCAAACTTCATTGACACTTTTGTTAAGCTCATTGCGGACAGAGTAAATAGGCCAAAATTGGACTACTAGGGGGATGTGCCAAACCAAGTATCTTCCCAGAACCTGGTTCTGCTCCCATCCCCTATGTTCCATCTATAGCCAAATTTCACAGCATGCATAATAGATTTTAATCCTTTCTAGAATATAGAGGTCTTAGGGTTGGAGGAAGGGACAAAAATATTAGGTTTATTTCCTAGGTATTTATGGGCAATAAGAAGCTTCCAGGGTGTCAGGTCTTCCTCATAGAATCTTTTAATCCAAGACCTTAGAAGACAGATGTTAATTTCTTGGAGGTTAGGTATGCCTAGGCCTCCAAAATCTTTTTTCATAGAGACTAGGGCCCAATTAGCAAGGTGTAGCTTCCTATTTCCCTCAAAATCATTCCACAAGCAATGAGACATCTGAGAATTGATGAGGTTCACTGCCCATTTAGGGAACTTGAAGAAGTTGAGGAGATACACTGGAATGCTAGCCAAACAAGCTTGTATGAGGATCAATCTACCTCTGTAAGAGAGAAGTTTGCCCCTCCACCCAGCAATCCTTTTAATGATTTTATCCAGAAGGGGTTGGATATCCTCTCTCCTCAGTTTATCATAGTGGAGAAGGATACCTAGGTACTTAATGGGGAAGTTACCTTTATTACAGACTAGAATAGAGAGGAAGTCAGCTAACTCCTGATCATCCATGTTCATAGGGATGAGTTCACTTTTAGAGTAGTTGATTCTCATGCCTGAGACTTGTTCAAACCAGGTTAGAACAGTTTTCAGATTGCTAGCATGTGTGGAGTCATTGTCTAAGAAAAGGATGGTATCATCTGCATATTGAAGGCAGATGATGCCACCAGGGCAGACCTCAGGACAAAGCCCTGCAATCAAACTATGATCAACATCTTTGCTCAGCATTTTAGTAAGAACATCCACTACTAAATTAAATAAAAGCGGGGAGATGGGGTCACCTTGCCTAAGGCCTTTACCAGCAAGGAAAAAATCACTTTCACAGTTATTTAACTTGACCCCAACAGGCCCCCCATATGAGTAAGTTGCTGGATCCAACTCTCCTCTATGAAAGGCTTGGAAAAGATCTAAGAGATCATTTTTCACCAAGTCCCAAAAATGCTGGTAAAACAAGAAGGGAATCCCATCAGGACCAAGAGCCCCATCAGGATAAGAGCTAAAAATGACTTCACCTCTGTCTCTGAAAAAGGGGCTTCTAGCAGCTCATTTTCAACAGGAGAGACTTTTTCAGAAGCAGAAAAAAAAATGTTTTGTAGAGAGAAACCAGAAGGGTTTTCTTTCTTAAAAAGGTCTTTGTAGAAGTCACTAACCACTTTCAGCATCTCATCTACCTCAGTAATAGGGCCATTAGGGCCATCAAGGGAGTGAATGAGGGTTTTCCTCCTCCTTTGGTTAGCTACTGCATGGAAGTAAGCATTATTTCTATCACCCTCCTTAATGTTCCTATATCTAGACCTTTGTTTGGCTTTGATTTCTTCTTGAAGCCAAATTTTCTTGAGCTCTCCATGGACAAAGTTTAATCTATTAGTCTCAGCCTCACAGAGGTCAGAGGTTTCTGCCTTAATATCTAGAGAATCAAACTCAAGGAGGAGAATCCTTTTGTATCTTCTAAGATTAGCTTCCTCATTGGAGTTCCACCCTTTGGTAGTTCTTCTAAATTTCCTGATTTTGATCTACCAATTTTCTAGGGTGCAGCTACTCCCAGTAGGCTCATTCCAGATTTTCCTGACTATCTCAGTAAAATCTTCTCTAAGCAACCACCACTTTTCAAATTTAAAACTATTGCTCTTTGGAGTTTGGTTAAGACCAGAGTCCCAAAGCAAAGGAGTGTGGTCACTACCACATCTGGGAAGATATCTACAACTAGAAAGGGGAAAGAAACTATCTAATTCTGTGTCACAGAAAATTCTGTCAATGGTTGACATAATCCTAGAGCAGCACTTCCAACATATCTAGCAGAACTGTGGGTTTTCCTTCTGACAGGGCAATTCTGAACTTTATGGGTAACCATTTTCCAGATAAAACAACTCTTGGGCTTAACACATTTATCCAAATGATGCCCTGGTTCCCCACAGTTGTAGCAGATCACCTCAGAGTATACCACAAGGCCCGAGGCAGGGGTAGGAGCAGTTTTCTGGATGTCCTATCTCTTCTTTTGCTGATTCTTGCCTTGAGATTTCCCACTGATCTGAGAGTCAGAACCACCAGCAGATTGATCTTGGGCAATTACAGGAGCCTGCCCAGATTGTGCCCCCATTTGGGGCGGAGGTGGGCCGTACCACTGCCCAACCGGCGCTCCCCCCATTGTGATAGGGGAGATTCATCGGAGTTTCTGGTTCCTTCTCATCCTCCAGCCAGATGTTGTCTCTCAGGAAGCAGAAATAACCACCAGACAGCTCAATTGAAGCAGATTGCAAGTCTAATTTAAATCTTATGCAGGTTTGGGGGAGAGGTAAGGTAGGGGATCCACCTGCTCCGGCTTCGGTGGCGTGTTGGTGGGCACGAGTCCAGTCAAGCATTCCCATCTCGCAGCACGGCGTGGATCTCTTGAATTCACTTCTCCTTTCGCCCATCGAACGAACGCAATCGGCGGCTCACTGGGGTGGGCCATCCTGTGCTTCTCCGAGAAATCTCCTTCGAAGTAGATCCACAGGGCTAGATTCAGCAGCTCCCAATCCACATGATCCTTGCACATCCGAGCATACCTGCGCGAGTGAGAGAACGGATTCGGTCCGTCCTCGACTTCCTTCCTCGCAGCTTCCTCCTCTGCTTCCCACCATTTGCGCGTGCACTAGGTCCAGGAGAGAGCGTCGTCGCGGATCCGCATCACCCGCTCTCTCCATCTCCTCCCTCGAGTCTCCCGCAGCACCGCCGGTGCGACGGAGTCGAGTGGCTGGAGCATCCGTGGGAAGGCTTTGTAGACATATGGGAGATGCATCTTGTACATCTACCTGTCTTCCAGCCATTCCCGCGTGGATATGGCCGGCGACTCCATGGGGCGCGCGAGCGGACTTATTGAGGGGGGCAGGCGCGCCCCGAGTCAGGAGGCGGGGGGTGGCGGCGAGATCTATGGTGGCGGCGAGGGTGGGGGTAGTGGCGGGGGCGGCGGCGAGGGTGGAGGTGGTGGCGGGGGCAAAGGGGATCGCGAGAGCGGTCATCTATTTGCCAATTATGTGAACTAAATAGTCAACATATAAAATAATTTAAATATATATAATATAGTTAGAAGGGAAACATAAGTTGGACCTGGCGTTCCTATTCTTATATAGAAAAATAGAACAGACCTCTGCATTTTCTTCAAAAAAATACATAAATTGGGCTGCCAAAAATAAAAACTCGGATGGGAGGTCCATAGGCCGGTCGATACATGACGTCCCTAAGAAAATACAAACAGGCCTATGGACCTCCCATCCGAGGACGTGGGCTGCGCATATTAAAAATGAAAGCCTAGACGGGACAGCCCAAAACCACGTCCAACACTTGCCAAAACTTCATCCCTCGTTTTCTCTGTGTTTCGCACACTCGACATTGTGTGGGCATTTTGACTGTGCATCATATGAAGATGTGCTATGCATGAATGTTGATCAGCATGATATTAACTGGCTGGCAGTTCCATTTTCGACCATGAATAAAACATCCAACATGATGTTAACCCTGTTTGAAAATGCCGTGTTAATATAAATGCTCTGCCTCTGAAACTTGAAGTTTCTTATCTGAAACTGAACTTGTAGTTTCTTATCTGAAACTGAAACTTGCAGTTTCTTCTGTGAGAATCACATTGTATGCACTTTTATACTCCTATGAAACTACATTTTTTAAGTGCTAAAAATAGATATCTAGAATTCATAAAATACTTCATATACTCAATACTGCAAATCTGAAATTCAAAAGACATTCATATCTGAAAGTACTCTCAAAATACAGAACACAAAACACAATTCACAACCTGCAAATACTGACAACCCTAAGCTCCTCCTGACAATTCACAACCTGCCCAACTATTGGGCTGGGGGGGGGCAGCCCCCTCCTATTCCTCGGCGGCAGACAGCCGCCCCGTGAGACGATGTGAGCAATGAGGGAGATGATGGCGAGGAAGCGTCGTCGGGCCAACTGCTTTTCTCCTCTTGCAGTTGGGTTCGGTCAACGAAGACTCCACCGGCTCGTTCTGGCAGGACACTCTCACAAACGGCACCCTGTAGATGCTCGATCCTTCAATCTCCGGTGGATGCTCCATCTCGGATCGATACTCCCACCACCGCTCCCTCACGATCGGATTCGGTGAATCTGTTTTCTCCATGGCCCAGAGGAGCAGCTCTATGTACTCCGGCGCGACTCCCTCCGGGAGTATCGCCTCCTTTTCGCTCTGTTGCAGATATTTGGCCATGGATGTCATCGTCGCCGCTAGTTGGTCCTTGTTGTCAAACCAAGACTGTATCTCCAACATCCTAGCTAGCTTCACAGGGTCGCCATCTGCGATCCTCACGTATCAGTTGTACTCCTCCATCGATCTACTTCTCCACAGCACCTTCACTCGCCGGCGGTGGTTTGAATTGAAGAGGAGAGGATCAGCGCTGGTTTTGGATTATAACGGGAGAGGAGCAACGCTGGTTTTGGACTGGAACACGAGAGGAGGGGCGTTGGTTTTGAAATGGAAGAGGAGAGGAGCGGCGCTGCATTTAGATTGGAACAGGAGAGGAGCGGCGGTGGTTTAAGAGGAGAAGAGCGGCACTGGTCTTGGAAGTATTTTTTTGTTGTTTCGCGTATTTTGGGTCAAAGTTTGACCACGTACTGTATTTGACAAGCAAAATGTGAATGCATGTCACCAAAAATTGTATCGCTTGGTTCGTATCTGAATGTACTTTCAAATTATACTCCCTCCATTTTTGTATACAAGGCCACAAACTCATATTACAGGTACCAAGGTAAAAATCAATGCTATGTTTAAGTCAATGTTGCAAGCTAGCTTGTCACCTTGATTGTCGTGTTAATTAATGTGGTTTTCTCTCCCAAGCACAACAAGCCAACCCTCTTACTCCTCATTGGTTGATTAATGTTGGGAATGCAAGCTAACCATCTCACTCCCGCATGCACACAAGGGATATTAATGTCCTCGGGTGCTAGTACGAGGCAAACGCCATCAATTTTGCCTCGATTAATGTTAGTGGCCTTGTATACAACGTATAACATATATTTTATGTGCGAAAATCATGGTCAATTATGACCCAGAATAAAAGGGAGACTAGTTAATGTGTGGTCGCTTTCTTAATTGAAGGGTAAATTGATTTTGATTTTGATCCAGTCAGAGCACGTCGGCCCTCTCGTCCCATCCTAAATCGCTGCCGCACGCTCCTCTCCCTCTTCTCCATTGCAAAACCACCTCCTCTCCTCTCCATCACCTCCATTCCAAAACCACCGTCTCGCCTCTCCCTCTTCTCTATTGCAAGACCACCGTCTCTCCTCCGTTTTCTAGATGCTTTGCAACATGGCGCGGGCACAATCCATGGATACAAAATTAGTATATTGTATACTATTTTAAAGTCGAGGGCGGGGCTTTTCTTGCGCGGTATGTGGCGGGGCAGTTCCGCCTAGTCAGTTCGACAGAGACGCGAGAAGACGAGGGAGTAGGCTGCTGCAAACGTAGGGCTTTGTGATTTGACAGTGAGTTACTGCTGGACAGGTGGGGCCCCGTGATTTGACCTGCCATTATCATTTTAACTACGGCGCTATGACCGGCGTGAGTCTCCCAGATTCCTGACCACCTCCATACAGGTGCCTCTCCCAATGCTCCACCATGTAGTAGAGGCTGGCTCTTGCATGAGAGCCCACTTCTCCACTTTTTCCATGCCTCTCTTTCCTCGACATATGCAAAAATGCCATGTAAAGCGCACTATTGTACTTACTTTTACTTGCTCCTATAGGTGCTTAAGCTTGCCACATAAGCATAAAGTCTGATGTGGCAAGTTAATCAAGAAGAGAGAGACTAGTTTGGTGACCCAATGAAGAAACGATGCTAAGTGCATGTACCTAGGTGAAAAGACAATTTTGAGTCTATAGCTAATTAAATGAAGCAAACTTAGCAACACCATTTCATTGGAAGAGGTCACTACTTGGCAAATGCAATAAATACACGCGCTTAGCACTGTTTCTTCCTTGAGTACGAAGAAAGAGATAGAGAGGAGTAAAAAAAATACACTTATAGCCAACCTTGTTGTAATATGAGTGACTAAGTGATGACTATGTATGACATGCCAACATCAGATAGCCTAACGCACCGTGTTAAATCTCCAAGGACGCGACCGCGCGAGCGACGCGGCGGTCGTGGTAGGCGCGACCATGATACGGGCTGCTGGCAGCCCTTGGATCTGAGATCAAACGGTCGAATGCTAAGTTGCTGAAAATTTGCAGAATAACCCTCCAGGATAGGATATTTACCCATAGGTCTAGAATCACGCCGTGCAACCGTTCAATCTCAGATCCAAGGGCTCTCGGAAGCCCGTATCATGGGAGAATGGAAAGCCACTACCCTGCCGTTAGAACGCTAGCAGTTCGCTCCTACTCGTCCCCGCACGTCCTTCAATACTATGGCAGTTCGCTCCTAGTCGTCCTGTCCATTCACATTATGGCAGTTCCACTAATCCTAACCCTCTTCCCAAATCCACGGCGTCCCAAATCTCCATGATCAGCGGTGAGTACAAGGTTAGAACCATCACCGGTGATGAGTTCGACGTCATCTACACCCGTTCTTCCGTGACGGTGAAAGGATGCCTTTCTCGCTTCAGACGCATGTTTGAAGACTCAGATGATGAGTGGGTCGTTGGGCTAGATGTTGAGTACACCACAGTCCTAGGACGAGAGAAGGATCTAAAGGACGAAGAGAGGAAGAAGCCCTCCATGATCCAGGTTTGCGTGCATGACTTATGCTTGGTCTACCACATATGCCATGCCGACATTGAGTGCCAGGATTTTAAGGACTTCCTCGAGAGCAACCTAGTCAAATTCGTCACTGTAGACTTTGGTAATGACAAAGAAGTCCTACATCGGATAGGCCTCGTTGTAGGCAACACCTTCGACCTCCAGAAGAATCGGCTGGTGTCCTCTCATCAGTCTTCAATGCTGACCCTGGCAGGAGCCATGGTTCATCCTTCATATGGTAAACTGGAGAAACCTCCTTACACGTTTTATCGTCATGCATGGCAGCGGAATTTACTAGATATAGACCACATCCACTACACTTCAATGGATGGCTACCTTTGCTTCAATATCTACAAGGGTTGGATGAAGAGCAACAGCCAAGTGTGCGGTTTAAGCAAAGAAGTATTGACCAAGAGGAAGAGGGACAAGGACGAAGTCGAGGACGTGTACGAGGACTTTGAGTAAGGTGGCAGTGTCGTTGCTCATGGTGGTTCTATGTAGTGTCTACCGGAATAGTTGCAAAGTTTAATTTCAGGTGTGCTTAATTTAATTTGAGGGGTGTGTTGTGCTAAGCCACCAGCAGAACTATGTTATGTTTCTTCTCGTTACTTTAACTCTTCAGTGCGTACATACTAGTATTCCTTACATTTCATCTTTTAGTTGGTATAGTACTACCACTCGTTTCTTCACATTATATACATACAATATATATGGCCAACATCATATAGCCAGCAGTTTAGTTGTCAAAGAATTTCAGGGTGCTTAGTTTTGTCAAAGAATTCCAGGATGCTTAGAGGGTGCTTGGATCCAAAGGACTTATTTTAGTCTGACTAAAAATAGTCTCTTTAAGAGGCTAAAGTTCCAAGCACCCCTGACTAAACAAGGGCTAAAACTAGTCTTGAGACTAAATTTTTTTAGTCAGGGGTACCCCTACTAAAATGTGGATTACTCCTCTCTCTACTCATTTAACTCCTCTCCTTTAACACAGGCGAGTTCTGGATTGGAGGGCTTGGAGGATAATAAATGCTCATTAACTTGATTTTAGCCTTTTTAGTATTTGGATCCAAGCATGGGTGAGGCTAGCATGTTTTAGTCCCACTACTTTTAGTCATGGGACTAAAACGTATCCAAGCACCCTCTTAGTTTTATTTGAGGGGTGGGTTGTGCTGGACACCATTATTGTGACTAGCCTTTTTAATTGTACTATATGCATAATTTGGTGACGAGCGATCTCTATATGTACCACCTTTTTTATTTCAAGTTTTGCTCCATGGCGCAATCCATCGATACTACTGCTGTACAAAAGTATACATTTTTTAAAAGGCTAGACGGCGGGGCAGTCTAGCTTGGTCGGTTTCACGAGAGGCGAGGGCCTTTGTGATTTGACGGCTCATTACTGCTGGAAGGCGGGGCCTTGTGATTTGACTACTCGTATAAATGCACCGACGACCTGATCGAGGAGGAGCAAAGAACCGTGCGGTATACTCAAGTTTTCCACTGGAGTAGTACTGCGACGGAGGAGCACGAAACACGGCAGCCCAGTGCCATATGGCGATAAAAATGATCTAATTTTCTATCATCTCATTGTTGGCATTGTTCTATTCATTCCCTCAAAAAACATTGGTCTATTCATGCCTCACAGAGAACGTGACATGTGCGGCGAAACACCCGAAGCAGAAGATGAAACACAGGAGCAAAAGAAGAAGGAAGATTATCACCCCCAAATGATCTAATTCGCCACGGAGTTGTAACTGCTTCTTCATCGCCTCCACGACCTCCATCTCCTTGCGTGTCTCCTCCGCCATCTTCATCATTGTGTCCATGACGCGGCATTTCTTGACGCGAGCCTTCATCATTTGTTCCACGGCCATATTACGTACCTTGACAAAAGTCGGGTGCTCGATGCGGAGCTTTGCCAACTCTTCCTTCTGTTCCATGGCGAGGGCCTGCAGCATCTTCATCGAGGAACTACTATTCTCATGCAGCTTCTTCCAGCCGGCGTTCTTCTCCTTCAACAGGTCGATCTCATGGCGGAGCTTCGCATTGTCCTCCCGAAGTCGCAGGATTTCGCTAGTTGTCTTCTTCTCCGAGGCAATGCTCTTCTTCAGCAGCATCACCAAGCCAGCGGTCAACTTCCCCTGCTGATTGAGCTCAGCGGGCATGTTGTTGAGGCTCTCCTTCAGCAACTCCATCAAGCCTTGGATGAACTCCTTCTGCTTATTGAGCTGATCGGGCATGCCGTCGAGGGATAACAACTCCAGCTCCGTCGGCTCGGCAAGTTCGCCTCCGCGGCTAGGGCGCTCCTGGGAGCCATCGCCTACCCGTGAGAGATCTTTCGAGGTCTCTGCGTGGCGGCGAGCCCTCTTTTTTTCGCAGCCTTGGTTGCCGCTCCCTTGTTATGAGTAGTTCTCGACCTAGAGCTTTGCTCACCGGCCATGGCAACGACGGACGAAGAAGAAGCACTTATGAGGAGGAAAGGTAGAGTGATTTTCGGTTAGGTAGTTCCCCTTTCTATAACCTAAGTACTAGCACTAGTACTAATACCTGCATAGTGGGAACACGTTCAGGTTTGGTACGTACTACTAGTAGGTGTGAGCAGGCTTTCGAATGTGATGGGAACAAGGTAAAGATTAATTGATGGTTTTGGTTTCCAAGCCCGAAACGGCTCCCGATGAGTTTAGCGGAACATAAATTTCAAGTACTACACTGCTCAAATGCGTAAATATTATGTTACTGTCAAAAGTTGGCACAAAATACGAAGGAGACCAATGGAAGTACTACTAGCAACCCACGATTTAACTACTCGCATGCGCGCAGTGGAGTAATAATGTCTTTCTTCTGCCCTCACGTCCACTCAATTTGCATGCGCTGTATTAATTGACCATCAATGAAGTGAACGACTTTACACGTGTCAAATTATCACATGGGGTGGATCTTGGTACGAAATTGTGTCCGCCCATGTACCCGCGTGTGCATGCGAGGAATGAGTGCGTGCATGGCGTGCGTGCACATCTTCGCTTCGTGCATGTACCACCAGTATGGCTCAGGGAGGACGAGTACATTCTTCTAGAACCAGCAGCACGTCACTGTGATCAATCCATGCAAGGAGGTCGCGACAACGCCTACATATGTGCCACGTGGCTTCATGAACTGTAAGAGAGACACTGTCTAGCGTGCATTGGTATTCTAATTTACGTGTTTTGCACATACTCGAAGTACTAGTAAGGTACACATGCATTGCACGCATCAGATTTTGCAACCAAATTATGAATAAATACCACACTATAGCATGTAAGCTCTGAGTCATATATGCCTGATGTAGCCCTTCGTTTAATTCTTATAGTTCATCTCATTCAAAATCAATTAGTTTTTATAAAAAAGCTAAGAACGCGGGAATAGGAAAAACATGGGATTATAGTGAAATGTCGTCTTGAATCCTACAGGATTGTACGAGTGTTTGATTGTGCATAGAAAAAACGCAGAATTCTTTCAAAGAGGTTTGAGTGGATGGGATGTTTCCTATGAAATCTAGTGCAAATGAATCATATTGAAAAATTCCTATGGTTTACAATCCTACGAATCAAACAACCAAGATAAGAAAAATTCCTAATGATTAGAATCCTCCAAAATTCCTTTGAGAATCCTTTGAATCAAAGAAGCCCTTAATCTATTTTATGATTCATGGAATTGTGCGTTGTAAAGCATAAAGTAAAAACAAATAATGGCAATTCAACTAGAAAAAAGTTTGGGCAGTTATGATACGGAAGATTCTAGAACAAAAGAGAACCACTGTTGTTTTGAGGTTTGTGCATTATGCTTAAGTTCAACCATGGAGTCTACTAGATTGTACGTGTGGCAAAATCCGGTGGGGGGCTAGAAGATGGTGCGAGGGGCCGAGTGGAGGGAGACTATGAAGGAATGCACAAGTGCGAGATCGATATTTAGAGAGAGGGGGCGAACATGTGCGCTGATGCGCGCAGTGGCGGAGCCATGAAAAATAAATGAGCTTGGGGGCCAAGCATTGCTAATCCTTTACGAGGAGGGTCAATTCATGAACTTAAACCATTTTTAGCAGCAATTGTCTAATGATCACATTCATATTAGCCTTGATATATAGTGATGTTAGGGGGGGGAGGGGGCGGGGCCCTTACTGCCTCCTGTCTTCGCCATTGTGCTCGCATCTGAGAGATGAAGCGGAAGGCATGGATTATGAGAGGGGGACGTTGGATACATAATTAATGTGGGTGTATTAGCTATATATGTTAATCCTATGTAGAGAGGTATAGATTGATCGATGTGGATGTGGGAAAGAGGGTGAGACCTCACTGGATATATCGATTGATCGGTTTGTGTGGAAAACTATGAAAGACCTAGCTATATACACACATACATAGAGGAACATCGATCATTGCGCATGCACGCGTGAGAGATAAAGAATGCCCGATATGATGGAGAGGGGGATGTGTGTTGGTGTGTGCCTTCATGGGAGACCGACCTGAAGAAAAAAGATTACATGCGTGCGATGGATAATGCCGACTGGTAGTGTGTGTGCATGCATGCACGAGAGAAAGTTAGTGGTACAATTATAAAGAGAAGACTACTGTGTGGGTGTAAAAGAATAGATGAATAGGTGAGGTCACAATCAATGTAAAGTTGAATTCAAATATTTGAATAAGAGATCTTGATGTTTGAAACCCATGCATGCATGAATATAACGGAGATCTGTGCAGTGTGGTTTGGAAACGAGCATGTTGTAATGTATACACATTGAACAAGGTCAGACTGATTTGAATTTGAGATACCGATGGCAGATATCATTTGGCCACGTCGTATCCATGCATGGACACACTATTCTAATTGGAGATGATGGGCGGCTTTTGCATCACATATCTATATCTATACCCCTATATATATTATATTTTATATATTTTTTATATTGTGTGCGGGTAACTTTAACTTTGAAAGATGGTCGTTGGATGAGGTGAATCCGATGGTCCAAAGATGGCAAATTTGAGCACTACTGGCCATTGGATATCATCTAGATTCCACCAGATTTCGCCACATGTATAATCTAGAAGACTCCATGGTTGAACTTAAGCATAATGCACAAACATCAAAACACAAGCACTTCTTATTTGTTCTAGAATCTTCCATATCAGAATTGCCCAAATGTTTTTCTACATGATTTGCCATTATTTGTTTTTACTTTATGTCTTACGACACACAATTCCATGAATCTTAAAATAGATTAGCTTTCTTATAAAAACTAGATGATTTTGAATGAAGTGAACTATAAGAATTAAACGAACATCTACATCATGCATATATGACTCAAAGCTTGCATGCTATAATGTGGTATTTATTCATAATTTGGTTGCCAAATCTCATGCGTGCACTGCACGTGTACCTTACTCTAGTCTAAATGGTGTTTGTGTGTGTGTGTTGTGCGTGTTGAGGTGCAAATTGTCTTTTTTTGGGTACACGTTAAGCTTGTTCTTCCGAAATTTCAAGCCGCGCCTTGTTATGCCGAAAATTCAAGCTAGCATCTCTGTCTATCATGCTGTGAAACTCCCGCCTCTTCAACCCGCACCTTGTTAGCCCGAAATATTTAAGATATATCTTTGTCTCGTTGTGCTCCGACAACTCCCTCCATCTCAACCCGCGCCTTGCTATTCTGAAATTACAACGCGTGCGAAAACTCCCACCTCCTGTGAAATCCCGACACACGAAATGCCCGTGGTACCCCTGAACCGAAAGAACCGCCTCAAATCGGTGGGGGTACTTTCGTAACTTACCCCACATTTCGGACAAGCATGTCTCTAAGCCATGGTTCCCCACTGCCACCCTATCCTCCCACCCATTCGTACACCGAGGCCGCGAAAACCCGCGAAGAAACCCCACACCCTGCTCCGTCCGCCACCTAGCCAGAGCCTCTTCCCCGACGATGTCGTCCACAGCAACACCTCGACGTCCCTCATCCACCGTACCAGATGAGGATCTGTCGTCGATCTCATCATCCCGCCGGGTTCAGCCACCCCGTCCTCCACCTCCAAGGAGCTGCCCCGACATTCCCCTTGTCTTTCGCACCACCTCCATTACCACACCGCCGTCTTCACCTGCACCACCGGAAGAGCATCATCATCACCATTTCCTCGGATGATGCTGCGGCCTAATCGGCGCCACCAAAGAGGTTGTACACTAATCGCCGCATTTTCTTCTTGATTCGATCTCACGGTGCTACCGACGCTCGGTCCCGAGCCGACACGGCGCGGCTCCATCCACGACGGCGTCGCCGGCCACTTCCTCCACGGCGTCGCTCCCTTGGCGGTGACGTCCACATCAGTAGGACCTGCTGCTGCTTTAGCTCTCGCTCGCGCTGCTGCTCTGCTTTAGCTCTCGCTCGCGCTTTTGCTCTTGCTCGTGCTGCTGCTCTCACTCTTGCTCTTACTTGTGATGCTGATCCAATTTAGCTACACTTCACTCCAATGCCGCCGGGGTGAAGGAAGAACCAGCCGCAGCGGGGAGGGGGACTCGCCGGAGAGGTACCCCACTATCTATCTTAGGGTTCAGGATGGGGCGGTGGTCGCCGGCGGTGGCAGGGCGTTGGCGGGGCGGTGGCATGGGGATCGCCGAAGAAAAAGCTCGGCACGGGGGGGGGGGGGGGGCTAGAGGGATGGCCGGGGCAGCGGCAGACCGACGGTGGGGAGTGTTTTCGGGGTGGGCGGGGCGGTGCACCGCCGGCCGCGGGCGGCGAGTGGCTGCTGTTTGGCCGGCTCAGGGGGGTAGAGGTTGAAGATGAACCACAGGCCCTTGATTTCATATCAACGGCTGCAAAATCGACTGACCAGAGTTGAAAAAGTCAGTCGACCGACGTGTAGCCTCACCTTGCTAGTGCATTCATTTTCGACAGCAAAATTCTGTTTCGATAGTTAAGTTCAGTTTCGACAGTTAAGTTCAGTTTCGACAGTTAAATTCAGTTTCGACAGTTAAGTTCAGAGATGAGCAGCTGATGTATTTTACATCTAGCACTTTGTGTTTATGTATTTTACGTCATGTATTGGAGACGCTATTAGAATTCCACTCAGGTTAACGTTGTTCGTTGTCTCTCTTGTCCTGCTTCAGCCTCGGCGTCGTACAACTCACTGGAGCTGCTCCAACAACGAAACCCTCCATCACAGCGGAGAAGTACCTCGGGCTCCATCTCCAGACGCCTAAGTTCTTCTTCCCCTCCTCCGACAGCCAAGTCAGCCCGAGCATCCTCACCGGCCAACCCAATCATGCTGAGATCGACATGGCTTCACCAAAGAGGTTGTACAATTGTTGCATCTCTTTTTTTACTCTACATGTTATATATATTGTCCACTGAGCACTCGTAGTAACGGGAAATACGATTATTTTATCCTACTATATGACAAGCAGTGAGGTACCAGGCAACTTAGCTATCCGTGATGGACTCTCTTGAACGCCATCATTATTTATCTCTGCGCGTTTGAGCTATGCATTTGTCGATGGGCCTGGGAGTTGAGCTAGTATGGTAGTGGCCTGGGTCCAAAGTAATAGAAGTAGCACAAAAACATTTTTTAGTGTAGGATTTTCCTTGCTCAAGCCTGCCTACTAGAATCGCCAGTGCTTGAAAGGAAAAGTGAATGAAAAACATCGGAATTGGAAAGTTTCCTATGGTACTACTTTTCATGAATTTTGTGCAAAGGAATGGAGCAGAGGAAAACTGTAGGATTTGTTCCTTTAGTGTCTCCTTGAAAGACAACCTGTAGGAATTCTAATTTCCACTTCTCCTCCTTTTCATATTCCTATTCATCAAGCACAAGACTAAGAGATAGTAGCATAATAGCATTATAACCGTACATTTTCTTGTGGTTTGACTTAATCTCACCATGCTTTTCTGCATCCTGTGATCTTCCAATTGTTGTGAATCAAACACCCAGATTGGCAGAAATCATGTGTTTTTAAATTCTCTGTTTTGCACGTGCATTCCTATCCTATTCCTGTCTATTTCCTATCCCTACATTGTTAGAATCCTCAAATTCAAACAAGCCCTTACTCAATTACATTTGTTATAGATATGTGTCAAAGAAAACCTTGTGTGGTTTTGTCCTGCTCCTGCAGCGCTGTGTTCCACCCCAGCTCAGCTGCTCCAACGACGGAAGGGTTCACCATAGCAGGGATCCGCTCTCCAAACTGTCTTTCGCCGCCTCAGATCTTCTTCCCCGCCGCCGGCAGCCACGGCAACTGCATTACCATCACAACTGAGCAGATGACCTTGAGGACTACACGGGTCCGCAAGAGAGGTCGCACTCTTCCGTGTCTACTTACATTATGTGTCGCTTAATATGATGACATGCTATATTATCGTCGTGTTCACCTATTAGACTCCGAGTCAGGTCCAAACTAATGTTGAAACTTGAGTTTTCAAATGGTTGTGGGGTACATATTGGGGTAGCAATTACTATCTGTCTACTATCTGGTTAATCTCCGGTGTCTACTATGAGTTTAATGTTGGGTGCAAACAAACATTAAAGGAGCCATTATCTGTATTTTTAACTAAAGCTATTATCTGCCTGCTATCATTGGTTTTGGGTCTATCCATAGTTTGCTACCATCACTCTGGATTTGTGCATGCACTCCTTACATAATCTCACTACGTTTTATTCCTATGCATGCCAGTTATTGTACACAATGGAACTGATCATGTAGAGCAAAAGAGACGAGCCTTGCGTGGCAATAAAATTTCATGTAGACGTCGTTCCATGGTGGGCGCAAAGGCAGCCCCCCCCTCCACCCATTTCAGATCGTAATCAAGAGGAAGATAACTGTTATGAGGGGGATTCAGAAGGAGAAGACCACTCCTATTTACCCCATGAGGTCTTCACTCTAACTTGGCATGCTGATGTTGGTAATATCATGCATATGGTGCCTTGCATTGCTTACTATATACATTAAAGATGTCATCTGCTTAGTTTAGACATGCTTTGTGTCAATGCCATCTGTTTAGTTTCTTTATCGTATATTTGAATCATGCAATGCCATCTTGTCTAGCCAGGCGTCATATATATGAATTTTGCAATGCCACCCTGGTTAGCCAGTCATCTTATATGTGAATTATATCATGCCATCATTTTTATTACGTGTTAAATTTGTCAACAATTTTAGTACATTCAATTACTCTTCCTGTGCATCAGCCATTTGGCACGGTCATGGAAAAATCTGGATTGGAAACAAGGTCTTCAGAGCAAACAATGCTATCTGACGAAGCGCATGTCTTGCTGGTTACCGATAGCTCCTCAGAGGAGGATTCAGAGACAGATGACCAGTCATATTCCCCCCCCCCCCCCCGAGGTGCATGCCCTAACTTGGCAGGGTTATGTTGCTCATATTGTGCGTATGGTATCTTGCATTGCTATGTCATTTTCTTAGTTTAGACATGCTTTGTGTGAATGCCACCTGTTTAGTGTCTAATTACCATATATGTGAATTATGCAAGGCCATCTTGTTGCAAGACATTATATATGTGAATTATGCAATGTTATCTTGTTGCAAGGCATTATGTATGTGAATTATGCAATGCCATGCTGTTTAGGCAAGCATCATATATGTGAATTATATCATGCCGCCCTTTTTTGTATTTCTCATTGCTTTTGTCGACAATGTTTGTATATTCAACTGCTCTTCCTATGCATCAGCCATTTGAATTGGTGATGGAGAAATCTAGAGTGAAAACAAGGTCTTCAGAGCAGACAATGCTACCTGCTGAAGCAGATATCTTGCTGGTTACAGATAGCTCTTTAGAGGAGGATTCAGAGGCAGATGACCAGTCCTATTATCCCCCTGAGGTGTATGCTCAAACTTGGCAGGGTTATATTACTCATATAATGCATATGTTGTATTGCAATGCTTAGTTTTTACATCATATACACAATATTGAATGCCATCTCCTTAGTTGACACATCATATATGCGATTGCCGTCTGCTCACTTCCTTAGTATATAAATCATATGTTTGAATTATGTCATGCCATGATGTTTACATAGACAGCATGTATCTGAATTATGGCATGCCAACCCATTTTCTAAAGACATAATATAGCTATATCATCTCATCCTATTTACATAGTCATCATATTTAAATTATGTCATTCTATCCGTGAATTATATCATGCCATCATGTTTCCAGCGACGGCATGTTTGTGATTTATGGCATGCCAACCACTTTAATAGACACATCGTATACTTATGTCATGTCATCATGTTTACATAGTCATCATATTTTGAAGTATGTCATTCTATCCTGTTTAGTTAGCCATCATACATGTGAAATTGTGTCATGCTATCCTGTTTAATTAGCCATCATATATGTGAAATTATGTCCTGCTATTCTGTTTGCTTAGACAACATAAATGTGAATTATTTCATGCCCTGTTTTCTTCCCTACTATCCATTGCACCTGTCTATCTTACAATGTCTCTACATTCAATTACTTTTCTTGTTTATCAGCCATTTCAATTGGAGGGAGTGATGGCAGTATCTGTGGGAGTAAAAACACGGTCTTCATAAATGATCACGCTACCTGTCGATGCAGATAGAACCACGGTTGTACTTGCATAAGAACCAGCGCCACCACACATAACCCACACTCATGCGGATTGTACCCCTACCCAGTTGGACAGAGAACCAGCTACACCCCTTCTAACCCCAACCCCAGTAGATAGACACCCAGTTCCCGTTGACACAGCACCGTCTCCACCATGGAGCACCCAAACACGAGCAGTTAGTAAGGCAACTGCAGTGCCCAAATCACGAGGACCACCACTCCGAACCCGAAGTCAACGCTTAAATCAGAAGAATAATTGTTCTTAGGTCAGGTTCCGTAGCTATGGTTCATACTACTTTGCTCTTGCATCACTGTATTTACTGATACCAACTAATTTCGAATTTGAAGGATGCAAATGAAACTCCAATGGCGCAACAGGTATGTTTTAAACTTGTTTCTTCAACATGTTTGGTTGTTTGCTGTTGTAACTTGCTCTATGTTGATTTCAGTTTCAATTGAATAAACAGTTATGTTCTCATGCCATGCACATTACAAGTGTTGTTATTGCTGTGTAGTTTCCCACACTTATATTCTGTCTATGTTGCTTTGTCTTAAATAGATATGATTCGAACTATATCTATCTTGATTTGGCAACATAAACTAGAATGATATAGACCATACAGTGACCATACTACATAGATATATGTTTGTTTCATGCTGTTATCCTGTCCACCTTACTACTGAACTGGTTTACCAAAATGAGTTTCATATACTACATTGTAAACCTGAGATGTGTTTGTTTGTTTCTCTTTTAGAACATGGATAAAATATTGGAGAAGAGTACCCTGTTATGAAATGGTAAAGGAAGTAATGCAAATAAGGTTCAAGATAGTGAGACATCCCTGTTGGTCTCCAAGGAAGCTGATAAAAACTATATTGAAGACACTGAGACAACCCAAAAGTCCTGTCTTGATGTAGTGTTCGAGTTATTGGCTACCACTGCTGGCACCAGCTCTTCGAACTCATTGCCTGAATCAGTTCAGCTTCTTGAGTCTCAACTTCAAGTTGAAAGACATCGATCATATGTTATGCAACAGGAAGCCGAAGGACTGAGGAAGTCCCTGCAGAATTCAGATGCATACTTTCTGGTACAACAGCAAGCGCTAGAGGACTTAAGCGCCAAACAAGAGAAACTTAATAAGCTTGCTAAGCATCTTGCCAGCATTATGGGTACCCAGGATATTGTTTCTTGAGCTCTTCTAAAGTGGTTTCAGTTCTGGACTTGTTTTGCTGCGGCGTTTATATGCTGCTGTGTTCCCTATATTTGCACTGGTGGCGAACTTTGATGCCCAGTGGATGTAATATGTGTAATAGCCGTGATATCCTAGTGTAATTTGCTTGCTTATTTATTTCCTTCTTGTCTTGTTTATTTGTTTGCTTGTAGTCAGTGCAGTTCTTTTTCTGCGGTTTGCTAGTGGCTGCAATAACTAATTTTTTTAAAACTAGGCCACAATAACTATGGGCTAATATTTAATGTAGTGAGATTGGGCCTCCTACGGGCTGTATAAACAGTGGGCCTTCTACGGGCCGTATAAATAGTGGGCCTTCTACGGGTCGTATCATCAATGGGCCTTCTACGGGCCGTATCATCAATGGGCCTTATACGGGCCGTATGATCGATTGGCCAAACATGGGCCAAACAGACCGCATTCTGGCCGTAAATGGGCTAGAGTTGGAATCGTCCGTTCATGGGCCGACCATAACGGGCCATCGTTAATAGGCCGTATTTGATGACGCTATGAAAACGGCCCAACATATTAACGGACCACAAACGGGCCGACTGTAACCACGGGCTAAATTTGGCCCACAAGCAAAAAATGACAGTAACGGGCCGTAAGTAAACGAATGCTGGAAATGAGCCCAAGAATAAATGGGCTCTAAGAAGGCCAAAAGATAACATGGGCCGGAGACAGCCCAACGGAATAACGGGTCGTTAATGGGTATAAAGTGATACACTGTTCATTACGGGCCAGTTTCACCATGGGTCGTTAATGGGTGTAAAGTGATACACTGTTCATTACGGGCTAGTTTCACCACGGGCCGTTAATAGGCCAAGAGTTACATAGGGCCTCATATGGGCCGAAAGACGTCATGGGCCATACATGGGCCAGAAGTGAAAACGGGCTGGAATCATATTGGATGGCCCAGATGATGCTACTGGGCCTCATTCGGATAGGGCGTAATGGGCCTCGGGTTAGCGGGCTGTAAATGGGCTATATGCGAACAGGCCGTTAACAGGCTTTCCATGGGCCGGCCCGCCACCTTTTGACCAAGTCAAACGGGACGACCTTTTCACAGGAATGGGCCTCCGTTGGGCCGTGCCACGTGTCAACGTATCATAGGCGCCTTCTGTCCAATGAGTGGATGACATCTATCCCGACGATGAGCCGACACGTGTTTCGTCCAGCCAATGATGATTTAACACGTGGAAAATCCCCATTGGTCGGGGCTGTTAATGGGTTATCGGATCCAAAACACGACCCGATAGCTTAATAGCGTTTCGTTATGGTGGATGCCACGTGTCGGTCACCCTTGATGAAAGCACTTTTGTGACGCGTGATTTATCGTCATGGAAGTGGACACTTCCGTGATGATAATTTTGGTAATGTCATGGAACACTTCTACGATAGCACAGGTATGACTATCTTGATTCTGTCATAAATTTGTCATGGATGTACATGCATGACAAAAAACGTGACCTACTGTGACAAACATGTATCATCATGGAAGTGTATTGTTTTGGAGTTCTTGATTGACACGTGGCGATTGATAGGTCGTGGCTGTCATAGCTTCCCCACGTTGCCTTGGCAACTGCCCGACTTGACGAGACCCTGTTGCATGACCATCATTACCTTAGATCGTGGAGGCCGGTGGTTGGCCTCCCTCTGGCTATAAATGAGGAAGGGGCAGAGCCCCTGTTTCTCATTTCTTCCTCCATTCTGCTTACTTCTTCTTCCTCCTCCTTGCTACGACACCCATGGCGCCGATACGGAGGTTCTCCGCCACCGAGAAGGGGAAAACCCCCCGCGATGAACTTGGGCCACTCCCACCGAAGAAGAGGCCGGTCCGCTCCCGAGATATCGTCGTGAGGCCGGAGGTGATGAGGCCTTGGTATGAGCGGCCTCCCCTGGGCTACCCGCTGCCATTGTATGCTCAGGCAGATGGCTCCGGAGGAGAAGGTAGCGACCGATGCCTCTCGCGCCACGGCCACGATGGCCGTGCAGTGGTGGCGCGCGCGACCGCCCCGCGAACACATGCCGAGGGCTCCTCGTGAGAACTCGTGGTGTGGGCGGCCATGCCACCACGCACGTGGATCCGGTTCCCGCCGTTCTTCGCTGAAGAAATGCCGCCAAGGGGGCCACTCGAGTTGTGGCTGCAACACGCCGGGTGCGACACCCCGGCGATGGGAGCAGAGGCCGAGGTCGTGTCCCCAGGCAAGATCTTCATGACTCGTGGATGGGGTGAGGTCGCACTTGTCTGCCGTGCGGAGGTGTAACAGCTTGGATTTTTTCCCTTTTCTTTTTTCCTTTGATTTTCTTGGATTTTCTGATTTGATTTGATTTTACTTGGGGAGATCATGTATTTCTAGGTTTATAGTGGCTTGTCATCCTCATCATCATCCCAAGATCATCTAATTTCCATCCTTGGCCTAACCCAATATTCTTTTTATTGGGAATATTCCTTTTTCTATTAAAGGAATAGCTCTTTAAACCCTAAGTTGTGAAGCAACCTATATTTCTATCACTCCCAAAATTCCCAAATAATTCTCATAATATGTTTCGGTCATATATTTCACATATATGGAAAAACATTTCATTGCCATGTTAAAAAATCATCCTCCAATAATTCTTTTCCTATTCTGCCTTAAATGGCACTTTGTGAAGGAAGTGCTATTTATCTTTGCTTGATTGACTCCAAACTTTTTGGACATATTATCCTGGCAATATAATTTCCCCATGCCAAAATTCAACTCAATGTTCTTAGTAAATATTCCTGAGCAATTTTTCAAAGTTCTTATCTGAGGGAAGTGGTTGTGAAGGAAGTACAAGCTAGGCATATCCAAATGAGTAGAAATTTTGTAAGATCCTTAATATGATCAAATCATGACTCTCCACCAAATATGAGCTCATGTAAATCATCTATGTGAGCCCAGCTCCAAATCTTGGTTTTTGGAAAAAAATCAGGTTGTGAAGCAACTGTACTTTATATTTCTTCATTTAAGCTAACAATTTTCTAGGGCATTCTCCTATCCATATTAACTCTGTCCACCAATGTTGGGCTCAATCCAGTAATCCGTTTTCCCTGTGCAATTTTTCCAAAATTCTGTCAAGGGAGATGCATTGTGAAGCAAGTGATATTTTGGTTCCTCCAAATAGCCTGAAACTTTTTGAGCATCCTCATATCTTCAAATCATTGGGTCATACACAATTTCAGCTCAACTTGCATCTTCATGTGAGTGCATCATCCAAATCTCTAATTCTGGCCATTATAGTGGTTCCTACAGCAACCCTCATCTAAACTCGTCCTATTAGTCTGATTTTTGGTAATCAACATCACCTTAGTGAGTGATCTTCACCAAACCAACTATTTACTGCGTTACCAAGCTGGTGTCCCCACTACATAGCACAAACACTTGGCTGCTGGCTTGCTTTGGGGCCATCTGCATATCTCTTCTTTGCCCCTGGACCCAATTCTTTCTTCAGTTCGACTAAGGGCACTAAGGTCTATTCATTGAACATTGTCGGCTCCGCCAGAATGCGGCTTTTTCTCCAGTGCGCGTGGTGATCATGCTGGCGTCACGCACATTGCAAGCTCTGGCTCGGTCCGGCCACTGTGCTCGTCTCCTCCCTCCTCGTCTTGACCTCCATTCATGTCTTGTAGCTGCCCCGTGAGCTCCTACGTCGCCCTGCATCGCTGCCTCGTCGTGGTTCGCCATAAATGCTCCGCTAGAGTCGTGCCCGTGCCGCACCCAACCAGTGCCCGCCATTAAAGCTTGGTCAGGAGCTCGTCCGTGAGCTCTAGAGCCCTCCCCGCGGGTATATATAGCATGTCTGAGATCCTCCGCACCTCACTCACTCCTTCCCCGCCTCTCTAGCCCACTGGAATCGCCACGCCTTGCCTCACTTCGCCTCTGTTCACCATGGCCGCTTCGGTCTCTCCTTGGTTCCGGTGTGCCTAGCCCCTCTCCACTCCTCTCGAGCTGTCCACAAGCTCCCCCTCATCCCCACGGTTCGCCCCACCACCCCGCCCTCGCCGGAGTCCGCCCGAAGGCTGAGCGACGCTTGCCGGTGGCCTCTGCTTGGCCGGGCCTGGCCGGAGCAGCCCGCCCCATCGCCGGCAGCTGGCCCCTCCCTTGCCTCCTTTGTCTCGCACTGGGAGTAGCAAGGAGGAAGACGATGCCCAACTGGCCCCTCCCCTGACCGCGTGGGACCCACCTATAAGTGTCCCAAGGCCAAGGTCGACGTGGATAGGTGGAAGTGCCTTCTGGTGAGTGCACTTTCAGTTCTCTAAAGGCGTACGTATTTCCTTCAGTACGCTTTCATTTGCTCGAAAGCGTATTTTCTCCTTATGTTATGTAAAGTGCCTTTTCCAGTTCAGAAAGCGTATTTCTAATTTTGCGCCTCTGCCTTATCCACCCAAGGACCTGTTTGCTGAAGAAATATTCACAGATTGCTCCTTCTTCTTCCATAGCTCATAACTCCGCAACAGTAACTTCGATCGAGGTGAAACCAACTAACGTCTTCGTCTCGTCGAGCACTTTTTGTTGGTGACATTTTCATAAAGTGTTCACACTATGAAAATGACCATTTTCACGGCACTTCTTCTCAGAGTCTTCGTCACCCCCAGGCAAGCCACAACAACCACTTGCATCATAGTCATGAAGTAGCCATGGTTTTCAATTTGAATATTTAAAAATTGTCTGCTTGTTTTGATACAGTTATCATTGTTCGGTGATGCTTATGCATCTGTGTTCCCTTTCATGCTATGCTCTTCAGCATCTTGTTATCTTGCATTTATTACTGGTATTATTGTTATATGTCATGCTTGACAGTAATAGAAGTGTGTTCTTTCTGATGCATGTTTACCATCTGTTATCTGGTGCCGTAGCTATGCATGTTACTTTGCATCCAGTTGGTTATATGCTTACTTTATAGTATTTTTGTTAAGTTCTTGCATGATATTTATTTATGATGATATGCTCATGTGTAATGTTATGCTCGTTAGTATACCATGCTCAGATGGTTAATGTTTCATTATGGTTATGCTCGATGATTATGCTGCACTTCCCTGCTTATGTTGATCCATGCTCATGCATTGTAGTTGCATAATGTTATTTTAATATGGCTCAGCTTATTGCATTCAAGTTTAACCGGACTTAATTGAACTTGAACAACTGTTGGCTGAGTCATGGTGCCACCATATCGAGCTGACCAGTGCAACCACACTTGCCTTTATGGGAAGGTCCTAAATGGGTCTATTGTCGTGCCTCTCGCCGGTGCCTCCAATGATGGAAGGTTATGGGCGTGCGCTACCCTGATCAGGTAGGCAGACATAAGCCTTGTACCCATAGTTGTTGTTAGTAGGGCGCCTTTTTGTCCCCGTTTGGGACCGTTTATGTTTTTTCCACGACGGTGGCCGTTGGTGCCTTTGGTAGGCATGGGGCCACCCAAGACTGAACCCCAAGGGGGTGTTGGTCGGAGTGGCCGGGAGAGTGTCATGGCAGTAGGACGGTTTTGTCAGAACGTCATTGGTCCACCCGAGTGGGAGTGTGAGGCCATGAGTTCCGTGGTGTGGGTATAGTGTGCTAACCTCTACAGCGTGTGTATTAAATCTATCGATAGTCGTGCCCGCGGAAAAGGGCCCAGTTCGTGTTGGTCACACTATGGGTCAACAGTAATAAGAATAATAAGGATGTGCTTAATAACAACCCTGGTTTGATCATGAGACAAGTTGGTTCTGTGATCCGCGAATGATCACCGTTTGGTTACGAGGTAACCTGTTGAGCCAAGAATGGTTCCATTTGTGATCCGGGAATGATCGCCGTGGTATCGAGGATATCGAGTTGTTGGATATTCGTGATGTTGTGCGAGAATCATGGGTAAAGATCAAGCTCCTTGTGGTCATTTAGTGATTACAAC